>NC_083369.1:86039410-87246910 GCF_030254825.1 Meriones unguiculatus | reverse complement strand
ATGTTCCAACGAGGGGGTTAAGGCTTCTCATAATATTTCCTATAAGCCCACACCTGTTTGTTTATATCCCCCATTTTTATTCATTATTAGCCAGATAGAGCCAAGTAATTGTGGTGATGATACTTGCTTTTTTGCCCAATGCTGGAATGCTAGTGAATTTAGGTATGCCCTGGTTACTCGCATGCCTCGCTGGGTGCCTGTGCCCGTTGATGCCCCTCACGCTATGACTCTCTTCAGACAGAAAAGGGATCTTGGAACTACAGCCGCCACTGTTACTGCCATCTCATTGGCGGCTGTTGGAGCTACCACCGTGGCATTAGCCATGAGTCATACTGTGCAGACTGCTCAGACCCTGAATAATCTTTTAGCCAATGTAGCTCATGCCTTAGATGTACAAAAAGGAATTAATGCTCAGTTAAAAGGAGGCTTGATGGTGTTCAATCAGAGGATTGACCTCGTGCAGGAGCAAATTGATACCCTATGGCAAATGGCTCAACTTGGCTGTCAATGAAAGTATGCTGGACTTTGTGTCACTAGCATACAACATGAGAATTTTTCCTGTGCTGCAAATCTGTCTAAACAATTGTCTAGCTATATGTTAGGTAATTGGACTGGAGAATTCGATACTACGATGGAGCAGCTGAGAGTGGCCATTGTCACGGTAAATTCTACCAGAGTGGACGCAGGACTAGCCACAGGATTATCACCATGGATTGCTGCAGCCATGAATCATCTGAAGGAATGGGCAGGCATGGGAGCGTTAGCAGGCCTTCTGGTGTTGGTCTCCTTGGTTTGCCTGTGGTGTATATGCAAGATTAGAGTCTCACAACAGCATAATGCAGCCATGATCATTCAGACCTTTACAGCCATTGAAGCAGGACAGTCTCCCCAAGCATGGTTGGCTACCATAAAAAGCTAAAATGTTATGCTCAGGATGCAAGGCTAAGCACTGCACTCAGGGTCAGCCGCTTTCGACCCAGAGAAGAGCAAGTCTGATTGCATGCGGGTTGATGCCACAGGTCCTGCCTCTGAGAAAAAGGTATCGGACAGGTCTGATGCTGTTTGGGTGGATGACACCTAAATGAACATCGGTACAAAGTCCCAATTTATTTCTAATATCAGAGATCAGACCTCTACTCTTGCCTGATGCATCTAAAACAAAAAGGGGGAACTATAGAGAGCTGCGTAATGCCGCGCCTTAAAGATGGAGCTGGTTTCCGACTTCCACCTTCCCGATGGTGAGTGCTCTCTGTCACAAACAACTCCACATTTGGCCAAGGCTGAAGATCTGGCTTGCTTCCATGTATGTGGACCTATCTGCATTGCCCACGTGGCACGCTGGGTTTGGCTACCCAGAGGCTATTTAAGCTGTGGGCTGGCTTTCCCCAGGGTCTGATGATTGTTCAAGTGTTCAAGGTTCCTGAATAAACTGCATTGAAAAAAAAAAAACAAATTTAAACAATATCTGCACAGTAACAGAGCTCTACATAAGTTACTAGAAGGGAAACTTCAACACTAAGAAAACAACTACTTCTAAAGAAACAGAGGAACTATTTAACTACACAACAAAACACCAAAAGAATACAAACAATGAAACTCAGCACCACCAACAACCCCACATCAAAAGAAAGTAACAATTGTTGGTCACTACTATCTATCAACATCAATGGACTCAACTCCCCAATAAAAAGACACAGACTAACAGAATGGTTGTGGAAACAAGATCCAACATTCTGTTGCATCCAGGAAACACACCTGTGTAACAAAGGTAAACACTACCTCAGAGTAAAGGGCTGGAAAAAGGTTTTTCAAGCAAATGGTTCCAGAAAACAAGCTGGAGTAGCCATCCTAATATCTAGTAAAATAGACTTTCAGCCAAAATTAATCAAAGCAGATAAGGAGATATTCTCATCAAAGGAAAAATCCACCAAGAGGACATCACAATTCTGAACATCTATGCCCCAAATACAAGCTGCTACATTCGTAAATGAAATATTATTAAAGCTTAAATCAAATATTGATCCTAATACCCTAATAGTGGGAGGCTTCAACAGCCCACTCTCACCAAGGGACAGATAAACTAAACAAACCAAATAGGGAAATAAAAGCACTTACAGAGACCGTAAATCAAATGGAACTAATAGATGTCTACAAATCTTTTCACCCAAACTCAAAAGAGTATACCTTCTTTTCAGCACCTATGGAACCTTCTCCAAAATAGACCATATATTTGGTCACAAATCAATCCTCAACAGATACAAGAAGATTTAAATAATCCCTTGTCTTCTATCTGACCACCATGGACTACAGCTGGACCTCAGCAACAACAAAAATAACAAGAAGTCTACACCTACATGGAAACTGAACAATGTGCTATTTAATGACCGCTGGGTCAAGGAAGAAATAAAGAAAAAAATTAAAGAATTCCTAGAATTCAATGAAAATGAAGGTAAAACATACCCAAATTTATGGGACACGTTGAAAGCAGTGCTCAGAGGAAAATTCATAACACTAACTGCTATTCAAAAAGAAATTGTAACATCACATACAAGCAACTTAATGGCCCAACTGAAAACCCTAGAAAAAAAAAAAGTAGCAGTTACACCCAAAAGCAGCAGACAGCTGGAAATAATCAAACTCAGGGCTGAAATCAATCAATTAGAAACTAATAAAACTATTCAAAGAATCAATGAAACAAAAAGCTGGTTCTTTGAGAAAATCAATAAGATAGACAAACCCTTAGCCAAACTAATTGAAAGGCAGAGAATCTATCCAAATCGGCAAAATCAGAAATGAAAAGGGTGACATAATTGCAGACAGTGAGGAAATCCAAACAATCATTAGGTCTTACTACAAAAGCCTATACAGCACAAAATTTGAAAATCTACATGAAATGGACAATTTTCTTGATAGATTCCATCTTCCAACATTAAGTCAAGAACAGGTAGAAAGACTGAATAGTCCTATACCCCCCCAAAGAAATTGAAGCAGTCATTATCAGTCTCCCAGACAAAAAAGCCCTGGGCCAGATGGATTCAGTGCAGAATTCTACCAGACATTCAAAGAAGAACTAACTTCAATTTTCTCTAAAATATTCCACAAAATAGAAACAGAAGGAACATTACCAAACTCATTCTATGAAACCACAGTCACCTTGATACCTAAACCACACAAAGACCCAACAAAAAAGAGAACTTCAGATCTATATCTCTTATGAACATTGATGCAAAAATATTCAATAAAATACTGGCAAACCAAATCCAAGAACACATCAAAGATATCATCCAACATGACAAAGTAAGCTTCCTCCCAGGCATGCAAAGGTGGTTCAATATATGGAAATCCATCAATGTAAACCACCATATAAACAAACTGAAGGAGAAAAACCACATGATCATCTCCTTAGATGCTGAAAAAGCATTTAACAAAGTCCATCACTATTCATGTTTAAAGTCTTAGAGAGATCAGGGATACAAGGCACGTACCTAAACAAAGTAAAGGCAATGCACATTAAGCCAATAGCCAACATGAAACTCAATGGAGAGAAACTCAAACCAATCCCACTGAAATCAGGGAAAAGACAAGGCTGCCCACTCTCTCCATATCTCTTCAACATAGTACTTGAAGTTCTAGCTAGATCAATAAGACAACTAAAGTAGATCAAGGGAATACAAATTGGAAAAGAAGAGGTCAAAGTTTCACTATTCACAGATGATATGATAGTATACATGAGCAACCCCAAAAAAATTCAACCAGAGAAATCCTTCAGGTGATAAACACCTTCAGCAAACTGGCTGGATACAAAATTAACTCAAAAAAAAAAAATCAGAAGTCCTCCTGTATACTAAAGACAAAAGGGCTGAGAAAGAAATTAGGGAAACAACACTCTTCAAAATAGCCACTAATAACATAAAGTACCTTGCAATGACTCTAACCAAGCAAGTGAAAGACCTGTATGAGAAAAACTTCAAGTCTATGAAGAAAGTAGTTGAAGAAGATATCAGAAGACGGAAAGAACTCCTGTGCTCATGGATTGGTAGGATTAACATAGGGAAAATGGCTATTCTGCCAAAAGCAATCTATAGATTCAGTGCAATTCCCATCAAAATACCAACACAATTCCTCATAGACCTTGAGAGAAAAATTCTTAAGTTCGTATGGAGAAACAAAAATCCAGGATTTCCAAAACAATCCTGTACAACAGATCGACTGAAGACATCTCCATCCCTGATATCAAGCTGTACTACAGAGCAATAGTAATAAAAACAGCATGGAATTGGCATAGAAACAGAATGGTGGATCGATGTAACCGAACAGAATCCCAGAAATATACTCACACACTTATAGACACCTGATTTTTGACAAAGAAGCCAAAACCATTCAATGAAAAAAAGACAGCATCTTCAACAAATTGTGCTTGTCCAACTGGATGTATACATGCAGAAAAATGAAAATAGATCCATACTTATCACTCTGCACAGAACTAAAGTCCAAGTGGATCAAAGACCTCAATATAAAACCAGATACACTAAATTGGTTAGAAGAAAAAGTGCATAAGACATTGAAACTCATTGGTACAGGAGACAACTTCCTGAACCGAACATCAACAGCACAGGCTCTAAGAGCAACAATCAATAAATAGGACCTCATGAAGCTGAAAAGCTTCTGTCAAGCAAAGGACATAGTCATCAAAACAATATGACAACCTACAGACTGGGAAAGGATCTTCATCAACCCTATATCTGACAGAGGGATGATACCTAGAATATATAAAGAGCTAAAGAAGTTAAAAAGCAGCAAATCAAGCAATCTGATTAAAAAATGGGGTACAGAGCTAAACAGAGAATTCTCTGTAGAGGAATACATAATGGCAGACAAACACTTAAGGAAATGCTTAACATCCGTAGCCATCAGAGAAATGCAAATCAATACAACCCTGAGATTTCACCTGACACCCACCAGAATGGCTAAGATCAAAAACGCAAGTGACAACACATGCTGGAGAAGTTGTGGAGAAAGGGGAACCATCCTCCATTGCTGGTGGGAATGCAAACTTGTACAACCACTTTGGAAATCTATCTGGCCCTTTCTCAGACAATTAGGAATAGTTCTTCCTCAAGATCCAGCTATAACACTCCTGGGCATATATCCAAAAGAGGCTCAAGTACACAACAAGGACATTTGCTCAAACATGTTTGTAGCAGCTTTATTCGTAATAGCCAAAACCTGGAAACAACCAAGATGACCCTCAGTTGAGGAATGGATACGGAAATTGTGGTACTTTTACACAATTGAATACTACTCAACAATTAAAAAAGAGGATATCATGAAATTTGCAGGCAAATGGTGGGACCTAGGAACAATCATCCTGAATGAGGTATCCCAAAACCAGAAAGACACACATGGTATATATTCACTTATATAGACCTATAAGATAGGATAAACATACTGAAATCTATTTACCTAAAGAAGATAAACAAGAAAGAGGAGCCAGGGTATGATGATCAATCCTCACTTAGAAAGACAAATGAGATGGACATTGGATGTAGGAACAAACAAGTCACAGGACAGGAGCCTACCACAGAGGGCATCTGAAAGACTTTGCCTCACAGTGTTTCAAAGCAGATGCTGAGACTCATTACCAAACTTTGGTAAGATTGCAGGGAATCAATAAAAGAGGGAGGGGAGTTAATATGACCTGGAGAGAACAGGAGTTCCATGAGGACCATATATACCTGGGCACAGGGGTCTTTTATGAGACTTTCTCCAAACAAAGACCATGTATGGATGCAACCTAGACCTCTGGTCAGATGTAGCCTTTGGTAGCTCAGTATTCAAGTGGGTACCCTAATAAGGTGAACAGGGACTGTTTCTGACATGAACTCGATGGCAGGTTCTTTGACTCCCCCCTCCCCCAGAGAGGAGCAGCCCTGCTAGGCCACAGAGGAGGACTTTGCAGCCAGTCCTAAAAACACCTGATAAACCAATATCAGATGGAAGGGAAGGAGGTTCTCCCCTATCAGTGGACTTGGAAAGGGGCAGGGAGGAGATGTGGGAGGGAGGTTGGGATTGGGAGGGAAAGAGGGAGCTGGATATAGCAGGGATACAAAGTTAACAAACTGTAACTAATATTAAAAAAATAAAAAGGAAAAAAAAAGAAAACATTGCTCTTGATTTAGCCTAATATTAATGTAATATTTTCATTCTGCTAATCCTTTCTAGTATTTATATTCCTGTGCCTTGTGTAGTAGCCAAAACAAAAATGAATAAGTGAAACTAGTTTGTGTATAATATTATTACATTGTTTAAATTGACAGAATTATTTTTTTCAAAAACAATAAATTCATCCTGGTGTATTCTTATAGACCTTAAACATAGTGCCTCAATTTTACACTGTAAACATTTTAGAGCTATCTATCCTCTTGACACATTGTGTGACTAAAAATTATGTTTTGAAGAAATATTTCATCATTATGTCAATACTTATTTATATAAAATAACATTCATATACTATATTTTAGTCACAGTAAAATATATTGATAAAAATAAGCCCTAGAAAAATAATTTTAAAAGCAGTGTAAATATATACATACATATATATATATATCTTTTTTATTAATTACAATGTATTCATTTTGTATCTGAGCTCTAGCCCCATCCCCTCATTCCCTCCCAATCCCACCTCCCTCCCTCATCTCCTGCCTTGCCACTCCCCCAGTCCGCTGATAGTGTCTGTTCTCCTACCCTTCCATCTGACCCTAGCCTATCAGATTTCATCAGGACTGGCAGCATTGTCTTCCTCTATGGCCTGGTTAGATTGTCCCCCCTTAGGGGGAGGTGACCAAAGAGCAGACCAATGAGATCATGTCAGAGACAGCCCCTGTTACCCTTACTAGGGAATTGACATGGACACTGAGCTGCCATGGGCTACAACTGTGCAGGGGTTCGTGGATATCTCCATCCATTGTCCTTTGTTGGAGTACCAGTCTCAGAAAATGCCCCTGGGATTTTCTAAGTACCTGGGGCCCAGATACTTTGGTTCTGTTGCTCTTCTTGTGGAGATCCTCTCCCCTCTAGGTCTTTCAATCTACCCCTTCTTTCATTAGATTCCATGCACTCTTCTTCAATACCCTGCTGGGTAGAGTCTTTCAAAGACCCACTGTGGTAGGCTCTTCTCCTGCTCCCTGTTTTCTACCCCTTCCTATGGTTGTCCCATTTGCCTTTCAGAATGAGGATTGATCATCTTACTCAGGGTCCTCCTTCTTGCTTAGCTTCTTTAGGTATACAGATTTTAGTATGTTTATCCTATCTTGTATTTCTAATATATGCTTATAAGTCAGTATATACCATGTGTGTTTTTCTGCTTCTGGGATAAATCACTCAGGGGATGATCTTTTCTAGATCACACCATTTGTCTACAAATTTCACGATTTCCTTGTTTTTAATTGCAGAGTAGTATTTCATTGTGTAAATATACCACAATTTCTGTATCTCTGCCTATTATGAATAAAGCTGCTACAAACATGGTTGAGCAAATATCTATGTTGTATACTTGAGCATATTTTGGATATTTCACTAGGAGTGCTCTAGCTGGAACTTGAGGTAGCATTACTCCTAGTTTTCTGAGAAATTGCCAGATTGAGTTCCAAAGTGGTTGCACAAGTATACATTTCCTACCAGCAATAGAGGAGGGTTCCCCTATCTCTATAACCTCTCTAGCATGTATTGGCACTTGAGTTTTGGTCATAGCCATTCTGATGAGTATAAGGTGAAATCTCAGGTTCGTTTTAATTTGCATTTCCCTGATGACTAAGGATGTTGAGAATTTCTTTAAGTGTTTCTCATCCATTCGATATTCCTCTATTGAGAATTCTCTGTTTAGCTCTGTATCCCATTTTTTTTAATTAGATTACTTGATTTGTTGCTGCTTAACTTCTTGAGTTCTTTATGTATTTTGGATATTAGCCTTCTGTCAGATATAGTGTTGGTGAAGATCCTTTCCCAGTCTGTAGGCAATTGTTTTGTTCTGATGACAGTATCCTTTGCTTTACAGAAACTTTTCAGTTTCCTGAGGTTCTATTTATTGATTGTTGATCTTGGAGCCTGTGCCATTGGTGTTCTGTTCAGGAAGTTGTCTCTTGTGCCAATGAGTTCAAGGCTCTTCCTCACTTTTACTTCTAACAGACTTAGTGTGTCTGGTTACATGCTTTGGTCCATATGTAGAAAAATGCAAAAAGATATTATTTATCACCCCACACAAAACTAAAAATATTATACTATTTATCATTTTATGTGTATATTGTTGCCTGAGATTATGTATGTCATGCATATGTAAGAGACCCCAAAGGCCAAAAGAGTTCTACAGATCTCTTGCAACTGGAATTACATGTGGTTGTGAACATCCACATATGTGGTACCATTTAACCTTAATTATCTGTAAAATTAGTATGTACTATTAACTGCTAACTCATCCCTTCAGCCTTAGAAAACTTATTTTTAGAAAGTGATTTTAGGAAAACACATATTTTTTATTTGATTTAAGTTTAAAATAATGATACAAAGTTTTTAATTTCCCATTGCTTTAATTTATAGATTTCACTGTTGCCTTCCTCCATATACAGGACTTCACCTTTTCTAAGATGAGAATCAATATGACCATTGTTTGGGCCAATAATAAGATCAGTGATTTCTTATACCAGCACCTTACTGAGCAATGACATAGCATCCTCACTTTTTCAACTTGACCCAGTATTTTGTTTCAAAATTTCTGCTGTTACTTGCTTTTCTGTGACCAAACCAAGACCTTTTTTCTCATTTCTCTTTGTCCTAGTCTTGTTATTTGAAACATGCTTCTTTCTTCTTACAATTTTCTATAAAATTTCACCTCTAAATCATACACTTACTACTTGAGAAACTACTCCCCATTTCCATATTTATAGAGCAGCAACAAAAAATCCCATAAGTGGATCCATACACATACTGAAAAATGTGTACATTTAACTCCAGAAAGGTAAAAATGTTCACAATATGTTGTTTTATCCTAGGCATTCTTAAATCTTTTTGGTGTAAAATATTTATTTGTCTGGATTTTCTTAATTTAGTGCTACCTTGAAATTCCTTGGTTTACAAATTCCAATTCTGGTTTTCAGTTCCCTCTACCTCTAGATTAAGGCTAGAAATAGACTTGCATTTCATATATATATATATATATATATATATATATGCTCATAAATTTAACTCAATATACTAGCACGTAATCATGAAAAAGTCCATTAAAATATCATTGAAATAATCCACAGTGATACTATGGAAAAATTATTAAACACTTAATAACAATTGTTATGATAAACTTTCAGATGCTTACTCTGCAAAAGAAAATAATCCATTAAGACAGGTTTGTGTATTATTCCTTCTTAAATTTTTTCTTTGACAATTTCAAGCATGTATAGCTCACATTCATCATTCTACCTTCTCTTATCCCCCTCCCAACCCTCACCAAACCCTCTTTTCCATCAAATCTGCATCCAACTTTCATGTACTTCTGTTTTGTTTTTGCTTTTGATTGGTTATCAGTTCACTGGTGGCTAAGCTTCTAAAGACAATGATATTCTCTCTTCCAGAAACCTACAACTGTCACTAGCACCTCCTCATGTCACTGAACTCTGAATTGTGTTTTCATGATTTATTTACCTTAAAACATGCTTAAATATCTGAAACATCCTCTATAAATCAAAAATAATTGTATACATTTAACATAAGATAAAATAAAAGATACAGACGACTTGAACCAATGCTAATTCTCAATAAATATTTCATCCTTATTTCAGATTATGTGTTTGTACAAATAAAGTAAAATACAAATCTTAACAAGTCTTGTGAAATTAACCAATATTTTAAAACATTGAAGTTTAAGAGTGAAAATGAGATATGTGATTTTGACACACATGCACATACACATATATATGCTACATAATTGCTTCTATATATCGGGTGCTATATAATAGGGTTTAGTATCCACAATAAAGTGAGACCCAGTCTCAAAAGACAAATTAACAACAATAGCAAAACTCTGCTAATCTCTTAAATTTTGAATGGAATGATTCGAAGAATTAACACTTCATACTAGAGTTGGAATTTGTACTTTGTAATTTTTTACAAAATTCTACAGATAAATCTTAAGGAAAACAACCATATAAATGGAAACTATGAGAATTTTGTCATTTTATATTTGAAAAGGTACAAATTGAACAAGTATGAACTTACAATTCTAAAACTGATGATATTGTCAATATTCTACATAATTATAGTGGATCATATGCATTATATTTGCGTTGTATCACAGGAAAACAAATTACTATTTTACAAAAGTCCACTTTCAACATACTGAATAATGTGAGTTTTTGACTATGGTATTTAGTTACAGAAGAACTAAAATACCCTAAAGTGGGGTTTGGGAGAACACAATGAACTCTTCAATCATTGCACATATCTTGATTCTCTCTGTCTATCTCTGTCTCTATCTCTGTCTCTGCCTCTGCCTCTGTCTCTCTCTGTCTCTGTCTCTCTCTCTGTCTCTCTGTCTCTCTCTGTCTCTCTCTCCATTTATGTCTATATTTATCTTCATATTTCTTCTGGAAATAAATTTGCCTATCACAGAACAAAAAATCAAGCTGAGCGATTAAATAAGAGTTTTTAAATTACCGAGAACTTCATAGAATATATGATTTGTTTACATATTTTAACTTACTAAGTGCCCACATATTTTTCTAAAGAAAGACATACTTTGTCTCCACAAAACTATATTTCAACTATTTAAATAGCTAGTGGCATGTAGGTGAATATTTCTAGACAGTAGTCATATAAATACCCACAGTTAATTTTACTTTTCATGTAATTTAATTTACCTTTAAATTTCTATGAAAAGCTTAAGAAGCTTGTACATTTAAACAATTTCTCTCTCATTGGAGTTTACAAGGCATACACTTGGTGCAAAATTTCCAAGCAAATACCTTGGATGGAGAGCTAAAACACAGATTAAATTAAAGTTATTCTACTAATTGACTAAATCAAATTAATTTCTATGATGTCTTAATAAGCTTATATAACATCATAGTCCTCTTTTTTATTACTAGAACTTTAGTTTATTAAACCATCAGATTCCTCCATTTGAAAAGTTAGCCAAAGAAATATATCTATTCTCTACTTTATTTATTTGCTCATTTTTATTCCTGTAGTGAGAATTGGAAGTATAGTCTCACAGTAACATCTCAGTACTCTACCACCAAATTATGATCTCAATTCATTAACTTTAATTCAGTTTTCCTTAGAGATTTTATTTTCTCTCTTTCCAAGTGTTTATTGTCAAAGAAGACCTGTCCATCACTCTGTAAACCCTTTCAATCTCTGCTTAAACAATTTTCCTTTTTATGTAAAAATCCCAGAATTTTAGCGATAATAGCACACATAATTATCTTCTTTTTTTTTTTATTTTATTTTATTTTTTTATTTTTTTTTATCAGTTACATTTTATTAACTCTGTATCCCAGCCGTGTCCCAATCCCTCATTCCCTCCCAGTCCCTCCCTCCCTCCCTCCCTCATCTCCACCGTGCCCCTTTCCAAGTCCACTGATGGGGGGGACCTCCTCCCCATTCATCTGATCCTGTTTTATCAGGTATCTTCTTTTAAAACATGACAAGCTCAAACTACAGTGCTCCTTTAATGTTTAGGAAAATAGGTTGTGAGCCCACTGCTGTGTAAAGATGACTTGTCACAGTAACTCATGTAACTGAGGAATGGAAGATAAAACTTGGAGTAACATAACTGATTAAAGAAACTGAACTAAATCAGAAAAAGATGCAGCACAAGCAGAAACCATTGGTAACCTTTGACTAATGGTAGGATTTAATTGACATATAATGGACCACCTAATTCTTGGAGAAAGGAAAACATTTAGGATTAAACTTTAAACTTTAAAGGATCATACCTTTAACCAGTTCTAATGCTTATTGGTGATCAAAGCAGCCATATCTTTGTACTTAATGCTGTTTCTCTGAATTTCTTTTGATGATGGATTTTTAGTGAGTTTCAGTGCTGTTCACTGTGAACTTCCTGTAATTATTCACTAGTGGAAAATGCTATCCAACATTTCATCATGAGTTATCCCAGGATATGAAGTTAGTCTTTAGGCAATGGATAGTCCATGTGGAGGAAATAGCATGCTGATTTATAGTTATAATTGAAGAAAATTACTTGAGACGATTCTGACAGCACAGAAAATAGACCAATTAGTTACCCAACTCTCATCCTCCTGTGATTCATGATTGTCTCCATTTAATTTTGCTGTCACTTATGAAGTGAGGGTAAGAATAGATATGCTTCTTTTAGCTACATCTTGTAATTAAGTTGCTGCTTCATATTTTCTTTTTTACAGTATGATTTGGTTTAAAAACCAGAGGTCCTCAAAATTATATTTAACAGTTACTTATCATACAGAACTAGCTAATGTTTAAAGTCTCCACACTCAACATAACAGCCTGGCAATTATTCACACAGAGTTGTTGTTTTTCCTCACCAAAAGAATATCAGATGCTAATTTGCAATAATTAAAATCATAACCAGAATAATACAATAAGATTAGGTCATAAAACTTGATATATTTTCATCATTTTCAAAATTCATTACATGAAAATATAGCAAAAAACAAAGATGCTATGGAACATGAAGCCATTTGTAATGTACAATATTATTTCCCACAACTCCACTATTTAATTATATTAAAACATTATTTGTGCTTCCTTTAAAAAAGGATTAAAGAACATG
Source organism: Meriones unguiculatus (assembly GCF_030254825.1). Classification (NCBI taxonomy): domain Eukaryota; kingdom Metazoa; phylum Chordata; class Mammalia; order Rodentia; family Muridae; genus Meriones; species Meriones unguiculatus. The sequence continues at coordinate 87,234,090 of NC_083369.1, read as the reverse complement.
AGACTAATATATCATAATATTTTACCTTTGTATGTAGTTTAATTAACTTTTGTAGGTATGTTGGAACTGTATTTATATATGGGAAATTGTCTCTCTAACTAAATTAGAACTACTGGAAACCAGGATATAACATGTGCTTATATTGGGTGTCACTCAAATTATCTACTTTGCCTCTTATTTTACAATGAAATACTTTTGTTGGATGAAAATAATTAGCAAATGAACACTTGATTTACCTGTGACACATTTTCTTATCATATCTATTTTGTTGTTGTTTCTTGAGATGGAGGTGTCTCTCGATATAGCCCTAGCTGTCTTATAACTCATTATGTAGATGAGACAGATAGTTTTATCAGCCTGCCCCTCCCTCCTAAATGCTGGGATTAAAAGCTTGTGCCACCATGCTGAACTAGCTAAGCTATTTTTGATATTTCAATTTATTGTTACATTATGAGGTACAAACTAGTATAAGTTGTTCAGTGCCCATAAAAATCTTCAGAAGGAAATTATAATAATCTATAGTTTTATTTTTCATGAAAATATTTTCAGCACCTCTGTCTTTCTACCTCTCTTCTCTCTCTCCCTTCTTCTGTCCCACCTCTATCTTAACTTCTCCATCCTACCTGAATTCAGCACTAGATTAGAGTAAGAGAATCCATCATTGCAGCCTGAATGTTGACTAGGTTCTCAGCTGCCACAGTACAGGGACATGGCTATACAACCCTGTAAGACAATCTAATAGTCATATATATTAATATATATTAATTTTATTAACTCTATTCTTACAAAAAACTGTTTTCAATACATATGTTCCATCTCCCATCAATTCAATATATATATATGTATTCAATTTCAAACTCATTTTGAATACTTTGATATATTCCAGGATCATGAGTTAAAAGTAGGTTAAATGACTTTTGATTTTTACTTCAATTACCTTTTTACTTAGCATGTTTATGATTTGAGTGTTGAGAACCATTAAGTGTAAAATAGGAGAGAAAGAATAAAATTCAGAAGGTAGGTACTTTTTTAGTTGAGAAGGAAAATTCAGGCATGTTTGTGGTGAGTACGAAAATTTGTGATACACATAATCTAAATCATTACTTATTACATAGATTTCTCTCAGGAAAATGTCTGAAACAAGGTCTTTGCCCAATCGAAGAATTTTTCTTTTTGCTTTGGAATATGTGATAGATAATTTAAAGATTTCTAGAGTGTAAATAAAGTATTTCATTATTACCGAATTTTTGTACTTTATACTTAAACACATATCTACTTATAATCTATTTATTCAAGCTCAGACAACAACAAAACATCATCATCATCATCATCATCTTACTTCTCACACTACTTTTTGTAAGATATTGAATGAAATATTGTGGGCTAAAACATCTTTTGGGAAAACATTTTATATACCATCTGACAAGCTTTCGAATTTTAATGAATCACAAGAGACCACATTTAAAAAAATGAACAGAAGCTCCAAATAAACAAGAAAAACGAATTATGCATTTTTATCAATTTCTCTTTTCATCTCTTTCAATTATAAAAACATATTATAGAAAAGACTACTCAAAAAGAAAAAAAAACCTGAGAGTCAGTTGTGTTGTAAACATCTTTATAATACCTTGGATCTTAAGAAGAACTATTTCAAAGAAAATGCTTTACAATATGAGTTATATAGTTCCTTCTTATGTTTTACTATTTTGATAGTGGCCTACTGAAAGCAGAATTATAATACAGAGAATAGATAGGGGACTCACTTTAATTTATTTTCCAGGTGACTATATTATTAGTTGCTTGCATCTTATTATAATAAAATTCACTTTTGGCATGGTTATTTTTGGGCATATAATCTTAAATTAAAAACAAAATTATTTGGGAAATCCATCAAGAATGAGAGGAGTGAATCAAGTTTCATAACTTCAGGAAAATAAATCATTGTCAAGAAGTCAGTATCTGGCTTGGCAGTGGTGGTGCACACCTGTAATCCCAGCACTCTGGGGGGGGGGGGCAGAGGTAGGTGGATCTCTCTGTGATTTAATGACTAACCTGGTCTACAGAGTGAGTTCCATGACAGACAGGGATATAAAGCAAAACTCTGTCTTGAAAACCAAACGAACATAATAAAGTTAGTATCTATAGATAAACCCAATTTTAAAAAGCTATAAATTGAAAGCATGTTTTATGATTGTGTAGTGTGCAAAAACAGAGGAGAAGATAGAGGAATAAACATTGTCTGAATTTGAGAAGAAAAGTAATTAAGATTGAACAGGAATAAAAGCTCCAATAAACATTGTTAACATTAATTATATATCATAATATTCATGAGTGATTATGAACCCTTTGATAATTCCCCTAAATTATATCTTCCAAATATAAGTTCTTATCACATATATCATGGATAGCTTAAAGTTTGAGTCATGATGATATAAAAATTGATGAAAGGAACATTTGAGCAAACCAAATGTTAAAGTTTTAATGAAAACTAGGTATTATAAATAAAGTGTGTTTACTGAAATTAATATATATATATTAAATTTAAATTTATTTATATACTTATTTATTAAAATATATTCATTTTGTGTCCTAGCTTCAGCTCCCTCCATCATGTCCTCCAGTACCACCCACCCTTCCTCATCACTCCTTATATCCTTTCCCTAGTCCCCTGAAAGGGGAGGACCTACTCCCTCTTCTATCTGACCCTATCTCATCAAATCTTATCAAGGCTGGCTATATCAACTACTTCTGTGGCCTGGCATTTGGGACTCGGCCAGGGGGTGGTGATCAAAAATCTATCAAGTGAGTTCAAGTCAGAGACAGCACCTCTACTCCTTCTTAGGGAACCCACATAGAAACTGAGCAGCCAATGGGCTTTGCTTGAACAAGATTCTAGGTCCTCTCCATGCTCAGTCCTTAGTTTGAGTATCTTTCTAAGCAGGTACCCTTGGGTCCAGGTTATGTTGTTTTCCTTGTGGAGTTTCTGTATGCTCCAGATCTTTCTATCTCCCTCTTCTCCATAAGGTTTCTGGCACTCTGACCAATGTTTGGCTATGAGACTCAGTATCTCTCTCCATACCCTGGTGGGTGAAGACTTTTAGAGGTCCTCTGTGGAAGGTTCCTGTCCTGTTCCTTGTCTTCTCCTACTTCAAACTTCTATCCTGTTTGCTCTTCTAAATGAGGATTATTTGGTGTAACTCTAAACAAGCAAGTGAAATGCCTATGTGAAAAAATAAAACTGCAAGTCTCTGAAGAAAGAAATTGAAGAAGGTATCAGAAGATGGAAATATATCCCATGCTCACAGATTGGTAGGATTAACATAATGAAAATGGTTATCCTACCATTAGCAATATACACATTCAATGCAATTCCCATTAAAATACCAACACATTATTTATAGACATTGGAAGAACTATTCTCAGTTTAATATAGCAAAACAAAACAAAACAAAAACAAACAAACAAACAAAAAACAGAATAGCTAAAAAAATCCTGAACAATAAAGGTATTTCTGGAGTTAACTCCATCCCTGATCTCAAGGTGTACTATAGAGCAACAGTAATAAAAACAACATGGTACTGCCATAGAAACAGCCTGGTGGATCAATGGAATTGAATAGAAGACCCAGAAATAAAACCACACTCTATGGAAACCTAATTTTTTTTTACAAAGAAACCAAACCATACAATGGGAAAAAAGACAGCATTTTCAAAAAATGGTGCTGGTCTAATTGTAGAAAAATGCAAATAGACCCATATTTATCACCTTACACAAAGTTAAAGTCCAAGTGGATCAAGGACCTCAACAAAAAACCAGACACATTAAATCTGTTAGAAGAAAAATTTGGGAAGAGCCTTGACATCATTGGCACAGGAGACAACTTCCTAAACAGAACAACAATAATACAGACTCTTGAATCAAAAATTAATAAATAGGACCTCATGAAACTGAAAAGCTTCTTTAAAGCAAAGAACAAAATGACAGCGTACAGACTGGGAAAGGATCTTCACCAACCCTATGTCTGACAGAGCGCTAATAAAAAAATGTATTAAGAACTCAAGAAGTTAAACCCCAACAAATCAACAATCTAATTTTAAAAATGGGGTACAGAGCTAGGCAGAATTCTTAACAGAGGAATATCAAATGGTTTAGAAACACTTAAAGACATGCTCAACATCTTTAGTCATTCGGAAAATAAAAACCAAAATGACCCTTGATTTCACCTCATACCCATCAGAATGGCTAAAATTGAAAACTTAAGGGATGATGCATGGTGGCGAGGTTGTGAGGAAAGGAGAACACTTCTCAATTGATGGTGCGGATGTAACCTTGCACAGCCACTTTGGAAATCAATCTTGTCCTTTCTCAGACAATTAGGAATAGTGCTACCTCAAAATCCAGCTATACCACTCCTAGGCATATATCCAAAATATGTTCAACTATACAAAAAGAACATTTGTTCAAGCTGGTTCACAGCAGCTCTATTTGTATTACCTAGAATCTGGAAATGATCTATATGTCCCTCAAGGGGGGAATTTATACAGAAATTGTGGTACATTTACATAATGTAATACTACTCAACAATTAAAAACAAGGAAATCATGAAATTTGCAGGCAAATGCTGAGAACTAGAAAAGATCATCTGAAATTTAATATATTGCAAGACAAATATATATTAGTTTTGCTAGATTCAAGGAATAACCTATTCATGATTATTGTTATTTATTAAGCATAAACCAAAGTGCACATATGAATAGTAGAAAGACTGGTCATCAGGGTAATAGTCACAAACAATATCACTTGATCAATTCGTTGAGTGTTCTATTATGGAAAAACAAACAAACAAACAAACGTAAAATCTGGTAATCTATTACCTGCTATTTACTTTTTTATTTGTGCATGTAGGTGATACAAGAGATATAGAAGTCATGTTTTCTTTTTCAATATATATCTTCATATGGTAATAGCATTTTGCATCCGTTTCTAAGTTCCATATAAAGTTTTCCCTCAAAGATAAGAGATAGCATGATTATACAATTCATCACAAGCGTGAAGAAAAATGAAAGAAGATACAACTTTAGCTAAAATTATATACTTTTAAAATATATTTGTTGGGGGATCCAAGATGGCGGCGACCAGCATGTACCTTATCTGAGGGGCAAATAATCTGAAACTCTGAAATTGGTGAGCGAAAGAGCTGCTGAACCCAGAATGGGGATATCTAGGCTTCCAGGGAGAAAATGGACTAACCATGAACTGAGTTCATTTAGAATCAAGTCACCCATGGCCTCCTCAGTGGTACTTTCCTGGGGGCTTGATCCCCAGACACTTCCTCGTATCTACCTCCCTACTCCCTCTTTGGATGAGCCAGAGGAGGAGGCCAATGGACTCTTGCACGGACAACAGTGTTGTGTCCAGGACCCAGCACGGGCAGCTCATAGCAAAGAAACCCCTGCTCTGGATCTGGGACTGAGACTACCCAACCCTTCTGGGTACTCCCCTGAGACCCACTGCCAAAAGCCTTTCCTGACAGAGGGGAAAGATAGAGAGGCGGCCTGCAGATTTGGCTACAGAAGACAGCACTTCTGGGTCCCAGGTCCAGCGGCTCTTAGCAAAGAAACCCCTGTTCAGGAACTGGGACAGAGGATACTCACTCTTCCTTTCCTACCCTGCCCTTCCCTGGGACCGACTACCATAATCCTTCCCTGGCTGAGGTGAAGGATACAGAGTTGGCCTGCAGAGTACAACACAGAATACTCAGCCCGGGCTGCAGTGTGGGCAGTGCCCAGCACAGCACACAGTGCCAGTGGACACCAAGACCTGCTGCTACGACACCACTGAGCTAACTGTTAGCCTACACCCGAATTTTCCCCAGTAGGATCAAATTGGATAGTAGAGAAGAAGGGGAACCCCTATGCTTTCCAAATGGTACTGCAGAAGAGTGAGTGTGCCTTCAAGTGAATTCTTCCAGGGCTCCAGATCCAGGCCTCCTCTACACAAGCAGACAATAGATCGCTACCACCCACACCCCATTTTTGGGCAACATAGAGATTCTTATTACAGCATTCTCAACACTGAAGCACCTGCTCTGCAGGTCTACCAGTGAATTCCAGGCAAAAAAATTCCTGGAGCCCAGACAGATCTGCATACCAGTGTGGCCACAGAGGTAGTCAGGGAATCTGCACCTGCACACTGCACCACTAAAAGCACCTGTGAATAACACCAGCATCACATTCCTCACTTAGGTACAGCTGAAGCAGCAACACACACACTCAAATCAGAGAACCTCTTTCATCTTCCTGAAAAACAGTCCAGAAAACAGAAAAAGAGAGACCTAGTCTGAAGTACAGAAACCAGGATAAACAGTGTGTGTTATAAATAAGCAGATGGCCAGAGGCCAGTGTAAGAACACACCCAACGAATATCAGGACATCATGGCTTCACCAGCAAACCCCAAAATCAATGGACACTTCAATTCATTGGAAACACTAGAAAATGGATTTAAAACTATGCTTATCTAGTTTTTAGAGGTTCATAAAAGGGAAATGAACAAGTCCCTCAGAGAAATGGCAGCAGAAATAGTGACACATAAAGAGGGAACGAACAAATCTCTCAAAGATATAACCACAAAAGTTGAGGAAAATAAAGAGGAAATGAACAAAGCTCTCAAAAAAAAAAAAATACAGGCAAATGGAGCCAAATAAGTAGAGGTACAATTAGCGACATATAGAGAGGAAAAGAACAAAAAAGTAGAAGCCATCATTGAAAAGCAGGACTCCACATTCAAACAGATGAAGGAAATGGTGCAAGACATGAAAACAGAATTAGAATCAAGAAAGAATACACAAACAGAGAAAACCCTGGAGTTGGAGAACATAGAGAAAAGATCAGGAACTACAAAAGTAAGCATCACCAACAGAACACAAGAGATGAAAGAGAGAATCTCAGGAACTAAAGATACACTTGCAGGAATTGATACATCTCTCAAAGAACAAATAAAATCAGAAAAGTTTCAAACACAAAACATCCAAGAAATCAAGGACACCATGAAAAGACAACAGCTAAGAATAATAGAAGTAGATGAAAAAAAAAAGATAACAGGTTCCAAGTTCCGGAAAATATTGTCAAGAAAATCATAGAAAAACATTTTCCCAACTTAAAGAAAGAGATGCCCATAAACATACAAGAGGCCTACAGAACACCAAATAGACTAGACCAGAAAAGAAACTACTCTGGGAGCCAAGATGGTGGCATCTGGAGAGCACTGTGTCTGAGAAGCGGGACAACACTCTCCATGCAGCGACCAGGAGACTGAATTCTGGGCCCTAAAACTACAACGATCCTGTTTCCCAGGTGAGGGGAGGCTCCCACAGCGTGGGAATCAGTCGGGTCCACTCTCGGGCCGCACAGCCAGAACCTGGAAGAGATCCCGGTAACACAGGTATCGGGTCTCCTGGCTGGAACCACATGCCTGCGTGTCCCGATCACTTTCCCAGGCTGATCAGTGGGCACAAGGGTGCCTGAGACTGGGAGTCCCAGTCGCAAGAAAACCCCACGGGGAAGCAAAATTGCAAGTCTGATCACAGGTCACCTAGTCTTTCCCTGGAAGGTCTCTCTGACAGCGGGTACCCGCAGCCATCACAACTGAGCTCCCACCTCACGGAGAACTGCGTGCCCAGCTCATCCATACAGAACAGCTTCACGCCCCAGTGCAAAAGATACTGGGAATCCCTGTCCAGAGAGGGCCCCACAGGGAAGGAAGAAACCGGGCTGCTTGGGTAATCTGAGCAGCTGCGCGCCCAGCTCACCTGTACAGACAAGCTGCGTGCCCCAGTGCAACAGAGACTGGGAACCCCTGTCTGGAGAGGACCCACAGGGAAGGAAGAAACCGTGCTGCTGGGGTCAACTAGGCCTTGCCTGGGGAAAGTCTAGCAAACCACAGATCGCAAATAAGTGAGTAAGCCCAGCCATCACAGATCCAGGCCCAAGCAGGGAGCACAGAGTTATTGGGAACCCAGCTCCCACAGACTAGCACGTGGGCGCATGGTTCGCCAGCCCAGAGGCCTGCTTTGTACCAACTACTCCTTACAGACAGAACTGTGTGCCCCAAGACACCAGAGTCTTGGAGTCACTGTCTGGAGAAACCCTCACAAGGAACAAGGAACAAAGCAAAGGGGATGGAATTAGGCAACCCAGTATATCCCTGGAAAAGGTCCCACAGACTGGCCCAACCCAGGGAACTGCTGTGCCCCAGATAACCTGCTGTTACCAGGAGAGCAGTACTCACCTGCCACAGATTACCTCTTGGGTTCTGGGGCACAGAGCCCCAACCTCAGACCTACAAAAGACCGGGAACCCTGAGATCAACCCCCAGATACTGCTCCAAGGGGCAACCAGTTATCCCTAACAAAACCGACCAAACCACGGGACACACAGGTTAGAGGAGCAGATCACTAAATTTACAGCAAGAAACCCAAAAGGAGTGCAGCTGTCTCCAGGACTTCTCCCGGTGAGAGTAGAACCCTCTTGACTAATCAGGACCACAGTTACCACCCAGGTCTCTATGCTTGAGGTGAGCTGTAGCAACTCCTGAAAAACACCAGCCATCCAGTAACTATACCCAAAAAGCTGAGAAGGCTTCCTTCAGGAAAAAGCATCTTCCTGCCAAAGGGATACTTTCCAACACAGGAGTCCAGGAACAACCAGAAACTAACTACAAACACCGAGGATAGCCCAGTGGGTAGAGGACAGCATAAAAGTTCAACGAACAAAATCCAAAGCAATATGGCATCTCCAGAACCCAGTTATCCACGGGCAAATAGCCCTAGACACCCAAGTATAATTGAAATTCAAGGAGATGACCTAACTCTATGCTCATGAAGAAGATAACAGAGGAAACAAATAAAATATGAAAAGAAATAGAGGAAGCTGCAGCCAAACAGTTTGTGGCCTTTAGAGAGGAAATGCTTAAATCACTGAATGAAATAAAAGAAACAGAGGATTGTTCAAATAAACAGCTGAAGGTATTGATGGAAAAAACATGAAAATACAATCAGACAGGTGAAGGAAACCAACAAAATAGCTCAAGACCTGAAGACAGAATTGGAAAAATTAAAAAAAAAAAAACACAAATGGAAGAAATTGTGGAGAGAAAGAACTTAGGAAAAAAGCAGGAACTACAGAGGTTAGCATAACCAATAGGCTACAAGAAATGGAAGAAAGTATCTCAGGTATGGAAGACACAATGGAAGAAATAGATGTATCTGTCAAAGAAAATGATAAATCTAAAAAATTCCTGACACAGACCGTCCAAGAAATTCAAGACAATATAAAAAGACAAAACCTAAGAATAATAGAAATAGAGGAAAAAGAAGATTCCCTGCACCAAGGCTGAGAAAATATTTTCAACAAAATCATTGAAAAATATTTCCCCAACTTAAAGGAGAGGCCAAAAAGAATACAAGAGGCCTACAGAATACCCAATAAATTAGACCAGAACAGAAAATCCTCCCGCCACATAAAAATCAAAACCGTAAGTATACAGAACAAAGAAAAAGTACTAAAAGCTGCAAGAGAAAAAGGCCAAGTAACATATAATGGCAAACCCATTAGAATCACACCTGAATTCTCAACAGAACAGAGACTATGAAAGCCAGAAGGGCCTGGATGGATATCATGCAGACCCTAAGAGAACACAGATGTCAGCCCAGGATACCATACCCAGCAAAACTCTCAGTCCTCATAGATGGAGAAAAAAAGATATTCAATGACAAAAACAAATTTCAACAATACCTACAATCAAATCCAGCATTACAGAAGACACTAGAAGGGAAAATACAAGCCAAGAAAACTAGCTACATTCAAGAAAAAACAGGAAATAAATAACCTCACTAAAGTAAAACAAAAAGCAACCAAGCACACAACCTCATGACCACAGCCAACATCAAATTCAAAGGATCTAACAGCCAGTGGTCATTAATTTCTCTCAACATCAATGGATTTAATTCTCCAATGAAAAGACACAGACTAAAAGAATGTATGCGTAAACAAAACCCAGCAATCTGTTGTATACAAGAAACACACCTAAGTCACAAAGATAGACATTGCCTGAGGGTAAAGGGATGGAAGATGGCTTTCCAAGCAAATGGATGCAAGAAGCAAGCAGAAGTACCCATTCTAATATCTGATAAAATAGACTTTAAAACAAAATTAATCAAAAGAGATGGGGAAGGTCACATCATACTCTTCAAGGGAAAATTCCACCAAGAAGACATCACAATCCTGAACATCTACGCCCCAACTATAAGGGCACCCACATTTGTGAAAAAAACATTGATAAAACTTAAACCACACATAGATCCCCACACACTAATAGTGGGAGACTTCAACACCGCACTCTCAACAAAGGACAGGTCAACTAAACAGAAATTAAATGAAGAAACAATATCTGTAACAGAGGTCATGAATCAAATGGACCTAACAGAAATTTACCAAACCTTACACCCAAACACAGAAGAATTTACATTCTTCTCAGCACCTCATGGAACCTTCTCTAAAATAGACAACATAGTTGGTCATAAAGCAAGCCTCAACAGGTACAAGAAGATTGAAATAATCCCTTGTATCCTGTCTAATCACCATGGAATAAAACTGGACATCAATAACAACAGAAATAGCAAAAGGCCTACACATACTTGTAAACTGAACAACTTGCTACTAAATGACAGCTGGGTCAGGGAAGAAATAAAGAAAGAAATTAAAGTCTTCCTAGAACTCAATGAAAATGAAGACACAACATACCCAAACTTGTAGGACACAATGAAAACAGGGCTAAGAGGAATGTTCATAGCACTAAGTGCCTTCAAGAAGAAATTTGAGACAGCGCATTTAAGCAACTTAATGGCTCACTTAAAAACCCTAGAAAAACAAGAAGCAGACACACCAAAAAGGAGTAGACGGCTGGAAATAATCAAACTCAGGGCTGAAATCAATCAATTAGAAACAAATAAAACAATTCAAAGAATCAATGAAACCAAGAGCTGGTTCTTTGAGAAGATCAACTAGATAGACAAACCCTTAGCCAAGCTAACTAAAAGACAGAGAGACACCATCCAAATAAACAAAATCAGAAATGAAAAGGGGAACATAACTACAGACACTGAGGAAATCCAAACAATCATTAGGACTTACTTCAAAAGTCTATATGCAACAAACTTTGAAAATCTAAATGAAATGGAGAATTTTCTTGATTAATTCCACTTACCAAAGCTAAATCAGGACCAGGTAAATCAATTAAATAGTCCTATATCCCCCAAGGAAATAGAAGCAGTCATCGAAAGTCTCCCATCCAAAAGAAGCCCAGGACCTAATGGTTTCAGTGCAGAATTCTACAGGACCTTCAAAAAAGAGCTAACTCCAATTCTTTTCTAACTTTTCCACAAAATAGAAACAGAAGGAACATTACCAAACTCATTCTATGATGCCACAGTCACCTTGGTACCTAAAACTCACAAAGATCCAACAAAAAAAGAGAATTTCAGGCCAATCTCCCTTATGAACATTGATGCAAAAATACTCAACAAAATACTTGCAAACCGAATACAAGAACACATCAAAGATATCATCCACCATGACCAAGTACGCTTCATCCCAGGTATGCAGGGGTGGTTCCATATACAAAAATCCATCAATGTGATCCTCCATATTAACAAACTGAAAGAAAAAAACACATGATAATCTCTCTAGATGCTGAAAAAGCATTTGAAAAAATCCAACATCCATTCATATTTAAAGTATTGGAGAGATCAGGGATACAAGGCTCATATCTAAACATAGTAAAGACGATATACAGCAAGCCTATAGCCAACATCAAACTGAACAGAGAGAAACTTATAGCAATCCCACTGAAATCAGGGACAAGACAAGTCTGCCCACTCTCTCCATATCTCTTCAATATAGTTCTGGAAGTCCTTGCTAAAGCAATAAGACAGTTGAAGGAGATCAAGGGGATACAAATTGGAAAGGAAGAAGTCAAATTATCACTATTTGCAGATGATATGATAGTATACATGAGTGACCCCAAAAACCCTACTAGGGAACTCCTACAGCTGATCAACACCTTCAGCAAAGTAGCTGGATACAAAATTAATTCAAAAAAGTCCGTAGCACTCCTGTATACAAAAGACAAAAAGGCTGAGAAAAAAATTAGGGAAACAACACCCTTCACAATAGCCAAAAATGACATAATGTAACTCTGAGTAACCCTAACCAAGGAAGTCAAAGACTTGTATGAAAAAAAAAATTCAAGTCTCTGAAGAAAGAATTGGAAGAAGATATCAGAAGATGGAAAGATCTCCCATGCTCATGGCTTGGCAGGATTGACATAATGAAAATGGTCATCTTACCAAAAGCAGTCTACAGATTCAATGCAATTCCTATCAAATTACCAACACAATTCTTTACAGACCTGGAAAGAAAAACTCTCAACTTCATATGGAATAACAAGAAACCCAGAATTGCTAAAACAATCCTCTACAATAAAAGATCTTCTGGAGGTATCTCCATCCCTGATCTTAAGTTGTACTATACAGCAACAGTCTGTCCTGCACACTATCAAAGCAGATGCTGAGCCTGATGGCCAAATGTTGGGCAGAGTGAATGGAATTTTATGTCAGAAGTGGGAAATAGTAAGAGCTGGAGAGGACAGGATCTCCACAAGGAGAGCAACAGAACAAGAAAATTTGAACATAGGGAACTCCCCAGAGACTCATACTCCAACCAAAGACTATTCATGGAGATAACCTAGAACCCCTGCACAGATGTAGGCCATGGCAGTTCAGTGTCTAAGTGCGTTACATAGTAATGGGAAGAGGGACTGCCTCTGACATAATCTGATTGGCCTGCTCTTTGATCACCTCACCCTGGGGGGGGGGGGCAGCCTTACCAGGCCACAGTAGAGGACAATGCAACCATTTTTGAAGAGAACTGATAGACTAAAATCAGAAAGGAGAGGAGAACCTCCCCTATCAGTGGACTTGGTGAGGGGCATGCATGCAGAAAGGGGAGGGAGGGTGGGATCGGGAGGTGAGGAGGGAGGGGCTTACGGGGGGGATACAAAATGAATAAAGTGTAATTAATAAAAAAAATTTAAAAAACGTACTCATGTCACATGAAAGTCAAAGCACTGAACCTGTAGAACAAAGAAAAAATATTAAAAGCAGCAAGGGAAAAAGGCCAAGTAACATATAAATTAGACCTATCAGAATCACACCAGATTTCTCAACAGAAACTATGAAAGCCAGAAGGGCCTGGGGAGACCTCATTCAGACTTTAAGGGACCACATATACAAACCCAGATTACTCTAACCAGCAAAACTTTTAATCAACATAGATGGAGAAATCAAAATATTCCATGAGAAAACCAACTGTGAGAATAGGGACAATTTCTGACATGAACTCAATGGCTGGATTTTTTTACCTCCCCCCCGCCACCCCGAGAGGGAGGAATAGCCCTGTTAGGCCACAGAGGAGAACTTTGCAGCCAGTCCTGAAGATACCTGATAAACCAGGTTCAGAATAAAGGGGAGGAAGTCCTCCCCTATCAGTGGACATGGAAAGGGGCAAGTAGGAGATGAGGGAAGGAGGGTGGGATTGGGAGGGAATGAGGGAAGAGGATACAGCTGGGATAGAATGTTAATAAATTGCAACTAATATAAAATAAATAAATAAGAAGGAATAATGATAGCTTGCCTCATTACTCTTAAGATATATATTATAAAAATGAAAATGATAATAATTGAAAAATCTATAATAAAAACCATTTAAACAGTTTTGAAAGCAACAATAAAGTGTTTCAAAAACAAAACAAAGCAAAAACTAATATCTACATAGCAACCGAGCGCTACAGAAGTTACTAGAGGGATAATTCCAACCCAAGGAAAACAACTACATCCAAGAAAACATAAGACATAGATAACTACACAATAAAAACATCAAAAGAATACAAGCAGTAAAATGCAATAACCCCACCAACCCCACATCAAAAGAAAGTAACATTTGCTGGTTACTATTATCTATTAACATCAATGGACTCAACTTTTCAATAATAAGACACAGACTAACAGAATGGTTGCAGAAATAGGATCCAACATTCTGCTGCATCCAAGAAACACACCTATGCAACAAAGATAAAAGCTACCTCAGAGTAAAGGACTGGAAAAAGGTTTTTCAAGCAAATGTACCCAGAAAACAAGCTAGGGTGTCAGAGGACATCACAATTCTGAATATCTATGCCCCAAATACAAGAGCGCCTACAATTGTAAATGAAACATTATTAAAGCTTAAATCGCACATAAATCCCAACACTTTAATAGTGGGAGACCTCGACACCCCACTCTCAGCAAGGGATAATTCATCTAGACAGAAGCCAAATAGGGAAATAAAGGCACTTCTAGAGGTCCCTAAATCAAATGGACCTAATAGACGTCTACAAATCTTTTCACACAAACTCAAAGAGTATACCTTCTTTTAAGCACCTCGTGGAACCTTCTCCAAAATAGACATATAGTTGGTCCCAAAGCAAGCCTCAAGAGATACAAGAAGACTGAAATAATCCCTTGTATTCTATCTGACCGCCATGGACTAAAGCTGGACCACAGCAACAACAGAAACAGCAAAAAGTCTACACATTTATGAAAACTGAACAACTTGCTACTCAATGACAGCTGGGTCAAGGAAGAAATAAAGAAAGAAATTAAAGACTTCCTAGAATTCAAAGAAAATGAAGACACAACATACCCAAATTTATGGGACACATTGAAAACAGTGCTAAATTAATGGTTCAACTAAAAACCATAGAAAATAAAAAAAGCAGATACGCCCAAGAGAAGCAGACTGTTGGAAATAATCAAACTCAGGGCTGAAATCAATCAATTAGAAACAAATAAAACTATTCAAAAAATCAGTGAAACCAAGAGCTGGTTCTTTGAGAGAATCAGCAAGACAGACGAACACTTAGCCAAACTAACTAAAAGGAAGAGAGAAACAATCCAAATCAGTATAATCAGAAATGAAAAGGGGGGCATAACTATAAACACTGAAGAAATCCAAACAATCATTAGGTCACACTGTAAAAGCCTATATGAAACAAAATTTGAAAATCTGAATGAAACAGACAATTTTCTTGAAAGATTTCATCTACCAAAATTAAGTGAAGATCAGGTAGAAAGACTGAATAGTACTATATCCCCCAAGGAAATTGAAGCAGTCATAAACAGTCTCCCTTCCAAAATAAGCACTGGGCCAGGTGGTTTCAGAGCAGAATTCTACCAGATCTTCAAAGAAGAACTAACTTCAATTTTCTTCAAATTATTTTACAAAATAGAAACACAAGGAACATTACCAAACTCATTCTATGAATGAGTCACCTTGATACCTCAAACACACAAAGACCCAACAAAAAAAGAGAACTGAAGACCTATCTCTGATGAACATTGATGGAAAAATACTCAATAAAATACTGGCAAACCAAATCCAAGAACACATCAAAGATATATCATCCAACATGACAAAGTAGGCTTCATCCCAGGCATGCAAGGGTGGTTCAATATATGGAAATCCATCAATGTAATCCACCATATAAACAAACTGAAGGAGAAAAAAACACATGATCATCTCCTTAGATGCTGAAAAAGCATTTGACAAAATCCAACACCCTTTCATGTTTAAAGCCTTGGAGAGATCAGGGATACAAGGCACATAGTAAAATAAAAATACAGCAAGCCTATAGCCAAATCAAACTCAATAGAAAGACACTCAAATCAATCCCACTGAAATCAGGGGCAAGACAAGGCTGCCCACTCTCTCCATATCTCTTCACTTTCGTACTGGAAGTCTTAGCTTGCACTAAGACAATTAAAAGAGACCAAGGGGATACAAATCAGAATGAAAGATGCCAGAGTTTCACTCCTTGCAGATGATATGATAGTATTCATGAGTGACCCGAAAAATTCAACCAGAGAATTCCTTCAGCTGATAAAAACCTTCAGCAAAGTGGCAGGATACAAAATTAACTAAAAAAAAAAAAAATCAGAAGCCCTCCTGTATACCAAAGACCAAAGTGCCGAGAGAGAAATTAGTGTAACGACACCTTTCACAATAGCCACAAATAACATAAAGTACCTTGCAGTGACTCTAACCAAGCATTGGAAAGACCTTTTGGGAAAACAAAACAAAACAAAACAAAACTTCGCATCTCTGAAAACAGAAATTGAAGGAGATATATCAGAAGATGGAAGTAACTCCTGTGCTCATGGATTGGTAGGATTAACACTGTGAAAATGGCCTTTCTGCCAAAAGCAATCTACAGATTCAATGCAATTCCCATCACAATGCCAACACAATTCTTTACAGACCTTGGGAGAAAAATTCTCAACTTCATATGGAGAAAAAAAAATCCAGGATTTTCAAAATGATCCTGTACAACAACAGATCGACTGGAGACATCTCCATCCCTGATCTCAAGCTGTATTACAGAGAAGATAAAAAGCAACAAATCAAGTAATCCAATTAAAAAATGAGGTATGGAGATAAACAGAATTTTCTGTAGAGGAATGTAGAATGACAGAGGAACACTTAAAGAAATGCACAGCATCCTTAGCTGTCAGGGAGATGCAAATAAAACTGACCCTGATATATCAACTTAAACCCATCAGAATGGCTAAGATCAAAAAACCTCAAGTGACAACACATCCTGGAGAGGTTGTGGAGAAAGAGGAACACTTCTCTGTTGCTGGTGGGAATGTAAACTTATACAATCAGTATAGAAATCAACTGGTACTTTCTCAGACAATTAGGAATAGTGCTTCCTCAAGATCCAGGTATACCACTCTTAGGCATATATCCAAAAAAATGCTCAAGTACACAACAAGGATGTTTTTTCAACCATATTTGTAGCAGCTTTTTTCATAATAGCCAGAACGTGGGAACAACCCAGATGTCTCTTAGCTGAGGAATGGATACAGAAATTGTGGTACTTTTACGCAATGGATTACTACTCAGCAATTAAAAACAAGGAAATATTGTAACTTGCAGGCAAATGGTGGGATCTAGAAAAGATCATCCTGAGTGAGATATTCCAGAAGCAGAAAGACACACATGGTATATGCTCACTTATAAGTGGATACTAGACAAATAAGATAGGATACATATACTAAAACGATAAACATGAAGGAGGATCTGGGGTAAGATGTCAATCCTCACTTAGAAAGACAAATGGGATGGACAATGGAAGTAGGAGAAAACAAGTAACAGGACAGGAGCCTACCACAGATTGCTCCTGAAAGACTCTGCCTAGCAGTGTATCAAAGCAGATGCTGAGACTCATAATCAAACCTTGGGCAGAGTGCAGGGACTTTGCATTAGTATGACCTGGGAGTCATGGGGGAGTCATGGAGTTAGAATGGGAGAATTAGTATGACCTGGAGAGGGCAGGAGCTCCACTAGGACCAAATATATCTGGGCACAGGGGTCTTTTCTAAGACTGTTTCTGCAACCAAGGACCACACATGGATATAACTTAGAACACCTACTCAGATATAGCCCATGGCAGTTCAGTGTCCACGTGGGTTCCCTAGTTAGGTGAACAGGGATTGTCTCTGACATGAACTCAGTGGCTGGCTCTTTGACACCCCCACACACACCTAGGGTGGAGCAGCCTTACTAGGCCACAGAGGGGGACATTGCAGCCAGTCCTGAAGAGACCTGATAAGCTGGGGTCAGATGGAGGGGAGGAGGACCTCGCCCCATCAGTGGACATAGAGAGGGGCAGGAAGGAAATGAGGGAGAGTGGAATTGCGGGGATTGAGGGAGGGAGGGAGCTAAAGCTGGGATACAAAGCAAATAATCTGCAACTAATATTAAAATAAATATTTAATTAAAAAATATATATATATATATTTGTTGACATCGAGTTTGGTTTCATTGAGATCCAACCCATGGGAGAATGCCAAATCCTGACACTATTAATGATTCTCTTGATATAAGTGCAATCAGAAATCTAGTATTATTGATCATTTATAAAGTAACTTCTTTCAAAATGAAATTATGTCTAAAAAACAATACATATATACATTTATGTATATATATATACATTTATGTATATACATATATATACATAAATGTATATATATAAATTGTTATCTAATGATTAAAACCACCATATACATAATAGTTATGATTGATTTATAGGCACATAATTTAGATTGCTTGTTAGGTCTATATTTTATTGTCATGCCAAAGTCATTTTTTTGAATGATATGCTTCATTTGAGGTATTTTCTTTTCAGTCATATTTTCATTAGTTTCCTTTCAGGCTAAAATTTTACAGTACTACATTTGAACTCATTTTTAAGACAGAGTCTATCTAGGTAGTTCTGGATTGCCTTAAACTCTCTATGTAGACCCATATTGATTCAAAATCATGGAGATATCTCTGCCTCTGGCTCCTGAGTCCTAGGGTTAAAGCTGTATGCCACAACAGTTGGCAAATTTGGAAGTTTGAATACGATCAATTTGTTATCTGAAATAACAGTCAATTCCAAGTACAACTGTGATTTGAAAGTTCTCTTTTTTTTTATTTATGCTTTGAGGATTTTATTCATGTATTCAATGTATTTTTCATCACTTCTGTGCTCTTAAGGTCCCCTCCAAAGTCTCTAAATTCTATATCTTTTTCATTTTTATCAGAGGATTGACCTCATACAGGAGCAAATTGATACCCTATGGCAAATCGCTCAACTTGGCTGTCAATGAAAGTATGCTGGACTTTGAGTCACTAGCATACAACATGAGAATTTTCCCTGTGCTGCAAATCTGTCTAAACAATTGTCTAGCTATATTTTAGGTAATTGGACTGGAGAATTCGATACTACGATGGAGCACCTGAGAGTGGCCATTATCACAGTAAATTCTACCAGAGTGGACACAGGACTAGCCACAGGATTATCATCATGGATTGCTGCAGCCATGAATCATCTGAAGGAATGGGCGTGAATGGGAGTGTTAGCAGGCCTTCTGGTGTTGGTCACCTTGGTTTGTCTGTGGTATATATGCAAGATTAGAGTCTCACAACAGCGTAATGCAGCCATGATCATTCAGGCCTTTACAGCGATTGAAGCAGGACATTCTCCCCAAGCATGGTTGGATACCATAAAAAGCTAAAATGATACGCTCAGGATGCTAAGCACTGCACTAAGGGTCAGCCGCTTTGGACCCAGAGAAGAGCATGTCTGATTGCATGCGGGTTGATGCCCCAGGTCCCGCCTTTGAGAAAAAGGTATCAGACGGGTCTGATGCTCTTTGGGTGGATGACACCTAAATGAACATCAGTACAAAGTCCCAATTTATTTCTAATATCAGAGATCAGACCTCTACTCTTGCCTGATGCATCTAAAACAAAAAGGGGGAACTGTAGAGAGCTGCATAATGCCACGCCTTAAAGATGGAGCTGGTTTCTGCCTTCCACCTTCCCGATGGTGAGTGCTCTCTGACACAAACAACTCCACATTTGGCTAAGGCTTAGGATCTGGCTTGCTTCCATGAATGTGGACCTATCTGCATTGCCCACGTGGCATGCTGAGGTTGGCTACCCAGAGGCTATTTAAAGTGGGCTGGCTTTACCCAGGGTCAGATGATTGTTCAAGGTTCCTGAATAAACTGCATTGAAAAAAAAAAAGTAAACAACTTAACAAATGCAAAGGATATTAAGGTTGCTAATCTTTCACTTGAGTGAATAAAGTATTAGATTATTTTATTACAGGTTTGATGGATCCACACTGTATTTATAGATGTAATAAAGAATGGAATGGTACAAGAACTCTAAAAAAATAAAAAATAAAAAATAACCCACTGATTTCTATTAGTTCCACCATTATGCACATGGTTACAATGAGCCATTCATTAGAGATGGTAAACCTAACAGAAACCTATACACTGAAGAAAATGGATTCTCCCCCCAACCAATAGTTACCACCTGCTAAAAGCTCTTCTGTTAGGTGTGGGTGTGTTACATTTAGAGCTTCCATTCTCTATGTATTCAGGAAATATTAATTGTCTAAATCCTGTGCACGTCTTCTGCCAGTAACTAGAGCTCCTGTGAGTTCCTCTGTGCTTAATTTTACTTTTTAATTGATGCATACTACTCTTACTTGAGGTGCAGAGTGATGATTCAATTCATTCAATTCATGTATAGATTTGGTAATCATCAAATCATGGCACAATATCTATTTTCTTAAACTTATATAATGTCTTGATGAGCACTCTCAAAGTACTTTATCTTAGAGACATCTCCATTTTCATACTTATTACAGCAGGATTAATAGTAAGACAAGTAAGATAAACTACATATCTATTAAATGATGAATGTATAAGGAAAATGTGCTACATAGATGAGAAATTTTCTTAGCCACCAATATAACAAAACTGTTATCTATAACATTATGGATGGAAATGGGGATTACCATATTTAGTGAAATAAACCTGATACAGAATAATAAACACTGTATGACTTCAAATGTAAACTCTAAGAAAAGTTCATCTTACAGAACTTGAGACATTGATGGATATTACTAGGGACAGACAGAATGTTTGTGGTAGCAAGGTTGACTAACAGGCAAGTTCTATAGTACATAAACCTCTTTGTGGGATATAAAATGTACACCTCCACAAGTTAAAAGAAAAGATCCTGAGTGCTTTTTAACACTAAGGATTGATTAAATAATTGAAGAGATTAAAAAAACTTAAAATGATTTAATTATTACACAACATATGTATGTATCAAACATTAAATATTACCACATTACTACATTTTTGTCAGTAAAATAAATACTAAAATTGAAACTTTCAAAATATAATTATAGTTTTTTCTTTTAATTCTGAGATTATGATATGATATAATTTCTCTTTTCAAAATTCAGTCTCTGCTTTCAATAAATGTTGTTACATACATATATGTATGTGTATATACTTATATATTCCTAAAACATACCTTGCTCCATCTGTGTAATGTTGTTCATATGTATGCTTGCTAAAAACTTCATTTTTAAATTATGTATGTGCATGTATGCATATGGGTATGTGTTGCTATTTTTGGTAAGTTGGTTGGTTGTTGGCCTGCCTTCCTGATCAGGTTTGACAGAGTCCAGCCTTCTATTTTTTAGATGGAAGCATGTCCAGGAAGCGCACAGCTCTGAAGCCATGAATCTGAGTCACTTGCTGTGAGTACAGGGAAGGTATCCCAGATCTGAAGTGGGAGAGAGTCCCAAGGGTATCCTGAGACATGAGCCTAGGAACTTCAAAGCTTTTAGAGAAGCCCTTTTCAACAGAGCCATTGCAGATCCCAAGGGAGGATTACCCAAATCCTGAGGAGCTGAGGAGCTAAGGAGCTGAGGAGCCTAGGAGCCGGAGTGTCACTTCTTCATTTCTCTTTTCTTCTCTTATTTTTCTTCCTCCAACTTGTGAGTTACAGCAGGCAGTAAATCTCTTTTCTTTAAATTTGATTTAATTTATACATTTATTTATTTCAATTTATTCACTTTGTATCCCTACTGCAGCTACCTCCCTCATTCCTCCCAGTCCCACACATCTTCCCTCTTCTCCACCTATGCCTTTTCCCTAGTTCCCTGAGAGGGGAGCTTCTCCTCCCCTTCTATCTGACACTAATTCATCAGGCGTCATCAAGGCTGGCTGGATCATCTTCCTCTGTGGACTGGCAAGGCTGCATCCCTAGAGGGTGGTGATCAAAGTGCCGGGCCACTGAGTTCATGTCAGAGACAACACCTGTACCCTTTAACTAGGGAACCCACTTGGAAACTGAGTAGCCAATAGGCTTCCTTTGAACAAGGGGTCTAGGTCTTCTCTTACACATGGTCCTTGGTTATAGTATTGGTATCTGCAGGACACCCTGGGCCCAGGTGTCTTGGCTCTGTTGTTCTCCTTGTGGAGTTCCTATCCCGTCCAGGTCTTTTGATCTCCCTCTTCTTCCATAAAGATCCTGGCACTCTGCCCAAAGTTTGGCTATGAGACTCAGTATCTTTTTTCTATACCCATGAGGGAAGAGTCTTTCAGAGGTCCTCTATGGAAGGCTCCTTTCCAGTTCCTTGACTTCACCTACTTCTGATGTCTATCCTGTTTGCTTTTCTGAATAAAGATTAAGCACCATTCCTGGATCCTCCATGTTGTCATTAGGACTATAGATTTTAGTATGTTTGTCCAACATTTTTCAGCTAATATCCACTTACTAGTGAGTATATATCATATGTGTCTTTCTGCTTTTCAATTATCTCACTCAGGATGATCTTTTCTAGTTCTCACCATTTGCCTGCAAATTTCATGATTTCCTTGTTTTTAATTGCTGAGTAGTGTTCCATTATGTAAATGTACCACAATTTCTGTATCCATTCCTCTGTTGAGGGACTTCTAGGTTGTTTCCAGATTCTGGCTATTACAAATAAACCTGCTATGAACATAGTTGAGCAAATGTTCTTACTCACTGGTGGGGCATCTTTGTGGTATATGCCTAGGAGTGGTATAGCTGGATCTTGGGGAAGCACTATTCCTAATTTTCTGTGAAAGCACCAGATTGGTTTCCAAAGTGGTTGTACAAGTGTACATTCCCATCAGCAATGGCAGAGGGTTCCTCTTTCTCCATATCCTCTCCAATATGTGTTGTCACTTGAATTTTTTATCTTAGCCATTCTGATGGGTGTGAGGTGAAATCTCATGGCCATTTTTATTTGCATTTCCCTTATGACTAAGGATGTTGAACATTTCTTTCTTTTCCCACCATTCAATATTCCTCTGTTGAGAATTCTCTGCTTAGGCCTGTACCCTAATTTTACTTGGATTACATGTTTTGATGGTGTTCAACCTCCTCAGTTCTTTATATATTCTGGATATTAACCCTCTGTCAGATATAAGGTTGATGAAGATCTTTTCCCAGTCTGTAGGCTGTCGTTTTGCTCTGATGACAATGCCCTTTGCTTTACAGACCATTTTCAGTTTTATGACGTTTCATTTATTAATTGATAATCTTAGAGTCAGTGTTATTGCTGTTCTGTTCAGGGAGTTGTCTCCTGTGCCAATGAGGTCTAGGCTCTTCCCAAATTTTTTCTTCTAAAGAGATTTAATGTGTCTGGTTTTATGTTGAGATCTTTAATCCACTTGGATTTAATTTTGTGCTGGATGATATATATGGGTCTATTTGCATTTTTCTACATGTAGACATTTAGTTAGACCAGCAGCATTTGTTGAAGATGCTGTTTTTTTTTTCCATTGTATGGTTTTGGCTTCTTTGTAAAAAATTAAGTTTCCATAGGTGTGTGGTTTTATTTCTGGGTCTTCAATTCGATTTCATTGATCCACCATTCTGTTTCTATGGCAGTACCTTCCCATTGTTATTACTGTTGCTCTGTAGTACAGCTTGAGATCAGGGATGGAGATAACTCCAGAAGATCTTTTATTGTACAGGATTGTTTTAGCTATTCTAGGTTCTTTTTGTTTTTTCATATGAAATTGAGAATTGTTCTTTCAATGTTTATTAAAAAAGTTGTGTTGTTATTTTGATGGGAATTACATTGAATCTGTAGATCGCTTTTGGTAAAATGACCATTTTTACTATGTAATCCTCCTGATCCATGAACATGGGAGATCTTTCCATCTTCTGATCTCTTTTTCAATTTCTTTCTTCTGAGACTTGAAGGTTTTTTTGTCTTTTGTTTGTTTGTTTTGTTTTTGTTTTTTCATATAGGTCTTTCTCTTGCTTGCTTAGAGTCACACCAAGGTACTTTATATTATTTGTGGCTATTATGAAGCGTGTTGTTTCCCTAATTTCTTTCTCAGGCTCTTTTTGTTTTGTATACAGGAGAAAAATTTTATGTAATATGGGATGAGTTGCACTGAGGGGTTGGAAATGAGAGTTGCATAGGTCTGTGGTGTAGTGGTGGCCTGGGCTACTGGAGCTTCCTCAAATAGAGGTCTTGTAGTTTTTCTGCCTTCAGGCATTATAAAGTACACAAAGTGTCCAATATGTTCAACGAGTCCACTGTGAAGGCAGTAGGCTGAAGCAAGAAAGCTCATCTTTATCATGGACTGCTCCCATGGAGGTAGCAGTAGGCATTCTGAGGCAGGAAAGGTGTCTGATTCCTGTTGGCTGAGGCAGGAAGAATCACCATGGACACTTCTCCCTCAGATATTTTGGAGGATTTGTTGCCATTTTGTCTTGTGCCTCTACAGCCCCAGGGCAGAAAGTAAGCACTGACTGCTCTGAGGCTGGCAGGGGATCTGGCATGGAATCACTTGTAACTATGTATTAAATTGCTGTCCAAACAGCTGGGTGTAGTGGACTGTTAGGATTTTCTGCCTGTTGGGGGGGGGGAGCAGTGTGTCACCACAGCTTGTGAGGCATCAGAAAAGCTTGGAGTGGTCTGCTACTCTGCTACTTTTGGAGGTTTGGGGGTCCTGAGCCCTGGAATTGTCTCAGCCTGGAGTGTGTGCTACAGTGGGTTAGAGTGGCAGATTACCTTAGCACCAGCCTTATACATAAGTGCAGACGTCTACATAGGCCAGAAAGGCTGTCATATTGATTTAAATTATCTATATATGTATATGAATATATGCATTATATATGCATTTTCAAATAATCCAAAACAATACATTTCCCTATGGCCTTTACATTCATCCTTAGTCTTCTTTATTCTTCCTTTATCCACCTCTCTCTCTGTATTGCTCTGCCTTCTTCCCTCTTAGTAAAACTCGTCTTCCTTCTTTCTTCATAGTTTCCATGACTTACTATTTCTGTCTTTCTAGGTCTTTCTTTTCTACCCATGGTACTTTTCTTAATTTCTTGGTGTCTGTAGTTACTACATGTTATATTTGAAGATTTTGGACTAGAATACACAAATAAGAGAGAACAGTAGTATTTGTCTTTTTGGGTCTAGTTAAACGGCATAAATTATATAAATTATACAATCATTTTTATCACAAACATTAATACAATGATCAAAATAAGGAAACCCTGCACATAAATATGTCATAATCCAGTTAAGTAGTATTCTAATGTTATGCTCCGATCTTAGTGTCCCCAAAGACCACTATGAGCCAGACCATGTATGCAAGACCAAAGAGCTTTATTTGGGCTAAGGCTTGGTCTCTCTGCTGTCACCAATGCAGTGGATCAGAGAGGAGAGCCCCCTGCAATTGAACATCAGGGTTTTAATTGGGGTTTGAGCAAGGATAGGAAATTTCCAACTTAGCATTTGTTTCAGTTTCATTTTAACTACCAAATGACTAACACACAACAAATGGAGCTATTGTGTAAATACCCAGACAGGTAGATTTTATTAAGGATAGGTCATCTCTTCTCTTTTTCCAATATAAATCACTCATTCGGAGCATCTATCAGTGCTTGCAACAACTGAAAACAAGTTTCTCTGATGACAGTTGAATGATGCAGTCACCTGTGATGTCCTCTTTCTTGACACACATTTACTTTTCATTTTTTAAAGGTTTATTTATTTTTCTTTTATTTTTAAGAATATTTTACCTGTATATATGTATGTTTATTACAGGTATGCAGTGTCCACAGAGGCCAGAAGAAGTTTTTGTATGTCATGAAACTAAAGGTCTGAGAGAATGGGCTGTCATTGTGTGCTGAAAACTACACCTGTATCCTCTGCAAGAACAGAAAGTACTCTTAACCACATGGTCATTTCTCCAGCCTTGATCTCCAATTTAAGTTGGTTAATTTTGGTGATTAACTCAGAACTATTTACCATGTATATTGATAACTCCAAAGTAAAATTTACCTCCTAACTTAAATTTAACAATAAAAAAGCATACATCCATGATTTATTTCTAAATGCATAAATGAAGGTTTGCATAAGAACTAACAGAAATAAAGAAAACTTACTTTCAAAGTCAAATTATGTTCGAAAAGGACATACATGACAGGTTTCTTCTCTAAACCTGAATGCATTTGTTTCATTTTAACTTCTAAATGACTAACACATGACAGATGGAGGCATTTTGTAAATACCCAGACAGGTAGTTTGTATTCCCAGGATAGATCATCCTTTCTCTGTTATCAATATGAATCATTCATTAGCAACATTTATCAATGCTTGCAATTAGTGTATTTTTTTTCCCAAAAAAGACTCAAGTGAGATTTGGAATAGAATATTTTGGTTAAATAAATTATCACTTACAGAATGATAATATAAACATAGGTAAAGTCAGCCTTCTATAAGTGTGTCTTACCCAAAACTGTAGAATTAACTGAATTACAGAACAAAGCATTTGTTTTTCACAGTTTTTTTGTTTGTTTTTTGTGTTTTTTTTTGTTTTTTTTTGTTTTTGTTTTTGTTTTGTTTTGTTTTGTTTTGTTTTGTTTTTGATATGCTACTTGAGTACTGAAACCCCTTGGGGACTGTGCTTTTCTTTGTTCCGTAGTTTATTTTGTAGTTCCAGTCTTTGAAAGGACAGAATGTGCCCTGAAGCTTCTATCTGTCTTTTGAGTAACTGGGAACACAATTAACCTCATTTGATTAGTTAGATTCTTTTGCTTATTTAAAGAAATCCAGTCATTTGAATGTCCTCAATTTTGACATAGCATGCAGATATATTAAAGTAAAGCAAGGATGAAAGTATTATATTGTTATGCCCAGATCTTAGGGTCCCCAAAGACCACTAGGAACCGGGCCCTGTATGAAAGAGCAAAGAGCTTTATTTAGGCTTAAGCTTGGTCTCTCCACAATCACCAGTGCAGTGGATCAGAGAGGAGAGCCTTAGGAAACTTGGAATTCATTTTTACTCTTTTATGGTATGCTTTATGTTTAAAAAAAAAAAAACTGCCAAGAGACAGAGGAAGACAATGCAAACAGTCCTAATGAGACCTGATAGATAGACTAGGGTCAGAGAGAAGGGGATGAGAACTCGCTATCAGTGGGCTAGGGGAGGGGCTTAGGGGAAGAAGAGGGAGGGAGGGTGTGATTGGGAGGAGACGAGGGAGGGAGCCACAGCTGAGATACAAACTGAATAAATTGTAATAAATGGTAATATAAAAACTGCATTTTTCCTCTTATTAAATGAAAGCATAATTTCTCTTGATTTGACTCAAAAATTTTCAGAAAGGTATTTTATTTAAAGATTTTGGCCTATGCCCATGTGTCCTAAAACTTTTCCATTTTCTGTGAATTCAATAAACTGAAGATAATGCTTAATTAGACTTAAAAATATGAACCCTATTATTACATATAATGAATACATACTAAACAAACTAAAATAACAAAGAGACAAGTGACAAGCTCAGATTAAGAGGAATAGAATCACTTCATAATGAAGAAGTAAGAACCCTTTGAAATTTTGTTATTGAAACTATGCTGTACCTCCGACCATCATGCAGCTGAATACTGTGAGACGTGAGAAAGGACATTAGACTTATTCCTAGTCTAAAGCCTTAATATTAAACTCTGAAGTACATTGAGATAAGCAACATATTAGATCTTCAGAAACAATGAGGAATGGAAGCACTGTACATTTAAATTTTAGCAAGTTATTCTTCATGCTATACAGTTAAAATTAAAGAGGAGAACAAAAACAACTTTTGATTTGAAGAAAGTTAATGGTTAACAAACTGTAAATAGTAACAGCTATTACATGGATGGGAAGATACTTTCACAGTCCATAAGTGTTTAATGTTTATTACCAATAAAATTCAAAGGAGCATTTAGTAAAGCAGCTTACCAAACAAACATTAAATACTTTAATGCATTAGCTTCAGTGGACAGAATCTGGCTATTTAATTAGCAATGAATAATCTGTTAAGCTTTGATTCTCCACAAGTAATCTGCAGCTAAATACAGGATATAGTCCTTGAAAGCAAATGATGAGGACAAAAGCTATTTTGAAGACAATAGACTTATACTAGTAAAAGAAAAATATAAGGAAAAAACACATTTGGAATAACTGGGGCTCATATAAAAGTCAAAGTAGAGTCTATGGGCTACATCTGACCTAGGGATTTAGGTCCTCTCCATGCATTGTCCTTGGTTGGGGTATCAGGCTGCAGGGCTCCCAGGGCTCAGAATTTTGGCTCTGTTGGTCTCTTTTGGAGCTTCTGTCCACTCTAGGTCTTTCTATCTCCCCCTTCTTTCATAAATTGCCATGCCCTGTTCCCAAATATGGGCTGAGTCTCAGCCTCTGCTTTGATACTGCAATCAGTAGAGTCTTGTAGAGGACCTCTGTGGTAGGCTTCTGTCCTGATCTCTGTCTTCTCCTGCTTTCAAAGTCTATGGCATTTGTCCTTCTGAATGAGGATTGAGCATATTCCTAGGTCTTCCTTGTTGTTTAGCTTCTTTAGGAGTGTAGATTTTAGTATGTTTATCCTATATCATATGGCTAATATCCACTTATGAGTGAGTATATACCATGTGTGTCTTTCTGCTTCTGGGTTACCTCACTCCAAGTGGGGTTCCTAGTAAGGGGATCAGGGGGCTTTCTCTGGCATGAACTCAGTGACAGGCTCTCTGATCACCTCCCCATGGGTGGTGATTCCTTGACAGGCCAAAGAGGAAGATAATGCAACCAGTCCTGATGAGACCTGATAGACTAGAGTCAAATAGAAGAGCAGGAGAACCACCCCTATCATCAGACTAAGGGAGGGGCATAGGGGGAGAAGAGGGAGGGAGGAGAGGATTGGGAAGAGGTGAGGGAGGGGGCCACAGCTTGGATACAAATTAAATAAATTGTAATAAATGATAATAAAAATGTCAAAAAATATCAGAGTAGAGGAATGTTGCATGACATTGCATTGTGTTATAAAAACAAGTCCATGTTAATTAACGACGTTCTTAATTTTTTCATCTATAAAAATAAGTTCTATTTCACTGAGTTGCTGAGAAAAGTAATAGCAGAGTTATTTTTTCGTAATAAATAGACATAAATAATACTATGTATCACTTAATTCTTCTGTCTCATTCATTTTTAAGATGCTTGTTTTCCTATCAGCACTAGACATTTAAAGATAAAATATAGGTTAAGCTTTTATACTCTCTGGAACTTTTTTTTTAAAAAAGGAAAATAAAATAGAATTAACTGTCTTTCTGACGGTTATTGCAAAAAAGCAGCAAAATGTTATTATTTAATAATTCTCTCCTCAACATAAAACCAGATACTCTAAATCAGTTGGAAAAAAAAATGTGGGAAATAGCCTAGAACTCATTGGCACAGGAAACAACTTCCTGAACAGAACACCAAGAGGACAGGCTCTAAGAGCAACAATCAATAAATGGGACCTCATGAAACTGAAAAGCTTCTGTAAAGCAAAAGACACCATCATCAAAACAAAAGGACTGCCTACAGATTGGGAAAGAATCTTCAACAACCCTTTATCTGACAGAGGGATAATATCCAGTATATATAAAGAACTAAAGAAGCAGAAAATCAACATACCAAGTAATCCCATTAAAAAATGGGGAACGGAGCTAAACATAGAGTTCTCGAAAGAGAAACATCAAATGGCAGAGAAACACTTAAAGAAATGCTCAACCTCATTAGCCATAAGGGAAATGCAAATCAAAACAACCCTGAGATTTCACCTTACACCCATCAGAATGGCCAAGATGAAAAACTCAAGTGACAACACATGCTGGAGAGGTTGTGGTGAAAGGGGAACCCTCCTCCATTGCTGGTGGGAATGTAAACTGGTACAACCACTTTGGAAGTCAATCTGGCACTTTCTCAGACAATTAGGAGTAGTGCTACCTCAAGACCCAGCTATACCACTCCTAGGTATATACCCAAAATTTGCTCAAGTACACAATAAGGACATTTGTTCAACCATGTTTGTAGCAGCTTTATTTGTAATAGCCAGAACTTGGAAACAACCCAGATGTCCATCAATAGAGGAATGGATACAGAAATTGTGGTATTTTTACACAATGGAATACTACTCAACAATCAAAAAGGAGCAAATCATGAAATTTGCAGGCAAATGGTGGGATCTAGAAAAGATCATTCTGAGTGAAGTATCCCAGAAGGGGAAAGACAAACTTGGTATATAGACTTGCTTATATAGACCTACAAGATATGATAAACATAATGAAATCTACACACCTAAAGAAGATAATCAAGAAAGTGGACATGGGTGAAGATGATCACTCCTCATTTAGAAAGACAAATGGGATGTGCATTGAACATATGACAGGAGTCTACCGCAAAAGGCATCTGAAAGACTCTACCTAGCAGTGTTTCAAAGCAGACACTAAGACTCATAACCAAACCCTCGGCAGAGTGCAGGGAATCATATGAAAGAAGGGGAGTTAGTATGATATCGAAAGGAAAGGAGCTCTACAAGTACCAAATATATCCGGGCACAGGGTCTTTTCTGAGACTGACACTCAACCAAGGACCATCTATGGATATAACCTAGAACTTCTGCTCAGATGTGGCCCGTGGTAGCTCAGTAACCAAGTAGTTTTCCAAAGTAAGGGGCACAAGGACTATTTCTAACAGGATCTCAAGGGCAGGCTCTTTGACTCCCCACCCACCCAGGGGAGGAGCAGTCCTGTTAGGCCACAGAGGAGGACTTTGCAGCCAGCCTTGAAGATACCTGATAAAACAGGGTCAAATGAAAGGGGAGGAGGTCCTCCCCAATCAATGGACGTGGAAAGGGGCAGGGAGGAGACCAGGGAGGGAGTGTGGGGTTGGGGAGGGAATGAGGAAGCGGGATATAGCTGGGACACAGAGTTAACAAAATGTAACTTAAAAGAAAAATAAAAATTAAAAAAAAATAATTCTCAACAAAGATGTCATAATTTCTAACACTGGCATATGTACTTCTCCAGTGTACATAGAAAAATAAATATTTACTCTCACTAGGAGAATGAACTTGAGCTGATTGTTAGCTGTATTTTACCAGCTTTATTTTCTTCCAAAAAGAGATTTTGATTGGGATAGTTAATTATAACACATTGTAAAAGAGTTATGGTCTAAATACCTCAGGAACAATAAGCTATTCCTGTATTCAGGTAATCTATGGATATATTTTCCTTATGCACTTTCCCCTGCACTAATCGTCTCTAATCAGGCTTTCTTTTTTTTTTTTTTTTTTTAATTCTGTGGTAATGAGAATATATCTGGAAAAGCAAGGACTAAATTGTATTTCTGTGTGTATAGCCACACAACATGACGTGGATTTGAACTACTAGAGTCAAAGGTAAAAATTAATGTACATTTTGCATGACAAGTCCTTTCAAAGGGTATTTACACAGTGGTACAAACTTATTACAAGAATGTGAAAGTATTTATAAACATTCATAAAGAATCATAAGGACTCATGATGAATTCTAATTATGTGAACTATGAGTTAGAACTTCTGTTATGAATCATATACTTAAAAAGAAAATATATCAGATCATGTAAAAATGTGATAATATTTTCTGAAGTCATATTTAGGCACTACAGTACTACTAGGGGCTCACATCATATTCTTTTTAAAATTTTACCTTTATTATTATTATTTATTATAATTTATTCACTTTATATCCTGGCTATAGCTCCCTCCCACATCTCCTCCCAGTCCTGCCATCCCTCTCCTTTCTCTCACTATATCCCTCCTGTAGTCCACTGATATAGGAGGTACTCCTTGTTAGGATTGTGCTGCAGAGTTATATTGCATGTCCATAAATCAGGCCATGTGACTGGTTCCATGTGGGAGGTTTTATTAGGAGAAGGTGGGTCACATAGACCATCTATGGGCAAGGTGGGAGACAGAGAAAGTGAGAGAAGAAGGAGCAAGTCCTAATATAGAGTGACCCAGCCCATGTGCACATGGTTGCAGAGGGTCCACAGGTGGCCTCACAGATGTCTGAGGTAACTCTTTGTAAGGTTGGTAGGGGCCTGACCATAGAGATGCCTACTTATTGATCCCAACACTCCTCCCCTACTATCTGACCCTAGCTTATCAAATCTCATCACTACAGTCTGGAACCTCTTTCTCTGTGGCCTAGTTAGGCCACCACACCAGGGGGTGTTGATCAAAGAGAAGGCCACTGAGTCCATGAGAGAGGCAGCACCTGATCCCCTTACCATATGAAGACAAAGCTGCCCAGGGGCTATATCTGAGCAGAGGGTCCTCTCCATGCATGGTCCTTGGTTGCTTCATCAGTCTCTGCAGGACCAACTGAGCCCAGATTGGTTGGCTCTGTTGGTCTCCTTGTGCTCCTGTCCCCTCCAGGCCTTTCTACCTTCCCATATTTCCATAAAACTCCTTGAACTCTGCCCAAAGTTGGGCTATGAGTCTCAGCATCTGCTTCAGTACCCTGACCAGTAGAGTCTTTCAGAGGCCATATGTGGTAGGCTCTTGTCCTGTTCCCTGTCTTCTACTTCTGATGTCTATCCTGTTTGCCCTTCTAAATGAGGATTAAGCATCTTCACTAGGGTCCTCTTGTTGTTTAGCTTCTTTAGGACTATAGATTTAAGTATGATTATCCTATATTATATGGTTAATAACCATTTAAAAGTGAGTAAATACCATGTGTGTTTTTCTGCTTCTTGGTTATCTCACTCAGGATGATCTTTTCTAGTTCCCCCCATTTGTTTGCAAATTTCTTGATTTCCTTGTTTTTTATTGCTGTGTAGTATTCCATTGTGTAAATATCTCACAATTTCTGTAACCATTCTTCAGTTGAGAGACAACTAAGTTTTTTCCAAATTGTGGCTCTTATGGATAAAACTGCTGTGAGCATAGCTGAGCAAATGTTCCTGTTTTATGGTTGAGCATCTTTCAAATATATGCCCCAAAGTGGAATAGCTGGATCTTCGAGTAGTACTATTTCTGAGAAAGCACCAGATTGATTTCCAACATAGTTGTACAAGGTTACATTCCCACTATCAAGTGAAGAGGGTTCCCCTTTCTCCATAACCTCTCCAGCATGTGTCGTCCCTTGAGTTTTTATTTTAACCCTTCTGATAGATGTAAGATGGAATCTGAGAGTTTGTTTGATTTGCATTTCCATGATGACTAAAGATGTTGAACATTCTTTTAACAGTTTCTCTGCCATTTGATATTCCTCTGTGGAGAATTCTCTGTATACCTCTGCACCTCATTTTTTAATTGGATTACTTGACTTGTTGGTGTTTCCCCTTTTGAATTCAGATATTTATATATCTCCAGATTATCTGTTTTAGCAATTCTGTGTTTTTGTATTTCCATATGAAGTTGAGACTCCTTCTTTCAAGTTATTTAAAGAATGGTGTTGGTATTTTGATGGGAATTGCATTGAATTTGTAGATTAATTCTGGCAGGCTGGCCATTTTCACTATGTTAATGTTACAGATCAATGAGCATGGGAGATCTTTACATTTTTTGATCTCTTCTTCAACTTCTTTCCTCAGGGACTTGAAGTTTTTTTTTCATACAGGTCCTTCACTTCCTTGGTTAGAGTCACACCAATGTACTTTTTGTTATTAGTGGCTATTGTAAAGGGTGTTGTTTCCCTACTCTCATTCTCAGCTCATTTGTCTTTTGTATACAAGAGGGCAACTGATTTTTTGACTTAATTTTGTATCTAGTCATTTTGCTAAAGGTGTTTATTAGCTGAAGGAGTTCTCTGGTTGAATTTTTTTGTGTCACTCTTGTATACTATCATATCATCTGCAAATAGTGATACTTTGAATTCTTCCTTTCCATTTTGTATCTCCTTGATCTCCTCTAGTTGTCTTATTGTTCCAGCTAGGACTTCAAGTATTATGATGAAGAGATATGGAGAGAGTGGGCAATCTTGCCTTGTCTCTAATTTCAATGGGTTTGATTTAAATTTCTCTCAGTTTAGTTTAAAGTTGGCTATAGGCTTGCTGTATATTGCCTTTACTTTGTTTCGGTATGTGCTTTGTATCCCTGATGTCTCCAAGACTTCAAACATGAATGGGTGTTGGATTTACTCAAATGCTTTTTGACGTCTAAGGAGATGATCATGTGGTTTTTCTTCTTCAGTTTGTTTATATGATGGATTACATTGATTTATTTCCATATATTGAACTACCCTGCATTACTAGGATGAAGCCTACTTGGTCATGTTGGATGATATCTTTTATGTGTTCTTGAATTTGGTTTGCAAGTATTTTATTGAGGTTTTTTTTTTTTTTAATCAATATGCTTTAAAGTGATATGTTTGAAGTTGTATTTTTGTTGGGTCTTTACGTGGTTTAGATATCAAGGTGACTGTAGCTTAAGAGAATGAGTTTTCTTCTGTTTCTATTTTGTGGAATTATTTGAAGAAAAGTGGGGTAAGCTTTTTATTGAATATCTGGTAGAATTCTAATATGAAAGTTTCTAGCCATGGACTTTTTTTGAAGAAAGACTTTTGATGACAGCTTTCTAGGCCTGTACTCACTCTGAGGTAGTGTTTATCGTTGTTGAAGAGCTGTATTTCTTGGATGCAGCAGAATGTTGGATCCTGTTTCCCTAACCATTCTGTGAGTCTGTGTCTTTTTATTGGATAATTGAATCAGTTGATGTTGATAGATAATAGTTACCAAGGAATGTTAGTTCCTTTTATTGTTGAGTTGGTGGTGTTACTTACTGTGTTTCAATGCTTGTTTGCTTTTAATTCTTTGTAGTGAAGTTACCTATATCCTGTGTTTTCTTGGGTATAGTTTATTTCATTAGATTGGAGTTTTCCTTCTAGTATCTTCTGTAGCACTGGCTTGCTGTGTAAATAATATTTAAGTTTAGTTTTGTCATGGAATATTTTGTTTTCTCCATCTATGTTGATTGAAATCTTTGCTGGGTATAATAGTCTGGGTTGGCATCTGTGGTCTCTTAATGTCTGCATGACATCTGCCCAGGTGTTTCTGGCTTTCATCGTTTCCGTTGAGAACTCAGATAGGTCTACCATTATATGTTACTTGACCTTTTTCCCTTGCTGCTTTTAATATTTTTTCTTCCGTAGTTTTAGTGTTTTGGCCATTATGTGAAGTGTGGTGTTTCTTTTCTGGTCTATACTATTAGGTGTTCTGTAGGCCTCTTGTATATTTTTTGACATCTCTTTCTTAAAGTTGGAATAATTTTCTTCTATGATATTCTTGAAAAAAAATTTCTGGACCTTGGAGCCTGGAATCTTCTTATTCATGTATTCCTATTATTCTTAGATTTGGTCTTTTCATGGTTTCCTTGATATCTTAGATGTTTTGTGTTTGGAACTTTTCTGAATTCCTTTTTCTTTGAGAGATGTATTAATTTCTGCAATTGTATCTTCACACCTGATATTCTCTCTTCAATCTTTTATATTCTGTTGGTGATACCCACCTTTATGGTTCCTGATCTTTTCTCTAAGTTCTCCAGGTCCAGGCTTTTCTCTGTTTATGTTTGCTCTGTTGTTTCTAATTCAGTTTTCATGTCTTATATCATTTCCTTCTTCTGTTTGAATGTGGATCCTCTCTTTCCATGATAGCCTCTATTTTGTTTGTTTGTTTATTTGTTTGTTTCTTCTCTATATGATACTTCTTGTGCCTCTGTTTGTTTGTATAATTTTCTTTGGGATCATTGTTCAATTCCTCTTTATGTACTACCTCTAAAAACTCAATAAGCATATATTTGAGATCATGTTCCTGTATTTCTAAGGATTTAGCATATCCATTGATTTTGGGGTTTGCTGGTGAAACCTTGATTTCCTGACTTTTCTTGGATATGTTCTTACCCCTATCTTTAGCCATCTGCTTATCTGTAAACTTCTCTGTTTGTTCTTGGTGTCTGTACTTCTAAATGGGTCTGTCTGTCTCTGGTGTCTGGGATATTCTTTGGGAAGATGGGAGAGGTGCTCTGCTTTAGGTTTGAGATTGGGTATTGGTGTTTCAGCTCTAGCTAAGGGAGGAAGGTGGCAGGCACATATTGCAAGTATGGGCATGTGTGTGAAAGTGTGTCTTGAGGTATAGTATGTTAGAGCATGTAGATGCTTGGAAGTGTAGAGCTTAAGTGCAGGAAAGGGTGTTGCTCCTAGAGCTGTTCTTGGGTGCACTGAGCATGCAAAGGTGCCCTGAATATCTCAGTGACCTACAACCCTGTCTTATTGTCCTCCTGGTATTCAGGTCTGTCTGGGATCCAAGATTTGTTTGCCTGGAGTCCACTGGTAGACCAAAATAACAGAATATTCAATATTGAGAACACTTTCCTAAGGTTCCCCATGCTGCCCACAGTGGGGGTGTGAGTGGGAGGGATCCAAATGTCTGGCTGCTACAGTAGAGGGACCATGGATCTGGGGCTCTGCATGCACTTACTTGAAGACACACTTACTGGCTCACACACCTATTGGGAAAGTACAGGGTTTCCTTCCTGTTCTCTTCTGTCAGATTTAGGCCGTCATGGGCAAATGATGGTATAGGAGATCCATCATCTCAGTCATATCCAATGTTTGGCCACTGAGCAAGGAGGCTGTACTTTGGGTAGATGCTTCTGTCATGTCAGTCACCAAGCACAGAACCTCCTGCTTGGGTTAGCCGACACCCCACTGAGCAGGGAGGCCTATTCTTGGGGCAGTGGCCACAGCCCACTGCCTTCCCAGAGCAGGGAGCATCTGTTATACTCTGTCAGCCTTATATATTTAGTCAGGTTCACTATGTTATTTCAGAATTGTGAACAGTAGAAAAGTAAAAGTAAGCAGGGAAAGGAAGATAGAACTGTTGTTATCTCTTAACCTAAAGTTTGAACAGATAACCCTAGAAAATTTCTCTTTTGAAGTCAAAGTAAAATTAGAGATCTTTGAACATGTGTTATGTTATTTTTATTCCCTTTACTTGCAACAATTTTATAGTTACAGAAGAGCAGAAATCTAAAGGAAAGTACCATCATATATATATATATATATATATATATATATATATATATATCATCCATCCTGATGTTACAGGTTTTTAAATATTTGAATATTTAGTAATATTTTATTCTGTATTTCAAATTGAAATTTTACAATTTTATTTCTATTGATTGGAGGATATTGTGCATTTTGGAGAAAATATCAACAACAATATTTTGGCTCTTAATGTATCATATAGATATCTTCGCAGTGTGAAAGTATCTTATTATAGATTTTTTTACCTTATAGATTTTTATAATAATAAATTTTTTATCTTATTATATTTTTTGCCTTCATCACTCGATAATGATATTTGTTGATTTTTTTTTTACATGATAGCTTCTATCTTTTCTGTTTTATTTTATAAATCTATTGGAATTGTCTCAGTTAAAATTAACTCTTGACATTACCTAAAATACCCAAAAGAATAGTATAATTAATTTTCTCTATCAGATTAATTTGTGGACATGTCTGTGAATGTTGTCTTTATTGTTAATGGTTCTAGGATGGCTTGGTCCACTATGCGTGGTACAATCTCCTGAGCAAGTGGTTTTGGAGCATGAACCTAAGTAAACTAGAAAGTGAGCCTGGAGCAAGCCAGAATGTAATCTCTTTGTAGTTCTCCACCTCCAAGTTCTGCCTTGGCTTCCTGCATTGTTTTCCTTCCATGTTGGATTGTGACCTGGAAGTTCAAGACTAGTAAAATCTTTCCTTCCCAAGCTGTTGGTCACTAGAAAAACAGGAAATGTATTTGTTACAGGGTCTTTCCAGAGATGATAACTAAGACACAATGTATAAGTGACCTCTATGACACAGTGTATAGATAATTGAAAGACTTTGTTCCAGCTGGTAAGTACCACACCCAAGTATTCTGGGATCAAGGTATGAGAGTCCAAAACACTGGATTTGTTATTTTTTATTTACTTTTAAAATTTATTCTTCTTTAATATATTGCACTGCTGTGCCAGGATCACGAGACCCTCAGAGACCACCAGGAGATGACTCAATGCAAAGGCAAGAGAGCCTTATTATGAGAGCCATCGAACCCAGGATCCAAGTCTCACTGACACGGCAGTAGAGAAGTGAGATCCCAATTCCTGAGTGAGCAAGGATTTTAAAAGAAAAAACTGTAAGCAGGAGGTTTCATGCCTTGATGTTACAGGACTAGGTAAAAGCCATAGGAGTGAGGTGACCTTCTACGTAATCACAATTGCTATTCTTCTTAACTACATCTGGAACTTGGGGAGAATTTTCCCAACCAATTCTCATTGATTATTGCCAGGGAGATTGTCTTTATTTTCTATCAAGTATTTATTCTGTGATATTTCCTGGAAACTGTTGCTAGAAGAGTTAACTTTGTTTTCTGCCAAGTTCACATTCTGTGATATTTCCTGGTATCTGAGTTCAGCATCTGGTCAAAAAGGTTCCTCATTTCAAAATGGAGTCACACAGGCTAACTTAAACTCTTCAGCACCTAGACATGTTTCCTGTCTCTCTTCCTTTCCCAGTCCCTCTCCTCCACTTCCCAAAAGGTAGAAACCATGACTTGGCATGTATGTAGCACAGGGCTTTGAAAAAAAGGAAGCAATTTGAAGAAAGCAGTTTTAAGAGAAGCTAAATTAAGTGGATAGCTGGAAGAAGTTCTACATGTGCAGACAGTTTAACAGAAGCTAAGATATGTTAGTGAGATCATCATGACCTTTGATTCCAAGAATAGAGTTGGACACTTTTCCTTGAGATTCTTTGTTATTGTATGGGAACGAGTCAAATCATTGACTCACCCTGTTCTAGGAAGGCATAGTTGGTTTTTTGTTTTGTTTTGTTTTGTTTTGTTTTGTTTTTTCAATGCAGTTTATTCAGGAACCTTGAACAATCATCTGACCCTGGGGAAAGCTAGCCCACAGCTTAAATAGCCTCTGGGTAGCCAACCCCAGCGTGCCACATGGGCAATGCAGATAGGTCCACATACATGGAAGCAAGCCAGATCCTCAGCCTTAGCCAAATGTGGAGTTGTTTGTGACAGAGAGCACTCACCATCAGGAAGGTGGAAGGCAGAAACCAGCTCCATCTTTAAGGCACAACATTTCGCAGCTCTCTATAGTTCCTCCTTTCTGTTTTAGATGCATCAGGCAAGAGTAGAGGTCTGATCTCTGATATTAGAAATAAATTGGGACTTTGTACTGATGTTCATTTAGGTGTCATCCACCCAAATAGCATCAGACCTGTCTGATACCTTTTTCTCAGAGGCGGGACCTGGGGCATCAACCCGCATGTAATCAGAATTGCTCTTCTCTGGGTCGAAAGCGGCTGACCCTGAGTGCAGTGCTTAGCCTCGCATCCTGAGCGTAACTTTTTAGCTTCCATGCTTGGGGAGACTGTCCTGCTTCAATGGCTGTATAAGCCTGAATGGTCATGGCTGCATTACGCTGTTGTGAGACTCTAATCTTGCATATATACCACAGGCAAACCAAGGAGACCAACACCAGAAGGCCTGCTAATGCTCCCATGCCCGCCCATTCCTTCAGATGATTCATGGCTGCAGCAATCCATGATGATAATCCTGTGGCTAGTCCTGCGTCCACTCTGGTAGAATTTACCGTGACAATGCCCACTCTCAGCTGCTCCATCGTAGTATCGAATTCTCAAGTCCAATTACCTAAAATATAGCTAGACAATTGTTTAGACAGATTTGCAGCACAGGAAAAATTCTCATGTTGTGAAACAAAGTCCAGCATAATTTCATTGACAGCCAAGTTGAGCAATTTGCCATAGGGTATCAATTTGCTCCTGCACGAGGTCAATTCTCTGATTGAACACCATCAAGCCTCCTTTTAGTTGAGCATTAATTCCTTTTTGTACATCTAAGGCATGAACTACATAGGCTAAAAGATTATTCAGGGTCTGAACAGTCTGCCCAGTATGACTCATGGCTAATGCCACGGTGGTAGCTCCAACAGCCGCCAATGAGATGGCAGTAACAGTGGCGGCTGTAGTTCCAAGATCCCTTTTCTGTCTGAAGAGAGTCATAGTGTGAGGGGCATCAACTGGCACAGGCACCCAGCGAGGCATGCGAGTAACCAGGGCATACCTAAATTCACTAGCATTCCAGCATTGGGCAAAAAAGCAAGTATCATCACCACAATTACTTGGCTCTATCTGGCTAATAATGAATAAAAATGGGGGATATAAACAAACAGGTGTGGGCTTATAGGAAATATTATGAGAAGCCTTAACCCCCTCGTTGGAACATCCTGCATCAGTTCTAGAACTAGCAGTGGTGGTGTCTGAGGTCTGAGTAGGTTCAGGAGACCATTTCCCCCAGGGCTGAGATGTGCTCCATGTAAATTGACTAACTCCATGTTTTCCTCCACTTAGAAAGTCATTTAAGGTTCTTAAATTATTTTTTCCTTTTTTTTAAAAAATTTTTCATCAATTACACTTTATTCATTCTGCATCCCCCCATAAGCCCCTCCCTCCTCCCCTCCCAATCCCACCCTCCCTCCTTCCTCTGCATGCATGCCACTCCCCAAGTCCACTGATAGGTAAGGTTCTCCTCTCCTTTCTGATCTTAGTCCATCAGTTCACATCAAAAGTGGCTGCATTGTCCTCTACTATGGCCTGGTAAGGCTGCTCCCCCCCCAGGGGGAGGTGATCAAAGAGCAGGCCAATCAGATTATGTCAGAGGCAGTCCCTCTTCACATTACTATGTAACCCAATTGGACTCTGAACTGCCATGGGCTACGTCTGTGCAGGGGTTCTGGGTTATCTCCATGAATAGTCCTTGGTTGGAGTATGAGTCTCTGGAAAGTTCCCTGTGTTCAAATTTTCTTGTTCTGTTGCTCTCCTTGTGGAGACCCTGGTTTTAAGGACAAATATCTTAGTTGGCTTTGCAGTTTAGGATGCAGGGTCAGACATTAGCAAGATCAGAATAAATATCAATTGTCTGGCTTATGCTCACAATAAGGTTTGTTGGCCATGGGGACCAGGCCACCAGAGACTGACCAATTATTTGTCCTAAGTCTTTCTTTTCTCTTTCCTTTTCACTTTCCCTCTTTTCTACTCTCTTCATTTTCTTTTAAACTTTTATTTTTTGCTTTCTATCAATTATTTTCTCTCTCTTTCTCTTTCCCAACTTCTTTAATTCCTTGTTCCTCATTATTCTTTCCTTTCCTCCTGTAAAGCACTTGCCCATGAATATACTCCATGTGCCTTGCATCTAGCTCCAACAAGCTCTTCCTCACCCTTTCCTGTTACTGTGCTACATTAGATCCACAATGTACAGAATACCAGGGAAACCTGCTGAAAGCCAGACTTGCCCCAGGCATTGTCCCCCATTTTCCAAAGCTTCATTTCTATGCACACGAGATAAGATTCCTTGGGAATCTGGAGAACACTGGAGTCACCCAGCAAGGGCCCTGCATCTTGCAACTCTTTTGTTCATTAAACTGGACTGAGACATAACAAAAAATGAAAATTGAAATATACTCATCTTTCTGCTTCTTCAAGTTATGACATAAAGCTTGGAATCATCACTTGCAATCAAAGTTGAAGTACCTATGGCAGTTTCATTGGCTATTCCTCTACCTACTTAATCAGGGCAGGAATTGGGACCCATTTAACCTTTTTTAACATAGTATCAAATCCAATATGATCTCTTCTTTCTCCATTATAGACATCCACCTGAGGAATAACATATACAAGGATGTATAGAGTAGGGATGTAACTTTCCAGTGAGTCAGAGGAGGCTCATTTGCTCTAAACATTATTAGTACAAGCAAGCCAGGTTTTTTGGGCAGGATGCAGGTCCCTTGTTCTTCGAAGAACATGTATGAAAATTTAATTCCTGTAAGCCTTTTTCTAGACAGTCCCTGATTTACTGACCATTGTTAAGTCTGAAATCACTCTACAGAGACCACCACTCATATATGCAATTGCCAAGAATGTTTTATTTCCTGCATGCAGGGGTAGGCCACTTGTAAAAAAAAAATTGTAACCAACCACAGACAAAACTAGAATGCAGATCTTTTTATAGGAAACTAGGGGGATTCTAGCAAGGGTTAGGAAATCTAAAACCTCATTGGTGGGTGCCTGGGAAGTTACAAGGTTCAACTCCTGACTGGCTTGAATCCAGATGGTTGGTTAATGGCTACATTCCTGTGCCATGAATATTTTACTAAAAATATGAGATAATGCTGCTCTGCACAGATGCATCACCCTGAGATAAGATATTTTCCCATTCTTGTGGGTATCTCCAGGCTGTTTCTTGGGTGGGGGGTTTTATGGTCTTGTTCCTAGAATTGGTGGTGAGGGATTTTATGGTCTATTTCCAGGAATTGGTGGCCCATAGCAAAATTCCCGGGACTGATGACTCTTGTGGGGGTCAGGAATGCTCCAGTCACCATCACCTCTTGGTCCTTTTCCTAATAAGGACACTTATTTTTATTTTTTGAAAAAAAGAAAATCCCAGTCATTCGATTTTGCCAATAAAGCCTCAGGATCCAGATGCTGACATGAAAGTTTACTAACTCAGAGAGGC
Organism: Meriones unguiculatus; assembly: GCF_030254825.1. NCBI lineage: Eukaryota > Metazoa > Chordata > Mammalia > Rodentia > Muridae > Meriones > Meriones unguiculatus. The sequence goes on along the minus strand of NC_083369.1, from coordinate 87,191,653 downwards.
AGGGAAAGCATACAGCTGATCCTACTACTCTGCTCATATCCCAGAGGAAAAATCCTTTTTTACTCAGCTAAGATCCCAGATGGAAAAAGTCAAAAGCCTTTGAGCCAAAAGCCCTCTCCTTCCTTCTTAATCTCCTCTCTACTTAATCCCTGCCAGCTGGTTTCTTGCTTTGCTCCTTGACATAGGGTTAACTTTATTTAGTTCTTATTTAAGGAAAGCTCTTTAATTAAAGGTATGTGCTAGGACTGAGCCATACCACTCCCACCTGTTTACAATAAACATAAAGCTCTTGGATTAGAGATTTGCACTACAGCTGAGCCACATCACAGGATCTGTTTTTAATAAACAGAAAGTTCTTGGATGAAAGGTGTTGTGCTAGGTCTGAGCCACTATACAACTAGAAACAGGTTTTTATAGTTCACAGTCTCAGAGTTAAGAATGAGATCAAATATTCTGCAAAATAAGAGAGTAATGATCCACCCTAAAGATAGAGTTCTCCATCCTCAGCTTTTCTGAATTCCTATATCCATGTTTGGGGTTGATAAGGACTTTGTATATACTGGGTTAATAAACTCTGCTGAGTTTAATCCTTAATGTTCCAAAATCAAAGTGACGGCGTGTCTGTTATCCTCAGTGACACTTTTTTTAAGGTATGAAACCAAATACTTTGACAGAAGTTGGGTGGTGAGGATGACTGGGTAGGGTCCCTTCCAGACAGATTCCAGGGTCCAGGCAGGGACTCTCTTTATCTGAACCAAGTCTTATAAAAGGAACTGGTGGACAAGTTTAGAATTGAAAGTTGGGAGGATACCCTTCACAGTCTGGTCAGTGGTCTTGTGAACTTCTTGAAAGCCTTCAAGGAGTTGAGAAGGGAATGATTAGACATTTCTGTCTGGGAAACTCATCAGAATTTGGGAGGATGAAAGGTGGTCTTACGAACATAATTTAGAAAGGAGAAAGCCATTCTGGTAATTAGTATTGAGCAAAGCAAAATGAAAGAAGTTGGTCTATTTTTTTTTTTAATCAGATTTTTAGAACCAGTTTGGTCAATGTCTGCTTATGAGTTTCATTTATTCTTTCTACCTGACCTAATTGAACTCTATGATCTGTATGTACAATGTAACTTTCAATTAGTATTTAATAAATTTGTCAGATTTTGAAACAATTTGGTCTGGAAGGGCTGCCCATTGTTGGACCCCAAAGATAGGGGCAGACAAACCTAGGAGGGATTTCCTGAAGAAGTTTCCTAGTAACTACTCAAGCAGTGTCGAATGATCACCCATTCTGAGAAGGTTTTTACAAGTAGTTATAGAAAAAATTAAGCCAGTTGAACTTAGTAAATTTCAACTCCCAAAGCTGTCAAGGCTCATATCATTACTCCCTGACACCTTCTGTGATATTCCATTCTCAATTGAGGTTTTTCAGAGCACAAGTAGCACATCTAAAAGTGGTATTTTTACTCAAGTTTTCCAAATTTGGAATATAATACCTGAGTCTGAGGATTTCTGCAGTCTTCATGGCTCCTAGGTGACAGGCTTTGTGGAGATTTGTAACCAGCCATTTTCCCAGAATAACTCACAGGAAAAAAGGTATGCTGTCCATCTAGCAGTATCTATCTTTCTTGTTTACAGTGTTTTACCAGTTCTTATTTTATCTAGTCAATCTTGTTGTGGGATCCACTGTAGGTGGTCCAGTAAAGTAGGTTACCAAGAGAGATACACTACTGATTATAGGGATGCTGGTATAATGTTCTTTTGAAATATATACACCTTACCCTTGTTCATTCAAATGCTAATTTCTGCCTGCCCCCACAATCTCTGGTTTCAATCAGGATATTGCATTGTGATACTTATTCTAAGCATCCTGTCTCAATTTCCTGTAAACAGGCCAAAATAGAGCAACTAGACACAATGTTGAGTGATGGGAGGAGCCAGAGGGCAGGAAATGAGTGGGAGGAGAGAAGGAGAGAGAAAGAGGGAGGTTGAGAGAGAGCTAGGAGAGAGAGCTGGAGGACAGATCTTGGAAGATGTGGAGCATGAACCAGACTTAAGATTTCACAAAAAAGCAAGTATAATGGGTAAAATCTAAATGTTAGGAAACTATGAGGGCTTGGAGGTTTAAGAGGAAGTAACTATTGCCCAGCATTGTGTTCTAGGTTAACTAAATAAACCCAGTGTCTGTGTGGTGATTTGTGTATACAACTGTCTAGATTTAACAGCACGCATTACTAAAAGATAATTATTAGTAAATATTAATCATCACCTACAACATAGGGACACTGCCCAGGTGACCAAACCAGACTCTGGATTCTGAGAACCCCCCCTCCCTTTTTGGTGTTCATTGAAATGGACAGTGCCTACCCTCTTGGGTAACCAGAAAGCTTCCAATAGTGTTAAGATTTCCTCTCCATTTTTTATTTCTTTTCCTGCCAAGGTTAGTAATTCTCTTTGCCAATACAGAGCTACATAGACATAGGATGTGCTGAAAACATATCAGCTATCTGTGTATGTGGCGATAGTCTTGTCTTTTCCTGAGTTGTGTAACTGAGTCAAACATATGTTCAGCTTCTTGAGTTGAGCTCGAGGTTCCCATGCTTAAATATCTTGCTCAGATAGTCTTATCTTGTACTACCATAACTTCCCCTGTATATATGAACACACTTTGGAAGAAACTTACTGAGAAATGGGACCATCCCAAATTAGAAAGAAAAACAACTGGACCTTGAATAAGGGCCAGCTAAAAAGAAAGAGCAAGTCAGGCAATTTAAGGGAGGACTGTCCTTAAAGCTGTAAGTGGCCTGCTACATAACTGAGAGATGGGAGAAGAGGGGAGGACTGTCCTTGGAGCTGTGAGTTCCCCGCCACAGCTGCCAACCGCCTAACTGCTATCTTTTCTGCTAACTAATCAATGTAAAGGCCTGAAATAAAAACTCTGTGCTTTGTATGCTCGGGGTCGTCTCCTGCTTTGAAGGGACGACCCCCGTCGCGATCGGAATAAACTGCCTCTTGCTTTTGCATTGAACCGCGGTCTGTGAGTCACTTTGGGGGAGGGAGAGGTACGGACCCTGCACCGGGAGTGCAGGTTTTGCATTACCACTTGTGAACAATACCTTGTCTAGTGTCACCAACATTATGTCACTCAGATCAGGCCTATGGACTACTGTGGTCAGTCACCTCAAGATACTCAGGCAGCGGGTTCTGCAGGGTCATCATCCAGCAGGAGTTTGACAAGAGTGAGAACTTACATCTTGTAAAACCAAATGCTGGTTTGATCTGAAAGCACAGCTTGGCATTGGGTCAACTTGGAATTAGACATCCATCCCTCAAATTTTCTCCTCCATGAGAGTCTCAATAGAATGAAGCTGTCAGGAACAGTTTGTACCCTAAATTAATTTTTCAGTTTCTTTTACCAGCAGGACAGTGGCAGCTATGTCCTTTATACAAGTCATTTACAGCAATTAAGTTATGACCAGGTCAAATCTCTTGAATAGATAAACCACTAGGCTTTTCCAGGGCTCTAGGATTTGTAAGAGGATCCGAGGCAATATCTCTGTCCTCATCCACATAAGAAAGGAATGTCTTAGTAATGTCTGGGAGGACTAGAGTTGGAACAAACATTAGGGTCTTTTTCAAGGTTTTGAAATCTCCTTGCTCAGTCTCAGTCCATTTCAAATGCTGCATGCCACCTCTGCTGATATATAGGTGCTTGACTATCTTGGCAAATCCCATTATCCATATCTAGCAATATCCAATGCTTATCAGGTCAATGTAGGAGTGAGGATTTGAAGGATGGCTGAAATGTGGTCTTGAAAAAACATTTGCTTCCCTTCTAGGTTGTATCCCAAGTAAATGTCTGAAGGATAGACAGTTGAGCTTTTGTAGCTGACACTCTGTACCCCAGGGCTCACAGGACCTCTGAAAAGGATTTCTTTTGGTGGTCCTCTTTTCTCCTCAGTGGATAGGGCCATGGGGAAGTCATCTACACATTGGAACAGGGTAGTTTCTGGATTTTTTTTTTCCTAAACTCCAACAGATCTGGACTCAGGGCCCCATTAAGTGAGTTCCTAAACCCTTTTCCTGGTCTGTTTACAGTATTTTCTCTCTTGTTTCTTTCCACAAGGGCAATATCATCACTTCATAGAAGAGCTTCTTTCCCTGTCTGTCTCTGCTGAATCTTTAGTGTGCTGAACAATTTTCAATAGTTGGACCTATCCCTCTCCTCAGCTAACTCTAATTTCTACAGCTCTTTCCTTATGCCTAGGTTTTTTTTTTTGTTGTTGTTGTTGTTGTTTTGTTTTACTGTAAGATGGCTTTTTATCTCAAGATAGTGGCAGGTTGGTGCATGCATCACAAAGACAATATTAGTGGCCCTTTGTTTTTTGTTTTGTTTTGTTTTATTTTGGGGAGGGGCATCTGTGACCATTGGCAAAAATACCCAATATGTTGCACAGAGCCTTTCCAAAAACCCAGCAGGTCCTTAGGTGACCTGTTACCTTACATTACCTTCTAGTTGTCTTGGTTGCTGCTTTTATTCTGCTAATAATGTTGGTTGAAAAAAAAATACATCCACTCCCCTACTTTACAACAGTTTTCAACAGGCTAATAAAGGCCTATAGCTTCTTTGAAAATGGAAAGTTTGGACTTTTCATACTATATAAATCCTTGCTAGAGAGAAAGGGACAAGGACAGAAAAAGGGACAGGGAAAAAGTTGAACTTCCACTCCTCCTCCCTAGTGGCACTGGGGAATGACTGTGCCACTCACTGCTTTGGGTATATAGCCAATTCAAAGTCTTTATTCCAGCTGGCTGGGACTAACCCTGGGTATTCTGGGACCTACATGTATGTGATCCCAAGTGTCCAGAACATTGGGTTTTTAAAGGTGCCACAAACTGGTATCTTCTGTGGCAGCCCCAGGGAACGTTGCAAAAGCAAGAAATTTGAAGCAAGCAGTTTTAAAAGAAGCTAAGATAAGAAGGACACTATGAAAATTCTATTTCTTCTTTAATTCCTAATTTCTAATTTTAGAATCCATCAGTAGATCTTATCTACTGAGTTTATTACCAAGGTGATTGCCTGTGATTCTCTACTTTCCATTTTTCTTCACACCTATTGATTTGAAATCTATTATGTGAAGGCACTTTTCATTCTGTATTTATTTATGTATATATTTATCTTTTATTTAATAATTTATATTAACAGACATTCATAAATACTTATTATATTAAAATAAAATATTACAAATAATACAACAGTCTATTCGTCCAATTGTTCTAGCTTTGCTATTTTCTTCTTCTCATTGAGAACTGTATTTTTTGGTATAGGTTATATTTCTTTTACACTTTCCTCTTTTTATTTTATTTTGCATCTCAACCACAATTTCCCCTTCCTCCTCTACTCCCAATACCTTCTCCCACATCTTTCCTCTCTTCCAGATACACTCCTCCTCCATCTCCTTTCAATTGCAATAAGACTAGGCACAAACCCTCATATCAAGGTTTGACAAGGAGATCCAGTAGTAGAAAATGGGTCCCAAGAGCAGGCAAAGAGTAGGAGACAAACCCCACTCCCATTGTTAGGAGTCCCAAAAGAATACCAAGCTACACAATCATAACTTATATGCAGGTGATCTAGCACAGTCCCTTGCAGGCTATGTGATTCTTTTTCACTTTTCATAAGTAATATTTCTAAGTGCTTAGAAATATAGGCTTACAATATGAGAAACATGTCGAATTTGAAAAAAAATAAAGATACTTGGTTCCAGTTTCAGTGTCATAACAAGGTAAAGCTTTACTTTTTGATCAATTGGGTATTCTGCTCAGCAAGCAGAAGAACAAGCATACAGAGCTTGGAAGTGCATTAATTTTGGTTGTGGTTATAGATGTGATTTTTTTTTAATTCTAATGCACTTGGTGACTGTATCTTTTCCCCATTGGCTAGGGTCCAACTTCATTATCTTTCAAAATTAGCTATTTTATTCCTGATTAAAATTTTAAAAGATGGAAACAAAAAATGGTTTCTGTTCCAAGGGAAAAGGAGTCAATGCTCCACTGGAGTAGGGGAAACCACAGATTCAGGGTATCAACATTCTGGAATGCAACAGAAGGCTTTTTGTAAGCAAAAGTTTTACTGGGAAGAGTAGGCTTACAATATTTACAAAGATGTTTTACCAGATGGGGAAGATTTAAAAAAGTTTATGTTTCTTGTCCTAAACACAAGTTTTAAAGTATTTGATAAAACAGACTATCTACTGTCTCTTACAAAAATAGCTATGTGCAATAACTAAAAAAAAATCTATGTGTCCTTGAGTCAGTAAACCACAAAGTGGAGAATGTTTTCAAAGCTATTGCCAAATATAATGAGCAGCATCAACCCATTGATCTTATTCAAACATCTTCAATATTTTCTTATTTATGTATTTATAAAACTTATACATACTTAATTACATGCAATTGGATCAACATGTAAAGCCTCATGGATAAAGTTAGATCAATACAAGTTTCCTCAATATTGTCATCATATAACATCTTTTCTTTAAACAGCCTCTCTGTGTAGCCAGTCAACCATTATTCTGTTTATCTTTTGTATATTTTTTTCATTTCAAGTACGTACACAAATAGATGCAAACATTTTCTAACTTTTGCCGTTTAGTTTATTTTTCCAAGTAAGGATAATTTCCTGAATATATCCAAATCATTGTTTTTATCAACTGTTGACCTATTTTATTCCTAATTAATATTTTGTAGTATAATAGGGTCCTAGTAAATACATTTTAATAAATATGTTTAATTTGAGGTTCATGTTATTTCAATATGGTGGCATCATATTGAATCCCATACATTTCCTATATTTCTGTATAAATTTACAATTACAAGTGGTTCTTTTGTAGGTCTATTCTCAAATGTGTCACTTCATACCCTTACCTTCAGAGACATACAGGTATTTTAATATGATGATCCTTCTAGAAACAGAGATAAGGGTGAGTCCAGTCTATAAGAGAGGAAGTTTTGTCTTGCATAGAAACTGCTTGAGTAGATATCATCACAGTTTCTTCAAGTACTAAAAGGGTAGTTTCCTCAAGTGCTTTGCAGAGATTGCTTCCATCTAGAGGTAAGGATCAAGAAGCCTTTACATTAATAAAAGAAAGCTTTGGGGTCCAAAAGTCTCATAATAATTTAGAAGCCTTATAGTTCCAGTTTCATATAATACTTCTCACTTGTGCCTATTCTAAATTTAAAGGAAGTAACTGCAAACTTTGCAGTAACTATTTTTAAAGTAGAAAGACTATGAGACTATGTATATGTTACTGTTGATCACCAGCCTATGGTACTATTGGAAGTTGATGAAAACTTCAGGAAGCAATAGTCAGAGAAGATGGCTTCAATTTGAAAGGAAAAACGGGATATAATTTCTTCTCTTTCTCTTTGCTTCCTGGACAGCTGGAGATGAATGACCTTCCTATGTCATTTGTTTCTACCATGATGCTCTGCCTCACTGTAGGCCCCAATCCAACCACAACCTATACTATAGAAAACAACCTCTGACAACATGAGTCAAAATAAACCTTTCTCATTTTAACTTGACTTTCTCTGGTATTTTGTCATAGTGATGAAGTCCTTCAAACTTATATTCTAATAAGCCTGTCACAGAATGAGATTACATTTTTTAGCAACTAGCCATGTAACTACAGAAGATAAGGATCATCTTCAGAGTATACATAGAAGCTTAAAGGCTAGGGCTTGAGCTAAGAATTTGATTCTACTCATCCTTATCTTTCTTCAATTAAATGATATTTTTTAAATCAAATCATTACTATTACAGTCATTATTTTGGATTTAAAAGAATTGTCATATACAGATTTTTGGGCCCTTGATTTTTGTACAAGCTGATCAGGAACTTCCCTTTGTAGTATTTTGTACATCTGTAAACCTGCATCATGCTATGAATTATTGGTGCTCTCTTTACTACTAGAAATATATTTAACATATTTAAATTTAGTAAAATTAAACTGTCAATGATAGAAACCTAAAAATCTTTAAAATTATTTTTTGGAATTCTTTTTATTAACAAATCTATTTTTCTTCAGAGTCATAAAATGTAAAGGCTATGTGATCATGTGCCTCTGTGTGTGTGTCTGCATACACATATATAGCAGCTTTTAGAGACTAAATTTTTAGCTTATACAATGTTTACGAGATTTGGAATTTTGCCTTTCTCTTGGCAAACCCCTTAAGTTCTCAGCAGCTATGATTGTGAATAGTAGACTGACACAGGTTGGGATAATTTATATTCTATTATGAGGGTAAAGCTTTGAGGCTCCACACTTCCCTAAGAATATTTGGGCAGATAAAGACAGTTAAAAGTTGTTGAAAGTGACTCATAAACCTCATCTTCTCCAGCACTCCAGAATGTATATAGGTAAGTTAGTATTTTATTTAAGGGCCAGTATTCTTCTTGAGAAATAAGAAGTTAACAGGTAAAGGGAGGCATTTTATTTAGTGGTATAGTCACTTATACATTGTCCATGTCCCTGTAAAGAATCCCTCATTCAAGCTTCTATATATAACTGTAATTAAATTCATTGGTCTACCAAGGTAGACTTGGGTAGAATCATTTATTTTCTCTTCTTGATAACCTATCTAGAGTAAATAAACATTCTGTTCACATCTCTTCAAGTTTACATAGCACTTTATTCTTGATTGTGAGGTCATGAAAGAAGCAAAGATGAGTTTTTGATGAGTTTCATCTACATCTGAAGCTAAGTTGTCTGAGGGTTAAGCATCTGAAGGGGTAATTATGTTATGATCATTGTTCTCCCATGCAACAAGAATAACATATCTTCTTGGTGCAATAGCAGTAACATCACTACTATTATTAATAAATCTACATGCAACTAAAGTTACTCTATTTGAAGGCAGAGTGTTGGTGGGGCCAATTCTAACATGTATATCTTCATTTATGTTATTTAGAGTAAAATATTCCTTTGGTAAATAAGTCCACCAAAATACATGAGAGATCAGTGCATCTTATAATCACTAAAAGTAGTACATATGCAATGGGATTATAAGCAAGGGTGGCATTTCATATCTCTTTCTGTAGACAAGTGGTCTAGTCTTCCTAGTGTTGTAATACTTGAATGTAGTTCACCATGTTGTGGATATTCCAACTGTAAAAGTATTTCTGTTGGTACTTCATAGCTATTATTTTGCTATTGTTATAAATCATAAAGTAAGTGTCTGATATGCAGGATATCTGATATGTAATTCCTGAGAAAGGATCATTTGACTCTCAACAGGGCCATGACCCAGAGATTGAAAACTACTGTTGTAGACAGACATGAAAAACTGACAGTAAATGGTCTGTCAAAAACCCTTACCCAAATAATGGTGGAATTACAATGAGAAAAAGATATGTAACTATTATCTTCTGCACTAGCCTTTAGATTGGAAAGAAATGTTACAAAAAAGACAGTAAAATGGGGATGTTGACTTTCCATTTCTTAAAGGTTAGGGTAGCATGAGATAAAGGTAATATAAATCATATTTTTGTTTAGTAGACTCTCTTTTTATTCTAATACATGGAATCCATGGAAACAATTTGATAGGGAGGAGGGAAAGAAATGCAGAAATCATAGGGGATAACATTCAGGTTCACACTTTATTGAAAAAAAGAAAAGCCATGGTACAGCATGAGGATGGTAAGGTTAATAATGACTCAATTTAGGCAACTAATTATAAATATGCCACTTTTGAATTGTTTGAATTGGGAAAAAATTAAAGAAGACATGAACGAGCCTCTAATAGACTGGCTTTTAATTCTGTAGGACAAGGATGCAATATGTGATCAATGTGACTGTTATAGAAGATAAGAAACTGCTTAAAGCAAAGCCTGAAAATTTTGAGGAAATATGAAAGAAACTAGCCTCTAGTTGACTGGATCATTGCAACCATTAGGGACATGTCCTCAGGTTTATCATGTTGTCAGATTCTCATGAATAATTGAGCCAATAGAAAGAAGGATGATATTTCTGAATGAACTGTGCATTACAGACAAAGTGTCTGATGCCCCGTGGAGCTGTCCTCAAAGTGCATGGAATCTTATGTAAGAAGTGGGAAATAGTAAGATCTGGAGAGGACAGGAACACCACAAGGAGAGCAACAGAACCAGAAAATTTGAACACAAGGGTCTTCCCAGAGACTCATACTCCAACCAAGTACCAGGCATGGAGATAACCTAGAACCCCTGCACAGATGGAGCCCATGGCAATTGAGTGTCCAAGTGGGTTACATAGTAATCGGAAGAGAGACTTCTGACCTAATCTGATTTGCCTGCTCTTTGATCACCTCCCCCTGAGTCGGGAACAGCCTTACCAGGCCACAGAAGATGACAATGCAGCCACTCCTGATGTGATCTGATAGACTAAGATCAGAAGGAAGGAGAGGAGGACTTCCCTTATCAGTGGACTTGGAGAGAGGCATGTATGAAGAAGGGGGAGGGAGGCTGGGACCAGGATGGGAGGAGGGAGGGGCTTATAGGGGGCTACAAAGTGAATAAAGTGTAATTAATAAAATTAAATTAAATTTAAAAACAATTAAAAATTTAAAAAATAATAAATAAAAGTGGCTGGAGCCTGGCACAGTGGCTCACACCTGTAATCCTAGCACTCAGGGAGGCTGAGTCAAGATGATCTCTGTGAGTTGGAGGCAAGCCTCTTCCACAAAGTGAATTCAGGACAGCCAAGGCCACACAGAGAACCCCTGTCTTGGAAAAAGAGGTGATTTGTTAATTCCATAAAAAATCTTGAAACTATTGCACCAGTGGAAACCTCTTACCTATAAGTAAGCATTGTATTATTCAGAATCCAGATCAGTCTAAGAGCATGGAATCTCTCCCACCCTCAACAGCTTACATAGCAGCTTCTGGAAAGATAACTATAAAAGAGAGATTTTCATAATCACTTCACTATCAATTCATTTATGTCCTGCAGCCAGTTTGTTGTGTCTTCAAAACTAAGGTCTTAACATTTATTTATGGTAAATAAGGGAATAGCAATAACCTGTCTGGCGTTTGGTCACTCTGCAGGCCTCTTTGACCAATAAACATAGGGAAGTAACACATACCTAACAGATTTTTATGTACTATCCCATGATTTCTGAAAACAATTGTTCACCTATGCAGGGTACCTCACTTTAAAATCTCATTTTAAAACTTGTATAGGCTGAACATGTTGGTGAATGCCTTTAAGGAGGCAAAGGTGGGTGAACCTGAGTTTGAGACTAGTTTGCAATACATACCAAGCTCCAGGACAGCCAAAGATAAATAGTTAGCCCTCTAGAAACATCTTCCTTCTCATCATCATTATCATCGTCAATAACAAAACCAAATATAAATTGTATGTTTACTTATCTTATAAGCTAGTTATATTTCTAAGATTTCATCCATCCCTAGTTTTAGATACCTCTCAACTTCCTTTTCTCTACTGCCCTGCTCATATTCCTTCTTACACATTAGTTCTCAGTATACTGCCCCACTGTCTTTCATATTATGTATGTATGTATGTATATATATATATGTATATATATACATAATACATTATCATCTTATTGTATTTGTTACTTAGTTTGAAATATTGTAGGAGCCACTATAGCTTCTTTATGTAAAGCATATTTAAGGCATGACTATTTTGAATACAATACACTGCTTTCTGATTATATTTAAGGCCTCCATCACAGAAGGAAATCCAAATGTACAGCTACATCCATTCTTTGGACCTATGGAGGTTTCAACTGTTGTTCTTTTGCTCAATGGACATATAATACCTGTGTGAACATTCATACTTACGGTATAGTTTATTGCTGTTGTCACTTTCTGTTAGTAATTTTAGTTGTAGTAGTTATGACATACATCAAGGCATTTATTGAATAGGTAGATTTTGAATGATCAGTCATAAATGAGACATCTCTATAACTCGCTTGAAGTCATGGGAATAACATGGAAGCATAGGTAGAAAAATGTAAAAACTGGAGGGAGGAATAAAGTGTTGTGAAATACTGTTCTCTAGATAGTAAATGGCCCTTGTATCTTGAAATCTCAATCACAAGAGCCTTGCACAAGATCGTGCTCATTAATGGCCCATTATGAATGGGGTTTATGAGGCCTTGAGCTTCTTACAAATTCTTCTTTATAGACTTGTAGAGTTATTGGTACAAAAGGCTCAACTCTTTTGAGGCCAGGGCATAATCCTTTATAAGGATTCATAGCTCATTCATGGTTACTGAACCATGTGAGCCCCTCACATTCCCTTAAAGAATCATGAGCAGTTAATGGTTGCTAAGGGGCCTCATAAAATCCTTCAGTCTACAGAGGTTCTATAGGTTGCTAGCAGTTGCCGGAGGAGGGATTCATGAAGCCCCACCCTCGTAGGTATATACACAGTTAAAGATTCTGAGAAAGCAGTGTGCTGGTCATGCCTGTAATCCCAGAACTTGGAGTTGCAGAGGCAGAGGAAGGATGATCTCTGTGAGTGAGAGAGCAGCGTGGTCTACAAAGTGAGTCCAGAACAGGTAAGGCTACACAGGGAAAACCTGTCTTGAAAAACAAAAAACAAAAAACAAAAAAAAAAAAGAAAAGCTTTTGAGACAAGAGACATTCTTCAGTGATTTAACTCTGTGTAAATTGTTCATACTTCTGTAAATAATTTCTCATACATGTGCTTTTATGTAAGCATAATTGAGTTTACTGTTTCACTGAGGTATACTTTAGGGAATATTTTTTGTCTGTATAAAGCAGTCAAGAAAGAAGAATTCCTTATTCATGCCAAAGTCAGGTTCATGTTTTATTTAAGTCTTTAATTGATAAAGTGAACTTAAATTAAAGAGGGCTGTGTTTTACTCAGTTTACTAATAAAAATGTTAATCTCATTCTGAAAAAATCTGGCAGATACACATAATATTTGCTTGAAATTGTAGGACATTATATCTGAGCCAGATTCATATATTACATTGAAAGATATTTGTAAATATTTTTTATCATTTGAAGGAAAACACATGGAAACATTTGCATATTTTAAATGGACTTATATTTTCATTTTCACTGGGACATAAAATTGCATTTCAGAATGAAATTTTATAGAAATTACATATTTTATCTTATAAAATTTTGGAGAAGTATTTTTTTAGTATTTTTTATTTACTACACTTTATTCACATTGTATCCCCCCATAAGCTCCTCCCTCCTCCCCTCCCAATCCCACCTTCCCTTCCCCTTCTTCACGCATGCCCCTCCCCAAATCCACTGATAAGGGAGGTCCTCTTCTCTTTCCTTCTGATCTTAGTCTATCAGATCACATCAGGAGTAGCTGCATTGTCATCTTCTGTGGCCTGGTAAGGCTGCTCCCCCCTCAGAGGGAGGTGATCAAAGAACAGGCCAATCAAAGTATGTCAGAGGCAGTCCCTCTTCCCATTACTATGTAACCCACTTGGGCACTCAACTGCCTTGGGCTGCATCTGAGCAGGGGTTCTACGTTATCTCCATGAATAGTCCTTGGTTGGAGTATGAGTCTCTGGGAAGTTCCCTGTGTTCAAGTTTTCTGGTTCTGTTGCTCTCCTTGTGGAGTTCCTGTCATCTCCAGATCTTACTCTTTCCCATATCTTACATAAGATTCCATGCACTCTGCCCAACATTTTGGCCATCAGGCTCAGCATCTGCTTTGATAGTCGGCAGGGCAGAGGCTTTCAGAGGCCCTCTGTGGTAGGTTCCTAGTTTGTTTCCTGTTTTCTTCTTCTTCTGATGTCCATCCTCTTTGCCTTTCAGGATGGGGATTGAGCATTTTAGTCAGTGTCCTCTCTCTTGATTAGTTTCTTTAGATGTACAAATTTTACTAGGTTTATCCTGTTATATATCTATATGAGTGAGTATATACAGTGTGTGTCTTCCTGCTTCTGGGACAACTCACTCAGGATGATCAAGAAACCTATTTTTTAGTCACCACATCACTTTTGATTTCCATTATCAACTTATGGGAAATCTAAATTTTGTTTCTTAACTAATGTTTGGTTCTGTTTGATTATAGCATTTTTTTTAAGAATTCATTCTTTTTACAATGCAGACAGTCCTGATGAGACCTGATAGGCTAGGGTCAGATGGAAGAAGGGGAGGCGGACCTCCCCTATCACTGGAAGGAGCATGGGAGAACAAGAGTGAGGGTGAGATTCGGAAGATATGAGGGAGGGAACTAAAGCTAGGATACAAAGTGAATAAATTGTAATAAATAAAAAATTAAAAAATTAAATAAAAATAAAAATAAAGACATTACTCTTCTCTCATATATTACATCCTGAATGCAGTTTCTTCACCCCCTCCTCTTCTTCCATTCCCTTCTTCATACCTTCTGGCTCAGGAAAATCCATTCCTCCTCCATTTCCCTTCAAAAATGTAGGCCACTAAGGGATATCAGCCAGGCATATCATAGCAAGTTGCAATAAAACTAGTCACCAAACCTCATATCAAGGCTATACCAGGCAACTCTGTAAGAGGAAATATCTCCTAAAAGCAGACAAAAGAGTCAGCAATAGCCCCTGCCTTCACTGTTAGGGGTCCTACAAGAACAGTAAGATATACAACCATAACATACAGACAGAGGACCTAGGTCAGACCTGTAGAGGCTCATTGTTTGTCAGTTTAGTCTTTGTGAGTCTGTATGAGCCCATGTTAGTTGATTCTTTGGGACATTTTCTTGTTGGGTCCTTAACCCTCTGGCTTCTACAATCCTTCCTATACCTCTTGACAGGATTTCCCAAGCTCTGTCTAATGTTTGGCTCTAGGTTGCTGTATGTGTTACCATCAGTTTCTGAATTAAGCCTCTGTAATGATAAGTATGCTTGGCTTCAATCTACTAGTGTAGCAGAGTATCATTAAGAATCATTTCATTGATTTTTTTTTTTGTTTTGCCATTCTTGTTCAGTTCTATCCTAGGTCTCTGAGTTATCAAGCTGGTGGTTCCTGTCCCTCCATGCAGTGTCAGGCATGGTTCTCTCTCATGGCATTTGTCTCAAGTTGGAACAGTCATTGCTTGGCCACTTCCACAATTTCTATACCACTTTTACTCCATTATATCCTGCAGGCCGGACAAGTTGTGGGTTGAAGGTTTTGTAGTTGGCTTGATGTCCCAGGCCCTTCACTGGAAGCCTTGTCTAGTTACAGCAAAGGGCCAGTTCAGGGTCTCTATGCCCCGTTACTAGGAGTCTTTGCTATGGTCATCTTCATATATTCCTGGGAATTTTCATTGCACTAACTTTCTACCTTACACCCCAACTGCTCCAAAATTCTAATAATATCTCCAGGTACTTGCTTCCTCTATCACTGGTCCTGATCCTTTCTGTTCCCATCTACACCCAAAGGCCTTGGTGATGTCCCTTCCATCATACACCCTTGATGTCTATTCTATTTCTCCTCAGTCAGATTCACACATCCCCTTGAGTTCTCCTTGTTACTTAGTTTCTTTGTGTCTATGGATTGTAGCATGGTTATCCTGTACTTTATTTCAAATATCCACTTATAAATGAGCACATGTAATGTTTGTCTCTCTGGAGCTGGGTTACCTCACTCTGGATGATCTTTTCTAGTTCCACCCATGTGCCTGACGTTTTCTTGTTATTGTTTTAAAAGTTGAGTAATAATCCATTGTGTAAATACATCACATCTTTTTTTTCCATTCTTTTTTTGTGGAATATTTTTGTATTTTCTTTTTTTATTAATTACACTTATTCACTTTGTATCCCCCCATAAGCCTCTCACTCCTCCCCTTCCAATCCCTCCCCCTTTTTCACTCATGCCCCTCCCCAAGTCCACTGATAGGGGAGGTCTTCCTCTCCTTCCTTCTGATCTTAGTCTATCAAATCTTATCAGGAGTGGCTGCATTGTCATCTTGTTGAGGGGTATCTAGTTTGTTTTTAGTTTCTGGATTTTATGGATAATGTTGCTATGAACATCATTGAGCAAGTTTCCTCACTTTTTTTTATTAGATTTAGTGTATCCAGTTTCTTGTTGAGGTGTTGGATCCACTTGGACTTGAGTTTTGTGCAGGGTAACAAATATGGCTGCATTTCAGTTCTTCTACCTGTAGACATCTAGTTAGACTATCACTATTTGTTGAAGATGCAGTCTTTTTATTTTATTTTTATATAGTATGGTTTTGGACTTTTTGTCAAAAACAACTGTCTACAGGTGTGGGTTTATTTTGGGGTCTTCAATTCTATTCCATCGATAAAACTGTTTTTATGCCAATAACATGTTTTTTTGTTTGTTTTTTGTTGTTTGTTTGTTTGTTTGTTTTTATTATTTTTCTGTACTAGTGCTTGAAATCAGGAATGGTGATACTCCAGGAGTTCTTTTATTCTACAGAAGAGTTTTAGCTATCCTGTTTTTTTTTTTCCATATGAAGTTGAGGATTGCTCTTTCAAATTCTGTAAAGAATTGTGTTCAAATTTTGATGGGAATTCCACTGAGTCTGTAGATTGCTTTTGGCGAGGTGTTCATTTTACTGTGTTAATCATACTTATCCATTTAGCATGAGTGATCTTTTTATCTTATGATATCTTCTTTAATTTCTTTCTTCAAAGACTTGAAGTTTTTGTCATGTAAGTCTTTCACTTGATTGGTTAGAGTTACCAAATACATTTTGTATTATTTGCTATTTTGAAGGGTGTTATTTCCTAGTTTCTTTCTCAGTCCATTTATTGTTTGTATAAAGGAAAGCTACTGATTTTGTTGTTGTTGTATCCAACTACTTTGCCGAAGGGATTTATTAGTTGTAAGATTTCTCTGGCAGTTTTGTGGCTCATTTATTTATACTATCATAACATCAGTAAATATCGATACTTTGACTTCTTCCTTTCCAATTTGAATCCCTTTGATCTTCTCCAGTTGTCTTATTGCTCTAGCTAGTACTTCAAGTACTATATTGAATACATATGGGAAGAGTGGGTAAACTTATCTTGTCCCTGATTTTAAAGGTATTGCTCTCTCTCTCTCTCTCTCTCTCTCTCTCTGTAGTCTCCCAGAATGAGTTTGGCAATGCTCGTTTTGTTTCTATTTTGTGGAATAGTTTGAGGAGTATCAGTACTAGATCTTCTTTGGCAGTGTGGTAGAATTCTGTGCTGAAAACCATCTGCCCAGAGATGGGAGATTTTAATGACTGGGAATTTACTCTCCCAGGGTTGGGAGATTTTAATGACTGCTTCTATTACTTTAGTGGTTATATGTCTACTTCTTACATGATCTTAGTTTAATGCTGGTAAATAGTATCTACCAAAAAATTGTTCATTTCGTTTAGATTTTACAGTTTTGTGGAGTACAGGCTTTTAAGACCTAATGATTCTTTGTATTTCCTCAGTGTCTGTTATGCTGTCTACCTTTTTGTTTCTGAATTTATTAATTTGGATACTGCCTATCTGCCTGTTAGTTATTTTGGCTAAAAGTTTATTTATCTTGTTGATTTTCTCCAAAAACAATCTCTTTGTTTTGTTTATTGATTTCAGTCCTGAGTTTATTTCCTCTTGGATGTGTTTGCTTCTTTTTGTTCTAGAGCTCCCAGCTCTTATTTTAAATTGCTATTATGAGTTCTCTCTAATTTCTTTATGAAAACACTTATTGTTATGAACTTTACTCTTAGCACTGCTTTCATTGTATTTCATAAGTTTGTAAATGTGTTTTCATTTTCCTATAATTCTTGAAAGTCTTTAATTTCTTTATTTCCTTCCTTATCCAATGGTCTTTGAGTAGAGAGTTGATTGTTTTCCACAAGCTTTTACAATCTTCTGATGTTTCTGTTGTTGTTGAAGTCCAGCTAAAATCCATGGTGGCCTGAAAAAAATACAAGGTGTTATTTCAATTTTCTTGTATTTGTTGAAGCCTGCTTTGTGGTGACACTACGTCATCTATTCTGGAGAAAGTTCCTTGAGGTCCTGAGAGGAAGTTATATTTTTTTGTGTGTTTGGATGGAATGTTCTGGAGATATATGTAATGTTCATTTTATTCATAATGTCTGCTAGTTCCATTACTTTTTCTCTTTTGTTTGCCTCAATGACCTGTTTATAGATGATAGGGTGTTATTAAATCGCCCACTATTAATGTGTGTCACTTGATATGTGATTTAAGCTTTAGTAATGTTTATTTGGTGGTACTGATGGTGGTGAAGGTGGTATGTGTATGTGTGTGTGTGTGTGTGTGTGTGTGTAGGATTCCCTTCTTTTGTTTTGGCTGGTTTGAATGTATTTATTTTCTCTTTAATTTTTCTGTACATACACATTTTATCTCTATTGGTTGGACTTTTCCTTCAAATATTTTTGGTAGCACTGGATTGGTGGATAGATATTTTTTTTTTTTTTAAATTTGGCTTTCTATTGGAGTAACTTGTTTCTTCAATAGTGGTGATTGAGAGTTTCCCTGGGTATAGTAGTTTAGGTTGGCATCTGTGGTTTCTTAGAGGCTGCAAGATATCTGTCCAGGCCCTACTAGATTTTAGAATTTCTATTGAGAATTCAGGTATAAATCTGATAGGTCTGCCTTTGTAAGTTACTTGGCTTTTTCCCTTGTAACTTTTAATATTATTACTTTGTTTGGAAAATTTATGGTTTTGATTATAATGTGGAAGGTGAATTTTCTTTTCTGGTCCAATCTAATTGGTGTTCTGTTTGCTTCTTGTGTGTCATATGCATCTTTTGAGGTTGGCTTCAATTATTTAGTTTAAAAGATTTTCTTGGGCTTTGAGCTGACACTTTTCACTTTCTTCTCTCTTTATTATTCTTTGATTAGGTCTTTTCTCAGATCTCTTGGATGTTTTTCTTTTCCAGAAATTTCAGGATATTATCAGGATTTTTTTTTTAGACGTAACGTTTTCTTGACAGATGAATCAACTTCTTCTATTGTATCTTCTTGCCTGATACTCTCTTTTCTGTCTTTTGTATTATATTGGTGATGCTCATCTGCAGGTTCTGTTCTCTTACATTGGTTTTCCATCCTCAGGATTCCCACAGGTTGTGTCTTCTTTATTGCTTCTATTTCCATTTTAAGGTATTGTATTATTTTATTTAATTCCTTCATCTGTTTAATTGTGTTTTCCTCTACTGTATTTTTATTTTTTTAAATAAAAATATAATTTTATTTAAACATTGAAATAAACCTCAGAGCTCTTACTAAGTCACATTCCTGGGATATTTTCTTTGTGATTAATATTTTACCCTTCTTTCTTTTTTTCATTTTTTATTGTTTGTTATTAGTTACATTTTATTAACTCTGTATCCCAGCTGTATCCCGCTCCCTTATTCTCTCACGATCCCACCCTCCCTCCCTCAGTTTCTCCCTGCCCCTTTCCAAGTCCACGGACTGGGGAGGACCCCTTCCCCTTTCGTTTGGCCCTGTTTTATCAGGTATCTTCAGGGCTGGTGGTGAAGTCCTCCTCTGTGGCCTAGCAGAACTGCTCCTCCCTTGGGGGCTGGGGAGTCAAAGAGCCTGCCATTGAGTTCCTGTCAGAGATAGTCCCTGTTCCCCTTACTATGGGAAACCAATTGGTTATTGAGCTACCATGAGCTTCGTCCGAGTAAAGGTTCTAGGTTATATCCATACATGGTCCTTGGTTGGAGAAACATTTTCAGAAAAAAAAAAAAAAAAAAACCTGTGCCCAGATATTTTTGGTCCTTGTGGGGCTCCTATCCTTGCCCTGTCATACTAACTCCCCTTCTGCCGAAGGTTTGGTTATGAGTCTTAGTATCTATTTTGAAACACTGCTTGGTAAGATCTTTCAGATGCCTTCTGCGGTAGACTCCTGTCATATGTCCAATGCACATCTCATTTGTCTTTCTAAGTGAGGATTGATCATCTTACCTCGTGTCTACTTTCTTGTATATCTTCTTTAGGTGAATAGACTTCATTATATTTAATTTTAATTTTTAATATTTGCTTTTATGTGAATATTTACCATGTGTGTCTTTCTGCTTCTAGGATGCCTCCCTCACCACCATTTGCCAGAAAATTTCACAACTTTGTTGTTTTTAATTGCTGAGTAGTAATCCATTCTGTAAATGTGCCACGATTTCTGTATCCATTCCTCAGTTGAAAGACATCTGGGTTTTTTCCAGATTCTGGCTATTATGAATAATGCTATTATGAACATGGATGAGCCAATGTCCTTGTTGAATACTTGAGCATATTTTAGATATATACCTAGGTGTGGTATAGCTGGATCTTGAGGTAGCACTATCCTTATTTTTCTGAGAAAGCGCCAGATTGTTTTCCAAATTGGTTGTACAAGTTTATATTCCCACCAGCAAAGGAAGAGGGCTTACCTTTCTTCACATCCTCTCCAATGTGTTGTCATTTGAGTTTTTTTATCTTAGCCATTCTGATGATTTTAAGGAGAAATCTCAGGATCGTTTTGGTTTGCATTTAACTGACGAATAAGGACACTGAGCATTTCTTTAAGTGTTTCTCTACCATTTAATATGGTCATTTAATATAAACCCACAAACCTATGGTTAAATGATTTTTGAGACGGAAGCCAAAAACATACAATGGAAAAAAGACAGTATTTCAAGAAATGATGCTGGTCTAATTGAATGTCTACATGTAGAAAAAAATGCAAATGGATCTTTAGACGTCTAATAGATTCATTTGATTTAGGGACTCTGTAAGTGCCTTAATTTCCCTATTTGGGTTCTGTCTAGTTGATCTGTCCCTTGTTGAGAGTGAGGTATTGAAGTCTCCCACTATTAAGGTATTGGGATCACTGTATGAATTAAGCTTTAATAATGTTTCCTTTGTGAATGTAAGTGCTCTTGTATTTGGGGCATAGATGTTCAGAATTGTGATGTCCTCTCAGTGGATTTTTCCTTTGATGAGAATGTAATTTTCCTCATCTTTTTGATTAAATTTGTCTGAAAGTCTATTTTATTAGATATTAGGATAGCTACTCCAGCTTGTTTTCTGGATCCGTTTGCTTGAAACAAACATTTTTTCCAGCCCTTTACTCTGAGGTCGTATTTACCTTTGTTGCGTAAGTGTGTTTCTTGCATGCAACAGAATGTTGGATCTTCTTTCTATAACCATACTGTTAGTCTGTGTCTTTTTATTGTAGAGTTGAGTCCATTGATGTTGATAGATACTAGTGACCAAAGAATGTTACTTTCTTTTGATATGGGGTTGGTGGTGGTGTTGTTTTTCATTCATTGTATTCTTTTGATTATTTTGTTGTTGTTGTTGTGTAGTTATCTATATCTTATGTTTCCTTGGATGTAGTTGTTTTTGTTGGGTTGGAATTTCCCTTCTAGTAACTTCTGTAGGGCTGGGTTACTGTGTAGATATTGTTTAAATTTGTTTTTGTCATTGAATATTTTGAATTCTCCGTCTATAATGACTGAAAATTTTAGTGGGTATAGTAGTCTGGTTTGGCATCTGTAGTCTCTTAAGGTCTGCATAATTTCTGCCGAGGCTTTCATAGTTTCTGTTGAAAAATCTGGTGTGATTCTGATAGGTCGATCTTCATATGTTACTTGGCCTTTTTCCTTTGTTGCTTTTAATATTTTTTTGTTTGTTCTGTAGGTTCAGTGTTTTGACTATGATGTGACATGAAGAATTTATTTTTTGATCTAGTCTATTTAGTGTTTTGTAGGCCTCTTGTATGTTTATGGACATCTTTCTTTAAGTTGGGAAATTTTTCTTTTATGATTTTCTTGAAAGTATTCTCCAAACCTTGGAGCCTGATGTCTTCTTTTTCATCTACTCCTTTTGTTCTTATATTTTGTCTTTTCATGGTGTCCTTAATTTCTAGGATATTTTGTGTTTGGAACTTTTCTAATTTTACAGAGAATTATCAACAGAGAAATATTGAATGGGTGAAAAGGACAGCCTACAGACTGGAATAGGATCTTCATCAACCCTATACCTTACAGAGGGCTCTCATCCAGAATATATAAAGAACTGAACAAGTTAAAAAGCAATAAATTAAGTAATCCAATTAAAAAATGGGATATTGAGCTAAACAGAGAATACTCTGTAGAGGAATATAGAATGGCTGAGAAACACTTAAAGAAATGCCCAATGTCCCTAGACATCAGGAAAATGCAAATTAAAATGACCCTGAGATTTCACTTTACACCCATCAGAATGGTTGAGACCAAAAATTTAAGTGACAATACAAGAGGATGTGGAGAAAGGAGAACACTCCTCCATTGATGCTGGGAATGTAAACCTCTACAACCACTATGGAAATCAATCTGGCACCTTCTAAGACAAATAGGAATAATGCTACCTCAAGATCCTGATACACCACTTCTAGGCATATATCCAAAATATGCTCAAGTACACAACAAGGTCATTTCTTCAACCATGTTGACAGGAGCTTTATTTGCTATAGTCAGAATCTATAAACAACCCAGATGTTCTTCAACTGAGGAAGGATACAGAATTTGTGGTACTTTTACACAATGGAGTACTACTCAGCTAGAAAAACAAAAACAAAAAACAGAGAAATCATGAAATTTGCAGGAAAATACTGGGATCTAGAAAAGATCAGTGAGTGAGGTATCCCAGAATCAGAAAGACAAATATGGTATATACTCACTTTTAAGTGGATATTAGACATATGATATAGGATAAACACCGTAAAGTGTCTTCACCTAATGAAGCTAAGCCAGGAAGATCCTGGGTAAGATGATCATACTTCACTCAGAAAGTCTAAAGGGACAGACATTGGAAAAACGAGAAAACACGGAACCGAGCAGGAGCCTACCACAAGTGTCCTCTGAAGCACTCTATGCGGCAGTGTATTAAAAGAGATGTTGAGACTCAGCCAAACTTTGGGCAGATTGTAGGGAGTCTTGTGAAAGAAAGGGGAAGATGAAGGACCTGGGACACACAGGAGCTCCACAAGGAGAGCAACATAACCAAAGGATCTGGCCAAAGGTTTCTTTTCTGAGACTGATGATCCAAGCAAGGACCATGCATTAAGATTACCTAAAAGCCCTGGATAGGTGTGGTCTATGGGCAGTTAGATCTCCAAGTTTGACTGGTGATGGGAGCAGGGACTGTGTCAGACATGAACTCGGTGGCTGGCTTTTTTATCACCTCCCACTAAGGAGGGAGAAGCCTTGTTGGGCTGTGGAAGACAATGCAGCCAGTCCCAATGAGACCTTATAGGCTGGGGTCAGAGGGAAAGGGAGGAAGCCTGCCCATATCAGTGGACTTGGGGAGGGGCAAGGGAGGGTGCCAACAGCTGGGATACAAAGTGTATAAGTTGTAATTAATATAAGGAATAAATTATTTTTTTAAGAATTTGATATAGAAATAAGCAGAGACTTTTCCTGTATTGGGGGGCGGGGAGTTATTCATTTCTTCTTTAAAGACCTCTGTCATCCTCATAAGATGGGATTTAAGGTCATTTTCTTGTGTTTCATCTGTATAAAGACATCCTGGGTTTGTTTTAATTTGTTAGCTGAGTTCCTGTTATGCCATATTGCCATGGCTCTTGTTGTTTGTGTTCTTAAGTTGGCATTAAGTATCTGGTTGTCTCTGGTATTCATGGGCCTCAGGTATTGCCATCAGACATTGTGCACTCAAGTATTGTGGGTCAGAAAATGGAGCTCAAAGAAGCAGTTGTTTTGTGAGCAGGGGATAGCCCACTCCTGCTGGGTTTGGCCAGAGAGGCACAGCAGTCAATGAGATGGGGAATAGAGGTCTCATATGTTTGCCCTGGATGTCTCTAAGCATTTGAGAATGAGGGAAATTGGGTGCAGAGGGGACTGGGCTGTGCTCTCTGTTGCTGGGTTTCCTGGGAGGACAAGACAGGCTTTGAATTGTGAGCAGAGGTATCTCAATTGGCTTGTCCAAAGTGGCTTCAGGCCTCTGGGAATGCAGGTAAGGTTGTCATCCAGGAGATGGAGTTTGCAGGGGGCTGCATGTAGCTCACCACTGCAGGGCTTGCCCAGGGTCACCTAACATGCAGGGGCCTGGGTTATAGAGGACTTGTCTTTCCTTGGTTGCAGCAGTACTCTGGGGATGGATGTTGACAGCTGTTGCATTTTCTATATGGGTTTATTCAGAAAGTAAAAGTTTTTACCTTGATAAAATCTGAATTATATAATTATATAATTTATATATATTATATAATGTATATTTCTCATTTCATAGATCATTGCTGTGGAGTCATTTCTAAGAACTCTTCATTTAACTCTGTATACAGACTACTTCCTGTTATTTTTACTTAGCATGTATAGCTAAATATTTTATGATTAAGTGCATGATCTTGCTTATTTTTTTTTGTTTATTTGTTTTGATTTTTGTGAAGACTTACATTTAATTTTATTATTATTATTATTACTTTTATTAGTAATACCTCCTTACAGTTTGGTGAAAAAGTGACTCTTCAACATTTAGTCCTTAGCTTTCCAGCTAGTCATTGTATACTCTCAGGACTTGAGATATCAACCCTGTCTCAACAAACAAAACTGAACAATAATAACAAAAACAGAGTATGTATAAACTCTTTCATATTAACTTAAAATTTTTAGCTAGATGTGAATGTGCATGCCTGTAATCCTTGAATACTGAAAAAAAAAGAGGATCAGATGTACAGGTTAGATAGTTATCACGCTTGAGGCCAGCTCAACATGCATGAGACAGGAAGGTCAGCCTTAAGTTTTACTAAGTCTTCAACTGGTCAGGCTTGTGTTTTGATCAAGTCCTTAATTTATCAATAAAACAGAATTCAAGTTAAGGAGAGAGATGTGTTTTACTCAGTTTACTAATAAAAAATTTTATTCTCATCTTGAAACACTCTGGCATTAACAGAATATTTGGTTGAATTTGTGGGACGCTATGACTGGGTCACATTCATATATTACCCAATGCATAGTCATCAGTCGAAAGGTATTAGTAGTTTTTACCATTTTAAGGAAAACACATGGAACTATTTGCATAGTTTTAAATGCATTTAAAATTTCATTTTACCTGGGACATGAAATTCAGTCAGACAGTATCTCAAAAAAAACAACACAATTCCTTTTTCATTGTTATTTAAATAAGTAGAACATGTATGGCAAGTATGTTCCTAGCTTCTTGACCTAATTACTTATGTGTTTATTCTCTATACTGTCATGTTATTATATAAGAATATTGTCTTGATTACTAAAGCTATCAACCAAGTCTTAAAATATAATAAATTGTGTTATTCTTCATCAAGATTATTCTGTCTGTTATAACTGCTGTGCCTTTCCATATATACTTTTGAACAGATTTTTTTTTCTTATCCATAAAACTTTGTTAGATTTGAGTAATAACATTTTTAAATCTGTATATTTGAAAGAATTCATGTGTCTTGGCTCATTTATTTTTAATAGCCAAAATCTGGAAACAACCTAGATATCCCTTAATGGAGGAATGGAGACAGTCATTGTGGTACAATTACAAAATGGACTACTACTCAGCTATTACAAATGAGGAAATCATGAAATTTGTAAGCCAATGGATGAAACTAGAAGATATCGTCCTGAGTGAGGTAACCCAGCAACAGAAAGACAGGCATGGTATACATTCACTAATAAGCAGATATTTGCCATATAATATAGGATAGCCATCTACAGAAATAAAGAAGCTAAACAAGGAGGACCTTAGGGAGGATGCTTGAATATCATTCATTATGGCAAACAGGATAGACAACAAAAGCAATGGAAGAGAAGAAACTGGATGGGAGCCTACAATTGAGAGTCCTCTGAAATGATTATCCCAACTAGGAATCAAAGCAGATGATGAGACTCATGGCCAGTATTTGGGCAGAGTGCAAGAAGCCTTACAGAGGAAGAAAGGAGTGGAAATAGAGGGACATGGATGGGACAGGAGCCTCACAAGGAGACAAACAAAACACAAAACTAAAAGAGCTGAACCCAGGGGGTCCTGCAGATACTGTTACACCAACTAAGGACCATGCCTGGAAAGGACCTACTTCCACTGCTCAGATGTGGACAATTCACACCTCATTCTCCGTGTGGATCTCTGAGTGAGTGGAACTGGGTCTCCTCTATCATGAACTTAGTCAAGTGCTCTCTGATTATTCACTCCTGATGATGCAGCTTTGCCAGGCCACCAAGAAAGAGGATCCAGGCAGTCTTGATGACAATTAAAAAGCTATGGGCAGATGGCAAAATTGTAGAACTCCCCTTTTGAGTGGACTAGGGGAAGGGGATGGGGGAAAAGAGGAGGAAGATGGGACTGAGAGAAGTTGAGGGAGTTGTGTGTGTGGTTTTTTTTTTTGTGTGTGTAAAGTTATGTGTAGGTGGAAGAAAATGGAGTCTAAAGGGACAGGGAGATTGACACAAGAGAGTGCAATGAGAAGAAAGCTAAATAGAGTGAATCATATATGCATTCAGACTTCATTCAGACTATGTTCTAAGAACTTGAGTAACTTTAATTCAATCATTTTTAATTTTTTATTTAATTTTTTTCTACACAGTTTATTCATTATATATCCCAAGTGAATCCCACTCCCTCAAATTCCACCACCATCCCACCCTACCTCCATCTTCTCTCTATCCTCTACCCCTTGTCCACTGAAAGGGGGAGTTCTCTACTATTGCCATCTGCCCAGAGCTTGTTAAGTCTCATCAGGAATGCCTGGACCCTCTTCCTCTGTGGCCCGGCAAGGCTGTATCATCCAGGGCAAGTGATCATAGAGCAGGCGCCTGAGTTCATGATAGAGGCAGCCCCTATTACCCTCACTGAGAGATCCACATGTAGACTGAGCTGCCAATTGCCCACATCTGAGAAGGGGGTCTAGGTCCTCTCCATGCATGGTCCTCCATGGGTGCATCAGTCTCTGCAGGACCCTCTGGGCTCAGATCTTTTAGTTTTGTTGGGCTCCTGTCCTCTCCATGGCCCTCAGTTTCCACCCATTTCATCCTGTATAAGAATTCCTAAACTCTGCCCAAACGTTGGCCTTGAGTCTCAGCATCTGCTTGATCCCCTATTGGGTGAATCATTTTAGAAGACCCTCTATAGTAGGCTCCCATTTGGTTTCCTTTCTTCCACTGCTTCTGGTGTCTATCCTGTTTGCCATTCTGAATGAGACTTAAGCATCCTCCCTAGGGTCCTCCTTTTTGATTAACTTCTTCAGGTATGTAGATAGCTCTCCTATATTATGTGACTTATATCCACTAATTAGTGAGTGCATACCAACCCCGTCTTTCTATTTCTGGGTTACCTCACTCAGGATGATCTCTTAGTTTCAACCATTTGCCTGCAAGTTTTATGACTTTCTCATTTTTAATAACTGAGTAGTATTTTATTGTGTAGCTGTATGACAATTTATGTATACCTTCCTCCATTGAGGGAATCTAGGTTGTTTCCAGATTCTGGCTATTACAAATAAAGCTCCTTGAACACATCTGAGCAAATTTCCTTATTGAACAGTGGGGCATCTTTTGGGTCTATGCCCAGGGATGGTATTGCTGGATCTCAACGAAATGCAATTCCCAGTTTTCTGAGAAAGCAACAGGTTGCTTTCCAAAGTGGTTGTATAAGTTTGCACTCCCAACAGCAATGGAGGAGTGTTCCCCTTTCTCCATATCCTCTACAGAATATGTTGTCACTTGATTTTTGATCTTAGCCATTCTGATAAGTGTAAGATGGCATCTCAGAATGCCATCAAATGCAAGTTTTGACTTGCATTTCCCTGATGACTAAGGATGTGGAACATTGTTTTAACTGTTTCTCTGCCATTAGAAATCCCTCTGTTGAGAATTCTCTGCTTAGCTTAGTACCCCCATTTTTAATTAGATTATGTTCTTTGTTGGTGTCTATTTTCTTCAGTTGTTTATATATCTGGATAATAGCCTTCTATCGAGAGGGGGTTGGTGAAGAGCTTTCCCCACTCTGTAGGCTGTCATTTTGTTCTGTTGAGAGTGTCCTTTTCCTTACAGAAACTTTCCAATTTTACAAAGTCCCATTTATTAATTGTAGATCTTAGAGCTTGAGCAGTTGGTGTTCTGTTCAGGAAATTGTCTCCTGTGCCAATGAATTCGAGACACTCCCCCCCCCTTCCTCACTTTTTCTAAGAACAGATTTATTGTTCTGTTGGTTTTTTTTTTTTTGGTTTTTTTTTTTTTTTTTGCTGTTGTTGTTTTTGAAATCTTTGATCCATGTGGACTTAATTTTGTGTAGGTGTTATAGATATGTTTTATCTTCATTTTTCTACATGTGAACTTCCAGTTATAGCAGCACCATTTGTTGAAGATATTCTTTTCTACTGTAGGTTTTTTGGCCTCTTTTCCAAAAATAAGTTTCACAGGAGTGTGGGTTTATTTCTGGGTATTCAGTTTGATTCCATTGATCCACCAATCTGTTTCTATTCCAGTACCAGGCATTGCTCTACAGTACAGCTTAAGATATAAGGGATGGAGACACCTCCAGAAGATCTTTTATTGTACAGGATTGTTTTAGCCTTTCTTGATATATTGTTATTTCTTATGAATGGAGAATTTTTCTTTCAAGGTATGTAAAGAACTGTTTTGGTAACTTGATGGGAATTGCATTGAATCTGTAGATTGCTTTTGGTAAGATGGCCATTTTTACTATGTTAATCCTGCCAAGCCATGAGCATGGGAGATCTTTCCATCTTCTGATATCTTTTTCTACTTTGTTCTTCAGAGACTTGAATTTTTTTTCATACAAGTCTTTGTCTTGATTGGTTAGAGTTGCACCAGGATATTTTACTTCTTTTATGGCTATTGTGAAGGGTATTGTTTCCCTAATTTCTTTCTCAGCTCTTTTATCTTTTATACACAAAAGGGTTACTGATTTTTTTTTTTTTAGTTAATTATGTATCCAGCCACTTTGCTGAAGGGGTTTCTCAGCTGTAGGAGTTTCCTGGTAGAACTGTTGATGTCATTCATGTATACTATCATATCATCTGTAAATACTGATACTTTGACTTCTTATTTTCTGATTTGAATCCCTTTGATCTCCTTTAGTTTTCTTATTGATTGAGCAAGGACTTCAAGAACTATGTTGAAGACATATGGAGATAGGGGGCATATATGGCTTCTCACTAAGTTCACTGGGATTGATTTAAGTTTCTCTCCCTTTAGTTTGATGTTGCTTATAGGCTTGCTGTATTTTGCATTTACTATGTTTAGGTAAGTGCCTTTTAACTCTGATCTTTCCATGACTTAAAACATAAAAGAGTGTTGGATTTTATCAAATAATTTTTCAGCATCTTAAGGAGATTGTCATGTTTTTTTTTTCTTTCAGTTTGTTTATGTGGTGGATTACATTGATGTATTTCCATATAATGAACCACCCCTGCCTACTTGGGATGAAGGGTAATTGCTCCAAATGGATGATATCTATGACGTGTTCTTGGATTCGGTTTGCAAGTATTTTGTTGAGTATTTTTGCATCAATGTTCATATGGGACACTGGCCTGAAATTCACATTCTTTGTTAGGTCTTTGTGAGATTAAGGTATCAAGGTGATTACGACTTTATAGAATGAGTTAGGTGATATTTCTTCCTTTTCTATTTTGTGGAAAAGTTTGAAGAGTATTGGTGTTAGTTTTTCTCTGAAGGTCTGGTAGGATTCTGCACTGAAACCATCTGGCCCTGGGATTTTTTTTGGTTGGGAGACATTTGATTTCTGCTTCTATTTCCTTAGCAGATATAGGACTATACAATTTATTTACCTTGTCTTGATTCAGTTTTGGCAAGTGGAATCAATCAAGAAAATTGTCCATTTCCTTTAGATTTTCAAATTTTGCGGCATATAGGCTTTTGTAGTGAGATCTGATGATTATCTGAAATTCCTCAGTGTCTGTTTTTATGCCCCCCTTTTCATTTCTGATTTTGTTGATATGGGTAGTGTCTCTCTGCCTTTTGGTTAGATTGGCTAAGAATTTGTTTCTCTTGTAGATTTTCTCAAATAACCAACTCATGGTTTCATTGATTCTTTGAATTGTTCTCTTTGTTTATTTTAGTTTATTGATTTCAGTCCTGAGGTTGATTATTTCCAGACCTTTACTCTACTTGAGTGTGTCAGCTTCTTTATCTTTTTTCCCCTAGGGCTTTCAGGTAAACCATTAAGTTGCTGTTATGAGATGTTTTGAATTTCTTTATGAAGGCACTTAGTACATGAACTTTCTTCTTAGAACTGATTTCATGGTGTCCCATAAGTTTTGGTACATTGTGACTTTCTTTGCATTGAATTCTAGGAAGTCCTTAATTTCTTTATTTCTTTCTTTCCTGACCTTGCTGTCATTGAGTAGACAGTTTTTTCAGTTTCCATGTGTGGGTAGGATTTTTGCTATTTCTTTTTTTGTTAATGTCTAGCTTTAGTCCATGGTGGTGAGATAGGATAAAAGGGATAATTTCAATATTCTTGTATCTGTTGAGGTTTGCTCTGTGACCACGTATATGGTGTATTTTGGAAAAGGTTTGAGGACGTGCTGGAAAGAAGGTTTATGTTTGGGTGAAAAGTTCTGTAGCTGTTTATTAGGTCCATTTGATTCATGATAACTATTAATGTCATTCTTTGTTCAATTTCTGTTTGTTTACCTGTCCTTTGGTGTTGAAGTCTCCCACTATTAATGTGTGGGGATCTATGTGTCATTTAAGTTTTATTAAACTTTCTTTTACAAATGTGGGTTCCCTTGAATCTAGAATATAATTGTTTAGAATTGTGGTGTCTTCTTGGTCGAATTTTCCTTTGATGAGTATGAAGTGACCTTCCCCATGTCTTTTGATTAATTTTGGTTGATAATCTATTTTATTAGATATTAGAATGTCTACTCCTGCTTGCTTATTGGGTCTATTTACTATAAAACTGTTTTCCAGCCCTTTAACTTTCAGGAAATGGCTATCCTTGTGATTAGGTATTTTTTTATATGCAACCAATTGTTGTATCTTTGATACTCATCCATTTTGTTAGTCTTCTTATTGAAGTAGAGTCCATTGATGTTGAGAGAGATTACTATTAGAGCATTTGATTTTTTTTTTTCAATGCAGTTTATTCAGGAACCTTGAACAATCATCTGACCCTGGGGAAAGCCAGCCCACAGCTTAAATAGCCTCTGGGTAGCCAACCCCAGCATGCCATGGGGGCAATGCAGATAGGTCCACATACATGGAAGCAAACCAGATCCTCAGCCTTAGCCAAATGTGGAGTTGTTTGTGACAGAGAGCATTCACCATCGGGAAGGTGGAAGGCGGAAACCAGCTCCATCTTTAAGGCGCGGCATTATACAGCTCTCTACAGTTCCCCCTTTTTGTTTTAGATGCATCAGGCAAGAGTAGAGGTCTGATCTCTGATATTAGAAATAAATTGGGACTTTGTACTGATGTTCATTTAGGTGTCATCCACCCAAAGAGCATCAGACCCATCAGATACCTTTTTCTCAGAGGCAGGACCTGGGGCATCAACCCGCATGCAATTAGACATGCTCTTCTCTGGGTCCAAAGTGACTGACCCTGAGTGCAGTGCTTAGCCTCACATCCTGAGCGTAACTTTTTAGCTCCCATGCTTGGGGAGACTGTCCTGCTTCAATGGCTGTATAAGCCTGAATGGTCATGGCTGCATTACGCTGTTGTGAGACTCTAATCTTGCATATATACCACAGGCAAACCAAGGAGACCAACACCAGAAGGCCTGCTAATGCTCCCATGCCTGCCCATTCCTTCAGATGATTCATGGCTGCAGCAATCCATGATGATAATCCTGTGGCTAGTCCTGCGTCCACTCTGGTAGAATTTACCGTGACAATGCCCACTCTCAGCTGCTCCATCGTAGTATTGAATTCTCCAGTCCAATTACCTAAAATTGATTTTGATGTTGGTTGTGGAACCATGTTTGTGTGCTTGACTATTTTTAGTTTCACTGTAGTGAGGTTATTTATTTTCTGTATTTTCCTGAATGTAGTGAACCTTCTAAGGCTGTATTTTCCCTTCTTATACCTTCTGTAAGGCTGGCTATGTGGGTAGGTTTTGTGTAAATTTGTTTTTGTTTTTGTTGTTGAATATCTTGTTTTCTCCATCTATGATGATTGGAACTTTTGCTGGATATAGTACTTTGGGCTGATATCTGTGTCCTCTTAGTGTTTGCATGATATCCATCCAGGCCCTTCCGGTTTTCATAGTCTTTCTTGAGAAGGCAGGTGTGATTCTATGGGTTTGCCATTGCATGTTACATGGCCTTTTAGTATTTTTTCTTTGTTCTGATTACTTACTGTTTTGATTATTATGTGGCAGGAGGATTTTGTTTTCTGGTATAATCTGTTATGTGTTCTGTAGACCTCTTGTATGGTTATAGGCCTCTCCTTTGAATTGGTAAAATCTCCTTCTGTGATTTTGTTGAAAATATTTACGGGGCCTTTGTAAAAGGAATCTTCTTGTTCCTCTATTCTTATTATTTTTAAGTTTTATCTTTTCTTGTTATCTTGGACTTCTTGGATAGTTTGAATTGGGAATATTTTAGATTTAACTTTCTTTTTGACAGATAAATCACTTTCTTCCATTGTATCATTCACAACTGAGATTCTGTCTTCACTTATTTGTAGTCTGTTTGTTATGGTTACCTATGTAGTTCCTGTTTCCTTCCCTAAGTTCACCCTTTCTAATTAACTCTACGATTTCTTTAATTTTTCAATTTTATTTTCAAATGTTAACCAGTTTTGCTGATTTTCTTTACCAGTCTGACTGTATTTTCCTTCAATTTCTCTACCTAGTTGCTTGACTTTTACACTATTTTTTTTATTTCTTTCAGTGATTTAATTATTTCTTCTCTAAAGGCCACCAACTGTTTGCTTACAAATCTTCATGTACTTCTTTAGGGATGGCCATAATCTCTTTGACATTATGTTCCTTTATTTCTTTATGGCTGGCCATAATATGTTTGACTTTATCTTCCTCTATTTCTTTTCACATTTTAATTTTTTCCTCCATTGTCCTCTTCTTAAGCATAAATGTGAGGACATCTTCTTAAATTTCACATCTGTTAGGGTTTCTGGGGCTACTTTACCATGTATAACGTGATTACTGGAAATCCTAAATTGCTTTGGCTTTTGTTGTTTTCGTTTTTAAAAAGGCCTCTACCTATCAGATGTCTGAGGTGTTTAGTAGTTATAGTTTCTGGTGCCTGATGGAATCTTGGGGTCAGGAGAAACTTGTTGACAGGAAAATGGTGGTTCCTGATGTAGACCTCCAAAACTTTTTGGGTGAGGTCAACGAATGGCCAGTGCTTCTGAGGGAATTGCCACAGCTCACCATACATGTATTGTCCTGTGGGGTAACTCTAGTCATTGGTAGTCATGGCCACTCTGCTTTCTTTCTTTTTCTTTTTTCTTTTTTTTTTAGTGTTCTAAATTTATTTTATTTTTATTTTTTAATTTAATTTAATTTTTTTATTAATTACAGTTTATTCACTTTGTATCCCCCCATAAGCTCCTCCCTCCTCCCCTCAAGGTCCCACCCTCCCTCCCCCTTCTTCGCACATGCCCCTACCCAAGTCCACTGATAGGGGAAGTACTCCTCTCCTTCCCTCTGATCTTAGTCTATCAGATCACATCAGGAATGGCTTCATTGTCATATTCTGTGGCCTGGTAAGGCTGCTCTTCCTTCAGGGGGAGGTGATCAAAGAACAGGCCTATCAGATTATGTCAGAGGCAGTCCCTCTTCCCATTACTATGTAACCCACTTGGACACTACACTGCCATGGACTATATCTGTGCAGGGGATCTAGGTTATCTCCATGCATGGTACTTGTTTGTCGTATGAGTCTCTGGATGAACACTGTGTTCAAATTTTCTGGTTCTGTTGCTCTCCTGGTGGGGTTCCTGTCCTCTCTAAATCTTACTGTTTCCCACTTCTTACATAAGATTCCCTGCACTTTGCCCAACAGTTGGCCATAAGTCTCAGTGTCTGCTTTGATAGTCTGCAGGGCAGAGCCTTTCACAGGCCCTCTGTGGCAGGTTCCTAGGTTGTTTCCTGTTTTCTTCTTCTTCTGATGTCTAACCTCTTTGCCTTTCGGGATGGGGATTGAGCATTTTAGTCAGGGCCTGCTTTCTTAATTAGTTTCTTTAGATGTACAGGTTTTAGTAGGTTTATCCTATGTTATATGTCTATATGAGTTAGTAAATACTGTCTGTGTCCCTTTGCTTCTGGGACAGCTCACTCAGGATGATCCTTTCCAGGTACCACCATTTACCTGCAAATTTCATGATTTCCTTATTTTCCATTGCAGAGTAGTACTCCATTGTGTAGATGTACCACAACTTCAGTTGAGGGGCATTTGAGCTGTTTCTAGCTTCTGGCTATTACAAATAAAGCTGCCACAAACATGGTTGAGCAAACGTCTTTATTGTGTTCTTGAGCCCCTTTTGGATATATGCCTAGGAGTGTTATGGCTGGATCTTGAGGAAGTCTAATTCCTAGTTGTCTGAGAAAGCACCAGATTGATTTCCAGAGTGGTTGTACAAGTTTACATTCCCACCAGCAGTGGAGGTGTGCTCCTGTTTCTCCACAACCTCTCCAGCATATGTTGTCACTTGAGTTTTTGATCTTGACCATTCTGATGGGTGAAAGGTGAAATCTCAGGGTCGTTTTGATTTGCATTTCCCTAAAAGCTGATGACATTGAGCATTTCCTTAAGTGTTTCTCTGCCATTCGATATTCCTCTACACAGAATTCTCTGTTTAGCTCTGTTCCCCATTTTTTTTATTGAATTACTTGGTTTGCTGCTTTTCAGCTTCTTTATTTCTTTATATATACTGGATATTAGTCCTCTGTCAGATAAAGTGTTGGTGAAGATTCTTTTCCAGTCTGTAGGCAGTCATTTTGTTTTGATGATGGTGTCCTTTGATTTACAGAAGCTTTTCAGTTTTATGAGGTCCCATTTATTGGTTGTTGCTCTTAGAGCCTGTGCTGTTGGTGTTCTGTTCAGGAAGTTGTCTCCTGTGCCAGTGAGTTCAAGGGTATTCTCCACTTTTTTTCTAACCAATTTAATGTGTCTGGTTTTATGTTGAGGTCTTTGATCCACTTGGACTTCAGTTTTGTGCAGGGTGATAAGTATAGATCTATTTTCATTTTTTAACATGTAGACATCCAGTTAGACAATCACCATTTGTTGAAGATGCTATCTTTATTCCATTGTATGTTTTTGACATCTTTGTCAAAGATCAAGTGTCCATAAGTGTGTGGGTTTATTTCTGGGTCTTCTGTTCAGTTCCATTGATCCACCATTTTGTTTCTATGCCAGTACCATGAAGTTTTTATAACTTTTGCTCTATAGTACAACTTAAGATCAGGGATGGAGATACCTCCAGAAGATCTTTTATTGTACAGGATTGTTTTAGCAATTCTGGGTTTCTTGTTATTCCATATGAAGTTGAGAATTTTTATTTCCAGGTCTGTAAATAATTGTGTTGGTAATTTGATGGGAATTGCATTGAATCTGTAGATTGCTTTTGGTAAAATGGCCATTTTTACTTTGTTAATCCTGCCAAGCCATGAGCATGGGAGATCTTTCCATCTTCTGATATCTTCTTCTAATTCTTTCTTCAGAGACTTGAAATTCTTTTGGGCTGAACCCCCATAGTCTGCACTCTCTTCCATGCTTCTATTTGGATGGCCCATGAAATCCTGCTTAGTGTTCAGGGATACATATAAGCACCCGAATGTAACAGGCATTCCACAAGAATACTAACAGAGCTAACTAACCAGGACCCAGGGGGGCTTGTAGAGACTGAAACACCAACCAAGTACCATGAGTGGACTATACCTCAGGCACCTACACAGATTTAGCTGATGGGTAGCTCCAGTTTCATGTGGGTCCCTAGTAAGCAGAGTGGAGACTGTCTCTGACATGGACTTTCTTGCCTGTTTTTCAGTCACTTCTCTTTGGCTGGGCTGCCTTGCCAGGCTACAGGGTAATAGGATATGTTCAGTCCTGATGCAACCTAATATACGTGGGTGGATTGGTAAGGGTGCTCCCCTTTTCTGAGGAGTAGGGGCAGGGTGCTAGGGGATGAGGAAGGGAGGGTGGAACTTGGAGGAGAGGAGGGAGGTGGCTATGATCAGGATATAAACTGAATAAGCAAACAAGCAAAAAATAAAACGAATTAATTACATGTTCAATACCTTTTTTTGTTCCATAGTCTCAAAGACTACTATATTCCTTCACAAGTAGCATGGTCAGGCCTATCACAATAGCATTGCAGTCCCAGTAAAACTATGTTCTTTATGGTTTTATTGTTAAGCATACAAGAACCAAACCAACTCTTTTTTTTTTTACTTTTTTATTAATTCCAGTTTATTCGCTTTGTATTCTCCCTCTTCCTCCCTTCCTCCTCCCCTTCTAATCCCACTGTTCCTCTTCTCCACCCGTGTCCTTCTCCCAGTCCACTGAAAAGAGAGGTTCTCCTCCTCTTCCCTCTGATATTCATTTATCAGGTCTCATCAGGAGTGGCTGCATTGTCTTCTACTGTGGCCTGGTAAGGCTGCTCCCCACTCGGGAGGAGGTGATCAAAGAGCAGGTAAATCAGTTCATGTCAGAGACAGTCCCTGTCCCCATTACTATGGAGGCCACTTGGATACTGAACTGCCATATGCTACCTCTGTTAAGGGGTTCCAGGACATCTCCATGAGTGGTCCTTTGCAGGTAAATGGTGGGAACTGGAAAAGATAATCTTGAGTGAGATATCCCAGAAGCAGAAAGACACACATGATATATACTCACTCATAAGTAGATACTAGACATATAATATAATATTAACATACTAAAATCTGTACACCTAAGGAAGCTAATCAAGAAGGAGGACTATGGTTAAGATACTCAATCCTCACTCAGGAAGGCAAAGAAGATGGACATTGTAGAGGGGAGAAAACAGGAACAGGACAGGAGCCTACCACAGAGTGCCTGTGAAAGGCTCTACCGTGCAGGGTATGGAGGCAGATGTTGAGGCTCATAGCCAAACTTTGGGCAGAGTACAGAGAATCTTATGAAAGAAGTGGGAGATAGTAAGATCTGGAGAGGACATGAGCTCCACAAGGACAGCTACAGATCCTAAAAGTCTGGGCACAGGGGTCTTTTCTGAAAGTGATACTCAAACCAACTCTTATAGAAGTATTTAATAGAAGGAAGTATTTAATTAAGGAAGTATTAATAGAAGGAAGTATTTAATAGAAGGAAGTATTTAATTAGGAGCTTAGAGTTTCAGAGGGTAGTCTGTTATCGTCATGGTGGAAACATGATCTCAGGCAGGTAGGCATAGGCATAGTTCTGTAGAAGTAGATAAAAATAAAACACCTCCTGAGCCCTACCCAAACAGTCTTATGCACCCATACCCCCCAACATGCACACACACACACACATACATTCACACACATGCATACACATACCTACAGAGAGAGACAGAGATAGAGAAAGAGAGAGAGATACTGGCATAAGATTGGAAACCTGAAAGCCCACCCCATGTGACACACTTCCCCCAACAAGACCACACCTCCTAATCCTTCCCAAAGAGTTATACTAGCTGTCATTAAGATTTTAATGTCAGTCATTAGCATTTAATCATTACACAGTCCTTCACAATTAAGTAATGTGTTCATGCCAGGTAGTCTTGTAAATACTATAGTTTTAAAATAGCTCTCAGTGTTCTTTAAATGCATATAACTTGTTATGAATAAGTGGGATAATTTTTGACCAATACTATTCCTGAGGTTTTTTTAATCATTACATTTTAATTATGTATCAAGTTGATATAATTTATTGTGGCAATTGATTTTTGATGTTAAATGCTTGGAAGTATATATATTTGTTGTAGTATATAATTATATCTTCTGTTACTAGAATAGATTTCATTCATCTATTTCTATTAATTTTTTGGTTAGTTCAGTATAGCAATTTTATTTAGAAATATTGCTATGTCACATTAAAATCTGTACTCCTAAAGAAGCTAAAAAACAATTAGGGAAGATGCTCAATCCTCATTCTGAAGGACAAATGTGATAGACATCAGAAGCAGGAGAAGACAGGGAACAGGATAGGAGCCTAGCACAGATGGCCTCTGAAAGACTCTACTGATTGAGGTATCAAAGCAGATGCTAAGACTCACAGCCAAACTCTGGCAGGGAATGTTACGAAAGAAGGGGTTGACAGAAAGACCTGGAGGGGACAAGAGCTCCAAAAGGAAACCAATAGAGCTGTAAAAACTGAGCCCTGAGGACTCTGAAGAAAATGATAACCTGACCAGGGACAATGCATGGAGGGGACCTAAAACCCAGGCTCAGATGGAGCCCATAGGCTCAGTCTTCAACTGGGTCCATAGTAAAGGGAGAAAGGACTTTCTCTGGCATGAACTCAGTGGCAGACTCTCTGATAATCTCCCTCTGGGGGGTGCAGCCTTATCAGGCCACAGAGGAAGACAATTCAACCAGTCCTGGTGAGACCTGACAGGCTAGGGTCCAATGGAAGAAGAGGAGGTCCTCCTCTTTTATCAGTGGATTATGGAAGGAGCATAGGGGGAGAAGAGGGAGGAGGGTAGGTGTCATTGGGAGGTGACAAGGGAGAGGGCCACAGCTAGGATACAAATTGAGAAAATTGTAGTAAATTTTAATAATTTAAAAAAGGAGAAAAGAAATATTGTTATGCTACTTACACATCCTCTTTAATCTTATTTTTGAAAAAAATATTTTATTAATTACAGTTTATTCACTTTGTAACCCAGCTGTAGCCCTCTCCCCCACCTCCTCCTAATCCCAGCCTTTCTCCCTCTTCTTCTCCTATGCCCCTTCCCTAGTCCAATGATAGGGGAGGTCCTCCTCACCTTTCATCTGACCCTAGTCAATCAGGTCTCATCAAGACTGGCTTCTTTGTCTTTCTCTGTGGACTGATAAGGCTGCTCCTCCCTCAGGTAGAGGTGATCAAAGAGCCAGTCTATGAGTTTATGTCAGAGATGATCCTGGTTCCTATTATTGTGGAACCTCTTGGACACTGAGCTGCCATGGACTCCTTCTGTGCAGCGGTTCAAAGTTCTCTCCATGCATGGTCCTTGTTTGGAGTATCAGTCTCGGAACAGACCTCTGTGCCCAGATTTTTGGGTTCTGTTGCTTTCCTTGTGGAGCTCCTGTTCCCTCCAGGTCTTTCTATCTCCCCCTTCTTTCATAAGATTTGCTGCACTATGCAGAAAGTTTGGCTATGAATCTCATCATATGTTTTGATACCCTGCTGGGTAGAGTCTTTCAGAAGCCTTCTGTGATAGGTTCTGTCCTGTTCCCGTTTTCTCCCTCTTCTGATGTCCATCTCATTTGCCTTTCTGAATGAAGATTGAGCATCTCACCAGGGTCCTCGTTCTTGATTAGCTTCCTTAGGTGTACAGATTTTAGTCTGATTATCCTATGTTATATGTCTAATATCCAGTTATAAGTGTCTATACCATGTATGTCTTTCTTCTTCTGGGATACCTCACTCAGGATGATCATTTCTAGATCCCACCATTTGCCTGCAAATTTCATGATTTCTTTGCCTTTAATTGCTGATAATCCACTCACTTATGGACACCTGATTTTTGACAAAGATACCAAAACCATACATGGAAAAAAGAAAGCATCTTCAACAAATGGTGTTGGTCTAACTGGATGTATACATGCAGAAAAATGCAAAACAATCCATACATTTCACCCAGTACAAAACTGAAATCCAAGTGGATCAAAGACATCAATACAAATGGGACACACTAAACCTGTTTGAAGCAACTTTATTCATAATAGCCAGAAGCTGGAAACAACCCAGATGTCCCTTGGTTGAGGAATGGATACAGAAATTGTGGTACATTTACACAATGGAATACTACTCAACAAATTATTTTTGTTTTAATCTCTAAACTTTTGGTATTGTAGTTAGGGTACTAGGGGTATACTAAAGGGAATTGAGTTTTTCTGAACTCCCTTTAGGAGTTGTATAAAATTAGTGTCTTTTTCTTTAAGTGTTTGTTATGAAGATAAGCAAAATCCTATGCATTTCCAAGTATTATTAATAAGATTTACATTGTTATTAAGTCAAACTTACTAATGTTCACAGAGGTATCTACATTATGTTATTCTTCTTGATTTTATTTTGATAGTTTATAATCTTTGATTAATTGGTCCATTTGTCTGTTTGAATTTATAAGCTTAATATAGCTAGGGGAAGTCACTTATTGTCCTTTTAAAGCTGTGGCTACTTTTCACTTAATTCTTTCAAACAGGATATGTACTGATATCGTGTGTCTTATTTCAAAAATCGATTCTATGTGTCTTCTGGTTTTTCTTTGAAATAATTTTATCAGGCTTGCTGCATAATTATGACCTGATTAAGTTTGAGCAAATTATGTTTTGCTTGATTTCCTATATAATTTTCATAATGTAGGTCATAGTGTCTTTTATTTAATATTTATTCATTTACTTCACTTTGATGTTAGGTTTATTTGCCATTTCATTCTTGTAACATGTAGAGGAAGGTCTAATTTTTCTTCTCCTGTACACTTCCTCTATTTGCCAAATGTGTTTTTTTATGTGCGTTCCTTATTAAAAATGTATATTTCTTTGTAATT
The DNA here is from genome assembly GCF_030254825.1 of Meriones unguiculatus. Lineage (NCBI taxonomy): Eukaryota > Metazoa > Chordata > Mammalia > Rodentia > Muridae > Meriones > Meriones unguiculatus. The sequence continues at coordinate 87,151,041 of NC_083369.1, read as the reverse complement.
TACCACATAAAATGCTATAATTTCTATTTTTCTGAAGATTTTCTAGTGTTTTTATATTACTTACTTTACATTTTACTTTATTATGCACAATAGGATTCTTTTTTGTAGGGTGTTTATATTTGTTACTGCATAGCATTGTTTACCTGTAATATCAGAACACAGGAAACAGGAAACGGAGTTCAAAAATGTCACAGTTACTTTTAGCTACATAGTTACTTGGAGTCCAGCATGAGATTCATGGTCCTTCATAATATAATGGGAATTTATCCTGGTAATCCATTTTAAGCAGAAATTCTCATTATATAAAAATATAATATCATCGTATGGGTAATCATCACTAACAAATAAAATTTAAGGGGCCTTCATAAAATCAAAAGAATTGATGATCAGAAAACATCTTTGTATATTTTATTAATGCTCCAGCATATGCTCTGTCTTAGATAAAGTTTTATGGGATGTTAAAAACAATATGTCCTTGTTAAGTGAGAATTCTATGGATTAGCTGTGTATAATAAATGATTTTTCTGTTAATAACACACACATTTCTAAAGATAATACATATAAACATTCATATTTGAGTGTATGTTGTGTCCTTGTTGAGTAAAAATTCTATGGATTAGCTGTGTATAATGATATTTCTGTTAATAACACACACATTTCTAAATAGATAATACATATAAACATTCATATTTGAATATATGTTATATTATATTAAAACTCAGCTTAAATAATCAATACTTGGTAAGTTTTGGCTGTTCGTAAAGTTATAATGTAATACATTACTATGTACTTATGTTGGATTTATGTAAACAAGGTCTCTGTGCCACCAGTTGCCTGAATGTATAACAACACATTTATGCACAGCACCTGATGCATGGTAATGGAAGACTCCATTTTAATAACTTTTATAACTTATTTATACTTTTTTGGTTTATTTTCTCTTTACTTTGTAAATTATATAAAGTCTATTACCCTGTTCTTTATTTTGTTACATATTATCTTAATCACTCTTCTATTGCTGTGAAGAGCCACCCTGACCAACGCAACTATTTTTAATAATTTATTATTTTTATTTATATATTTATTTATTACAATTTATTCACTTTGTATCCTGGTTGTAGCTCCCTCTGTTGCTTCCCAGTCCCACCCATCCTCTCTCTTCTCTTATGCCCTTTCCCTAGTCCACTGATAGGGGAGGACCTCCTCCCTTTCCTTTCAGGTCTCATCAGAACTGGCTGCACAATCTTCCTCTGTGGCCTGGCAAGGCTGCACCCCCCAGAGGAAGATGATCAAAGATTTGGCTACTGAGTTCATATCAGAGATAGGCCCTGGTCCCCTTACTAGAGCACCCACTTGGAAACTGAGCAGAGGATCTAGGTCATCTCCATGCATGGTCCTTGGTTGGAGTATCGGTCTCTGCAGGTCCCCCTGGGCCCTGGTTTTTGGCTCTGTTGGTCTCCTTTTGCAGTTCCTGGCCCCTCCAGTTCTCTCTATCTTCCTCTTCTTCCATAAAGTTTCCTGTACTCTGCCCAAAGTTTAGCTATGAGTCTCAGTATTTTCTTCCAAACCTGATGGGTAAGAGTCTTTCAGAAGCCACTTGTGGCAAGATAACTCTTACAAAAGAAATTATTTAATTAGGGCTTGTTTAAAATTTCAGATGCTTATTTTCAGCATGACAGGTTACATGCCAGCACACATGCATGGTGATATAAAGTAGCTGAGAGCTACATCCTGATCCACAAGCAATCAGAGAGTAAGAGACTGGGGCCTGGCATAGGCTTTTGAAATCTCAAAGCTCACCTGATAAGGAGGTCACATCCACTCCAACAAGACCATAATTCCTAATCCTTCTACTGTTTTATAAATAAGGTCACTCCTTCGTGACAAGGCATTTAAATATATGAATCTATGGGTAGAGTCTTATTCAAACCACCACATGTATATCTCCAATTTTTTTTATTTTTCAACTCACCTATTGAGTTTTAAGTTCATGTTGTAGTATTTTATTTCTAATATTTCTGTTAGAATCTTTTATGAGTTATTTTCTTATTGAAATTTGTTGTCTTTTACCTTGTTTAAAATAATTTTAATGGCTTTGTGGGACATTTTTTCTAATAATTATTTTAAAATATTTCTTGAATCATTGAGTCATCTATGCCTTCTCAGTATTCACTGTTAGCTGTTTTTAATTCAGTGATATAATTTCCCTGATTCTTGACATTATAAGTGATTTTGAAAAGCCTTTTCTACATTGTTTGGCAATTAGGAGGATTTAGGCATTATTTCAAGTTTTATTTTAGGAGGCAGTACAGGCTTAACGTAGTGATTATAGTCATTTATGGGCTATAGTTTTATTGACATTTAAGAAATTATAATATTTATTGTTATATATTTGTGTGTGTATTTGTGAGCATATTTCACGCAGTATTTGTGGTGGTCAGAGGACAACTTCTGAGAGTATGTTCTTTCCTTCCTTTCTTTCCACTGTGTAGGTCATGGGGATTGAACTTAGGTCATCAGGTTTAATGGCAGGCTCCTTTACACACTGAATCATTTTGTTGGCCCTTCAGTGAGAATTTAATTGTCATAACAATTGTAGTGATTTGGTGCTATTATTTATCTATGCTTCTGTAGCCTGAAAAGGCAAAAGAAATTTTCCCTATGTTTAAACACCAGCTGCTTCTGGGTAAAGGAGTAGATTCTTTAACCCATGGGAACAAACTTGCTTCTAGAATTATGTGAATATTTTGCCAATTTTGCAGGTTAGTGTAGTTTATATTCTCTAAAATCTAAAATGGCTTAAAAATACTTTTTTTTTTTCTCACAGATTTAATAGTACTTCCCGGACTAGGAAATTGCTTGAGCTTGATCCCTATGCCAGCGTCATGTAAGCAAGCCTTCTTTATGCTTCTAAGAAGGCTAAATGATTATCCAGCCTTCGAGAAACAATAGAATTTTGTTGGCCAAGAATTTGCTTAAAAACCCTGGCTAAGCATTTTCAGCCGGGAGTGGTGGTGGTGGTGGTGGTTTAGATTTCTCAGACTACACTTATAAAGTATAGTTCCAGGTTTATGGACTTTAAAAAAATATTTTTATGTTGAGATCTTTGATCCACTTGGACTTTAATTTAGTACAGGGTGATAAATACGGATATATTTGTATTTTTCTACATGTAGACATCCAGTTAGACCAGCACCATTTGTTGAAGATGCTGTCTTTTGTCCATTGTATAGTTTTGGTTTCTTTGTCAAAAATCAGGTATCTGTAGGTGTATGGGTTTATTTCTGGGTAGTCTATAAGATTCCATTGATCCACCATGACAGTACCGTGCAGTTTTTATTATTATTGCTCTGTAGTACAGCTTGAGATCATGGATGGAAATACCTCCAGATGATCTGTTGTTGTACAGGATTTTTTAGCAATTCAGGATTTTGTTTTGTTTTGTTTTTCCATACAGAATTGAGAATTTTTTTCAAGTTCTATAAAGAATTTTGTTGGTATTTTGATGTGAATTGCATTGAATCTGTAGTTTGTTTTTTTTGCAGGATGGCCATTTTCACTATGTTATTCCTACTGATACATGAGCATGGAAGATCTTTCCATCCTCTGGTATCTTCTTCATTTTCTTTCTTCAGAGACTTGAAGTTTTTTTTGAAACAGGTATTTTTAGTTGCTTGGTCAGAGTCACACCAAGGTACTTTATGTTATTAGTGGCTATTGTGAAGGGTGCAGTTTCCCTAATTTCTTTTTCAGTCCTTTTGTCTTTCATATACAGGAGGGCTACAGATTTTTTTGAGTTAATTTTATATCCAAGCACGTTGCTGAAGGTGTTTATCAGCTGAAAGAGTTCTCTGGTTGAATTTGTTAAAAGACAAAGTGGGAAAGAGCTTTGAACTGATTGGCACAGGAGATTACTTCCTGAACAGAACAGCAACTGCACAGGCTCTAAGATCAACAATCAATAACGGGACCACATGAAACTGAAAACTTTCTGTAAAGCAAAGGACACTGTCATCAGAAGAAAACGACAGCCTACATACTGGGAAAAGATCTTCACCAACCCTATATCTAAAAGAGGGCTCTTATCCAGAATATATAAAGAACTCAAGAAGTTAAAAAACAACAAATCAAGTAATCCAATTACAAAATGGGGTATAGAGCTAAACAAAGAATTCTCAACAGATGAATATCTAATAGCAGAGAAACAATTAAAGAAATGCTCAAAACTCCTTAGTCATCAGGGAAATGCAAATCAAAATATCCCTGAGATTTCGCCTTACACCCATCAGAATGGCTAAGATAAAAAAAAAACTCAAGTGACAATACATGCTGGAGAGGATGTAGAGGAAGGAAAAACTTCCTCCATTCCTGGTGTGAAATGTAAACTTGTGCAACCACTTTGGATATCAATATAGTGTTTTCTCAGAAAATTAGGAATAGTGTTACCTCAAGATCCAGCTATACCACTCCTAAGCATACATCCAAATATGCTCAAGTACACAACAAAGATATTTGCTCAACCATGTTCATAGCAGCTTTATTTGTAATAGTCAGAATCTGGACACAACCCAGATGTCCCACAACTGAGGAATGTATACAGAAATGGTGATACATTTACACTATGGGATACTAGTCAGCAATTAAAAACAAGAAATTTTGCAGGAAAAATGGTGGGAATTAGAAAAGATCATAATGAGTGAGGTATCCCAGAAGCAGAAAGACACATATGGTATATACTCACTTATAAGTGAATATTAGACATATAATATACAAAAACATACTAAAATCTGTACACCTAAAGAAGCTAAAGCAAGAACGAAGACCCTGGGTAAGATGATCACTCCTCACTCAGAATAGCAAACGGGAATGATATTGGAAGAGAGAGAAAACAAGCCAAAGTACAGGAGCCTACCAAAGATGGCCTCTGAAAGACTCTACACACACAGCAGCGTATCAAAGCAGATGCTGAGACTCATACCTAACTTTGGGTAGCTAGCAGAGAATCTTACAAAAGAAGGGGGAGATGGAAAGACCTAGAGGAGACAGAAGCTCCACAAAGAGAGCAACAGAATCAAAAAATCTGGACACAGAAATATTTTCTGAGACTTATACCCCAACCAAGTGCCATGGTTGGTTATAACCTAGAACCCCTGCACAGATGTAGCCCATGGCAGCTCAGTCTCAAGTCAGTTTCCTAACAATGGTAACAAGGAATGTCTCTGATGTGAACTAAGTGGCTATCTCTTTGATCACATCCCCAGAAGGTTGAACAGCCTTACCAGGCCACAGAAGAAGACAATTTAGCCAGTCCTGGCTAGGGACAAAGGGAGGTGGAGAAGGATCTCCCCTATCAGTGGACTTTGTGAAGGTTATGATAGGATATGAGGGAAGGATTGTGAGATGGGAGGGAATGAGGGAAGGGGCTATAGCTGGTTTACAAAGTGAATAAAGTGTAATTAATATAAAAATAATGTAAAAAATCTTTAAAAGGCTATTTTCATTCATTCATGATAACATGATTGTTATCATGTCCACCCCACTATTTCTTCCTACATCTCTCCCTATAAACATGTCATTTTCTCTTTCAACAATAACCCATTTAATCCAGTTAGTGTTACCCATTTGTGCATGTGTGTTTGGTCATACAGTGGAGCATGGGTACTTTATCAGTGATCACCTAACTGAAACACTGATTTTCTTCTTGGTAACTATGTCATTCCCTGAACCTTGGTAGGGTAGAGGTGGTAGCAGTAGGTGAGTGGAAGGCCAGTTCATAATGATCTCCCAATTAGGAATGAACAGTCAGCCTTTCTTGCTCTCAGTACTTTGGCATCATTGATAGCTGATCATAGCAAAAATAAGCTTCTCCTACCAAAAATGAGATTTGCCTAGGTCTATGTGTGTAAGCATACATATTTAGAAGGCAATTTGATAACCTGACTGTTCAGTAAAATAACAGTATATATCACATATGGTCTTTTGACCAGCCTTCCTGTAATGCATGTAATTTTTTTTAATCTTTATTATTAGCTACGTTTTATTAACTCTGTATCCCAGCTGTATCCCACTCCCTCATTCCCTCCCAATCCTACCCTCCCTCCATCATCTCCTCCCTGCCCCTTTCCAAGTCCACTGATTGGGGAGGACCTCCTCCCCATTCATCTGACCCTGTTTTATCAGGTATCTTCAGGAATGGCTGCAAAGTCCTCCTCTGTGGCCTAACAGGACTGCTCCTCCCTTGGAGGGTAGGGAAGTCAAAGAGCCTGTAATTGAGTTCCTGTCAGAAATAGTCCCTGTACCACTTACTAGGGAAAAACCAATTGGTTGCTGAGCTAGTATGGGCTACATTGAGCAGAGGTTCTAGGTTATATCTATACATGCTCCTTGGTGGACTATCAGTCTCAGAAAAGACCCCTGTGCCTAGATATATTTGTTCCTTGTGGAGCTCCTAACCTATCCAGGTCATACTAACTCCCCCTTCTTTTATATGATTCCCTGCACTCTGCCGAAGGTTTGGTTAAGAGTCTCCGTATCTGCTTTGATACACTGGGAGGTAGAGTCTTTCAGAGGCCCTCTGCAGTAGATTCCTGTTCTGTTACTTGTTTTCTCCTATGTCCAATGCACATCCCATTTGTCTTCCTAAGTAAGGATTGATCATCTTACCGCAGGTCCTCTTTCTTCTTTATCTTCTTTAGGTGTGTAGATTTTCATTATGTTTATCATATCTTATAGGTCTATATAAGTGAGTATATACCATGTGTGTCTTCCTCCTTCTGGGAGAACTCACTCAGAATGATCTTTTCTAGATCTCACCATTTGCCTGCAAATTTCATGATTTCCTTGCTTTTTATTGCTGAGTAGTATTCTGTTGTGTAAAAATACTACAATTTCTGTATCCATTCTTCCATTGATGAACATCTGGGTTGTTTCCAGGTTCTGGCTATTACAAATAAAGTTGCTATAAGCATTTTTGAGCAAATGTCCTTGTTGTGTACTTGAGCAAATTTTGGGTATGTGCCTAGGAGTGGTATAGCTGGGTCTTGAGGAAGCACTATTCCTAACTGTCTAAGAAAGTGAAGAACTGATTTCCAAAGTGGTTGTATCAGTTTACATGCCCACCAGCAATGTAGGAGGGTTCCCCTTTCTCCACAACCTCTCCAGCATGTATTGTCACTTGAGGTTTTGATTTTAGCCGTTTTGATGGCTATAAAGTGAAATCTCAGGGTCATTTTGATTTGCACCTCCCTGATGGTTAAGGATGTTGAGCATGTCTTTAAGTGTTTCTCTGCCATTCTCTATTCCTCTACAGAGAATTTATGTTTAGCTCCATATCCCATTTTTTAATTGGATTACTCGGTTTGTTGCTTTTTAACTTCTTTATTTCTTTATATATTCTGGATATCAGCCCTCAGTCACATATAGGGTTGGTGAAGATCCTTTCCCAGTCTGTAGGCTGTTGTTTTGTTCTGAAGTAAATTTTGTTCTGAGGAACAGACCTAAAATTCAATCAGAATGTGTTTTTTTTTTTTTTTTCAATTCAGTTTATTCAGGAACCTTGAACAATCATCTGACCCTGGGGAAAGCCAGCCCACAGCTTAAATAGCCTCTGGGTAGCCAACCCAGGCGTGCCACGTGGGCAATGCAGATAGGTCCACATACATGGAAGCAAGCCAGATCCTCAGCCTTAGCCAGATGTGGAATTGTTCGTGACAGAGAGCACTCACCATCCGGAAGGTGGAAGGCGGAAACCAGCTCCATCTTTCAGGCGCGGCATTACGCAGCTCTCTACAGTTCCTCCTTTTTGTTTTAGATGCATCAGGCAAGAGTAGAGGTCTGATCTCTGATATTAGAAATAAATTGGGACTTTGTACTGATGTCCATTTAGGTGTCATCCACCCAAAGAGCATCAGACCCGTCAGATACCTTTTTCTCAGAGGCGGGACCTGGGGCATCAACCCGCATGCAATCAGACATGCTCTTCTCTGGGTCGAAACCGGCTGACCCTGAGTGCAGTGCTTAGCCTCGCATCCTGAGCGTATCATTTTAGCTTTTTATGGTGTCCAACCATGCTTGGGGAGAATGTCCTGCTTCAATGGCTGTAAAGGCCTGAATGATCATGGCTGCATCACACTGTTGTGTTAGTGAAATTCCTATTCCATCCCAGGAAGTAGTGATCTGCCTAACTACATTATTTTGTTTTTGTAAGTATGAGGAATCTATGGGTGTCAGGACTTCTAAGATACACAGATGCTATATCTTTTTACATCCCTTGGAGCTCTCCCCTATCTAACTTTTTTATTTCTACATTTCATGGTAATGGTTATTTCACAGTAATTATGGTTTTATTTAGTAAAGTAGAAAGACTTGTATATATGATTTCCACATCAGAATTCTCTCCTAAAATTTTAATAGGCTATAGTTTTTCATAGTTCCTTACTTTCTGGAAAACAAGATATTTCTGTACCATCTTGTGTTTTTCCTGCCCCTGTTTTAGATTAACAACTTTTTCTAGAGGCTCTGACTTCTATTGAAGAATGTTACTTAGGAACTAACATCTATATACTAAACACACATGTTCTTCTGGACACATAATTACATCTAAGTTCTCTCAGTAGATGAAACTAGGAAATATATACATGCATGTATGTATGTGTATATAATCATATATATATTTATATACTAAACCATATAAGTAATAATATAGTTCTATCTAGTTTATATGTTATTAAATGTATATATATATATTTGTATAACCATTATTCTAATTCTAATCCCATATTAGAGGTTATCTCAATATATTTCCTTTTCTGTTTATAGACTTTTGTATTTAAGAATGGGAGACAACAAAGCATAATTTGTTTTCTGTACAAGTACCTCCATTGTGATTATATTACTTATAATAAGTTAATTAATTAGCATTTAAATTCTATTTTAACCATGTTCCACAACCCTGATTGGGTTGTGTACAAATACCTCCAGTGTGATTATCTTACTTATAATAAGTTAATTAAGTAGCATTTAAATTCTATTTTAATTATGTTCCACAACCCTGATTGGTTCAAATTATTTTATATATTTATTATATGAAATATATCACCAATGTTAATATGGTTTTAAGATTCAAATACAAATATAGAGCATCATTCCCTCTTCATTCTTGCTACCTTGTACTAATTCCTTTCTTATTCCACCTCCTTTATACTATTACCAAATTACTGTTTCTAATATACATTTCATGTTTTTCTTTTGCTTAAAGAAAAAGATATCCATCTATTTATATAGTTTCTCTTTGAGTATACTCTTTTTTTTTTTCAATGCAGTTTATTCAGGAACCTTGAACAATCATCTGACCCTGGGTAAAGCCAGCCCACTTTAAATAGCCTCTGGGTAGCCAACCTCAGCATGCCACGTGGGCAATGCAGATAGGTCCACATGCATGGAAGCAAGCCAGATCCTCAGCCTTAGCCAAATGTGGAGTTGTTTGTGACAGAGAGCACTCACCATCCAGAAGGTGGAAGGCGGAAACCAGCTCCATCTTTCAGGCGCGGCATTACACAGCTCTCTACAGTTCCTCCTTTTTGTTTTAGACGCATCAGGCAAGAGTAGAGGTCTGATCTCTGATATTAGAAATAAATTGGGACTTTGTACTGATGTTCATTTAGGTGTCATCCACCCAAAGAGCATCAGACCCGTCAGATACCTTTTTCTCAGAGGCGGGACCTGGGGCATCAACCTGCATGCAATCAGACATGCTCTTCTCTGGGTCCAAAGCGACTGACCCTGAGCGCAGTGCTTAGCCTCTCATCCTGAGCGTAACATTTTGGCTTTTTATGATAGCCAACCATGCTTGGGGAGACTGTCCTGCTTCAATGGCTGTATAAGCCTGAATGGTCATGGCTGCATTACGCTGTTGTGAGACTCTAATCTTGCATATATACCACAGGCAAACCAAGGTGACTAACACCAGAAGGCCTGCTAGTGCTCCCATGCCCGCCCATTCCTTCAGATGATTCATGGCTGCAGCAATCCATGATGATAATCCTGTGGCTAGTCCTGCGTCCACTCTGGTAGAATTTACCATGACAATGGCCACTCTCAGCTGCTCCATCGTAGTATCGAATTCTCCAGTCCAATTACCTAACATATAGCTAGACAATTGTTTAGACAGATTTGCAGCATAGGGAAAATTCTCATCTTGTATGCTAGTGACTCAAAGTCCAGCATACTTTCATTGACAGCCAAGTTGAGCGATTTGCCATAGGGTATCAATTTGCTCCTGTAAGAGGTCAATCCTCTGATTGAACACCATCAAACCTCCTTTTAGTTGAGCATTAATTCCTTTTTGTACATCTAAGGCATGAGCTACATTTGCTAAAAGGTTATTCAGGGTCTGAGCAGTCTGCCCAGTATGACTCATGGCTAATGCCACGGTGGTAGCTCCAACAGCCGCCAATGAGATGGCAGTAACAATGGCAGCTGTAATTCCAGGATCCCTTTTCTGTCTGAAGAGTCATAGCGTGATGGCATCAACGGGCACAGGCACCCAGCGAGGCATGCGAGTAACCAGGGCATACCTAAATTCACTAGCATTCCAGCATTGGGCAAAAAAGCAAGTATCATCACCACAATTACTTGGCTCTATCTGGCTAATAATGAATAAAAATGGGGGATATAAACAAACAGGTGTGGGCTTATGGGAGATATTATGAGAAGCCTTAACCCCCTTGTTGGAACATCCTGCATCAGTTCTAGAACTAGCAGTGGTGGTGTCCGAGGTCTGAGTATACTCTTTAACTTTCACTTTTCACTTAATTCTGTCATATTAAGAGATTTTGAAAGTTTTCATGAAACAAGATACTAAATAATTACAATGAGTACTTTTTCATGTGGTATTGACATTACTATAAGCTCTCTTATGTTGTGAACATGGGAGAAGACAAAAATATAAGATAATATAACTTATAAACATATGGTATGGGATGAGTTTTCAGACTCATTTTATGACAGTCAGGACAATAATCAAGTGGTTAATGTTTTATAATTCAAGAACTCCACTGTTTTGATCATTAACAAATGTAGCTGATTAGAGGAGCAGTAGAACAATTGGGACATATTTATTTTTTAGTCAATTACAGCCTATTGCAGCTTCAACAAAAACAATGTTGTCATTAAATTTCCACAATTCTGAAACTACTCTATCTCCTTGAAGATTGTAAGAGGCACTAAAGAGAATTTATCAGATAAATTAAGATATATATGCTGGATGCTTAAGAGATGGCTTAGGGGTTAAGAGTATCGGCCGTTCTTCAAGAGGATCTAGGTTCAATTCCCAGCACCTACATGGAAGCTCACACTATCTGTAACTCCAAGTCCAGTGGATCTGAATCCTTAACACAGGCATACATGCAGGTCGAACACCAAACGTACATAAAAATAAAAATAAGAAGACATATATCCTGTCAACAAATACTGTAGTTCAAAAATATTAGTTTCTCCAATTTTAGAAGAAAACATCGCTTCTTTTTCAATTCCAATTATTTCTGTGTTGCAATGTCAATTTTATTACATGCATATAATCTCTGAATTTTGCTGATTATTTATTTTATTCTATAATAAAATGTGCTGTACTCAGTCATGAGACTACTGTGATAGACATGGAAGATTTCTTTCACCTTTATTATCATTTAACTGACGTTCTGCTCATTTTGTGTAATTCAGTAAAAGAACCACTGTCACCTGTTTTTTTTCCATTAAAATTGATATTAAAGAAATTAAAGTAACTGAGAATCATGAGACAGAGTGATTTGTTCTAATAAACAATGCTGTATTTTAATACTGAAACATGATTATATTAACTATAGAATCTACACTTCATTGTAGAAAGAAAAACATATAATAAGCCTACATTGAACCAGCATAGTCTCATATTTTTGCCATGTTTAAATAATTACCAAGTGTTTGTGTGTATAACTTTGTTGAATTACTGTGAAATTATGATTTTATTCTAATCGATAGGCTGCAAGGTGGCAGAATATGACACCTTTAAATATGTCACTTGGTATGAAGATTATTTTGAGCTAAACATACTTGAAAAACAGCAGATGCAAGGTCACTCTAATCTCCCCTTTGATTCCTGAAAACAACCGATAAAAAGTCCCATATGAAAGATGTTCTCTCTGTGCCAGCAGAAATGAAACATTTTTCAACAGAGCTTCTTAGCTGAGAGAATTCTACACAAAGAGAACCTGTTAAAATGTCTTATCTTCTTTCCACATAATTTAACTGCACATTTTCTTTTCCTTATTCAATCTAATGTAAAATGCAGTTAAGTTTTGTCATTTCTTTAGGTCTTCATCTCTTTATGAAGGCTCTTATATCAGGTAAAACTGACTTTGAACTTAATATATTTTCTCCTGTTTACTTATCTTACATCAGTGTACTTCTTAGGCCTACACCTGGATGTTTCAGAAGGTGACCGCAAAGTTTTGACTTCCTTATAACATTTCTATAGCTTTGTAAAATATGGTTCTATCTTACTGTCCATAAGCAAAAGTGGTCCTAAATGTACCATGGTTAAGCATGAGTGTAAATTAGAATATACTCCTACTAACAAAGCATGCCACAAAAGATTGTCTCCTATTATTATGGTTGCAGTAATGTTTATATTCTTTCATAACACTGAGATCACTTAGCATAAAGTTGGATGTACAGCAGATATCCACTAAGTACTTATTGATTATAGGATAAATGTATATCAGGCTACTTATGAAATTGTTATAAGGAAGCTGCAAATAGATAAAAGCACTTTGTAGAATGTTTAAGTCCAACTCAATAAAAGATAGCATCATAGATATGATACTCCTGGTTGAATATTTGAGAAAGTAAAACAAGCATTATTTAGCTTTTTCTTCATGTAATTTGATGCCTTAATGTTCTTTTTTATTGTAGGCCATTGATAATTTAAAAAAAAAAAGAGTGCCTTGCATGACAAAATTTGGAACTATCATGCTAATGGTTCTATTAGTGGTCTTATGAGACCTTTTCTGTTCAATTTACCCATAAATCATTGTTAACCATGGCATACATTATCTTTGAAATGTAATATTATATAATGGTTTTGTGATGTTTTAATGGAATTTTATGACTCCACTTCAGGGAAATTTACTTAACTTCATATGTTACCATGGTTCATTATTCACTGTGATATGTACTTTATCTATCCTGGAGTGTACAGACTTGTGGAAATCAAGGTAATTGAAAATGTGATTCACTACTCCTGTCATAAATAAATATATATTATTGAAAGCACAAATCAATATCCAGATTTAAGAATAAATAGGGAAACATTTGGAATTCTAGACAAAAATATGCTGAGGTAACAAAGTTAGGCTTCTTAATCTAGTATTTAAAAATAGGTGCTAAATTATGCTAAAATTTGAACAAAATTACAGGAGAGTAAAATTTAAGCTCTCACTTTGTGTTGCTTGTTTTTATCTGAGATTAAGCATTTTAATAGACCTAAAATTTCTAAATGTGTTAGTTCTTACATTTCTATCTGAGCGTCTGTCTTCCTAGAATTTTAGGTCAATAGTTCTTGTTAAAAGCAACCAATAAATGGAGTTATATTGATAAATTATACTTTAATTTGTTATATGTGTAAACTTTCTTATTTACTTATCTTGATGCCTGAACTAAGAGTTAAACACCATTTTGATAAAGTAATATTATAAAAGACATAAAGTAACTAGTGCTTTTTATTCAAACTGTGTTGTTCATTTTAAAGTACTTTATCCTATAAATGTGAAAGAATCAAGTTTTGAGCCTGAGCTTCCAGCTAACTGTACAGAAATCGAAATCATACTATTTTTCTTTAAAGACAAACTGTAAGAGTAAAAAAAGGTGTGTAATAGAGGAAAGTAAAATAAGATCAATACATATGGTAATAATTAAAGAGAAAAGGCCATGAATTTAGGGAGAACAAGGAGGACACATGGGAGGATTTAGAGCAGTGGTTCACAATGTGTGGGATCTAACAACCCTTTCCCAGGGGTTGCATATCGGTTATCTTAAATATCACAATTCACATTATAATTCGTAATAGTAGAACATTGCAGTTATAAAGTAGCAATTATTTCCATGAATGGTCCTTGCTTGGAGTATCAGTCTCAGAAAAGACCCTTATGGCCAGTTTTGTTTTTTTTTTCTGTTGCTCTCCTTGTGGAGCTCCTGTCCTCTCCATGTCTTACTGTCTCCCCCTTCTTTCATGAGATTCCCTGCACTCTACTCAAAGTTTGGCTATAAGTCTCAGCATCTGCTTTGATATCCTGTAGGGTAGAGCCTTTCAGAGTCCCTCTGTGGTAGGCTCCTGTCCTGTTCCCTGTTTTCTCCCTCCTCCAATATCCATCCTCTTTGCCTTTCTGAATGGGGATTGAGCATCTTAACCACAGTCTTCCTTCTTGATTTGCTTGTTAAGGTGTATAGATTTTAGTATGTTTATCCTATATTATATGTTTAGTATCCACTTATGTGTGAGTATATATCATGTGTGTCTTTCTGCTTCTGGGATACCTCACTAAGGATGATCTTTACCAGTTCCCACCATTTCCCTGCAAATTTCATTATTTCCTTGTTTTTTATTGCTGAGTGGTATTCCATTGTGTAGATGTACCACAATTTCTGTATACATTCTTCAACTGAGGGGCATATCGGTTGCTTTCAGCTTCTGGCTATTAGAAACAAAGCTGCTACAAACATGGTTGAATAAATGTCCTTGTTGTATACTTGAGCATCTTTTGGCTATATGCCTAGGAGTGGTATAGCTGGATTTTGAGGTAGCACTATTCCTAATTGTCTGAGAGAGCACCAGATTGATTTCAAAAGTGGTTGTGAAAGTTTACATTCCCACCAGCAGTGGAGGAGTGTTCCCTATTCTCCACATCCTCTCTAGCATGTGTTGTCGCTTGAGTTTTTGATCTTAGCCATTCTGGTGGGTGTAAGGTGAAATCTCAGGGTCTTTTTGATTTGCATTTTCACCATGACCAAGGACATTGAACCCCTGCACAGATGTACCCCATGGGAGCCAATCTCCAAGTGTGTTGTCTAGTAAGGGAAACAGGGACTATCTCTGACAAGTGGTTGGCTCTTTGATCACCTCTCCCTAAGTAGGGAGTAGCTTTACCAGGCCACACAGGAAGACAATGCAGTCACTCCTGATGAGAGCTGTTAGACTAGTATCAGAAGGAAAGAGAGGAGAACCTCCCCTATCAGTGGACTGGGGGGAGGGGCATGGGTGAAGAAGGGAAAGGGAGGGTAGGATTAGGAGGAAAGGAGGAAGGGAGCTACAAAGAAAATACAAAGTGAATAAACTGTAATTAATAAAAATAAACATTAAAATTAAAAAAATTAAGTAGCAATGAAAATAATTATATGGTTTGGGGTCACCACAATATGAAAAAAACTGTATTAAAGGGTTGCAGCATTAGGAAGGTTGGGAATCAATCACTGTTTGGGAGAGATGATATGGAAGGGGAAAAGATTGTAATTACATTTTAATTTTAAAAAATTATGAAAATGTATATCAATAGTTAGAAAAGCTTTAAAATCTTCTGTTTGAAAAGATTGTATATTATTGCAATTCATTTTGATCAAATCCAACCTATTTTCATTCTTTTCAATTGCTCTCCTATGTTCACCACAGTTCTTCCCTCTGAATTTCATGTGTGCACTTAAGGTTAAGGCCTATATCTACATGGCAAGAACTATGTACCTGAGGATGGGTAACTTCTGAGGGGCCATGACTCTGAAGAAAATCAACTCTTGCATTCTCTAACAGACATCTTTTGCCAATAGTCCTTCAGTTCATGAATGAATTTCATGAGTGACTGAACTCCATTGATATAGATTTTTAGCTGGCTTGCATTCCTTGCATACCTTGTGTATATAGTTACAGCTGTTGTGAATTCATGTGCACAAGTGAACTATAAAGTCTGGGGAACACTACTTTGCTTCAGACATCCATATCTACTACCTCCTGCTTTTATGATCTTTCTGTATTTTTGTCTATGATATATATCCTTGGTGGAAATGAGCATATTATTGCTATTCCATTTATATATAGGCATCCCTTTGTCTCTATTCACTGTGTATTGACATTTGTGGATCTTTGCATTAATTGTCATCTATGAAAAAATAATCTTAGCTGATGAGGGCTAAGAGATGTCCTTAATCTTTGAATTTTGATTAGTTTTCTCTCCCAGTGTCATAGACAGTACCTCCTAGCACTATGAAAGCTATAGAATAGGGACAAAGCTTCCACATTATTACTACCTTCATTTCCCCATGCCTTATGACTCAAGTGTATGTAGTATTAAGCAAGAGAATCTTACTATCAATTTTAGAGGAAAACAAAGAGTAATGGTAGTACCATGTGTGATAATTTGAATGAAAAATGTTTCCCATAGCTTTGGGGATTTGAATACTTGGTTTCCAGTTGGTGGTTCTCTTTTGGGGATATTTAGGATGTTTGGTCTTGGTGGAAAAAATATTTCACAAAGGCATGCTTAGAAAGTTTAAAACCTCATTCTAATTTCTGTTTGATTTTCTGCTTCATGCTTGTAGTAAAGATCTTGTTCCTGCCATTTTAACTATTGTTTGATGCAATGTATTCCCATTATTACAGACTCCACCTCTGAAACCTTAAACCAAAATAAACCCTTCTATATGTTGCATCTAGTCTCATAGTATTTTATCAGAGCAGGAGGAAAGTAAGTAATTGGTTTGGTTTCAAAAGTGTTAAGGGCCCAAACTGCTTTTTTTTTTTTTTTTTTTTTTTTTTTTTTTGCTGTTGTTGTTGTTTTTCAGTTTTGTGGGTACTTTGAACTAGAAAGTTTTTGAATGCTCTAAGCAGAGCTTAGCAGACAATGTTAATGTGACCTGGAAGACTATAGTGCTGAGAGTAATGCAGAATGCAGTGTCCTCGTTCAAAAGTTTCAGAAGGAAGCAAGTATTCTTTTTTTAATTATATTTTTAATTTTTACATTAATTACATTTTATTTGCTTTGTATTCCAGCTATAACCCACTCCCTCATTCTCTCTCAATTCCACCCTCCCTCATCTCCTCCCATTCCCCACTTTAAATCAACTGATGGGGGAAGTCTTCCTCCCTTCCATCTGACCCTAGCTTATCAGGTCTCATCAGGACTGGTTGCAATGCTCTCCTCTATGGCCTGGCAAGTCTGCTCCTCCCTCAGGGATGGGGATGGTCAAAGAGCCAGCCAGTGAGCTCATGTCAGAGACAGTGCTTGTTCCCCTTAATAGAGAACCCACTTGGAGAGTAAGCTGCCATGGGCTACATCTGAGCAAGAGTTCTAGGTTATATCCATGAATGGACCTTGGTCCTTGGCTGGAGTATCTCTCTTAGTAAAGACCCCTGTGCACAGATATTTTGGTTCTGTTGTTCTCCTTGTGGAGCTCCTGTCCTCTCTATGGCTTACGAACTCCCCTTTCTTTCATATGATTCCCTGCACTCTGCCTAAAGTTTGTTTATGAGGATCAGCATCTGAAAAGCAAGTATTCTTATCACCAGCTAGGGAAAGACAACTTGTGTGGTGCCTTAGCAAATACTCTGTATGTCTTCTGAATATCCTAAGAAATAATCTGAAGCTAAATTGAAAAGGAGTGAACTAACTTTTATTTTATACAATTTTATTAAGCTATTCTCTTTACATTTCAATCTTAGCCCCTCTCCCTGCTCATTTCCCAGTTCTGCCCCTCCATATCTCCCTCATTCTCCCTATCAATCCTCCTTTGCTCCCACTCACCTTTCTAGAAGACCCACGTAGAAGCTAAGCTGCCCATGGGTGTATATGTGTATAGGGCCTATGTGTAGTGCATGCATGGTCTTTGGTTGGTGCTCACATCTTTGTAAGCCCCTCTGGGCCCAGATTAATTAGCATTGTTGATCTTTTATGAAGCTCTTGTCCCCTCTGGGTCTTTCTGTCCCCCCCCTCTGTTCCACAATGCTTAGTATGATCCACCCATTGCTTCGCTGTGAGCCCCAGTTTCTGTTTCCATCCATTGCTGAGAGGAACCTCTCGGAGGACAAAATTCTAGGCTCCCATCTGCAAACACAGAAGAGCATCATCAGTGTTGTTGGATTGGCTCTCTTCCATGAAGTGGGTCTCAGGATAGATCAGGCATTGGTTGCACATTCCCTCAATCTCTGCTTTATCTTTATTCATGTACATCAATGTAGGCAGGGCAAATTCTGTGTGGAAGATCTTGTGGGTGGATTGGTTGTTCCCCTCCCTCCACTAGGAGTCCTCTCTGGTAAGAAGTTAGCCTCTCCAGTTTCCATGACCCTCACTACCCAGGGTCTCTGCTACAGTCACACACCACATACTCCCATTGAAACACCCTGTTGAGGATCTACTGCTTATCTAAGAGATGCACGTTCCCATGGTTTCTCCTCTTTCTGCAAGCCCTTTTTCTTCCTGCCCCTACCTGCTCTCCCCATATCTGATCCCCACCCTCATTTTCCTCAGTGTTCCCTCTTTTATCCTGTTCCATCCCTTCAACCATGTCTGCTGATGATTCTATTTATCCTTCTTAGTGAGATTCTGGCATCCTCCCTTAGGCCTTCCTTATTACTTAGCATTGTTGGGTCTCTGACTTGTAGTATGGTTATACTATATTATATGGCTAACATCTGCTTATAAGTGTGTACTTACCATCTGTTTTTATTCTGGGTCTGGGTTACTTCACTCAGGATGATATTGTTTACTTCCATCAATTTGTTCACAAATTTCATGATTTCCTTGTTTATAAAAGCTTAGTATGTATGTATGTATGTATGTATATATATAACATATTCTTTACCCATTCTTTGGTTGAGGGACTTTTGGGTTGTTTCCAGTTTCTAGCTATTATGAGTAAAGAGACTATGAATACTGTTGAGGAAATATCCTTGTTGTATATTTGAGCATTTATGGGTATATGCCAAGGAGAGGTATATCTGGGTCTTGAAGGAGAGTTATTCCCATTTTTCAGAGAAATTTCCAGATTGCTTTTCAAAGTGGTTGTTCAAGTTTGCATTCCCAACAGCAATAGAGGAGTGTTCCCTTTTCTCTACATCCTTGCCAGCATGTGTTGTCACTTGAGTTTTTGATCTTAGCCATTCTGATATGTATTCCATTCTCAGATGGAATCTGAGTCCTCTTGATTTGCATTTATCTGATGACTAATAAAATTTAACATTTCTTTAAGTGTTTCTCAGCCATTAGAAATTCCCCTGTTGAGAATTCTCTGTTTATCTCTGTACCCAATATTTAAAATCAGATTATTTGGTCTTTTGGTATTTAATTTCTTTCTTAATATATATTGGATATTAGCCCTTTGTCAAATGTCAGGTTGGTGAAGATCTTTATCCATTTCATAGAATGCCATTTTGTTCTTTGCTTCACAGAAGCTTTTCAGTTTCATGAGCTCACATTTATTTAAAAAAATATTTATTACAATTAATTCACTTTGTATCCCAGCTGTAACCCCCTTACAAATATTTATTACAATTAATTCACTTTGTATCCCAGCTGTAGCCCCCTTCCTCTTTCTCTCCCAATACCACCCTCCCTCCCTCATCTCTCATGCCCCTCTCCAAGTCCACTGATTGGGAAGGTGTTCCTCCCCTTCCATCAGACCCTAACCTATCAGGTTTCATCAGGACTGGCTGCATTGTCTTTCTCCGTGGCCTGGTAAGGCTGCTCACCCCTCTGGAGAGGTCCAATTTATCAGTTGTTGATCTTTGAGCCTGAGCTGTTGGTGTTTTGTTCAGGAAGTTGTCTCTTGTGCCAATGAGTTCAAGGCTCTTCTCCACCTTTTCTTCTAATAGAGTTAATGTATCTGGTTTTACATTGAAGTCTTTGATCAACTTGAACTTGAGTTTTGTTCAGGGTGATTAGTATGGTTCTATTTGCATTTTTTTTTTTACATGTAGACATCCAGTTAGGCCAGCACCATTTGTTGAAGATGCTTTTTTTATTCATTGCATAATTTTGACTTCTTTGCCAAAAATCAAGTGTCCATGGATGTGCAGACTTATTTCTTGGTCTCGATTAGAATCACTTGATCAACCAGTCTGTTCCTATGCCAGTACCATGCAGTTGTTATAACTCTTGCTCTGTAGTACACCTTGAAATCAGGGATGGAGATCTATCCTGAAGTTCTTCTACTGTTTAGGATTGTTTTAACTATTCTGCACTTTCTGTTTTTCCATATGAATTTGTAAATTGTTCTTTCGAGGTCTGTAAAGGATTGTGTGGGTATTTTGATAGAAATTGTTTTGCGTCTACAGATTGCTTTTGACAAGTTTTGTTTTATTTAATACTACTACTGATCCATGAGCATATGTGATCTTGCCACCTTCTGAGTTCTTCAGTTTCTTTTTTCAGAAACTTAAAGTTCTTGTCATACAGGTCTTTGACTTCCTTATTTAGAGTTCACCAAGATATTTTATATTATTTGTGGCTATTGCAAAGGATGTACCCTAATTCCTTTCTCACCCTGTTTGTCATTTGTAAACAGGAGGGCTACCAATAATTTTTTTTAAGATAAGTTTGAATCCAGACACTATGCTGAAATTGTTTATCAGCTGTAGGAGTCGTCTGGTGGAATTTGGGGGGGTGGGGCTGCTTATGTATACTATCACATTATCTGTGAAAAATTACTTTTATGTCTTCCTTTCCTATCTGTATCTTGTTGATCTCCATTAGTTGTCTTATTGTTTTAGCTAGAACCTTGATCCCTAGATAGAAGTTGTATGGAGAAAGTGTGCAGCCTTACTTTGCCCAGGATTTCAGTGGGATTGATTTAAGTTTCTCTCCATTTATTTTGATGTTGGATATAGCTTGTTGCATATTTTACTTTACTATGTTTAGGAATGTGCCTTGTATCCCTGATCTCTCCAAAACTTTAAACATGAACAGGTGTTGCATTTTGTTAAATGCTTTTTCAGCATCTAAGAAAATGATCATGTGTTTTTTTTAATAGTTTTTTATATGGTGGATTGCAATGATGGATTTTTGTATATTGAACTACCCCTGCATGTCTCGGATGAAGATTACTTGGTCATGGTGGAGGATATCTTTACTGTGTTCTTGGATTCAGTTTACGACTATTTTATCAAGTATTTTTACATCAATGTTCATAAGCAAGATTGGTATGTAGTTCTCTTTCTCTGTTGGGTCTTTGTGTGGTTTAAGTATAAGGGTGACTGTGGCCTCATAAAATGAGGTTGGTAATATTCATTCAGTTTCTACTTTATGGATAGTTTAAAGAGTATTTATATTAACTCTTCTTTGAAAGTCTGGTAGAATTCTGTGCTAAAACAGTCTGGTACTAGGCACTTTGTGGTTGAAAGACTTTTGATGGCTGTTTCTATTTCCTAAGGGGATATAGAGCTATTTAAACGTTTAGCCCAATCTTGATTTAACTCCTGTTTGTGAAATCTAAAAAGCAAATTGTACATTTACTTTAGATTTTCCAATTTTGTGAATACAGGCATTTGCTTTGGATTTTCTCCTTGGCTGTTGTTATGCCCCCATTTTCATTTCTGATTTTGTTTATTTGGATACTGTCTCCTTCTCTTCAGTTACATTGGCTAGGAATTTGTCTATCTTGTTGATTTTCTCAAAGAACCAGCTCTTGGTTTCATTGATTCTTTGTATAATTATCTTTGTTTCTAAGTTATTGATTTCAGCCCTAAATTTGAGTATTTCCTGCAGTCTGCTCCTCTTGTTTGTGTTTGCTTCTTTTTGTTCTGGGGCTTTTAGGTATGCTTCTCAGTTCCTAGTATTAGAATTCCCTAATTTCTTTACGATGGGGCTTAGGGCTATGAACTTTCCCCTTAGCACTGCTTCTATGTGTCCCATAAGTATGAGTATTGTACCTTCATTTTCATTAAATTCTAGATAGACTTGAATTTCTTTCTTATTTCTTCCATGACATTTTGGTCCATGAGTTTGTAGGTGTTCTCTTGTTTCTGTTTTTTGTTGAAATCCAGCTCTAATCCTCTGTGGTTTGACAAGATATAAGGGGTTATTTAAATTTTCTTCTATTTATTGAGGCTTGCTTTGTGACCAAGCATATGTTCAATTTTGGAGAAGGTTCATTAAGCTGCAGAGAAGAATGTATATTCTTTTATGTTTGGTTGCTGATGTATCTTTCTTGTATGCAGCAAAACAAGGGTTCTTATTTTTGCATCTGTTCCTTTAGGCTGTGCCTTTTTATTAAGAAATTGAGTCCATTTATGTTGAACAGTATAGTGACCAATATTATTAGTTGAATAGTATTAATGACCAATGATTTTTAGTTAACTCCTGTTATTTTGATGTTGGTGATAGCAGTGTGTGTGTGTATGTGTGTGTGTTTCATTTCATTTGGCTCTGATGATGAGCAATTATTTATTTTCTGTATTTTTCTGGGTGTATTTAGGCTTCATTAATTGGAATTTTCCTTCTAGTATCTTCTGAAGGGCTGGATTTGAGGATAGATATTGTTTAAAATTTTTTTTTTCCTTAGAATATCTTGTTTCATCCACCTATGGTGATTCAATTTTTGCTGGGTATAGTAGTTGGGGTTGATATCTGTGGTCTCTTACTGCTTATCTGGTATCTCTTCAGTCCCTTTTGGATTTTAGAGTCTTTGTTCAGAAGTCAGGTATAATTGTGATTTTTCTGCCTTTATATGTGACTTGGCCTTTTTCTCTTGCAACTTTTAATATTCTTTTATTGTTCTGTATATTTACTGTTTTAGTTATCATGTGCAGGAAGGGTTTTTTTCTGGTACAATCTATTTGGTGTTCTGTAAGCTTTTAGTATGTTAATAAGCATCTCATTCTTTAGGTTGGAAAGTTTTCTTCTATGATTTTGTTGAAAATATTTTCTAGGCCTTGGAAATGGAAGTCTTCTTTTATTCTTATTATTCTTAGATTTGGTCTTTTTATAGTGTCCCAGGGTTCTTGGATTTTGTGTGTGTGTGTCAGGATCTTTTTAGATACATTTTCTTTGACGGATTTATCAATTTATTTAATCGTATTTTCTACATCTGAGATTCTCTCTTCCATTTCTTATATTCTTTTAGTGATGCTTATTGTGAAGTTCCTGTTCTCTTCCCTGGTTTTCTTTCAGATTGCGTTTCCTTTATTGCTTCTATTTCCTTTTTCAGGTCTTGAATAGGTTTATTCATTTTCTTCTTCCATTTGACTATATTTTTCTGTATTTCTTTAAGGGATATATTAAATTCCTTCACCTGTTTGATTATATTTTCCTGTATTTCTTTGAGTGTTTTATTTTCTACTTTGAGGGTCTCTATCATTTTTATAACATCAGATTTAAGATCATTTTCTTGTGCTTCAGGTGTATTAGGGTATCCAGGGCTTGCTGACAGTCTGATAGCTGAATTCTGGTGGTGCTCTCTGGCCATGAGTTTTGTTGCTTGTCTTCTTATACTGACCTAAAGCCATTTGGTTGTCCCTGGCATTGGCAAGCCTGGCGGTTCCAGGTGGTAGCAATCCTCTGGTTTTCCTGGATGGTAACAGATCTCTGGGGATACAGAGAGAACTGGTAGTCTCTGATGGCTGCTTGTCTCTGAGATTGTACTTGGAGATGGGGACCAGAAAATGGGACACACTGGCTGCTGATGTGTACCTGTCTCTGCTCCTCCATGATGGATGCTGCTTTTCCCTAATGGCTGCTTTTCCACAATAGTTTTCAGTCTCTAAGAATGCATGCAGATATGTGTCCCAGGATATGGAACACACTCAGAGAATGGAGCTTAGAACAAGCTGTGGGGCTTGGAAGCAGATGTCCCAGGGCAGACCACACTTCTGCAGCAGGTCAAAGTTGGGTGAAGTTTTACACCTGCTGTCCCTGATTGTTTCCAGTCTTAGTAAATGAGACCCACTTTGTAGATGGAGATTGGAGCATGTTGGGGGCAAGTGGGCATGAATGGTCTAAGGTAGACTTTGTCTTTGCCTCCAGGCTCTAGCCAGCCAGTGGTTGTGGGAGGGTTCTCAACTTATGTTCCCTGGTGGACTATGGTTTTTAGTAGAGCAAAATTTTAAGACAACATAAAGTTTAGTCTGTGTTACCATCACTTTTAATTATTATTAATTATTATATCAATGCCTCTTATACAGCTCTACAATGCAAAACAAAGTAAGTGGGGCAGAAAGCACACAGAACAAACCATTTAGAGAAAAATAGCACGAGAAAAATTAATGTTACAGCCAAGGAGAAAGAAATAAGGAGTTTAGTTCTCTTATGGAGAGGTTTCCAACTACTCCAAAATAAAAGGAAAGAAAATCTCAAGGAGAGACTCATGTAGCTAAGCTTCCCATTTGTGAATAAAAGTAAAAGCTGTGTTCTGTTCCTTGAAAATAACTGAATAAATAATACCACTTCTATGTGGCTAAAAGGAGGCAATATCCATCCCAAGCTGGTAGATGAAGCTGGCAGTGTTGCATAAAGCTGCAAAAGTGGAGCCTGGTATATCCTGGAGACCTCAGGATGTTAGAGATGCCAGAGTGGTAATATATATGTCAAAGAAAGATGCACACAGTGAGTGGAATTAGCAAAAGAGAGAGGGGAAAGAAGGAGAAGGGGGGGGGGAGAGAGAGAGAGAGAGAAGCTGCAGACCTCAAGTTGTAGGTAAAGATCCTTCTAAGTCCTTTCTTACTCCACAGGAAGCACCAAGATTGTGGGTATGGACCTACTGGGATTCAATTTTGCTTTGATCCACTATTTCCTTACTATTCCCCTACTTCTCTCTTTTAAAATTATAATGTATATTCTTATATTCTGTACAATATATACTAGAAGTATGTATTTTATTTTTTAATTTTACATGGATTTACAAATAAATGACTGCCTTGAGTATTAGAAGAGCTTTTGAATTTTGAACAATATTAAGACCATGAAAGACAACAGTGTCCTTTTCTTTATAGAAACTTTTCAGTTTCATGAGGTCCCAATTATTGATTGTTGCTCTTAGAGCCTGTGCTGTTGGTGTTCAGTTCAGGAAGTTGTCTCCTGTGCCAATGAGTTCTAGTCTCTGCCCCATTTTTTCTTCTAACCGATTTAGTGTATCTGGATTTATATAGAAATTTTTGATCCACTTGGACTTTAGTTTTGTGTAGGGTGATAAATATGGATCTATTTCCATTTTTTTGCATGTATACATCCAGTTGGACCAGCACCATTTATTGAAGATGCTATCTTTTTTCCATTGAATGGTTTTGACTTCTTTGTCAAAAATCAAGTATTCATAGGTGTGTGGGTTTATTTCTGGGTCTTCTAGTCAGTTCCATTGATCTGCCTTTTTGTTTCCATGCCAATACCATGCAATTTTTATTACTATTTATCATTAATACAGCTTGAGATCAAATGATAGCTTACAGAATGGGAAAGTTTCTTCACCAACCCTATATCTAACAGAGGGCTAATTTCCAGTATATATAAAGAACTAAAGAAGTTAAAAAGCAATAAATCAAGCAATCCAATTAAAAAAGGGGTATGAAACAAAACAGAGAATTCTCCATAGAGGAATATATAATGGCAGAGAAACACTTAAAGAGATGCTC
This sequence comes from Meriones unguiculatus, assembly GCF_030254825.1. NCBI lineage: Eukaryota > Metazoa > Chordata > Mammalia > Rodentia > Muridae > Meriones > Meriones unguiculatus. Next base: position 87,125,408 of record NC_083369.1, on the reverse strand, counting down.
GATGTCTTTAGTCATCAGAGAGATGCAACTTAAAATGACCCTAAGATTTCACCTTACAACCATCAGAATGGCTAAGATCAAAAATTCAAGTGACAACACATGCTGGAGAGGTTGTGGAGAATAGGGAACCCTCCTCCATTGCTGGTGGAAATGTAAACTTGTACAACCACTTTTGCAATCAGTCTGGCGCTTTCTCAGACAATTAGGAATACTGCTTCCTCAAGATCCAACTACCACTCCTAGGCATATATCCAAAAGATGTTCAAGTACACAACAAGGGCATTTGCTCAACCATGTTTATAGAAGCTTCATTTGTAATATCCAGAAGCTGAAAACAACCCAGATGCCCCACAGTTGAGGAATGGATACAGAAATTTTGGTACTTTTACACAATGGAATACTACTCAGCAATTAAAAACAAGGAAATCATGAATTTTGCAGGCAAATGATGGGATCCAGAAGAGATCATCCTGAGTGAGGTTTCCCAGGATCAGAAAGACACACACAGTATGTACTCACTTATTAGTAGGTACTACACCTAAAAGACAGGAAAAACATGCTAAAATCTGTATACCTAAAGATGATACACAAGAAAGAGGAGCAGGGGTAAGATGATCAATCCTCACTTAGGAAAACAAATGGGATGGACATTAGAAGTAGGAGAAAACAAGTAACAGGACAGGAGCCTATCACAGAGGGCTTCTGAAAGACTCTGTCTAGCAGTGTATCAAAGCAGATGTTGAGACTCGTAACCAAACCTTCGGCAGAGTGCAGGGAATCATATGAAAGAAGGGAGAGTTAGTATGACCTGGAGAGGACAGGAGCTCCTCAACGACCAAATATATCAGGGCACAGGGATTTTTTTATGAGATTGTTTCTCCAACCAAGGACCATGTATGGATATAACCTAGAACTCCTGCTCAGATGTAGCATGTGGTAGCTCAGTATCCAAGTGGGCATCCAAGTAAGGGGAACAGGGACTATTTCTGACTATTTCTGAACTCAATGGCTGGCTCTTTGACCTCCCCCCTCCAAGGGAGGAGCAGCATCACTAGGCCACAGAGGAGGACATTGCAGCCAGTCCTCAAGAAACCTGATAAGCTAGGGTCAGATGGAAGGGGAGGAGGACCTTCCCTATCAGTGGACTTGGAATGGGGCAGGGAGGAGATGAGGGAGGGATGGTGGGATAGGAAGGGAATGAGGGAGGGTGTTATGGCTGGGATACAAAATTAATAAACTCTGATCAAAGTGGCATGCATGCAGAAAGGGGAGGGAGGGTGGGATCGGGAGGGGAGGAGGGAGGGGCTTATGGGGAATACAAAATGAATAAAGTGTAATTAATAAAACGGTAAAAAAATTATAAAAAAAAAACAAAAGTGATAATGATTAAATAACCTGCCTACTTTTACAAAGCAAAAAAAAAAAAAAAAAAAAAAACATTAAAGACTGGGAAATTCTGAAACTGTAAAATGTGTTTTGCATTATGATAATGGCACAAGTCCATTGGGTCAAAGAGTGGAATGTAGTAGTTTAAAACAGAGGTTTACAGTAGCATTTGAATATTTGTTTTCCTTTTTTAAAAATTTTTTATTTTATTATTTATTTTTAGGGACCCTTACCATATGCAGTTTTATTGAAAGAAGTATGTCAGTGAGATGGGTTTGGGGAACTTACATTCTCATCCTACTTTGAGTTTTCACTCTCTGCTTCATATATGTGATAAAGGATGTGGGTTTCTGAGCATTTTGTTTCAGTTAACTCCTTTCTTCCTTATTTCATACCCCTACCCTCACCCAGGCTCATTTGAGATTCTTGTTTCTTGTGTCACCAGCAGGACCTGCTCTTTCTTTTTCCATAGTCCCATCTAGTTCCTTTGAAAATTCCTATCTCTGTGACACAAACTGGGTCTTTTGCTCGTTTCTACTCTATAGGCCCAGCAAACTTCACGTGTACCTTCTTTCTCCAAATCACTAAGTAGATCTGCACTTTCCTTTTCAATAGCACTGCTTGGTAGCTCTAGGATGTTGATTTCATGTACCACCAGGTAATTTCATTCCTTCCAGTGACAAAGACCTGCAATGCTCCTTTAAGACTTCCTTTACAAGTGCTACCAGGAACAGCCAGCTCTTTTATTATTCCAGTTCTCCACACCATTGGGGCCATTGGGCTCCTATGGGACTACTCTTGGCTTTGTTACCAGTTTCACCCAAATGTTCTAGTATTTCCTTTCCTTTAATATTCTGGTTTCCTTACATTACACTCAGCTCCTCAAGATCTCCTGTGCATAAACTTTGTTTGAACAGAGCTTATGCAAGATAGAAAAAACTAAATTTGGAGAACTGTACCAGAAAGCAGCAGTGGAAAAGACTTGCTTACCCATTGATAGTGTTTATTTGTACAGATAGAAGCAGAATCTTACAAGCCTAGAGATAGATTCTTTAAGTCTCAAAACCAATACTACAAAATAAAACAAAGTTCCTTCAGTCTTACAGCATCATCCATTCCTGACCTTGGCGTATACTGGCACTGTAAGTAGAAAGGTGATTTGAACAAAAAGAACGATTTGGAGGAGAAAGGGGAGTAGGCTGTACCTGGGATACAAATTGAATAAATTGTAATAAATAATAAGAAGAAAATGAAGAAAAAATGAAAAAGAAAGAATAGCCTTAAAGACAAAGAAGATGGCTTTGTTGGTGAAGTTGTTGTTAGGCTCCAGTTGGCCTGTACTTCCTTTCTCAAACATATACCTTGACCTAGGTTTGGTTCTGTGGTTGATGCAAGGTGATGGTGTGGGAATAAATCTAGGGAGACTGTTCTCTGGGACAAAACAAGAGCATAAGGGCTAGAAAGTACAAAAGAAAAAAACTTACATAAGAGAGTAAACCAAAAACTGATGAAAATCTGCTTGCATTTTTAATTGTACTAGATGGCTAGATATAATATATAAACAGCAGTGGGAACAATAAAACTTTTCATCCTTGAAAAAATAAATTTTAAACAGAATGATAAATATGGCTCTATTTGCATTTTTCTACATATATACATCCAGATAAACCAGCTCCATTTGTTGAAGATGCTGTCTTTGTTCCATTATATTGTTTTGGATTCTTTCTCAAAAATGAAGTATTTCTAGGTGTTTGGGCTTATTTATGGGTCTTCAATTCTGTATCATTGATCAACTTGTCTGTTTCTATACAAATATCATGGTGTTTTAATATTTCTTTATAGTACATCTTGAGATGAGGGATGGAGATATCTCTAGAAGTTCGTTAAATGTTCAAGATCATTTTAGTAATTCTGTTTTTTTTTTTTTTTGGTTTTCCATATGAAGTTGAGAATTATCCTTTCATGGTCTTTAAAAATTGTGTTGGTATTTTGATGGGAATTGCATTGGATGTGTAAATTGATTTCAGTAATATGGCCATCTTTACGTTGTTAATCCTACTGATCCATAAGCATGCAAGATCTTTCTGTTTTCTGATATCTTTTTCAATTTCTTTCTTCAGAGACTTGAAGTTCTTGCTACGACGTTCTTTCAAATGGTTGTTTACTTTATGATATTGGTGACTATTGTGAAGGGTGTTGTTTCTTCAATTATGTTATCAGCCCTTTTGTCTTTTCTATATAGGGGGTAAATTTTTTGAGTTAATTTTGTATCCAGCCACATTGCTGAAGGTGTTAATCAGCTGCAGAAGTTTCCTGATTGAATTTTTTGGGTCACTCATGTACACTATTTGTGAAAAATGATACTCTGACTGCTTCCTTTCCAATTTGTATCCCCTTTATGTCCTTCAGTAGTCTTATTGCTTCAGCTAAGACTTCATCATAAAACCAGACACACTATATCTGTTAAAAGAAAAAGTGGGGAAGATCTTTGAACTCACTGGCACAGGAGACAACTTCCTGCAAAGAATACTTAGAACTCAGGTTCTTATGTTAACAATCAATAATGGAATCTCTTGAAACTGAAAAGTTTCTGTAAAACAAAGAACACCTTCAACAGAACAAAATGACTGCCTACACACTGGGAAAAAGATGTTCCCAAACCCTACATCTGATAGAGAACTAATCTCCAGAATATTTGAAGAACTTAAGAAATTAAACAGCAACAAACCATATATATAATCATATTAAAAAATGGGCACAGAGCTAAACAGAGAATTCTCAATAGAGGAATATTGAATGGCTGGGAAACAATTATAGAAATGCTCAATGTCCTTAGTCATCAGGGATATGCAAATCAAAATGACTCTGAGATTCCACCTCATACCTATCAGTATGGCCAAGATCAAAATCTCAAGTGACAACACATGCTGGCAAGTATGTGGAGAAAGGGGAATCCTCCTCCATTGCTGGCAGGAATGTCAACTTGTATTCCAATTTGGAATTCAATCTGGCCCATTCTCACAAAATTAGGAATAGTGCTTCCTCAAGATCCAGCTATACCACTCCTAGGCATATATCCAAAATATGCTCAAGTACACAACAAGGACATTTGTTCAACAATGTTTATAGCAGCTTTATTGGTAATAGTCAGTATCTGGAAATAACCTAGATGTCCCTCAACTGAAGAATTGATACAGAAATTGTGGTACATTTACATAATGGAATACTACTCAGCAACTAAAAATTAGAAAATAATCAAATATGCAGGCAAATGTACAAAAATAGAAAAGATTATCCTGCGTGAGGTATCCCAGAAGCAGAAAGTCACACATGCTATATACTCACTTATAAGTGGATATTAGCTATGATATATAGTAAAAACATACTGAAATCTATGGACCTAAAGAATCTAAACAACAAGGAGGACCCTAGGGAAGATGTTTAATTCTCATTCAAAAGGGAAAATAGAATAGACACCAGAAGTGGCAGAGAAGAGTTGCCTACCACAGATGTCCTCTAAAAGACTCCACCCAGCAGGGCATCGAAGCAGATGCAGAGACTCATAGTCAAACTTTGAACAGAAAGTGGGGAGTCTTATGGAAGAAGGGGAATATAAATGGTCCTGGATGACAAAGGAGCAGCACAAGAAGACCAACAAAGCCAAAAACAAAGGCCCAGGACAAACTGCAGGGATGCAGTCTGATGCAGATGCATCAACCACAGACCATGCTTAGAGAGGACCTAGAAGCCCTGATTAGATGTATAATGTAGACAGCTCAGTCTCCATGTGAGTTCCCTCACAAGGGGAGAAGATCCAGCTTCTGACATGAAGTTAGTTGGCTGCTCCATGATCACTTCTGCGTGGTGGGGTGACATGCTCAGCCCAAAGAGGAAGAGGATCCAGAAAGACATGATGGTACTTCATAGGCTAGGGTCAGACAGTAGGAGAGGAGGACTTCTTTTATCAGTGGAATAGGGAAGGAAGTAGTAGGGAGGATAGGATTAGGAGGTAATAGGGGAGGGGGCTACAGCTGGATTCAAAGTGAATAAACTTTAATTAATAAAAAATATATAAATTTATAAAAAACGAAAGGCATGAAAAAATGTATTCCAAATTCTGAAAGGCTACACCTGTCAATCCAGAGTACTATACCCAACAAAACGATCCATTAAAACTAAAGGAGATAATGGAAACTTTGTATGATAAAAAAAAATGTCTTAGTGGAATTTATGTTCACTAATCTATAGAAGATATTGAGAGAAAATTCAGTCTGAAAAATGAACTGTCATAAATCATTATAGGACTTAAATAAACAACTTCCAAGATAGTTAATCAAAAGAAGTTTAAGAAACCACCGTACAAATCAATGAAATGATGAGAATTAACACGCATTTCAATAAAAACTCTGTATTAAAGTACTGAAATCAATAATGAAACAATCCAGACTAAGGTGGGTTTGGTGAATCACACTGTAAAAATTAGCATAGGAGATGTAAGATAACAATCAGTTTCTGCCTATTACCACAACCTAGGCAACAATGTATCCTGAAATTTTCAGAATCTGTCATAGAAGGTATCCCAAGTGCCCCATTTTCAAAATATCATTTTGTTGTTGCTGTTTCAGAAAGAAAAGATCAATATTAGGGAACCTAAGAGAATTTTAAAGTACTAGACTTTGTCATAGTTTCTACCTATTGCTATACTGAAAGAAGTAGAGGGTGACAGTGAATAATAAGAGTGTTAAGACCTCAATAATCCTATCCAGTGTTGGTCCCTGCGTACTTCACTACTGACCTGCCAAACATGATATGCCTATTGGTAAAATAGTGGAAAGCATATTTATAGGGATAATTAACTGCTTTCTTTTTTTAATTTAATTTTATTTTATTAATTACACTTCATTCACTTTGGATCACCACATAAGCTGCTCCCTCCTCCCCTCCCAGTCCCACCCTCCCTTCCCCTTCTTCACGCATGCCCCTCCCCAAGTCCACTGATAAGGGAAATCCTCCTCTCCTTCCTTCTGATCTTAGTCTATCAGATCACATCAGGAGTGGGTGCATTGTCATCTTCTGTGGCCGGGTAAGGCTGTTCCCCCCTCAAGGGGAGGTGATCAAAGAGCAGGCCAATCAGATTATGTCAGAGGCAGTCCCTCTTCCCATTACTATGTAACCCACATGGACATTAAACTGCCATGGGTTACATCTGTGCAGGGGTTCTAGTTTATCTCCATACCTGGTACTTGGTTGGAGTATGAGTCTCTGAGAAAACCCCTGTGTTCATATATGCTGGTTCTGTTGCTCTCCTGTGGGGTTCCTGTTCTCTTTCTTGATGGGACTTTAGGACTGATTCACAGGAGGAAATTCAAGCCTGGCATGCTCAAAATGTGGCTAAGGGAGATAGATCATGGGAAATATCCAGTAGTTGGTTTACTTCCTTCTGTTTTATTTTATTTATATATTTATTTATTACACTTTATTCACTTTGTATCTCCTCTACAGCCCCTTCCCCCATCTCCTCCCAGTCCTACCTACCCTCCCTCTTCTCCCCCTCTGCCTTTTTCCTACTCCCCTGATAGGGGAGGACCTCTTACTCTTCTATCTCACCCTAGCTTCTCAGGTTGCATTAAGGCTGGCTGCATCAACTTCTGTGTCCTGGCAAGGCTGCACCCCGCAGACGAAGATTACCAAAGAGCTGGTCACTGTGCTCATGTCAGAGAGAGCTCCTGTACCCTTTACTAGGGAACCCACTTTGAAACTAGCAGTCTATGGGCTTCCTTTGAACTGGGGTTCTAGGTCTTTTCCGTGCATGGGCCTTGGTTGGGTTATTGGTCTCTTCAGGGACCTCTAGGCAGAGGTATTTTGATTCTCTTGTTCTCCTTGTGGAGTTCCTGCCCCCTCCAGGTCTTTCTATCTCTCTCTTCTTTCATAAAGATTCCAGCACTCTGCCCAAAGTTTGGATATGAATCTCAGTATCTTCTTAGATACTCTGGTGGGCAGAGTCTCTCAGAAGTCCTCTGTGGAAGACTCCTGTCCTATTCCTTGTCTTCTCCTATTTTTGATGTCAATCTCTCAATAGAAGAATGGATACAGAAAGTGTGGTACATTTAAACAATGGAAAACTAAACAGCAATTAAAAACAAGGAAATCATGAAATTTGTAGGCAAATGGTGGGAACTAGAAAAGATCATCCTGAGTGAAGTAACCCAGAAGCAGAAAACCACATATGATATATACTTAATTATAAGTGAATATTAACCATGTAATATAGGAGCAACATACTAAAATCTATAGTCCTAAAACAGCTAAACAATGAGGATGACCCTATTGAAGATGCTTCATCCTCACTCATAAAGGCATACAGTTGTTGGTTTTCTAAATATACGCATATGTTATATATACATACACACATATGTATATATATATATATATATAATGTCCCACTGTCAAACTGCATTCTAAATTTTTATGTTTATATGCATAGATTTGTATTGTTCCCAAGCTTAGTCAGAGAAGCTTCCTGTTGTAGAGAGTACTGGTTAGTGAAGGGACTCAAAACATATCAAAGTATACATGAACATCAGCTGTAGATGGGATATCTATATTACTACCACCAAAGTCAGGGATCGCCTCAAGAGGAGAAAGAATGAATGTAAAGAGCCAGAGGTCTTGGAGAAGTGCTATGAAAAGTTATCCTCTGGACATGACATGACTATTGTCACGTACATACACAAATCAGTCTAGAGGTTCAAGCTAGTTAAACTTGCAATAAGATAGCATGAAGGGCTTCCAATGCTCAACACATAGCTGAGGAGCTACTTGCAGTTAATGGCTGATGGGAAGAAAACCAGTTTTCCTTAGGAACGTGGCCACTAGTAGATTTCCCATGCCCCATAACCACGTACATACATCACTAATTGCACTCAGTTTTACACACACACACACACACACACACACACACACACACACTACACAAAGTTGGGAAGAAGATGTGTTGAGAAGTCCTGAGGGGAGTTGAAGGAGGGCAGAGACCTTTGAATATGCTGAAAATACATTTTTAACATGTATGAAATTTAAAAAAAAAAGAAAGAAAAGAAAAGGCAGTTAAAATCAATGTACTCTTGCCTGATGCGTCTAAAACAAAAAGGGGGAACTGTAGAGAGCTGCGGAATGCTATGCCTTAAAGATGGAGCTGGTTTCCGCCTTCCACCTTCCCAATGGTGAGTGCTCTCTGTCATGAACAATTCCACATTTGGCTAAGGCTGAGGATCTGGCTTGCTTCCATGTATGTGGACCTATCTGCATTGCCCCCGTGGCACGCCTGGGTTGGCTACCCAGAGGCTATTTAAGCTGTGGGCTGGCTTTCCCCGGGGTCCGAGGATTGTTCAATGTTCCTGAATAAACTGCATTGAAAAAAAAAAAAAAACTACAACACATACGAGTTGAATTAATTGAAGCTACAAAGCTCTTACATGTAAGTATAAGTGAGAGTTTATTATAAAGATCCTGTCTTTTCTATCAAGGGGTTACATAGGCAAAAACTTCATTCAAAAATATTTTAAAGACGCCAATTGACAGAAAGTCGATTTCCTCCAATTTTATAAAACTCCCCGAAGTCAAAATATGTTTACAAGATTGTACTTAGTTTTAAAAATTGATTACTGCTCATGAGCTTTGGCACTTTAAACTCATCAGTTGTGCGTGAATGTTGAGGCCAAGCTCAGATCACAGAGAGTGAGGCAGAGAACCCTTTTGATTTAGGAATTAAATATCCCACTGAAGTTCTTCTGGTTGCACTTATCTTTTTGATTTGCTATGTCTTCACTCCCTTCTTCAGAAGTAGAAATGTTTGCCTTGCTGAACTATTTGGGATCATGTGGACTTTTTTTTTGGGGGGGAGGACCCCAGATCCATTCTTTTTTTTTAAATTTTAATTTGTTTATATTAATTACAGTTTATTCAATTTGTATCCCAGTTGTAAACCCATCACTCATTCCCTCCTAATCCCATCTTCCCTCCCTCATCTCCTCCCCACCCCTTTCCAAGTCCACAGATAGGGGAGATCCTCCTACCTTTCTCTCTAACCCTAGCTTATCAGGTCTCATCAGGACTGGCTACATTGTCTTCCTCTGTGGCCTGGCAAGGCTACCGCCTACCTCTGGGGTGGAGGGCAGACCCATTTCTAACAAGAAATTAAAATTAAATAAGTTGATTATACTTCATAGAAAAAAATGCAGCTTTCTCATATCTCTATACCAAGTTTTTATCTAAGTGATTTTAGATATTTCATTAAACTGGTTACTGGTATTAACCAGACAACTTTTGTGTTTATTTTTGTTTGGTTGGTTGGTTTTGCTTGGAAACAGGGTTTCTCTGTGTAGCCTCGACTGTCCTGGACTCACTTTGTAGACCAGACTGGCCACGAACTCACAGAGATATGGCTGCCTCTGCCTTCCTGATGAAAGATTCTGTAACTATGAGTTAAAAGGAGAGCTACTATAGAATATATTTAAGATACATTAAGTATATTTTCTCTAAATCCCTTTCAGTTGTCAGAAGTAAAAAATAAATGATTGTATAATAACATGTGTAAGTATACATCCTGTAAATACACATGAATATTCACATGCACATGTATATATAGCTTTATCCTTATGCATTTCAACATGATTTCATATGCATATCTGATTTTTATCCTGTTTAACTTGATTCATTTCAACATTTAACATTGTTTATTGTTAATTTCTCATACTATTGAAAAAAATTATCTTTTCACTTCATATACTTTTATGTTTAATACTTGTATATTTGGATGGTGATTTTAAAATTGTTAATTTGAAATACAGATTGTATAGTGTTCAGATATTTGTTCTTTTATCTTCCCCTTATAAATTTCAATTAGTTCATAATTTACTCAGGTCAGCATCATTCCTATTGCAATCACTTGTTCATGGTGCTTATATCTTTGTTTACATTATAAATTATCTTTATTTCATTAACAAAAAAACTTCTGTACTTCATTTCTTTATTTATATCTGTGTGTATGTATGTATGTATGTATCTATGTTTATGACATGGCACACATATGGAGGTCAGAGAACAACTTGTGGAATTTAGTTTTTCTTCAACTATGTATATCTAAGTGATCCAACACAGATCATTAGGTCTGGTGGGAGCCGCCCTCAGCTACTGAGTTTTTTTTTTTTTCAAATGTTCTATCAGTCTTGATTTCCTAATGGAAATTTTATATATATCTATGTACTTTTGGGTTAGATTTCTTCAAGCTCTTCTGAGAAGTTTTCTTTCTGTATTTGTGAAATATCATTTGTAGTTTTTAATTGTAATCACTCTTTTATCATTAGAATAATGCTGATCTCACAGAAGGAGGTAAAAATAATTTCTCCCATTCAGTTATCTGGAAGAGTTTTTATGGAAATTGTTCCAATTGTGCCTTAAATGCTTATTAAAATTTTTAATGATATTATGCATTCTTGGAAGTGTTTTTGTTTATTAAAAACACTTTATATTAGAAGTGTTTTGTTAATAAACTTCATTTCTTTCATATATAAAGGACCATATATGTTATGTGTCCTTTTTAGTGAGCTTTGAGAGTTTGCTCAGTTCAAGGCAACTTGTTCAAATATTTCAATATAAAAGTAGTAAGCAATCAACAATCCCATATTAATATTCCCTAAGCAGAACAATTTAGACAAAATACAGGGCAAAGAACAAATGCACAATTCTAAACATGTTCAAAAAGTTGAAAAATTCAAAGATACAATTCTCAAATAAATTTAACAAGGGCAGAAATAAATTGATGTCCAGAAAAACACAATAAGGAGAATTATCCAAAACATGTAAGTAATGTTTAACCATGTAAAACATTTTATATTGAAGAGTGTGATGAAAGTGAAGATCTAGGTTATAAAAGAGCTTAAGGAAGGACATGTGACAAAGAAATGTGTTCATGCACTTAGAGTGGTTTCTAATTGAGAGCAAGCAAAAGACTAGAGACTTCAATCCTCCAGCTGTAAAATTAACTTTACTAAGAGCCTGGGTGTTCTGGAAAAATACAGCTCTGACAATGATTTATCCTTTTAAAAAGTGTTGAGTTCAGTATATTAAAGTTTTGATGAAGTTTATATCTTAATTCTGAGAGATTTTCTGGGTAATAATTTTCATTTTACCAATATTAGGATGATGCAGGCTTTATATAATGAGTTAAGAAACATTCATAATTCATTTATTTTTGAAAAATTTTGTATATTTGCTGTTATTTATTTATTTATTTTTATTTATTTATTATAAAATTCTGTGGATGAATTTTATCATTGTTTGGCCTGGTGGTGGTCACTCATGCCTCTAATCCCAGCAGAGGCAAATGGCCAGTGAGTTCAAGGGCAGCCTGTTGTACAAAGAACTTAATATCATCATTTGATCTTGTTGAATTTGGTGTCATATAAGTTTTGTAAATGATTCTTTTCTTTCTTCTATTATAAGTTGTTTAATGTATATATCAATTTATAACCTTTAGCTAGTATGAAGTTTCTAGCTATAATCAAAATTAAACTCAAGAATCTAGTGTTATGGAACAAATCTGTAATGCAAGTACACTCAGAAGTTCGCAGAAAAAGTAATCTTGGAGCAATTCAGGTTTGATCATTAGTTATTTTTTTGTGGATGTTGCTGTTAATATTGAATTTAAATCCATATTCATTAAATTCATTATAATATCCTCACATGCCATCTTCCAAATATTAATTTTTATTATTCTTTAACAGTTTCATCTATTTATATAACAAAAGTTGATCATTTTCACTTTCATTTCCCTCTTGCATCCCCTCCTCTCAATCAGTGAAACCTTTAGTCCTAACAGCAAGTACCTCAGCCATCTTATGGTTTTCATCTCTATTTGACCCACTTAAGTTAATTAGTTTCTTAACCGGATGTGAGTAGGAGATAATTTACGATAGGAAGTATACTTATCAGTAAAGAAAATGACACCCTCCCCCAACAGCCATTAACTGACAACAGTCATGGACCCCTCTCCCAACCATGATAAAATGTTGACTGCCCAGTCTTGTACAAGTCTTGTAAACTAATTGCGTATAAACCTCATTCATGAGTACAATGACTATATCACATCCAGAAGACACCACTGTTGTTTCATAACTCTTCTGCCTCTGGATTTTACATTCTTTCTGCACCTTTTTCCATAATTTTCTCTGAGAATTGGGGAGAGATATAAAACTATTATCAACAGTTTTAAGCACTTTGGCCAGTTTTGAGTTCCAGTATTAAATAGTGACTGCTATAATTTCTATGTATTAATTTATTTATTTATTTACTTACTTGCTTACTTACTTACTTTTTATTCACTTTGAATCCCAGGTTTAGTTTGCTCTCCCTCCCCTCCCAATCGCACCCTCCCTCCCTCTTCCTCTCCTATGCTTCTTCCCCAGTCCAATGATGGGGGAGGTAATCATCCCCTTCCACCTGACCATAGTCTATCAGTTCTCATCAGGACTGGCTTCTTTGTCTTCCTCTGTGGATTGGTAAGGCTGCTCCCTCCTCAGGTGGAGGGTGATCAAAGAGCCATCTCATGAGGTCATGTCAGAGATGGTACCTGGTCCTATTATTGGGGAACCCTCTTGGATGCTGAGCTGCACTGGGCTACATCTGTACACAAGTCCTAAGTTATATCCATGCCTGATCCTTGTTTGGAGTATTGGTCTCCGAAAAGACTGGTTGTTTCCAGCTTGTGGTATTACAAATAAAGCTCCTACAAACAAGGTTGAGCAAATGTCCTTTTTGTCTGCTTGAGCATCTTTTGGATATATGCCTAGGAGTGGCATTGCTGGGTCTTGAAGTAGCACTATTTTTATGTGTCTGAGAAAGTGCCAGATTGATTTCCAAAGAGGTTATACAAGTACACATTCCCACCAGCAATGGAGTAGTGTTCCTTTCTCCAGATCCTCTCCAGCATGTATTGCCACTTGAGGTTTTGATCTTAGCTATTCTGAAGGGTGTGAGGTGAAATCTCAGGGAAGTTTTGATTTGCATTTCCCTGATGACTAAGGATGTTGAGCATTTATTTTTTATTTTAATCACTGGTCATTCACTTGTATCCCAACCATAGTCCCCTCCTTCTTTCCCTCTCAATCCCATTTTCCCTGCCTAATATCCTACCTGCCCCTTTCGAAGTCCACAGATAGGGCAGGTCTTCCTCTCCTTCCATTTAACCCTAGCTTATCAGGTATCTTCAGGGCTGGCTGCAATGCCCTCCTCTGTGGCCTAGCAAGGCTGCTCCTCCTTTGACAGAGAGGGGAAGCTCAATGAGCCAGTCATTGAGTTCATGTCAGAAAAAATTCTTGTCACCCTTACTAGGATACCCAGTTGGACACTGAGCTACCATGGGCTGCCTCCGAGCAGGGGTTTTAGGTTATACCCATGCATGGTCCTTGGTTGGACAAACTGTCATAAAACATCCCTGTGTCCTGATATATTTGGTCCTTGTGGAGCTCCTGTCCTCTCCAGGTCATACTAACTCCCCCTTTTTTCATATGATTCCCTGCACATTGCCCAAGGTTTGCTAAGGAGTCTCAACATCTCCTTTGATACACTGCTAGGTAGAATCATTCAGATGCCCTCTTTTGTAGGCTCCTGTCCTATTACTTGTTTTCTCTTTCTTCCAATGCTGATTCCCTTCATCTTTCTAGGTAAGGAATGATCATCTTACCCTGGTACTCTTTCTTGTTTAGCTTCTTTAGGTGTACTGAATTTAGTATGTTTATCCCATCTTATATGTCTAATACCCACTTATGAGTATAAACCATGTGTCTCTTTCTGCTCTTAGGATACCTCACTCAGGATGATCTTTTATGGATCCCACCATTTGCCTGCAAAATTCATGATTTCCTTGTTTTTAATTGCTGAGTAGTATTTCATTGTATAAAAGTACCACAATTTCTATATCCATTCCACCATTGATGGACATCTGGGTTGTTTCCAGCTTCTGGTGTTACAAATAATGCTGCTACAAACATGGTTGAGCAAGTGTCCTTGTTGTGCACTTGACTATCTTTTGGATATATGCCTAGGAGGATATAGGTGGATTTTGAGGAAGCAGTATTCCTGATTGTCCTAGAAAGGGCCAGATTGATATTCAAAAGTCTTTGTACATGTTTACATTCCTGCCAACAATGGAGGAGGGTTGCCTATTCTCCACAACCTCTCTAGCATGTGTTGTCACTTGAGTTTTTGATCTTTGCCATTCTGATGGGTGTAAGGTAAAATCTCAAGGTCATTTTGATTGGCATATCTCTAATTGTTAAGGACATTGAGCACCTCTTTAAGTGTTTCTCTGCCCTTCTATATTCTTCTAAAGAGAATTCTCTTTAGCTCCATACCCCATTTTTATGTGGATTGCTTGAATTATTCCCTTTTAACTTCTTTAGTTCTTTATACATTCCATATATCAGCCCTCTGTCAGATGTAGGGTTGGTGAAGATCCTTTCCTCATCTATAGGCTGTTGTTTTGTTCTGACAACAGTGTCCTTTCTGTAAACAGAAACTTTTCAGTTTCATGAGGTCCCATTTATTAATTGATGCTCTTAGAGACTGTGCTGATGGTGAGCTGTTCAGGAAGTTGTCTCCTGTGAAATGAGTTCTAGGCTCTGCACCAATTTTTCTTCTAACCCACTAGTGTATCTGGTTTTATACTGAAGTCTTATATATCCTCTTGGACTTTAGTTTTGTGCAGGGTGATAAATATGGATCTATTTTCATTTTTCTGCATGTAGAAATCCAGTTGGAGCAGCACAATTTGTTGAAGATACTGTCTTTTTTCCATTGAATGGTTTTGGATTCTTGGTCAAAAATCAAGTATTCTTGAGTGTGTGGGTTTATTTCTGGGTCTTCTATTCGGTTCCATTGATCCACCTTTCTGTTTCAATGCCAATACCATGCAGTTTTTATTACTATTGCTCTGTAGTACAGGTTGAGATCAGGGATGATGATAGCTCCAGATGATCTGTTGTTGTACAGTATTGTTTTGGAAATTATGTTTTTTGTTTGTTTGTTTGTTTCTCCATATGAAGTTGAGAATTTTTCTTTCAAGGTCTGTAAAGAATTGTGTTGGTATTTTGATGGGAATTACATTGAATCTGTAGATTATTTTTGGCAGAATGGCCATTTTTACTATGTATGTCCTACAGATCCATGAGCACTGGAGATCTTTCCATCTTCTGATGTCTTCTTCAATTTCTTTCTTCAGAGATTTGAATTCTTTTTTCAAAAAGATCTTTCACTTGCTTGGTTAGAGTCACCCCATGGTACTTTATTTGTAACATCTCATACAAACCACATAATGGCCCAACCTAAATCCTTAGAAAAAAAAAAAAGAAGCAGAGACACAAAAGAGGAGCAGATTGCTGTAAATAATCAAACTCAGGGCTGAAATCAAACAATTAGAAAAAAATAAAACTCTTGAAAGAATAAATGAAACTAAGAGTGGGTTCTTTAAGAAAATCAATAAGACAGACAAACCCTTAACCAAACTAACAAAGAGAAGAGAGAAACTATCCAAATCAGCAAAATCAGAAATGAAAATGGGACATAACTACAGACACTAAGGATATCCAAATAATCATTAGGTCATACTACAAAAGCCTATATTTCACAAAGTTCAAAAATCTGAAAGAAATGGACGATTTTCTTAACAGATTCCATCTACCAAAATTAAGTCAAGATCAGGTAGAAAGATTGAAGAGCCCTATATCCCCCAAGGAAATTGAAGTAGTCATCATCACTCTCCTTTCAAAAATAGTACTGGGCCAGATGATTTCAGTGCAGAATTCTACCAGACCTTCAAAGAGGTGCTAACTTCAATGCTCTTCAAATTATTCTACAAAATAGAAACAGAAGGAAGATTACCAAATCCATTCTATGAAGCCACAGTCACCTTGATACATAAACCACACAAAGATCCAACAAAAAAAGAGAACTTCAGACCTATCTCTCTTAAGAACATTGATGGAAAAATACTCAATAAAATTCTTGCAAACCGAATCCAAGAACACATCAAATATATCATCCACCATGACCAAGTAGGCTTCATCCCAGGCATGCAAGGGTGGTTCAATATATGGAAATCCATCAATGTAATCCAATATATAAAAAACCTGAAGGGGAAAATCCACATGGTCATCTACTTAGATGCCGAAAAAGCATTTGGCAAATTCCAACACCCATTCATGGTTACAGGGCACATACATAAACATAGTAAAGCTAATATACACCAAGCCTATAGCCAACATCAAACTCAATGGAGAGAAACTTAAATCAATCCCACTGAAATCAGGGACAAGACAAGGGTGCCCACTCTCTCCATATCTCTTCAACATAGTACTTGAAATCTTAGCTAGAACAATAATACAAGTAAGGGAGATCAAGGGGATACAACTCAGAAAGGAAGAGGTCAAAATGTCGATATTTGCAGATGATATGATAGTATACTTGTGTGACACCAAAAATTCAACCAGAGACCTCATTCAACTGATAAACACCTTCAGCAAAGTGGCTGGATACAAAATTAACTCAAAAAAATCAGAAGCCCTCCTGTACACTCAAGGCAAAAGGGCCAAGAAAGAAATTAGGGAAACAACACCCTTCACAATAGCCATTAATAACATAAAGTTGAGCCTTTCTTTAAATGTTTTTCTGCCATTTGACTTTCCTCTATTGAGAATTATCTGTTTAGCTCTATACCCCCATTTTTTAAATCGGGTTACTTGATTTGTTGCTGTTTAACATATTTTTTTTGTTTTAAGATTTTTTATTTTAATTTTTAAAAAATTACACTTCATTCACTTTGTATACCCCCATAAAACCCTCTCTCCTCCCCTCCTAACCCAACTTCCCTCCACCTTCTCCACATATGCTGCTCCCCAATCCCACTAATATGGGAGGTCTTCCTCTCCTTACTTCTGATCCTAGTCTATCAAATCTCATCTGGAGTGGCTGCATTGTCTTCCTTTGTGGCCTGGTAAGGCTACTCCTCTCTCAGGGGGAGGTGGTCAAAGAGCCAACCAATCAGTTCATGTCAGAGGCAGTCCCTGTTCCCATTACTATGGAACCCACTTGGACACTGAACTTCCATGGGCTACATCTGTGCAGGGATTCTAGCTTATCTCAATGCATGGTATTTGGTTAGAGTATGAGTCTCAGGAAAGACCCGTGCTCAGATTTTTAGGTTTTGTTGCTCTCCTTCTGTAGCTCTTGTCCTCTCTAGATCTTACTATTTCATACTTCTTTCATAATATTCCATACACTCTGCCCAACTGTTAGCCATAAATCTCAGCATCTGCTTTGATGGTCTGCAGGACAGAGCCTTTCAGAAGCCCTCTGTGGCAAGCTCAAAACTTGTTTTTTGTTTTCTTCTTCTTCTGTTGTCCATCCTCTTTGCCTTCCAGAATGGGGATTGAGCATTATAGCCAGAGTCTTTCCTCTTGATTATTTTTTTAAGTGTACAGATTTTAGTAGGATTATCCTATATTATATGTCTTTATGAGTGAGTATATACTGTGTCTGTCTTTCTGTTTCAATGATAAATACACACAAACAGAGTGCTACAAAAGATATTAGAAGGAAAAGTACAACCCAAGAAAACGAACTACTTTTTTTTTTTTTTTTTACTTTTAAGAGCTTTTTGGGGGGTGGACCCAAGATGGCGACTAGCGCACACAGTTTCTGAGCTGTGGAAGAGCTAAACTTCTGAGTTGGTGAGTGGAAGGACCTCTAACCCAGGAAAACAGTGGTGAGGCTTTCTAAACAACAGGGAACAACGCAGGAGGTGAAAACTTTGGTCTCGGGTGGGTCACTCGGGGACTTGTGTGGGGAAGGTGAGAAACGATCCTTTGATCTCCCGGCACTCCCATCCTCCAGACCTCCTTCCTCCTACACATTGTCAGCTCAGACCTAATTGTGTGAGGTCTGCAGCCGCTGAGGTGGAGTGCCAAGCCCTTTATCGGCAAAGGCCAGCAGTACGTGTCTCGGAGTCCCAGATTCAACCAGCGGCTGCACCATCCTCCCAGGGCCGGAGTCTGCTAGATGCCATACTAGCTCCGCAGGATCATGATCACTGATGGTACGGCCTGCCCAATCCCACAGTGACAGAGAATACGCTATATACTCACCAAAACCAGGCAGAAACGCCATACAAGCTAGGCACACCAGGCGCCTGGCCTCCCAAGCTTGGAGAGCACAGAGAAGAGACCCCAGGACTTCCCAGAAAGCATCTGGACTAGCAACCCAGTCTCCGGTTCAGCAGGACTTTCTAACCTGGCAGCTGAGCAGCACTGAGCTGGCAGGGCACATCAGCCTTTCAGTTTAAGACTAACCAAGGCCAAACCAGAGAACAGAGAGCCTGGTTGCCCCTATCCTTACTGATGTGACCACGCTGAAATCTCCAGCTGCATCAAGACCTCATAACCTGACAGTGACAGCAGCACAGAGCTGGCGGAGCACATCAAAGAAGCAGGGCCAAACCAGAGAGCAGAGAGCCCGGATACCCTGATCTCTGCCAAGTAACCTGCCTGTAAGTGAGTGCCCCCTTGAGAATCTGCAGATCTTCAGATCCTGGGTCCTTCTAATACAGAAGCCAGGAATCAATCAAACCCCCTCCCACCCATATACCCACTTTGGGAAACAGAGGGGGACTTGGGACATTGAAGTTCATGCTCTGTGGGTCTAATTGAGGAGTTAAGGCAGTTAATGCCAGAAATTGCACTGTGATCATCACTAGTGCCTGCGACATATACAGTGCAGAGCCCTTCCCACACACTCAAGGGTTCAACATTAGCCATCACTCTGTCCCTTGAGACACAAGTCCACACACACTTACACACACACACACTCACACACACGCACACGCGCACAAGCATGCATTTGCCCCGTTTGTGACTGCGTACTTTTCTCCCACACGTACAGCTAGTCCTCAGCACATGCTGAGGACATGGGACCTCTCTCAGCTTCCTGAAGAACTCTCCAGATGCCAGAGAGAGACAGTACCAGTCTGATCTGCAGAATCTAAAAACAAACAGGAAAGGTTTCAGATAAGCCAATGGGGTAGGCGAAAGAACACTTCCAACATAAATCAGGACATCATGACTTCACCAGCAAACTCCAAAATCGATGGATACTCTAATTCATCAGAAGCACAGGAAAATGACTTTAAAGCCATGCTTACCCAATTATTTGAGGCTCATATGGAGGAAATGAACAAATCTTTCAAAGAGTTGGCCAGTCAATTGGAGGTAAAGAAAGAAGGAATAGACAAAATCCTTAAAGAAACACAGGCAAACATAGCCAAACAAATAGAGGCACAATTAGAGATAAAATTAGTGGCATATAAAAAGGAAATGAACAAAGAAATAGAGACCATCATAGAGAGACAGGAATCCAAATACAAACAGATGAAAGAAATGGTGCAAGACATGAAAACAGAATTAGAATCAATAAAGAAAACACAAAATGAGAAAACCCTTGAGCTGGAAAACTTGGAGAAAAGATCAAGAACCACAAAAGTAAGCATCACCAACAGAATACAAGAGATGGAAGAGAGAATCTCTGGAGCTGAAGACACACTTGCAGAAATTGATACTTCTCTCAAAGAAAAAGTAAAATCAGAAAAGTTCCAATCACAAAATAGCCAAGAAATCAAGGACGCTATGAAAAGATGAAATCTAAGAATAATAGGGATTGATGAAAAAGAAGACTCCAGGCTCCAAGGTTCAGAAAATATTTTCAAGAAAATCATAGAAGAAAATTTTCCCAACTTAAAGAAAGAGATGTCCATACATATACAAGAGGCCTACAGAACACCAAATAGACTAGACCAGAAAAGAAACACATCACATCACATCATAGTCAAAACACTAAATCTACAGAACAAAGAAAAGATATTAAAAGCAGCAAGGGAAAAAGGCCAAGTAACTTACGAAGGTAGACCTATCAGAATCACACCGGACTTCTCATCAGAAACTATGAAAGCCAGAAGGGCCTGGGCAAGTATCATGGAGACTCTAAGAGATCACAAATGTCAACCCAGACTACTATACCCTGCAAAGCTTTCAGTCAACATAGATGGAGAAAACAAAATATTCCACAACAAAACTAAATTTACGAAATATCTACACAGCAAACCAACCCTAAATACGATACTAGAAGGAAAACTCCAATCCAACGAAAACAACTTCACCCAAGAAAACAGGGCATACAGATAATATCCCAACAAAAATGAAAAGAAAACAAGTAATGAAACAGGGTAAGATCACTGACTCCATTACAAAAGGAACTAACATGCAATGGTCACTATTATCATTCAATATCAATGGACTCAACTCACCAATAAAAAGACACAGGCTAACAGGATGGTTGAGGAAACAGGATCCAACATTCTGTTGAATCCAAGAAACACACCTATGCAACAAAGATAAACACTACCTCAGAGTAAAGGGCTGGAAAAATGTTTTTCAAGCAAATGGTTCCAGAAAACAAGCTGGAGTAGCCATCCTAATATCTAATAAAATAGACTTTCATCCAAAGTTAATCAAAAAAGATAAGGAGGGCCACTATATTCTCATCAAAGGAAAAATCCACCCAGAGGACATCACAATCTTGACTATCTATGCCCCAAATACAAGAGCACCTACATTCGTAAATGAAACATTATTAAAGCTTAAATCATACATTGATCCTAATACCTTACTAGTGGGAGACTTCAACACCCCACTGTCATCAAGGGACAGATCAACTAGACAGACACCAAATAGGGAAATAAAAACACTCACAGAATCCCTAAATGAAATCGACCTAATAGACGTCAAAGAAGAGATCAAAGTGTCAGTATTTACAGATGATATGATAGTATACATGAGTGACCCCAAAAAATTCATCCAGAGAACTCCTTCAGCTGATAAACACATTCAGCAAAGTGGCAGAATACAAAACTCCTCACAACCCCATTTTGCACAGTATAAGTCAGCTGAGGTTCCACAATTTTCCCGCCGCCATGGAGAATCAGCAGGGGAAGGACACATATAAAAGTGGACCTTTACTTCCTGAGCGAAGTACCTTGCACGGGATCCTGAAGGAGTGGCGAGTGCCAGGTTGGAACTCAGTTCAGGAAACCATGTCTTGGGAGGAGCTGCCCGAGATGCCATGGCTAAGACATTACTATATTCATCCCACAAGACCCAGGTATTGTTTACAGGGACATGTGGGTTCCAGGCAATAGTACATACTGTTAGCAGACTTAAGATGATGATGAGGCTTTGGATAGCTTGACACGTAGGGGGTTGTCTGGGTTGTGGTGTGCTTTCCATTCTTGGGCAGCAGGAGTCAGGTAGTCTTCTTGGGTTGAAAATGGGTTGGCAGGTCTGGCATGTGAGTAGTGAATCCAAACTGCAATTCTGTCGACTTTGATGGCAGTCGGGGTACTCAGTAGGACGATGTATGGTCCTTTCCACCTGGGCTCCAGTGTGCTTTGTCGAAACTGCTTCATGTAGACACAGTCTTCAGGCTGGAACTTGTGGGGTTCTGGGACTGGGCCTGCCTCATAGAAAGTACACAGTTTAGGCCAAACATGTTTATGAGCCCATTGGGTAGCTCTGACGCGGAAGATCAAGTCTTCCTCATCTATCTCAGCAATGGCATTAGGCTTAAGATTAGGTACAATGGGGGCTGGCATTCCATACATAATCTCAAAAGGAGTCAGCCCCAATTGATAAGGAGAATTCCTAACTCTATACAGGGCAAAGGGGAGAAGCATCACCCAGTCACCGCCAGTCTCCAAGGTCAATTTAGTTAAGGTCTCTTTTAATGTTCTATTCATTCTCTCTACCTGACCTGAACTTTGGGGTCTGTAAGCACAATGTAACTTCCAGTCTGCCCCAATACATTTGGCTACACTCTGACTTACCCTAGACACAAAAGCTGGTCCATTATCTGACCCTATCAGATGGGGGAAGCCATACCTGGGTAAAATGTCTTCCAACAATTTCTTGGCTACTACCTGAGCAGTCTCGTCCTTGGTGGGGAAGGCCTCAGTCCATCCCGAAAAGGTGTCCACAAACACTAGTAGATATTTGTACCCATATCTTCCAGGCTTGACCTCTGTAAAATCAACCTCCCAGTAGGCTCCGGGTCTCTTACATCTAAGGCATGATCCAGGGTGTTGTGGTCTGATCGTGGCGTTGGTCAGCTGGCAGGCTTTACAATTAGCAACAATATCGTCAATGGTCTTCCACAAGTTTTTAAAAGTTACTTTGGATTGTCTCACAGCACCTGCCATTCTTTTGGATCCCATGTGAGTGACCTTGTGAATTTTTCTGAGAATAATTCTAGCTAAGGAGTTGGGTAAGATTAACTTACCTTCCGCTGAGTGCCACTAACCATTTAAATATTGACTCATGGATTGATCTTTGGCCCATTTTATTTCTTCTTCAGTGTACTGGGGTTACTCTGGCAAATTTGGGTTAGGCAGCTCTGGCAACACCATTGCTAATATGGTGGCTTCCGATTCATGCAGCGCGATTTCCTTGGCTGTCTTATCAGCCAGATTGTTGCCTCTGGCTATTCTGGTGGTGCCTTTTTGGTGTCCAGGACAATGAATAATAGCCAGCTTCTTGGGAAGCCATAGGGCTTCTAGGAGTTGTAAAATTTCTTCTTTATTTTTAATAGCTTTTCCTTCAGCCGTCAAGAGCCCTCTTTCTTGGTATATGGCTCCATGCACATGGGCAGTGGCAAATGCATACCTACTGTCCGTGTAAATATTGACAGCTAGTCCTTTGCCCAGAGTAAGGGCTTGGGTTAAGGCGATTAATTCAGCCTTTTGAGCAGAAGTCCCTGGGGGGAGGGATTGAGCCCAAATCACCTCAGCCTCGGTGGTCACTGCTGCACCTGATCTCCTCTGACCCTCATGGATGAAGCTGCTCCCGTCTGTGAACCAAGTGTGCTCAGCATTTGCCAACGGGGCATCCTTTAAGTCAGGTCGGGTGCTGTGTACCTGAGTCAAGATCTCTCCACAGTGATGCAGTGGCTGCTCCAATTCTGGGTCCGGCAAGAGGGTCGCTGGATTCAAGGAAGCAGGGCACTGGAAAACAACTCGGCCAGGATTAATCAATAGGTTCTGATAGTGAGTCATGCAGGCATTGCTCAGCCATCGATTGGGTGGCTGTTTGAGTATCCCCTCAATGGCATGGGGAGTGGTCACCATCAGATTCTGGCCCAATGTCAGCTTATCAGCGTCCTTGACGAGTAGTGCCATTGCTGCAATAATGTGCAAGCAAGGGGGCCACCCAGCTGCAATTGGGTCCAACTTTTTGGACAGGTATGCCACCGGACGTCTCCAAGGCCCCAATGTCTGAGTCAGGACTCCCTTGGCAACCTCTTTCCGTTCATCCACAAACAGGTGAAAGGGCTTAGTGATATCTGGTAACCCCAAAGCTGGTACTGACAGTAGCGCCTGCTTTAACTGGTCAAAAGCCTGTTGCTGTTCTGAAGTCCAATTAAAATTTTCAGTCTCTTTTGTGGCTTTATAAAGGGGCTTAGCTATTTCTGCAAAACCTGGAATCCAGATTCTGCAGAATCCTGCTGATCCTAGGAACTCTCTTACCTGGCAGGGACTGTTCGGGACTGGAATGCTGAAAATAGTCTCTTTTCTGGCTTTTGAGAGCCAGCATTGTCCTCCTTTCAGGATATAGCCAAGGTAGGTTACTTCAGTTTTGCAGAGTTGTGCCTTCTTGGCTGAGGCCTGGTACCCTAGGTCTCCCAGGACTTGTAGAAGCTTCCAGGTACCTTCCAGGCAGCTTGCCAGGTCCTTGGCTGCCACCAGGAGGTTATCTACATACTGGATAAGGGTAACATCTGGGTTGTTAACCCGATACTCACCCAGGTCCTCATGCAGAGCCTCGTCGAAGATGGTGGGTGAATTTTTAAATCCTTGAGGTAGGCGCGTCCAAGCCAACTGCCCATTGATGCCTACCTCCGGGTCATGCCATTCAAAAGCAAAGTATTCTTGGCTTTTGGGTGCCAAGGGGAGGCTAAAGAAAGCATCCTTCAGGTCTAGGACAGTGTACCAGTCTCTTTCAGGTGGTAGAGAACTCAGCAATGTGTAATGGTTAGGTACAGTGGGGTGAATATCTATCACCCTCCAATTGACTTCCCTTAGATCTTGGACCGGCTGATAATCATTCGAGTTAGGCTTTTTGACAGGCAGTAGGGGAGTATTCCATGCAGATTGGCAAGGCCTGAGAATACCGAGACTGAGTAGTTTACGGATATGAGGAATTATTCCCCTCCTTGCCTCCAGGGACATTGGGTATTGTCGTACCCGGGCGGGGCCTGCCCCTGACTTGAGTTCCACAAACACAGGTGGCCAGTGTTTTGCTAGTCCCATTCGCCCTGTTTCTGCCCAAGCCTGAGGAAGTTCCTCCAGCCAAAGATCCAGATTTTCCTCATAGCCAAGGGGCTGTTCATACAATTTGTATTCACATTCTGAGGCCAGGTTGACGGTTAGGACTTGGATAGGCTTTCCTTTATCATCTAGTAATTGGGCTCCTTCTGACCCAAAATGTATCTGGGCTCTCATTTTGGTCAATAGGTCCCTCCCCAAAAGTGGGTAAGGGCATTCTGGGATGACCATGAATGAATGGGTTACCCGTCCCATTCCCAAGTCCACAGTTCTTCGGGTAGTTCATGAATATTGTTTAATGCCAGTGGCCCCTTGAACCAATGATTTCTTTGAAGATAGTGGTACCTCGGCCTTCAGGAGCACTGAATGTTGGGCTCCAATATCTACCAGAAAGTCCAAGGGTCTCCCCTCAACCTTTAGGGTTACCCTGGGCTCAGGGAGGGGATCCGAACCCTGACCCCCTCATTCCTCCTCCTCCATGAACATAACCTTAGTTTGCAGCTTTTTCTTGGGACAATTTTTTATCCGGTGTCCCTCTTCTTTACAATAGGCACATTGGTTCTTACCTAATGATGATTTGTAGTGTCCCTCTGGCTCCCTTCTTCCTGCTACTCGCTGAAGTTGTTGTCTTCTCTCTCGTGGATCGGAGGCAGTGACTGCCAGGAGTACTTCAGCTAAGTCCCTATTCTGCCTTTTCTCAGCCCTAATTTGTTTTGCTTCTGGACTTTCCCTATTGTTATACACCCTTTCTGCAATCTCTAAGTCCTGTAGCAACTTTTCTCCTAATCTCTCCTGTTTCTGTAACTTTTTCTTAATATCTGGTGCTGCCTGATTAATGAAAGCCAGAGCTACAGACAACTTCTGATCAGAATGCTCAGGGTCATAAGGTGTATATCGTCTATAAGCTTCCATAATCCTCTCTAGAAAGGCTGCTGGGCTTTCATTTTTCTCCCTGTCTAACATCATAGACCTTGGCCAAATTAGTGGGCTGTCTTGCAGCCGCTTTGAGACCTGCCAACAGAGTCTGGCGGTAAAGAAGGAGGTGACTCTTACCTTCAGTTGTATTAAAATCCCAGGTAGGTCGGGTAAGAGGAAATCCAGCGTCAATATCAGCTGGGTTCTGAGTTGGAACCCCAGTATTTCCCAGAACATTTTTCTGGGCTTCTAGGAGGATATGCTCCCTTTCTTCTGTGGTGAAAAGAACCTGCAAAAGCTGTTGGCAGTCATCCCAAGTGGGCTGATGAGTAAAGACCACAGTTTCAAAGAGGTCAATTAGGTGCCTCAGATTCTCAGAAAATTTAGCATTTTGGGTTCTCCAATTGTAAAGGTCGGCCGTGGCAAATGGCCAATAATGATGGGGCTGTTTCCCCTGTCCATCTGTGGGCCCAGTGGCACAAAGAGGCAGAACTGTGGAATCTGCCTCTGGTTCCTTAATTGGGGAAGCCTCCTGCCGGCTCCGGGTGCCCTGCACAGGTCCATCTGATAGGTCCGGGCTGGCCGCAGAGGGGATGCAGGTACCGGTGCCTGTGGTGGTTCTGGGGCTGGTGCTGGCAATCCCCGGGATGGAGGAATAGACCTATAAGGTGGGGGTGGAAAAATCTCATCCTCTGGTGTGCTATCCTGTAATACAGGGTAGAGGGGCGCGGAAGACTTAGGAGGGGACTTGGCCTCTATGACCAATGTAGTGGTGGGACCTGGATCTGCATCTGCAGTCAACGAAGCTTCTGTAAAAGGAGGATTGTTAGCAGGGGGAAGAAAAGCTTTGATCCAAGGTGGGGGATTCATCACCAAATCCTTCAAGACTACTATATAAGGAACCTGGTCAGGGTGTCCCTATACCTTTTGAAATACTTTATCCTCTACGGCCAGAATGGTCGGGAGATGAAAAGTCCCTTCTGGTGGCCATTCAACATTGAAGGTCGGCCATTCCGAACTGCAGTAAGTAATCATTTTCCACTTTTTTACATATACGGAGAGATTGCAAGCTCTTGCCTTAACCTCTTTGAAGTGGATAAGAATCAAGTCAAGGGGGTGGGAAGTCATCTGTCCCATAATATCCTTCACAGTCCAATAAACAAAGACTCAGAAGACTCACAGATGCAAGAAACACAACTGAAAAACGAAAACAGACTCTGCTGGCGCTAAAGGCAAAAACAGGGTGAGGAGTCAAGGACCTGTCTTGCTTCCTCTATCAGAAATTCCTCCAGGATGGGCCCAGAGTCCCTTCCTGGGTAAGGTACTGTAAAAACAGACCTTCAGATTCCCACTCTGTCTCCTCTGCCACAGAAGCCTCAGAGTGGTGGGTGGTTCTAGACCACCTCCAGATACTGATGAAGTTGGGGGACGTCTCTCCTAACTTCAGTGACTGTGATTGTTTGACACGTCTGTCTAATCACATTTAGTCACTCATACAGATGCCTCGAGGCAGAACAGAATACAGAAGATAAGCGCCAAGGAGAACACCGCACACTGCACAAAGCACAAAGAGACAAAGACAGACGGAGACTGAGACACAGACACAACACTTACCAGCTGGTATGAGACCTCCGGATCAGTCCTGAGGTCTTGGGTGGCCCTGGAATCTCGGTGGGACCTCCAGATGTTATACCCAGTTTGAGAGCCCCCACAAGATCTACAGGAATCGACTCCATTGCAAAACACACGAGGGTCTTTATTATTACAAGCTCGAGCCGGGTGGCTGCCCTTTACAAAGACATACGGGCAAGCGAACCCCGGCTCTGGGAGATCAAGGTTTTTAAAGGAACAAAAATGCCAGTGGGGTAGTACAAGCTTTGGCATTACAGGATTGGGTAAGAGGGACAAAACGCAAGTGGGGTGGTCTCTAGGGAAGCTGACCTTTAAAATGATTGGTCTATTTTTAGGCGCCAGGACTGCTAATGGTAGGGCCTAGCTACCTGGGAGACGTCTGACCTCTAGTTCTTAGGGGCCATGTGACTCCAGTCATACCTTTAGGTTTATCTGGGTGGGGAATGTTGTTGGCCCATTATATGAAAGGAATGTGGTCTTGTGATTCTGTCTTAGCCTTTGGGCTAGCCCTCTGCTCTGAAAGGAATGTGGGACTCTGCCCTAGCCTCTGGGCTAGCCCTCTGCTCTGAAAGGAATGTGGTCTTGTGATTCTGCCTCAGCCCCAGGAATTAACTCTAATCTTTCACCTTCCCCGTGGGGTTTTCTTGCGACTGGGACTCCCAGTCTCTGGCACCCTTGTGTCCACCAATCAGCCTGGGAAAGTGATCGGGACAATCAGACTTGCAGCCCCAGCCTGGAGACCCAAAGACTGTGTTACCCGGGTTCTGGCTGTGCGGCCCGAGAGTAGACCCGACTGATTCCCATGCCGTGGGAGCCTCCCCTCACCTGGTAATCATGACAGCTGTTGTTTTAGGGCCCAGAGTTCAGTCTCTTGGTCTCTGCACAGAGTGTGTTGTCCCGCTTCTCAGACACAGTGTTCTCCTGGCGCCGCCATCTTGACCCCCTCCCTAGCAGTGTTTCAAAGCAGACACTAAGACTCATAACCAAACTCTCAGCAGAGTGCAGGGAATCATATGAAAGAAAGGGAGTTAATATGATATGGAAAGGATAGGAGCTTTACAAGGACCAAATATATCCGGGCACAGGGTCTTTTCTGAGACTGACACTCAACCAAGGACCATATATGGATATAACCTAGAACTTCTGCTTGGATGTGGCCCGTGGTAGCTCAGTAACCAAGTAGTTTTCCAAAGTAAGGGGAACAAGGAATATTTCTAACAGGATCTCAAGGGCAGGCTCTTTGACACCCCCCTCCCAAGGGAGGAGCAGTCCTATTAGGCCACAGAGGAGGACTTTTCAGCCAGCCCTGAAGATACCTGATAAAACAGGGTCAAATGAAAGGGGAGGAGGTCCTCCCATATCAGTGGACTTGGAAAGGGGCAGGGTGGAGACCAGGGAGGGAGTGTGGGGTTGGGGAGGGAATGAGGGAGTGGGATACAGCTGGGACACAGAGTTAACAAAATGTAACTAAAAAGAAAAATAAAATTAAAAAAAAGAGCTTTTTAAGTTTTTTATATATTCTGGATAGTAGCCCTCTGTCAGATATAGGATTTGTGAAGATCCTTCCCCAATCTGTAGGTTGTTGTTTTGTTCTGATTATAGTGCCCTTTGCTTTAGATAAGGTTTTCAGTTTCATAAGGTCCCATTTATTAATTGTTGCTCTTAGAGCCTGTGCTGTTGGTGTTCAGTTCAGGAATTTGTCTCCTGTACCAATGAGTTCAAGGCTCTTCCCTGCTTTTTCTTTTAACGGGTTTAGTGTGTCCATTTTTATATTGAGGTCTTTGATATACTTGGATTTTAGTTTTTTACAGGATGGTAAGTATGGATATATTAATATTTTTCTACATGTAAACATTCAGTTAGACCAGCACCATTTGTTGAAGATGCTACCTTTTTCCATTGTATGGTTTTGACATCTTTGTCAAAATTCAGGTGTCCATAATGTGTGCGTTTATTTCTGGGTCTTCTATTTTACTCCATTGATCCACCATTCTCTTTCTATGCCAGTATCATGTGGTTTTTATTAATGTTGCTCTATAGTACAGCTTGAGATCAGGGATGGAGATATCTCCAGAAGATCTTATTGTAGAGGATTGTTTTAGTGCTCCTGGGTTTCTTGTAATTCTATATAAAGTTGAGAATTTTTCTTTCAAGGTCTTTAAGAATTGTGTTAGTAATCTGATGGGAATTGCATTGAATCTGTAGATTGTTTTTGTAAGATGGTCATTTTTAATATGTTAATCCTGTGAAGCCATGAGCATTGGAGATCTTTCCATCTTCTGATATCTTCTTCTAATTCTTTCTTCAAAGACTGAAAGGTTTTTTTCATACAAGTCTTGGTTAAAGTTACACCAAGGTATTTTATGCCCTTTGTGACTATTGTGAAGTGTGTTGTTTCCCTAATTTCTTTCTCAGTCCTTTTCTTTTGTATATAGGATGGCTACTGATATTTTTTTTAGTTGATTTTGTACCCATCCATTGGACTGAAGGTGTTTATCAGCTGTAGGAATTCCCTGGTAGAATTCAGTTTTGCTAAGAGTTTGTCTATCTTTTTTATTTTCTCAAAGAACCAGATTTTGGTTTCATTGATTTTTTGAATTCTTTTATTTGTTTCTAATTTATTAATTTCTGCCCTGAGTTTGATTATTTCTAGCCGTCTACTACTCTTGGATATGTCTGCTTCCTTTTTTTCCTAGGGCTTTCAGGTAAGCATTTAACTTGCTTGTATGAGATGTTTCAAATTTCTTCTTGAAGGTGATTAATGCTATGAATTTTCCTCTTAGCAATGCTTTCATTGTGTCCCATAATTTTGGGTATGTTTTGCCTTCATTTTCACTGAATTTTAGGAAGTCTTTAATTTCTTTCTTTATTTCTCCCCTGACCTAGCTGTCATTAAGTAACAGGATATTCAGTTTCAATGTATGTGTAGGTTTTTTGCTATTTCTGTTTTTGTTGAGGTCCGGGTTTAGACCAGATAGGTCTGATAGAATACAAGGGATTATTTCAATCTTCATGTATCTGTTGAACCTTCCTTTGTGACCAACTATATGGTGTATTTTGGAGAAGGTTCCATGAGGTGCTGAGAAGAAGGTAAATTTTTTGTGTTTGGGTGAAGGGTTCTTTAGAGGTCTGTTAGGTCCATTCGATTCATGACCTATGTCAGAGTCATTGTGTCTTTGTTTAATTTCTGGTTTGTTGACCTGTTCTTTTTTGGGAGTGGGGTATTGAGTCTGCCTCTACAAATGTGTGTATATCTATGTGGGGTTTCGGTTTTATTAATGTTTCTTTTACAAATGTGGGTGCTCTTGTATTTGGGACACAGATGTTCAGAATTGTGATGGCTTCTTGGTGGAATTTTCCTTTGATGATTATGGAATGACCTTCCAATATCTTTTGATTAATTTTGGATTAAAATATATTTTAGTAGATATTAGAATGACTACTCCTGCCTACTTCTTCGGTCCGTTTGTTTGGAAAACTGTCTTCTAGCCCTTTACAATCACAAATAATGTCTATCTTTGTGACTTAGGTGTGTTTCTTGTGTGCAAAAGATTGTTGGATCTTCTTTATTTATCAATTGTGTTAGTTTTTCTCATTTTATTGGAGAGTTGAGTCCGTTGAAGTTGAGCGAAATTAATGACCAGTGGCTGATCCATCCTTTGATATTAAAAGAGGCAAGGGAAAAAGGCCAAGTAAAATAAAATGGCAAACCAAATGGGAGCAACCACAAAGGATACAGACACCATCCTTTAAAAAAAGAAAACCAAACACGCAAACACACAAGCACCACCAAATCCACAATAAATGGAAATAACAATCATTAGTCACTAATATCTATTAACACCAATTGTCTCAGGAATGAAAGAGGGAGGGTGGGATTTCAACCAATCAAGGAGGAGACTACAGCTGAGATATAAAGTGAATAAATTGTAATTAATATTAAAAATAAAAATTTAATTTAAAAAAGAAAAATTGACACATACTAACAGAATTTTGCAGAAACAGGATTCAACAATTTGCTGCATTTAAGAAATATACCTCTGCAACAAACACGGACACTACTTCAGAATAAAGCACTGAAAAAAGGTTTTCCAAGCAAAGGGACACAAGAAGGAAGCTAGAGTAGCCATTCTAATACCTAATAAAATACACATTCAACCAAATTTAATGAAAAGAGATGGAGAGACACTTCATTCTCATCAAAGGAAAAATTCCCCCAGTGGAGATCACAATCCTAAGCATCTATACACTAAACACAAGGGCTCCTGAATTTGTCAAAGAAATATTATTAAAGCTTAAATCACACAATGATCCCAACATCTTAATAGCGGGAAACATCAACACTCTATACTCAACAAGGGACTTCCCATTGAGACAGAAACTCAACAAAGAAATAATGACACTTAGAGAGGTCTTAAATCAAATGGACCTAACATTTGTTTACACAACCTTTCATTCAAACAAAAAAAGAGTATAACTTCTCAGCACCTCATGGAACCTTCCCCCAAATGACCATATATTTGGGCACAAAGCAAACCTCAACAGATACAAGAATATTGAAATAGTCTCTTCTGGTATATCACACTGCCGTGCTCTAAAACTAGACCTCAACAATAACATAACAAGATACCTACACACAGATGGAAACTAAGCAAATCTCTATTCAATGACAATTGGGTCAGGGAGGAAATAAAAAAAGAAATTAATGACTTCCTAGAACTTAATAAAAATGAAATTGCAACCTACCTTAGCTTAAGGGACACAAAGAAAGCAGTGGTAAGAGTAAATTTCATATCATTAAGTGCCTTCATAAAGAAATTCAAGGCATATCATACAAGCGACTTAAATGGTACAACTTGAAGGACAAGAAAAGAAGCAGACACACCCAAGAGGATTAGACAGCTGGAAAGAATCAAACTCAGGGCTGAAATCAATGCACTGGAAACAAAGACAAAATTCCAAGAATCAAATAAAGTAAAGCTGGTTCTTTGAGAAAAACAAGAATATGGACAAACCCTTAGCCAAAATACATAAAAGACAGAGAGAAAATATTCAAGTCAACAAAATCAGAAATGAAAATGGGGACATAACAACAGACAATGAGGAAATCCAAACAATCATTAGATGTTACTACAAAAACCTAATATGCCCCAAAATTTGAAAATCAAAATGAAATGGATAATTTTCATTTTTTTATTAGTTACATTTTATTAACTCTGTATCCCAGCTGTATCCTGCTCCCTCATTCCCTCTCAGTCCCACCTTCCCTCCCTCATCTCCTCCCTCCCTTTCCAAGTCCACTGATCGAGGAGGACCTCCTCTGCTTTGATCTGACCCTGTTTTCTCAGGTATCTTCAAGACTGGGTGCAAAGTACTCCTCTGTAGCATAGCAGGACTGCTCATCTCTTGGGGGGTGGGGAGGTCAAAGAGCTTACCATTGAGTTCCTGTCAGAAATAGTCCCTGTTCCCCTTACTAGGGAAAAAATTGTTTACTGAGCTACCACGGGCTACATCTGAGCAAAGGTTCTAGGTTATAAACATACATGGTCCTTGGTGGAGTATCACTTTCAGAAAAGACCCCTGTGTGGAGATATATTTGGTCCTTGTGGAGTTCCTATCCTCTCCAAGTCATACTAACTCCCCTTTCTTTCATAGGATTCCTTGCACTCTACTGAAGGTTTGGTTATGAGTCTTAGTATCTGCTTTAATACACTGCTAGGTAGTCTTTCAGAGGTCATGAGGTGTAGGCTCCTGTCATCTTGTTTTCTCCCATGTCCAGTGGATATCCAATTTCTTTTGTTTTTCTAATTGAGGATTTATCACCTTACACTGGGTCTATTCCCAAGGAAATAGAAGCATTCATCATCTGTCTCCCTTCCAAAAAAAAAAAAAAAAACCACACAAAAAAAACTGAGCCAGATGGATTCAGTGCAGAATTCTACCAGGCCTTCAAAGTAGTGCTAACTCCAATTCTCTCCAAACTATTCCACAAAATAGAAACAGAAAAACATTACCAAAGTCATTCTATGAAGTCATAGTCACCTCACAAAGACCCCCAAAAATGAGAATGTCAGACCTATCTCTCTTATGAACATTGATGAAAAAATACTCAACAAAATACTTGGAAAAAAATCCAAGAACACAGCAAAGATATCATCCACTATGACCAAGTAGGCTTTATCCCAGGCATGCAAGGGTGGTTCAGCATAGGGAAATCCATCAATGTAATCCACCACATAAACAAACTAAAGGAGACAATTTTCTTGATAGATCCCATTTACCAAAATTAAAATGAAATCAGATAGATTGAATAGCCCCATATCCCCAAAGAAATAAGAAGCAGTGATCAAAAGTTCCCCTTAAAAAAAAATGCCAGATGGTTTCAGTTTCAAAGAAGAGATAACTCCAACTTTCATCTAATTATTCCATGAAATAGAAATAAAAGGAATATTACCAAGCCCATTTAATGAAGCCACAGTAAATTTGATACCTAAACAACACAAAGACACAGCAAATAGAGAACTTCAGACCTTTCTGTCTTATAAACATTGATGCAAAAACACTCAATTAAATATTTGCAAAACAAATCCAAGAACATATACCACAGATCATCCACCATGACCAAGTAGGCTTAATCTCAGTAATAAACAGGTGATTCAATATATGAAAATCCATCAATGTATTTCATCATATAAACAAACTGAAGGAGAAAAACCACAGGATCATGTCCTTAGATGCCAAAAAAGCGCATTTGACAAAATCCAACATGCATTCATGTTTAAAGTCTTGGAGAGATCGGGGATACAAGGCACATACCTAAACCTAGTAAAGACAATATACAGCAAGCCTATAGCCAACATCAAACTAAACGGAGATAAACTTAAATCAATCCCACTGAAATCAGGGAGAAGGCAAGGCAGGCAACTCTCTCCTTATCTCTTCAACATAGTAATTGAAGTCCTAGCCAGAGCAATAAGGAGATCAAGGGGATACAAATTTGAAAGGAAGAAATCAAGGTATAATTATTTGCAGATGACATGATAGTATACATGAGCGATCCCAAAAATTCAACCAGGGAACTACTTCAACTGATATACACATTCAGCAATGTGGCTGGACACAAAATTAACTCAAAAAAAAAAAATCAGAAGCCCTCCTGTATACCAAAGCAAAATAGATGCGAATGAAATATGGGAAAGAAAACCCTTCACAGTAACCACTAATAACATAAAGTACCTCAGTGTAACTCTAACTAGCAAGTGAAAGACCTCTTTGAAAAAAAACTTAGTCTCTGAAGACAGAAATTGAAGAAGATATCAGAAGATAGAAAGATCTCCCATGTTCTTGGACCAGTAGGATTAACATAGTGAAAGCGGGCATTCTGCCCAAAGCAATCTACAGATTCAATGCAATTCCCATCAAAGTACCAACACAATTCTTTACAGATCTTGAAAGAACAATTCAAACTTCATTTGGAAAAACCAAGATTTGCCAAATGAACCTTAAAACAACAGATCATCTGGAGGTATCTCCATCCCTGATCTCAAGCTGTACTACAGAGCAATCACAATAAAAACTGAATAGTATTAGCATAGAAACAAAAGGGAGGATCAATGGAACTGAACTGGAGCCAGAAATAAATCCACACACCTACCCATACTTGATAGAAGTGCCACCATTACACTACAGTGATATTCGGTGTGCTACTTGGTCATTGCTCTGGGTCATAAGCATTTCATACAATAAGACAACTAATTGCTCCTCTCCCTTGAGAAATGAAATAATATCTTCCAATACTGTGAGTCATACCTGAGGCAGTGTGCATTCAGGCCACTTCCCACTGTGTCTATATTCTGTGTATGAACTGTGTAGTTTCTTTGGCAATAATTCCTTACTTGGATTCTGGGAGACACCAAGGAGCATCAGCAATAGTGCAGATTGTTTTAGTGGGTTTGGGCACTATCCTAAACAATTCAGAATGTTCTTTCTATTTAGTCCTGGAATTTTTGTAACACAGTATATCGCTTGGGGAAGGGTGCTTCATCTCCCCAAGTGGAGTAACTTCATTTAATGTATATCTATACATACACATACAAATGTTGTATGCATTTTTTAAATGTTTTAATTTTTATTTTTATATCTTATACTTTATTCACATTGTACCCCAGCTTTAGTCCCCTACCTCATTCCCTCGCAATCACACCATCTTTCTCTTATCTCCTCCCATACACCTCTCCAAGTATAGGAAAGGTTCTCTTACCCTTCCATCTGAACCTAGCTTATCAGGTCTCATCAGGACTGGCTGAAGTGTGCTCCTCTGTGGCCTGGAAAGGCTGCTAACCACTCAGGTGGCATGGTCAAAGAGCCTGCCACTGAGTTCATGTCAGAGACAGTAGCTGATCTCCTTATCCATGCAAGGAACCTGCATGGATACTGATCTGCCATGTACTACATCTGAGCAGGGGTTCTAGGATATATCCATCAATGGTCCTTTGTTGGAGTATAGGTCTCAGGAATAACCCCAGGTCCCAGATATTTTGGTTCTATTGTTCTCCTTGTAGAGATCCTCTCCTCTCCAGGTCTTACTGTCTCCCCCTTCTTTCATAGGAATCCCTGCACTCTGCTCAAGGTTTGGTTACGAGTCTCAGCATCTGCTTTGATACACTGCTAGGTAGAGTCTTTCAGAGGCCCTCTGTGGTAGGCTCTTGTCCTGCTTCCTGTTTTCTGCCTCTTCCAATGTCCATGCCATTTGTCTTTCTGAGTGAAGATTGACCATCTTACCCAGGGTCCTCCTTCTTGCTTAGCTTCATTAGGTGTACAGATTTTCATATATTTATTCTATATTATAGGTCTAGTATCCCCTTGTAAGTGAGTAAATACCGTGTGTGATGTTCTCTTTTGGGATACCTCACTCAGGATGATCTATTCAAGATCCCCCTATTTGTCTCCAAATATCATGATTTCCTACTTATTTTTTATTGCTGAGGAGTATTCCACTGCGTAAGTGTACCAGAGTTTCTGTATCCATTCCTCAGCCGAGGGATATCTGGTTTGTTTCCAGTTTATAGCTATTAGGAGTAAAGCTGTTATGAACATGGTTGAGCAAATGAATTTGGTGTGTTCATGAGCATATTTTGGATGTATGCCAAGGAGTGGTATAGCTGGTACTTGAAGAAGGGCTATTCCTAATTGTCTGAGAAAGTGCCAGATTGATTTCCAAATTGGTTTTACAAATCTACATTCCCACCAGCAATAGAGGAGGGTTCCCCTTTCTCCACATCCTCTCCAGCCTGCATTTTCATTTGAGATTTTGATCTTAGCCCTTCTGATGTGTGTAAGGTGAAATCTCAGGTTTTTTTTTTTTTTGATTTGCATCTCCCTGATGATGAAGGATGTTGAGCATTTCTTTAAGCATTTCTCTACCATTCTATATTCCTGTACAGAGAATTCTCTGTTTAGCTGTGTATTCCACTTTTTAAATTGGATTATTTGATTTGTTGATTTTTAAATTTTTTGGAACTTTATATATTTTGGATATTAGCCATCTGTTAGATATAGGATTGGTGAAGAGCCTTTCCCAGTCTGTGGGCTGTCATTTTGTTCTGAAGAGAGTGTCTTTTGTATACAGAAGCTTTTCAGTTTCATGAGGTCCCATTTATTGATTATTGATCTTAGAGCTTGTGGTATTGGTGTTCTCTTCGGGAAGTTGTCTCCTGTGTCAATAAGTCAAAGGCAATTCCCCACTTTTTCACCTAATGGATTTAGTGTGTCTGTTTTTATTTTGATGTCTTTGATCCACTTGGACTTTAGTTTTGTGCAGGGTGATAAATATGGATCTATTTGCATTTTTCTTCCTGTAGACATCCAGTTAGACCAGCACCATTTGTTGAAGATGCTTTCTTTTTTCCATTGTATGGTTTTAGCTTCCTTGTCAAAATTCATGTGTCCGTAGGTTTGTGGATTTTTTTCTGGGTCTTCTATTCAGTTCCATTGATCCACCCTTCTGTTTCTATGCCAATACCATGCAGGTTTTTTTTTTTTTTTTTTTTTTTACTACTACTCTGTAGTACAGCTTGAGTTCTGGGATGAAGATACATCCAAATGTTCTGTTGTTGTACAGGGTTGTTTTGGCAATCTGGGTTTTTTGTTTTCCCACATAAATTTGAGAACTGTTCTTTCAACTTCTGTACAGAATTGTGTTGGTATGTTGAAGGGAATTGCATTGAATCTGTAGATTGCTTTTGGCAGAACAGCCATTTTCACAATGTTAATCATACTGATCCATGGGAATGGGAGATCTTGCCATCATCTTATATCTTCTTCAATTTCTTTCTTTCCGAGACTTGAAGTTATTTCTGTACAGGTCTTTCACTTGCTGGTTAGAGTCACACTGAGGTGTTTTATGTTATTAGTGGCTATTGTGAAGGGTTTTGTTTCCCTCATTTCTTTCGCAGTTATTTTGCTTTGGTATACAGGAGGACTTCTGACTTTTTGAGTTAATTTTCTGTCCAGCCACATTGCTGAAGCTGTTTAACAGCTGAAGGAGTTTCCTGGTTGAATTTTTGGGATTGCTCAGGTATACTATCATATCATCTGCAAATAGTGATACTTTGACTAATTCCTTTCAGATTTGTATCCCCTCGATCTCCTTTAGTTGTCTTATTGCTCTAGCTAGGACTTTAGGTACTATGCTGAAGCAATATGGAGTTGTTTGCCTTGCCTTCTCCCTGATTTCAGTGGGATTGATTTAAGTTTATCTCCGTTTAGTTTGATGTTGGCTATAGGCTTGCTGTATATTGACTTTACTAGGTTTAGGTAGTGCTTTGTATCCCTGATCTCTCCAAGTCTTTAAACATGAATGGCTGTTGGATTTTGTCTAATGCTTTTTTGACATCTAAGGACATGATCCTGTGGTTTTTCTCCTTTAGTTTGCTTATATGGTAGATTACATTGAAGGATTTCCATATATCGAAACATCAGTTTGTTTATGTGGTGGATCACATTGATGGATTTCCATATATTGAACCATCCCTGCATGCCTGGAATGAAGCCTACTTGGTCATGATGGATGATAACTTTTATGTGTTCTTGGATTCTGTTTGCAAGAATTTTATTGAGTATTTTTGCATCGATGTTAATAAGAGAAATAGGTCTGAAATCTGTTGGGTCTTTGTGTGGTTTAGTTATCAAGTTAATTGTGGCTTCATTGAATGATTCTGGTAATGTTCCTTCTGTTTCTATTTTGTGGAATAATTTTAAAGAAATTTGGAGTTAGCTATTCTTTGAAGGTTTGGTAGAATTCTGTGCTGAAAGCACCTAGCCCTGGGCTTTTTGGAAGGGGAATTTTGAAGACTGCTTCTATTTTCCTTGGGGATATAGGACTGTTCAATCTATTTATCTGATCTTGATTTAATTTTCGTAAATGGGATCTATCAATAAAATTGTCCATTTAATTTAGATTTTCAAATTTTGTGGCATATTAAGATATTGTAGTAAGACCATATGAATGATTGGATTTCCTCAGTGTTTATTGTTATGTCTGCTTTTTGTTTCTGGTTTTGTTGATTTGAACAAATCTGCCTTTTAGTTATTTTGGCAAAGTTTGTGTCTATCTTATTGATTTTCTCAAAGAATCAGCTTTGGTTTATTTGATTCTTTGAATTCTTTCTGTGTTCCTAGTGTATTGATTTCATCCCTGAGTTTGATTCTTTTCAGCTGTCTACTCCTCTTGGGGATGACTGCTTCTTTTTGGTCTAGGGCTTTCAGGTGAGCAATTAAGTTGTTTTTATGATATGTTTCAAATTTCTTCTTGAAGGCACTTAGTGCTATAAACTTTCCTCTTAGCACTGCATTCATTGTGTTCCATAAGTTTGGGTATGTTGTGCCATCATTTAAATTAATTCTAGGAAGTCTTAATTTGTTTCTTAATATCTTCTTTAACCCAGCTGTCATTGATTAGGGAGTCATTCTGTTTCCAGGTGTGTGTAGGCTTTTAGCAAAAATAGCAATTTCTGTTGTTGTTGTGGCCCAGATTTAGTCCATGGTGGTCAGGTAGGATACAAGGGATTATTTCAATTTTCTTGTATAAGCTGAGGCTTGCTTTGTGACCAACTGTATTGTCTCTTTTGGAGAAAGTTCCATGAGGTGCTGAAAAGAATTTATACTCTTTTGAATTTGGGTGAAAAATTCTGCAGACATCTATTCAGTCCATTTGATTTAGGACCTCTGTGAGTGCCATTATTTCCCTGTTTAGCTTCTGTCTGGATGATCTGACCCTTGTTAAGAGTGAAGTGTTGAAATCTCCCACTGTTAAGCTGTTGGGATCGTTGTGTCATTGGAGCTTTAATAATGTTTCATTTACCAATGCAGGTGCTCTTGTATTTGCGGCATAAATACTCAGAATTATGTTTTCCTCCTGGTGGATTTTTTTCTTTGATGGGAATGGCATTCACCTTCTCTTATTTTTTGATTAATTTTGTTTTGAAAATTTTTGTTATTGGATGTTAGGATAGCTACCCCAGCTTGTTTTCTGGGTCCATTTGCTTGAAAATATTTTTTCAGCCTTTTAATCTAAAGTAGCATATATCTTTATTGCAAAGATGTATTTCTTGGATGTAGTAGAATTTTGGATCCTGTTTCTGCAACAATTCTGTTAGTCTGTGTCTTTTTATTGGAGAGTTGAGCCCATTGATATTGATAGATAGTGAACAATGAATGTTAGTATTTTTTATAATAATGATTTTATAACAATGAATGTGTATTTGGTGATATTACTGTGGTTCAATGCTTGTTTTCTTTTAATTTTTTTGTTGTGAAATTATCTATATCGGTATTTTCTTGGATATAATTGAATTCAATGGACTGCAGTTTTCCTTCCAGTGTTTTCTGTAAGGCTGGGTTGCTGTGTAGATATTGTTTAAGTTTAGTTTTGTCATGGAATAGTTTGTTTTCTCCATCAATGTTGATTGTAAGCTTTGCTGGGTATAGTAGTCTGGTTTGGCCTCTGTGGTCCCTTCGAGTCTGCATGACATCTCCCCATTCCCTTCTGGCTTTCATAGTTTCTGTTGTGATTCTCATAAGTCTACCTTTATAGGTTACTTGGCCTTTTTCCCTTGCTGCTTTTAGTATTTTTTCTTTGTTATGTCCTTTTAGTGTTTTGACTATTATGTGAGATGAGGAGTTTCTTTTCTTGTCTATTCTATTTGGTGGTCTGAAGGCCTCTTGTATGTTTATGGACATCTCTTTCTTAAGGTTGGGAAAATTTGCTTCTGTGATTTTCTTGAAAATATTTTCCGGACCTTTTTGCCCGGAATCTTCTTTTTCGTCTATTCCTATTTAATCCTAGATTTCATCTTTTCATGGTGTCCTTGATATCTTGGATGTTTTGTGTTTGGAACTTTTCTGATTTTACTTTTTCTTTGAGAGATGTATCTATTCCTGCAAGTGTATCTTTAGCACCTGAGATTCTCTCTTCCATCTCTTGTATTCTTTTGGTGATGCTTACTTTTATGGTACCTGATCTTTTCTCTAAGTTCTCCAGCTCCAGGCTTTTCTCTGTTTGTGTTTTCTTTATTGAATCTAATTCTGTTTTCATGTCTTGGAACACTTCCTTCATCTATTTGAAGCAGATTCCTGCTTTTCCATGTTGGCCTCTGTTTTTTGTTCTCTGTATGCCACTAATTGTACCTCTACCCATGCCTCTATTTATTTGGCTCTATTTGCCTGTAATTCTTTGAGAGCTTTGTTCATTTCCTCTTTATTTGTCTCCATTTGTGTGGCTATTTCTTTGAGAGATTTGTTTGTTTCCTCTATATGTTCCTCTAAGAACTGGATAAACATTGCTATAAAATCATTTTCCTGTGTTTCCCATGAATTAAAATATCCATTGATTTTGGGGTTGCTGGTGAAGCAATGACGT
Source organism: Meriones unguiculatus (assembly GCF_030254825.1). Classification (NCBI taxonomy): domain Eukaryota; kingdom Metazoa; phylum Chordata; class Mammalia; order Rodentia; family Muridae; genus Meriones; species Meriones unguiculatus. Next base: position 87,084,084 of record NC_083369.1, on the reverse strand, counting down.
CCTGATTTTTGTTGGATGTGTTCTTATGCTGACCTCTAACCATCTGCTTATCTGCAACCTTTGCTGTTTGTTTCTGGAGTCTGCACTTCAGACTCGGTCTGTCTTTCTCTGGTGTCTGGTGTATTTGCAGTGGCCTACAGGCCTGTCATACTGTCTTCCTGGTATTCAGATCTCTCTGGTCTACAAGAATTGTTTGCCTTGACTCCACTGGTAGATCCACAGAATAAAGGCTTCAATGCTGAAAACACTTTCTCAAGAATCCCTATTTTGCCCACATTGGGTGTTTTGTGGGAGGGATCCACTGTCTGGCTGCTAGCTTAGAGGGACTCTGCATCTGGAGCACTGCATGCAGTCACTTGAAGGCACTCACTATCAGTCCTAATTGGAAAGCATAGGCATTGCCCCATTCTCTACTCTCAGATTTGGGCCAATTTTGGAGATTTTGATCCTGTGCCCCTCAGATACAGTAAGTGCTGGTAGCAGCCATCTTGGATCTCCCATTTTTACTCTGTTAATCCTGCTGAGCCATGCCTGTGGGAGATCTTTCCATCTTCTGATATCTCCTTCATTTTCTTTCTTCAGAGACTTGAAATTTTTTGTTTGTTGTTTGTTTATTTTTTTCTTCATACAAGTCTTTAACTTGCTTGGTTAAAGCTACATCAAGGTATGTTAGGTCCTTTGTGGCCATTGTGAAGGGTGTTGTTTCCCTAATTTCTTTCCAGCCCATTTGTCTTTTGTATATAGGAGGGCTACTGATTTTGTATCTAGCCACTTTGATGAAGGTGGTTATCAACTATAGAAGTTCCCTGGTAGAATAGACTATAGCCACCAGGGTATTAAAGCAGATGCTGAGACCCATAGTGAAACTTTGGGCAGCATACAGAGAATCTTATGAACAAAGGGGGAGATAGAAAGACCTGGAGGGGTCTGGAATACCACAAGGAGCCCAACACAAGTGAAACAAAAATCTGGGCTCAAAGATCTTTCCTGAGATTGTTACTCCAATCCAGGAACATTCATGGAGATAACCTGGAACCCCTGAACAGATGTACCCCATCCAGCTCAGTGCCCAAGTGGGTTTACTACTAAGGAGAACAGGGTCTGTTTCTGACATGTACTCTTTGATTACCTCTCCCTGAGGGATGGGGGCAACCTTTCCAGCCCACAAAGGAAGGCAATTTGAACAGTCCTGATGAGACCTGCTAAGGTAGGTTCAGATGGAAGGGGAGTGGGACCTCCTCTATCAATTGACTGGGGATGGGGCATGGGAGGAAAAGAGGGAGGGAGGGCACAATTGGGTCGGAATGAGAGAGGGGGACTATAGCTGGGATACAAAGTGAATACATTGAAATTAATATAAAAAATTAAAATGATGTAGGGGTGATGTAGGAGCTAAGCAGGAATACAAAGTGAATAAATTGTAATAATTAAAAAAATTAAAAGTTGCTAATGAAAAAGAATAAAGAAAAGAAAAGAAACTAGTATTTTGGGAGCGTGTTCCCACAATACTGTGTTAGCTAAATAAAAAGTGACAGAAAAAAAAATACTGACACAAGTTAACTAAATTGTTCCATATTTTAATATATTGACCAAAACTCAGGTGACATAAGTGACTGATTTACCAAAGCAACATGTATTCCAAGATAAATGAAAGTATAAAAAAAGAATAAAATATATATTTCTTAAAAAGTGTCAAATTTGTAGGATACTCATTAGAGAATCCTAAAAATTCATGTTACCCCAGTGAGTTTTATACAAGAGTAAACTTTAAAGGGTTTGAAGAATTGCCTCAAGTGCACTGGCCTGTAGTTAGTCATGCCTGTGAAAGATCTCCTATTTTTGATTGCTACAGGAAAGTTCAGGGGATTAGCGGGCAGCACCATCTACCTAGATCTGTGATTTATAAAATGTCTAGTTGAACATCAGCTACTGAACAAGCCAGCCATAAGCCATAAACCACCTTCATGGTTTAAGCTTCTCACCTAACTTCTTTTAATCATGGGTATGTGTCCTGACATATAAGCCAAACAAACCTTTTTCTCTTCTAAGTTGGTTTTGTACATGGTATTTATCATAACAAGAGAAAAGAAAATTGGAACACATATATAACACTGTTTTTAGGCAAAATTAACAGTAAAAACATGTTTATAATATTAGCACCTAAGACCTTTAAGCAATATTATATCTATGTCCTATTTATTCATTTCTATGTTAAACATTTACAGATTATTTTTATACAGTAATGAGGGGGGATAGGAATGAAATTTGATATATATAATACATGTGTGCAAATGTTTGAATGAAACCTACTATTTTGTATAACATGTATGCTAATAAAAAGATACTTCACTAGATTGTCTGTAAAAGCCAAAATACATTAGAGAAAAAAATTAACATATTTACATGCAGTTTTGGATCATGCTTACAGTTACTGTTCATTAGTAGTAAATCTTCACCCTTACAATAGCTAATTCAACAACTGCAAAAACAAAAGTCGGCTTTAAGAAGATAAATTTAAATCTACTTAAGAAATATTCCTCAGCTTGACAAAGAGATGGCCCCCCTCATGCCTGAGACAGGGTAGGCTCCTGTAATGATATGGGTGTGATTCTAGCTGAGATTCCTAACAAGGCTTGGACATATGAAGAATTAAGGGACCACCTCCTAGCCAAGCAGGGCTAGTGGAAGGAGAGGAACAGCAATCCACCAAAGAAACCTTTGATCCAAAAATTACCCTGCCAATAAGAACTGCAGGGATAAAAAAGAGAACAAAGGTTGAGGGAATGTCCAACCAAAAATTGCCCCAACCTTAGACTCACTCCATGGTAGAAAGCCAGCCTTGACACTAATAATGATACCCTGCTTTGTTAGCAGAGAGTAGCCTAACTTTACTCTCTTCTGGGAGGCTCCATCCAGCAGCTGATGAGACAGATGGTGGGACTTGTAGCCAAGCATGGGGCAGAGCTCCAGGGGTCCTGTGGAAGTGTTGGGGGAAAGATGGAAAGACCTGGAGAGGTCAGGAAGCTCACAAGAAGACCAACAGAGACAACTAACCCAGTCCCATGGTGGCTTATAGAGACTGAGATAACAAATTAAGAGCATGCATGGGCTGGACTTAAGCCCTCTGAACATATGTGGCCAAAGGGTGGATTAGTCTTCATATGGGGAGCCTGGTGAGTAGAGCAGAGGTGGAGGGGATATTGCTAACATGGACTCTATTGCCTGCCTTTGGATCACTTTCTCCTGGCAGGGTTGTCTTGCCTGGTCTCAGGGATTGGATATGCCCAGTCTTTATGACACTTGATGTGCTATGGAAGGTTGATATGGGGAGTTGGGGGACTCCACTTTTCTGGGTAGAAAGGGAGAGGAGAAGGAAGGGAAGAGGAGGACTAGGAGGAGAAAATGGGGGAACTCATGGGATGTAAGGTAAATAAACTGAAATAAAATTCCTCATATATGTCAGCATCTACTTTCTGAAGTCCTGTTAGCTTGATTATAGAATCTTATAAAGCACTACATTATATTGTCATTATCGACAAGAGAATAAAATCCTTCTTATGATAAAATCATATTAAACCTAGGAATCATAAACCTAGGAATCTCACATTACAGGTTGGTCAAGTAATTTTCAGGTCTAGGAATCAGTAGGGATATAGAAAATGATTCAATGATAATGAAAAGGGGATCCTGATCAACACCTTAAACATTGTGAAAATGCATTATTAAAAACCTCATCTAGGATCCAAGATGGTGGTGCAGACCATGCAGGGTACCTAAACAGCAGCTCAGCAGTAAGAGCAGGGTGACCGTCAGACTGTACTATGGACCCCCAAACCCCAACTTCTGTGTTTCTCAGGTGAGAGGAGAATCCACGAGGATACTCAAAGGTCCAATTTCAGGCCACCCAGCTAATACCAGGAGAAATTCCCAGCTCCTTCCTGGCACTGACATAGCCCTAGGCCACCTGCCTAATCCTACCATCTGTGGGTACCTTTCTGGAACTAGCAGCAGGTCAGTGGACTCTGACCCTGCAACCCTAGGCCACTCACCGAAACACACCATCTTTGGATATATTCCTGGGTCCAGCAGAAGCTGTGTATGTAGGGGGAAGGGATGTCCTACCCTGCAGCCTTAGACCACCAGCCTGAACCCACTGGGAACAGCAACTCTAGGCTACCCATTTGAAATGACCATCAGTGGATACTTTCCTAGGACGGACAGTTTACACTTAGGACTCCTACCCTACGACCTTAGGCCACCCACCTGCCCAAACACACCCTCTATGGATACCTTCCATGACAGGTAGCTGCAGGGCACACATGGTTCTGACCCTGCCACCTTGGATCACCAACTGCCCAAGCCTGCTTTCTGTGACTGTCTTCCTGGAACCAGAACCTGGCAGCTCTGACCTTGGGTGCTCACTTTCACTGACTCTGAAGTGAATACCTTCCTATACTGTGGATGAGACTCCAAACCTGGGCGCTCACTGTCACAGCCATGTGGACACCTTCTAGGTACTAGAGGCTCTTGTTTCCAAATGTGGACGACCACACTCAACATCCTGTGGAAGCTTTTCTTTTCATAGCAGCTAGTGGAACTCACTCTCACCACCCAATGTAGGGGATACATTCTGGTACTTTGGGGGAAGCTGGTCTCCATTCTTCCTACTCCCCTCCTGCCTGGTACACCAAGGTCAGAACCAGCCAGCACAGCAAAGACAATGAATACAATGAAGCTGAGCTCAGCTTGGGACCCAGGTTCCTTTATCTAACATCTAAAGGAAGCCTGTGGACCATGAAGCAACTGTAGGCTAAGAGATGTTGCGAGCCGCGTGGTCGTCTCGCCAGCAAGAACACACGCAGACAATAGGATCCTTCTGCAGCAAGCTTTATTGCAGTCAAACGATGATAGGAGGAAGACCCCGAGCCCCGAAGTGGCGCTGTTTATATAAGCCCTGCTCGCACCAGAGTGGTGTGAGATGACGTATCATCCCCTGATTGGCTGCTCACCCATCACCCCATATGACTCCCCAGGCTGAGCTCATGACGACGGTTGCCCAATGGTCATAACGGTCATAATGGTCATGTGCTCTAGGACTTGTTTACCAGTTTAGAAGGACGAAGCCAGCGCCATGGCAACCAAACCCCAGCTCTCCACAAAGAGATATGTCCTCCAGTGCCCCAGCAGCCTGTATCACATAGGCCAGAATCAGAGAACCCAGCACAGAAAGAGAACCCAGTGGAGATGAGCTTGGCACCTGACCCAAGTTCCATTGTTCTTCTCCCCAAAGAGGCCTGTGGGGCACTAGAGCAACTCCAGGCTTTGGAATCTTTTTACCTGCTCCCCAGCAGCCTAGCCCACTGGCTCTAAAACAATGCCACCGGCACAGCCAGTGAACCCAACAGAGCTGAGCCAGGCCTGAGATCCAAATCCCATCCTCCACCATCTTAAGAAAGTCTGTGGGAAACCAGACCATCTCTAGACTCAGAGATCTTTCACCCTGTGCCCCAGCTACCTGGGTCACAAACAGTGATGCAGCAGAGACAGTGAATCCAGGGGAGACTAATGGAGACTTCAGAGATAGGTGGATCCATTCTGCAGTACAGACTCCAATATAATCAGTCAAGGCTACAGACAACCAGATAGCAAGAGACCAGCATGAGAATACAGGCAACAAAAACCAGGACATCATGACTTCACCAGAATCTCCAAAATGCAACAGATATTCTACAACAGCTGAAACACAGGGAACTGATCTTAAATCTATAATTGTGCAGTTATCTGAGGCACATTAAGAGGAAAAGAACAAGAACATGGAGGCACACATAGAGGTATATTAAAAGGAAATGAACAAAAAATAGAGGCTATCATGCACAGACAGGAATCGACATTCAAACAGATGAAAGAAACGGTGCAAGATAAGAAAAAGGAATTAGAATAGATGAAGAAAAACCAGAGGAAAACTTGGAGTTGGAGAATTTAAGAAGAGATCAGGAACCACAAAGGTAAGCATCACCAACGGAATACAAGAGATGGACGAAAGAATAGCAGGACCTGAAGATAAAATTGCAGAAATTGATACCTCTCTCAAAGAAAAACTAAAATAGGAAAAGTTACAAATACAAAACATCCAATAAATCAAAGACACCATGAAAAGAAAAACTTAAGAATAAGAATCAGTGGAAAAAAATAAATAAAGCTTCCAGGCTCAAAGGACCAGAAAACATTTTTGTGAAAATCATAGAAGAAAATTTCCCCAACCTGAAGAAAGAGAGAGGCCCATAATCACACAAGAGGCTTACAAGACACCAAACAGACTACACCAAAAAAGAAAATCCTCCCCCACATAAAAATCAAAACACTAAATCTACAGAACAAAGAAAAATATTAAAAGAGGCTGTCGGGGACCTTCTGGCGCCTGGCTGCCCCCTGAATTTTGGCATCTGGCTTGACCGGCCTACTGCCTGGATACAATAGTGCATTCCTGGCTGACCTGGGGCTTTCCATAAGATCATCTTCCTGAAATACCATAAATCTTCCTCTCCCTCAGGGTTTCCTAAGTAACACTTCTGAGGAACTTTCTAAACAACCATTATTAGCACATCTTGGTGGGCCATCCTGTGATTTCTAGTCATTTAGTAACCCTGCCGAAGGCAATTACATTCCTTTCTCCCTGCCTATATAAAGGATATACTAAAAGTAATAAACGGAGACTTTGATCAGAGATACTGTCTTGGTCTTCATTTCTCGCACCCTTACCCCCTTTTTCATTCCCAATCCCCCATTCAGAATCTCCAGTGACAGACCTGTGGGAAAGATCAAGTGCACCCATGCGGGGCCTGAATACTGGGGAAAATGTGAAGAACACCTTCAGATACATTGGGCAAGATTACATTAAAATGTAGCATCCCTGCTTCCCTGCCCCCTTTCTTAACAGTATATCTTAGATATCTTTCAATGATCTTACATTGAAATGTAGCATTTTCCCAAAGCTGTCACTATTCCATTGTGTCATAATTAGATAATTAGTTTAATAAACTCTTCATTTGTAAAAAAAAAAAAAAAAAAAAAAAAAAAAAAGATTAAAGACATAGTAACCTAGCATCGTCATGGGAGCCTGCCGAGGCGAGGCTACGAAGTTGGTGAGTGTCGGTGATTATGGGACAAGAAATTAGCAGTCATAACTTGCAGGTTAAACAATTAAATGAGGCACTTCAGGCAGAAGGGTAAAGGTGAGAGTAAAAGATTTATTAAGATTTTTTACTTTGCTTAAGGATGTCTGTCCCTGGTTGCCAAGGGAGGAGACCATTGATGAAAGGCGCTGGGACCGAGTGGGAGAGGTTATGAAAGATTATTACAGGACTTTGGGGCCTGAAAAAAAAATCCTCATAATAGCCTTTTCCTGTTGGAATCTCATTCAGGATATTATTAGGGTGAGAAAGGAAGATCCCCTACTGGCAACGGCAGTGGAATCAGGTGAACAAATGTTAAAAGATAGTACAGGGAAAAGAGCTGGTACCAGAAAACCTCCCAAAGAAGAGATAGACCTCATCTCATTAGAAAGTGAGGGAGATTCAGACAGCGAGTAGGAAAGCTTAAAAAACAAAAAAAAAAAAAACACTTTCCCCTCTTATTAAAAAGGTTGTAAACCTACAGCTTGGGAAACTAAAAAAGACAAGTCTCATTTTAATTTGGTGTTGGTTTTAAAAATTGGATTGTTTGCATTGGTAAATTTTAAACTTTGGTATTGACTTTTAAAATTATAAATATACTTTATGATTTCACTCCTAAAAAGTGCTTTGTTTTAATATTACAAAAACAGTTTTTTAATATATATATATATTTAAATAAAAATATATATATTTAAATATTTAAAAAGCAGGTACCACGGATGTTTGTGGTCTTTGTCTCTGTTTTTGTTTGGTTTTTGTCTGCCGGCTGTCTGTTTGATTTCTAGTTTTGGTTTGCTTGTGAGGCCTGGAGAGATGATGGCTCAGAGGTTAAGAGCACTGGCTGTTCTTTCAAAGGTCCTGAGTTTAAACCTCAGCAACCACCTAGGCTCCTTAACTATCTATAGTGAGATCTGGAGCTCTGGGGAAATTTGGAGAGTTTCCAGTCTGGTCGAGGAAATCTGGAGGACACTCAAGTTCCTGAGAAAGGGGCCTATAAAGGCTCTACTCCTTTTGGGAGCAGGAAAGAGGGTTGCTAGGATCCTACTCTGGATGGAGAGAGGACTGCTGGAGCCTGCTCTCTACCTGGAAGCTGTGGAGAGGGCTATGGAAGCTCTGCTCCTTCTGAAATCTATGTGTGGAGGGGGGTCCATGAGGGGTCCATTCCTGGAATCTGTGGGACTTGTATCCTGTAGGGGCCAGTCAAGTCCTGGTGCCTGGGTATTCTGGCAACTCTAAGGTGACAATGTCAGATTTCTATGTTCCTTATTTATGTCTCTGTGTGTGTATGATTATATGTAAACTTGGACTGACGATATTTCAAAAATCTGACTGACAACTGACTGTATTTTAAAATAGTAGCCCTTGGGCAGTCTAACAAAGAACTACAAAATACGTTGTTCTTCATTTAAAAAGGCTGGAGATTCTTCAGTGCAAAATGTTTGCTTATGTTCTTTTAAAGGGAAAAAAGAACTGCAGTTCCATGTTAGCCCCGGGTTATGCAGGGTTATATTCAGAACATTGTTAACCATTATATAAAATATATGCCTGGCTGCCAGCGCCTAAATAAATAAATTAATGCGGTTTCTTTCTGGCCTATAGATTTGATATGATCAAAATATTCCATTTTTGCTAAGGGCTACAAGCTGAGTTTAGTTCTCTGTTTAATGCTAAATAAAACTTTTGTCCTTTATTATTATTTTTTGCTATTAAGTCTTAATGCAATATGGTAGGATTAATAAGATTTGCTAGCCCTTTTATAAACTATGTCTGATTAAAAGTTTTGCTTTGATTTTAGTTTAAAAAGAACAGATTTAAAGTTATGCTAAAGATTATAGTTAAGTATAAGATTGAGTTTTACCTAGTCTCTTTGTTTAGGTTGTTGTTGTTGTTGTTTTAAGGGTTAAATCTAAAATGAGTAACTATAAAATTTGCCTATATATACTTAAAATTTGGTTATAAAACATGCATCAAAAATATACCAAAATTAGATATTATAGCATCCTGTTTTATAGGATGCAGTTTAGAGCAGATGATAAAGATCAACAAAGAGTAACTGAAATATGCTAGCCCTGAGACTTGTCAGAGATCTGATAAATATGGCATTTTAACATATGTAAGCTTATTATGACAAAGTCTAACATGTAGAGGCCCCCCAAAAAAAAACAAATTAATTCAGTTTTTAAAGGTACAACTTATAGTTTTTCCACTTAAAATAAAAGTTATTCTGTTTGTTAATGCTTTAATGGTATTTACTTATGGTTCATCATCTGATGTCGCTGCCTTTACTTATGATAAAAACAATATCTTGTTTGCAGTATTGGCTGTGTTTCAAAGTTTTAATAGCAGTCTTTAAATATTTTTAAAAATAGTGCCTACTCAGTCTTTGCCTAGGTTAGTGACTGCAGGTTAAATTTAGACATCTTCTCCCGCTAAAATTTTATTTTTACAAATTCAAAATTTTATACAACAAAAGCTTTTCCTTCTACATTGGACATTTACAAGCTCATTTACAAGCTAACCTTCCAGGACCTTTAACTAAAGGTAATTATAAAGCTGACTTGGCTAAACAATGTCCTTCTTGTGTTGTCCTTTTGCCTACTCCCCATCTTGCGGTCAATCCCTATGGCCTTGTACCTAATGCTATTTGACCAATGGATGTTACACATATTCCTAAATTTGGTAATTTAAAATATGTTCATGTTTTTGTTGACACTTATAGTGGGTTTATATTTGTCACACTCCAAACTGGTAAAGCTGAAAAAAAAATATTATTGCTCATACACTGTCAGCAATTACTATATAAAAACTTACAAACAACTTAAAACAGATAATGGCCCTGGCAATGTTGGAAATATGTTTTCAAAATTTTGTCAACAATTTAATATTAAACATATTACAGGAATACCTTATAATCCACAAGGACAAAAAATAGTACAAAAGGCACATTTATCTATAAAAATACTTTTGAAAAAAAAGGGGGAGTGGTACCCCATCAAAGGGTCCCCTAGAAATTTTATATCCTATACAGTTTTTATTTTAAATTTTTTTTTAAATTTGGACTGTTAAGCCCGGCATGAGCTTGATTTCCAGAGAGGCGACCAAAGAAAACTCTTGGAGGCTTTATGCATAGCAAGAAATTTATTCCGGCCAACACGCTTTGGGGTCACTCTGCAAGTCAGCAAAGAGCGGCCCCCAGAGACATAAGCCTCAGATTTTTAGGGTAGGGGGCACGGGGAAGTTCAGGAGTTGCAGTTCTGGCTACTCATAATTGGATGAGGGGCTAGGTAGTTGACTTTCAGGTCTGGTCAGTCCTGGCCAGAGACCTGGGGAATATCTAATCGTTAATTCACATTCAGAATTTCCTGCTAGTGGGTATGTGGCTGCAGTCAATGGCGGGAGAGCGATTAGCTTCATCCTGTGTCTCCTCCGAGGAGCAAGCCTAAGAAAACGTTGGGGGAAATGTTGGGAGAAAAATTGAGTCCATCTGGGTTGATTGCTAAGTGATGTTATCTCTCAAGTGTAGATCTGGTCATTCTTCTTTGTGGAGTAGAGGCCTTGCTTGCTCACTTCCTTATCTCTGTCCAAGCAGATGACCAGGGTCCGGGGTAATTACATTCCTCCATTCTCTGGAAAAGTACTGTGAGGCTTTAATTAATCCCTTAATTAACAAGGGCCTGATAATGGAAAATATGGACATTCAGTTGCAAACGTTTCTGGCATATGGATACACAAAGACAGTTTGCTACTGTCCTATGGAAAGATCCTTTGGATAATAAACAGCATGGTCCATATCCTGTCCTGATACAGGGCAGACGAGCAGTTTGCATCTATTCTAAAGAGATATATGCAGCCAGATAGTTGCCAGAATGATTAGCAAAGCATATAGATAATAATAATGCTCATCAGTCCAGGGTAAAAGAATTACCCTGAGAACATATTCTTTTTATATCTCTTTAGAGAAATGATGGAAGAAAAACAACTGTTTCCATGGACCGTGATCCTTTGCCTCCAGCTGATATATGTTCATGGTAGACTTGAACCCTTCAATCCTGAAGCAGCACAGGAACTGACTTCTTCCCTATCTCCTTCCTTTCGTTGGTCCCCTGCTTAACTTATTGATAATTCTTTCAATAAGTTCTTTTCAACAAAATTATAGCTTTTATTAAACAGCAGATTGATACCTTAAAGGTAGAGCCAATCCAGGTGCACTATCAAAGGCTGGAAATGGTCAGCCAAGACTATGAATAGGCCTAATGCTAATCATCCCAGTGAGCTGAACCGTTTAGCCAGTAATGGGTAAGAGAATCCACAGTGGTCTTCTGTTCCCCCCTTTTGCCACCTAAGACAAGAGCTCAGCCATTCACTGCTGAAGTATCAATGACAGGCTTAGCAAGGGTTGAAGACCCTGGATTCTCACCTAAGACAGGCATGGTTTCCTTGGGATTATGGTCTTGCAAAAATAAAATAAAAGGGGGACCTGTTGGGGACCTTCTGGCACCTGGCTGCCCCCTGAATTTTGGCATCTGGCTTGACCAGCCTACTGCCCGGATACAATAGTGCATTCCTGGCTGACCTGGGGCTTTCCATAAGATCATCTTCCTGAAATACCTTAAATCCTCCTCTCCCTCAGGGCTTCCTAAGTAACACTTCTGAGGAACTTTCTAAACAACCATTATTAGCACATCTTGGTGGGCCATCCTGTGATTTCTAGTCATTTAGTAACCCTGCCAAAGGCAATTACATTCCTTTCTCCCTACCTATATAAAGGATATACTAAACATAATAAACGGAGACTTTGATGAGAGATACTGTCATGGTCTTTATTTCTTGTGCCCATGTTCCCTTTTTCATTCCCACTCCCCCATTCAGGCTCTCTGGTGATAGACCTGCAGGATGAGTCAAGAGGCAAGAGATAAAGGCCAAGTAACATATAAAGGTGAACCTGTCAGAATCACACCAGTCTTATGAACAGAGACTGTGAAAGCCAGAAGAGCCTGGATGGATATCATGCAGAAGCTTAGAGATCACAGATGCCAGCACAGACTATGGTATCCAGCAAAATTCTCAATCAACATAGGTGGAGAAAAGAAAATAATCCATGACATAACTAAACTTAAACAATATATATGCATCAATACAGTCTTACAAAAGATAGAAGGGAAACCTCAACCCAACGAGATCAACCATACCAGAGAAAACACAGAATATAGATATCATCCCATTAAAAAAGAAAAAACAAACACACAAGCACGACCAAATCCACAATAAAAGGAAATAACAATCATTGGTCACTAATATCTATTAACATCAAATGTCTCAGGAACTGAAAGAGAGAGAGTGGGATTGGGAGGGAATCAGAGAGGGGGTACAGCTGAGATATAAAGTGAATGAACTGCTGTCAATGAAAGTATGCTGGACTTTGAGTCACTAGCATACAACATGAGAATTTTTCCTGCGCTGCAAATCTGTCTAAACAATTGTCTAGCTATATTTTAGGTAATTGGACTGGAGAATTCGATACTACGATGGAGCAGCTGAGAGTGGCCATTGTCACAGTAAATTCTACCGGAGTGGACGCAGGACTAGCCACAGGATTATCAACATGGATTGCTGCAGCCATGAATCATCTGAAGGAATGGGCGGGCATGGGAGTGTTAGCAGGCCTTCTGGTGTTGGTCTCCTTGGTTTGCCTGTGGTATATATGCAAGATTAGAATCTCACAACAGTGTGATGCAGCCATGATCATTCAGGCCTTTACAGCCATTGAAGCAGGACATTCTCCCCAAGCATGGTTGGATACCATAAAAAGCTAAAATGATACGCTCAGGATGCGAGGCTAAGCACTGCACTCAGGGTCAGCCACTTTGGACCCAGAGAAGAGCATGTCTGATTGCATGCGGGTTGATGCCCCAGGTCCCGCCTCTGAGAAAAAGGTATTGGACGGGTCTGATGCTCTTTGGGTGGATGACACCTAAATGAACATCTGTACAAAGTCCCAATTTATTTCTAATATCAGAGATCAGACCTCTACTCTTGCCTGATGCGTCTAAAACAAAAAGGGGGAACTGTAGAGAGCTGCGGAATGCTATGCCTTAAAGATGGAGCGAGCTGGTTTCCGCCTTCCACCTTCCCGATGGTGAGTGCTCTCTGTCACGAACAACTCCACATTTGGCTAAGGCCGAGGATCTGGCTTGCTTCCATGTATGTGGACCTATCTGCATTGCCCCCGTGGCACGCCTGGGTTGGCTACCCAGAGGCTATTTAAGCTGTGGGCTGGCTTTCCCCGGGGTCCGAGGATTGTTCAATGTTCCTGAATAAACTGCATTGAAAAATAAAATAAAATAAAATAAAAATATAATTTAAAAAAAGAAAAAAAATGACACAGACTAACAGAATTTTGCAGAAACAGGGTTCAACAACTTGTTGCATGTAAGAAATATACCTCTGCAACAAACACGGACACTACTTCAGAATAAAGCACTGAAAAAAGGTTTTCCAAGCAAAGGGACACAAGAAGGAAGCTAGAGTAGCCATTCTAATACCTAATAAAATACACATTCAACCAAATTTAATGAAAAGAGATGGAGAGACACTTCATTCTCATCAAAGGAAAAATTCCCCCAGTGGAGATCACAATCCTAAGCATCTATACACTAAACACAAGGGCTCCTGAATTTGTCAAAGAAATATTATTAAAGCTTAAATCACACAATGATCCCAACATCTTAATAGTGGGAAACATCAATACTCTATACTCAACAAGGGACTTCCCATTGAGAAAGAAGCTAAACAGATAAATAATGACACTTAGAGAGATCTTAAATCAAATGGATCTAACATATGTCTACATAACCTTTTACTCAAACAAAAAAGTATAACTTCTTCTCAGCACCTCACAGAACCTTCCCCCCAAAGGACCATATATTTGGGCACAAAGCAAACCTCAACAGATACAAGAATATTGAAATAGTCTCTTCTGGTATATCACACTGCTGTGCTCTAAAATTAGACCTCAACAATAACGTGACAAGATGCCTACACACAGATGGGAACTAAACAACTTTCGATTCAATGACAATTGGGTCAGGGAGGAAATAAAGAAAGACATTAACTACTTCCCAGAACTTAATAAAAAATGAAAGTGCAACCTACCTTAGCTTATGGGACATAATGAAAGTAGTGGTAAGAGTAAAGTTCATATCACTAAGTGCCTTCATAAAGAAATTCAAGGCATATCATACAAGCGACTTAAATGGTACAACTTGAAGGACAAGAAAAGAAGCAGACACACCCAAGAGGAGTAGACATCTGGAAAGAATCAAGCTCAGGGCTGAAATCAATACATTAGAAACAGAGAAAAAAATTCCAAGAATCAAATAAACTAAAGCTGGTTCTTTGAGAAAAACAAGAATATGGACAAACCCTTAGCCAAAATACATAAAAGACAGAGAGAAAATATTCAAATCAACAAAATCAGAAATGAAAATGGGAACATAAAAATAATGAGGAAATCCAAACAATCATTAGGTGTTACTAAAAAAACCTAATATGCCCCAAAATTTGAAAATCTAAATGAAATGGACAATTTTATTTATTTTTTATTTTTTTTATTAGTTACATTTTATTAACTCTGTATCCCAGCTATATCCCACTCCCTCATTACCTCCCAATTCCACCTTTCTTCCCCCATCTCCTCCCTCCCTTTCCAAGTCCACTGATTGAGGAGGACCTCCTCCCCTTTGATCTGACCCTGTTTTATTAGGTATCTTCAAGACTGGGTACAAAGTACTCTTCTGTGGCCTAGCAGGACTGCTGCTCCCTTGGGGGTGAGGAGGTCAAAGGACCTGCCATTGAGTTCCTGTCAGAAATAGTCCCTGTTCCCCTTACTAGGGAAATTGGTTACTATGCTACCACAGGCTACATCTGAGCAGAGGTTCTAGGTTATATCCATACATTGTCCTTGATGGAGTATCAGTCTCAGAAAAAAACTCCTGTGCCCAGATATTTTTGGTCCTGGGGGAGCTCCTATCCTCTCCAAGTCATACTAACTTCTCCTTCTTTCAAAGGATTCCCTGCACTCTGCCAAATGTTTGGTTATGAGTCTTAGTATTTGCTTTAATACACTGCTAAGTAGAGTCTTTCAGAGGCCCTCTGCAGTAGGCTCCTGTTACTTGTTTTCTCTTATGTCCAATGCACATCCCATTTGTCTTTCTAAGTGAGGATTGATCATCTTACCCCAGGTCTGTCCTCAAGAAAATAGAAGGATTCATCAACAATCTCCCTTCCTAAATAAATAAATAAATAAATATCTAAATAAAATAAAATAAAACCCTGGGCCAGATGGATTCAGTGAAGATCTACAAGACCTTCAAAGAAGTGCTAACTCCAATTCTCTCCAAACTATTTCACAAAATAGAAAGAGAAGGAACACTGCTAAACTCACTCTATGAAGTCACAGAAACCTTGGTTCTAAAACCTCACAAAGACTCAACAAGAAAGAGAATTTCAGGCCAATCTCCCTTATGAACATCGAGGCAAAAATACTCAACAAAATACTTGCAAAAGAAATCCAAGAACATATCAAAGATATCATCCACCATGACCAAGTAGGCTTCATCCCAGGCATGCAAGGGTGGTTCAGCATACAGAAATCCATCAATGTAATCCACCACATGAACAAACTGAAGGAGACATTTACAAAAATTAAATTGAAATCAGATAGATTGAATAGTCCCATATCCCCAAATGAATAAGAAACAAGAATCAATATTTCCCCTTCCAAAAACAAACAAACAAACAAACAAAAAAAACCGAGCCAGATGGTTTCAGCTCAGAATTCTACCAAACATTCGTAAAAGAACTAACTCCAACTTTCTTCTAATTATTCCACAAAATAGAAACAGAAGGAACATCACCAAAACCATTTAATGAATCGACAGTCAAATTTATACCTAAACCATACAAAGACCCAGCAAAAAGAGAACTTCAGACCTTTCTGTCTTATAAACATTGATTCAAAAGTACTCAATTAAATATTTGCAAAAACAATCCAAGAATATATAAAAGATACCATCATGTCCAAGTAGGCTTCATCCCAGGAATAAACGGGTGGTTCAATATATAGAAATCCATCAGTGTAATCCACCATATAAACAAACTGAAAGAGAAAAAACACAGGATCATGTCCTTAGATGCTGAAAAAGCATTTGACAAAATCCAACAGCCATTTATGTTTAAAGTCTTGGAAGAGATCAGGGATACAAGGCACATACCAAAACCTAGTAAAGACAATATACAGCAAGTCTATAGCAAACATCAAACTAAATGGAGATAAACTTAAATCAATCCCACTGAAATCAGGGAGAAGGCAAGGCAGCCAACTCTCTCCATATTGCTTCAATATAGAAATTGAAATCCTACCTAGAGCAATAAGACAACTAAAGGAGATCGAGGGGATACAAATCTGAAAGGAATTAGTCAAAGTATCACTATTTGCAGATGAGCAATCCCAAAAATTCAACCAGGAACCTCTTTCAGCTGTTAAACAACTTCAGCAATGTGGCTGGACAGAAAATTAAATCAAAAAGTCAGAAGTCCTCCTGTATACCAAAGCAAAATAGCTGCTAAAGAAAGTAGGGAATCAAAACACTTCACAACAGCCACTAATAACATAAAGTACCTAAGTGTGACTCTAACCAGTATGTGAAAGACCTCTCTGAAAAAAAAAAAAAAAACACCTTAGTCTCTGAAGACAGAAATTGAAGAAGATATCAGAAGATGGAAAGATCTCCCATGTTCTTGGACCAGTAGGATTAACATAGTAAAAGTGGGCATTCTGCCCAAAGCAATCTACAGATTCAATGCAATTCCCATCAAAGTACCAATACAATTCTTTACAGATCTTGTAAGAACATTTCAAACTTCATTTGGAAAAACCGAGAGTTGCCAAATGATCCTGTAAAACAACAGATCATCTGGAGGTGTCTCCATCCCTGATCTCAAGCTCTACTACTGAGCAATCGCAATAAAAACTGAATAGTATTAGCATAGAAACAAACTGAAGGATCAATGGAACTGAACTGTAGAGCCAGAAATAAATCCACACACCTATCCATACTTGATTTTTGACAAAGAATCCAAACCTGTACTGCAGAAAAATGACAGCATCTTCAACAAATGGTGCTTGTCTAACTGGATGTCTACATGTCGAAAATGCAACTAGATCCATATTTATCATCCTGCAGAAAACTAAAGTCCAAGTGGATCAAAGACATCAACATAAAATTAGACACACTGAATTGCCTAGAAGAAAAAATGGGGAAGAGCCTCGAACTCATTGGCACAGGAGACAACTTCCTGAACAGAACACCAAAGCCCAGGCTCTAAGATCAACAATCAGGAAATGGGAACTCATGAAACTGAAAAGCTTCTGTAAAGCTAAAGACACTGTCATCAGAACAAAACAACAGCCTACACACTGGGAAAGGGTCTTCACTAAACCTGTAGCTGACAGGTGGCTGATATCCAGAATATGTAAAGACCCAAAGAATTTAAAAAGCAACAAATCAAGTAACCCAATTAAAAAATGGATTACAGAACTAAACAGAGAATTATCTGTACAGGAATATAGAATGGCAGAGAAACACTTAAAGAAGTACAGAAAGTCATTCATCATCAGGGAGATCTAAATTAAAACGACACTGAGATTTCACCATACACACATCAGCATGGCTAAGATCAAAAACTCAAGTGACAATACAGGCTTTAGAGGATGTTGAGACTGGGGAACCCTCTTTCATTGTTGTTGGGAACGTAAATTTATGCAACCACTTTGGAAATCAATGTGGCACTTTCTCAGACAAATAAGAATAGTGCTTCCTCAAGATCCAGCTGTATCACTCCTAGGTATATATCCAAATTATTCTCAAGTATACAACAAGAACAAATGTTCAACCATGTTTGTAGTAGCTTTATTCATAATAGCCAAAATCTGAAAACAATCCAGATGCCCCTTTGCTGAGGAATGGACACAAAAACTGTAGTAAAATAACACACTGTAATACTACTCAGCAATTAAAAACAAGGAAATCCAGGGACTGTCTCTGACATGAACTGATGGGCCTGCTCTTTGATCACCTCCCCGGATTGGGGAGCAGCCTTGCTAGGCGACAGAAGAAGACAGTGAAGCCACTCCTTATGAAACCTGATAGACTAACATCAGGGGGAAGGGGAGGAGGCCTTTCCTTTTCAGTGGACTGCTAGAGGGACACAGTTGGAGAAGAGGGAGGGTAGGATTCAGAGGGGAGGAAGAGAAGATACAGAGGGGATACAAAGTGAAAAAACAGTAATTAATAAAAAATTAAAATAAAAAACATAAAAAAGACAAAGAAAACAAACAAAACCAAAACCAAAAACAAGGAAATCATGAAATTTGCAGGCAAATGGTGGAATCTAGAAAAGATTATCCTGAGTGAGGTATCCCAGAAGCAGACACACACACATGGTATATACTTACTCATAAATGGATACTAGACCTACATTATAGGATAAACATAATTAATCTGTACACCTAAAGAAACTAAGCAAGAAGGAGGACCCTGGGTAAAATCATAAGTCCCCACTCAGAATGGCAAATTGAACAGACAATGGAAGATGGAGAAAACAGAGAACAGGAGCCTACCATAGAAGACCTCTGAAAGACTCTACCCAGCAGTGTATCAAAGCAGATGCTATGATTCATAACCAAATTTTGGGAGCAGGGAATTCTATGAAAGAAGGGGGGATAGTAAGAACTGGAGAGGACAGGAGATCCACAAGGAGAGCATCAGAACCAATATATCTGGAACTAAGGGTTATTTCTGAGACTGATACACCAAGGAAGGATCATTCATAGATATAACCTAGAACACCTGCTCAGGTGTAGCACATGGCAGATCAGTATTCATGTGGGTTCTCTTGTAAGGGGAACAGAGACTGTCTTTGACATGAAAGCAGTGTTGGGCTTTTCGGCCACCTCCCCTAAGTGTGTAACAACATTGGCAGGCCAGAAAAGACAACAGTGCAGCCAGGCCTTTTAAGACCTAATAAGCTAGTGTCAGATGGAATGATAAGAGTACCTCTCCTATCAGTGGTGTTGGAGATGGTCATGTGAGGAGATGAGAGAGGCAAGGTGGGGTTAGGAAGGAATGAGGGAGGGGGGCACAGCTGGGGTACCAAATGAATAAACTGTAATTAATATAAAAAGTAAAAGTTTTATTAAAAATAAAAAAAAGATTCAGAAATAAACCCATACACCTACGGATACTCTATATTTGAAAAAGAAGCCAAAACCATGCAATGGAAAAAAGAGAGCATCTTCCATAAATGGTCTAACTGGATGTCTACATGTAAAAAATGCAAATAGATCCATATTTATCACCCTGCAGAAAACTAAAGTCCAAGTGGATCAAAGTCATCAACCTAAAACCAGACACACTAAATCTGTGAGAAGAAAAGTTCGGGAAGAACCTAGAGTTCACTGGCACAGGAGACAACTTCCTGAACAGATCACCAACAGCACAGGCTCCAAGATCAACAACCAATAAATGGGACCTCATTAAACTGAAAAGCTTTTGTTTTCCTTTTTATACACAGGACACTTAGCCTTATTAACTAGCACCTCTGAAGCAGTGTCTCATGAAAAAAGCCATATTTCCTATTTCCTCATAAGTTTTACAAGGTATTGCAGTTTTGTTGCTATTGTGTGCTACAATATTTGAATAAATAAAACAAAAAAGAGTCATCATGCTAATCTCCTTATGATAATGTAGGAGAGCAATTTTACCTTTTGCATGTAGACATTCAATTGACGGAAGTTTTATTGAAATCAACACTCTTTTCCCATTGAATTCTCTTGGCAACCAATTTTCAAACACAATTATGCATGAGTATAAGGTTTCAGTTCTGGATGCTCAATTCTATTCCCTTAATTTTGATGTTTATGAAACTGCCAGTATGTCTTGATTAATATGTGCTAATGATCACCAGTGAGGGCAACTAATCTTACATTTTCTTTATAGTAATTTATTCAGAATTCTAACACATTCATTTTATTTGGTATATTTATATTTCATTCTGTTTCATTTTGGGTAGTTTTTGTCTTGATTGATATTTTACACTTTACCTTATCTAATTTGTCTGATAATTCATAATATTCACTTTACATTTGAAGTGTTTAATAGCATTGTTCAATAACATCATCTTCTAAAACGCATTTAGCCAATATGTACTATGTGTAATAATAGGCTTAATTGTGAAATTTTCATGCATCTAAATCATGTTTTTTTGTGGGGTGGGGGAAGATTTGAGGCAGGGTTTCTCTCTGTGACCTTGGATGTCCTGGATGATCTCAAATTCAGAGTGCCTCTGCATCCCTGAGTGTTGGGATTACAGGTGTTCACCACCATGCAAGGATATATCATGTATTTTAAATTTATTTGCCATGTATTATCCTCTATTGTTGCTTCTACTTATTTCAGTCCCCCTTTTTCCACCAAGCTCCCTTGAATTTTCCTGTTTGTTTATTGATGGTTAGTTTTGGTGACCGAATGAGTTTAATTAGAGTTGATTATATTTATAAGAACGTGGGTAAGAGGCTTTTTACAGGACCATGGACAATTTATCAGTGGCTATATTCCTAAAGAAAATATTTCTCTGACCCTCAAAGTAGAGGCAACTCTTAAATGCCTCCATTAGGTATCCAGCCTTACGTGCTTCTCCCTAGTAACTGTTAACTCTCTTTAAGTCTTCCAGGAAGTGTGGGGCCTTTATGACTTCATCATCCTTAGCAACTGTAAACAGCTTATAACTATTCAAGAGCATGTGGTCTCATGAGTCCAACCCTCTAGCAACTGTTAACTGCCACTACTTCTTCAAATAGGTAGGTGTTCTGGATTCTCTATCCCTATCAATTAACTATAAACTGACAGTACTAATGGAAGAAATATGTGATGTGATGATTCCTTTACTTCAGCAACTGCTTACTGATTGTAATTTCTCAATGAGGTGTGAGACTTTATGAGTCTTTCCTCTTAGGAACTGATACCTGCCTAGGGGCTCATGAGCCCTTTCCCATAACAAATGTCAGTTACTTATGAGTCCTTAGGGAAAGGTAGAGAGTTTTGATGAATTGACTTTACCATAATATAATACTGATGTGTCCAAATTTGTGCAGGTAATCACACTTTGTGCAAGGGTCAAAAAAGACCCCTTATTTATTAATTTTGTTCATTATTTCAAAGGACAAACTCATATTTGTCTTAGTATTTTGTTTTTATATCCTGTAGCCTGTTAATTTATATTTTATTCACATTAATTTTCATTCATCCCTTTGAGATGGTTTGATTAGTGTCATAAGGTTGGGTTATTATTCTGATATCTGTCCTTTGAAAAGCTTTTTATTTTTAAGGATGTTTGGGAGGGCTGGGATAATATTACCTATTTGCTAGCCATATTTATGTTTTAAAGAATGAAAGAAAACATCAAAGCAACAAAATCAAACTTAATATATAAATTAAATCAGTATTTAATTGAGATGTCCAAGCCAAAAGAATTTGAAAATGATCACATATTGATTCTTAGGATGATAGGGATCTTAGGTTAAAACAAACAAATGAAAAATTGCAAAGGAAACACTTTTGAAGAAATACCTAATTTCACTGGTAAAAGGATTAACATGTCTGAATGTGTACATTGATCCTCACCCCATCCAAAGAAAACTCAACCACAAAAGCATTAGATCAGGCATGAGGGTGGGGTCTACAGCTGGGATATAAAGGGAATAAATTATAATAAATAAAAAATTATATTAAGAAAGCTTTGGGTCTCAAACCCAGGATAAGTCTCACGCAGTGCCTATGGTTCCCTTCAGCACTTTTCATCATTCCCTCTACCTGAAGCTCTCCCTTTGAGGGGCTGGGCTTCTGCTTGCTATCCTCAGCCTGATCCTTATATAACTCAACCATTTTGGATATGCTGTTCCCTTGGCCTGGGTCACCTGTCTATGCGGGCAGCTCCTCTTTTGCTCTCTGTCCATGTCTTTCAGCTCATGGTCCATTTTAGTCTGTTGGCCATATTCAGCCTCATTCTTCTACCTGCTTTCCCTTATGTCCACTATAAAAATATTTTACATACATTAGGAATAGTCATGTCCTCCTCTTTTTATTTTGTTTTTTTTCCTTTGAAAAATTAACAAAACAAAGACCACATTGTGTATTTTTATGATTCAAGTAGACACTCATATATTCTCTTCATGCCTATTCTCTTTTTGTATGCCTATTCTTTTATACTCATCTAGCTTTTGTGTTAACAATAGAATACAAACTGCTTTTGTGACATGACCTCATGAGCTTGCCCTGCCTCTTGAAGGAGGAGCAGCCTTGCTAAGCCACAGATAAGGACATTGCAACCATCCTGAAGATACCTGATAAGCTAGGGCCAAAGGAGAGGAGGACACCCCCTCTCAGTGGACTTGGAAGGGTGCAGAGAGGTGATGAGGGAGGGAGGGTAGGATTGGGAGGGAAAGAGGGATAGGGCTACAGATGGGATACAAGTGAATGTATAAAATTATATAAAAATAAAAATATTAAAAAATAAATAAATAAGAAAAAAACAAAAAATAAAACAAACTGCTTTTCATAACTTAATAAGGCTGCCTTGATGTTGCATACCCTCTCTCTAAGCCTCATTTCAATCCACTCTTCTAATTTTCTCCTTATCATTCTCTCAAGAGTCAAATAAGTTGTCTTTAGCATTAGTTCTTACCTGCCTTTGGATACTGCTGTTTGTTTTCCTCCCTTTCTTTGGTACATTAAAGTACCTGATCTCTTCTTTCTGGAGCCTATCTTGTTGCACTATATGAATGTTATTTCCTCCTTATTCTTTCCATTAGATTGCTTGTTCTTCTCCAAATACTTAACCACTTACTACATACTTTGTACTTAGTACATGGCATTCATAGACCAGATAATCAAATTAGGGAAAACAATGTCTTTGCAGATAAATTTTAGAGTCATAGTAACTCTACTTTTTAGCTCCTACTATCACTTATACCATGTAGTCAGTGATAAATTTTGGCTGATTGAATCAATAAATTTGTTTGCTTTTGTCTACTATTCTCACCAACAACTATTACTTTTAAAATATTTTAATATTCTGAGAACTTAATATATGTGTACAGCATCTCCATCAGTCTGCACCTTCTGTCTACAGTTATAATTCCACCTATGCTCCCCCAAACAATTTGTGATCTTGTATTCATATATATATACATGTATAACCTAATACATCCATTTAGCATAATACATTTATGCATGTTTCCAGGGCAACCACAACATATTGGAGAGCTCATCCATGGAGAAAACTGATTCTCCCTCTCTCAGTAGCCATTGCCATGAGTATATCATTATCAAGATATGGGACCATGTGAATTTTCCATTATCCAGTTTGGCATCCAAATAGTTTGGTAATTATATTGCTCTTGTCCAGGCACCTATGTAGTTGATAGTTCATGACTGCATTTTCTCTGTAGTTTCTATATGATGTTATCTGACAGCATATATCTTGGACCTCTGACTCTTACAATCTTTCTTCTTCCTCTTCAGTAATGTATCTTGAGCCTTAAGTGAAGCAGTTACCTTAAAACTATATCATGGAAGGTTGGGCTATTGACAGTCACTTATTCTCTGTAGTGTCCAGGTTTGGATACTTGTAGTAATATTCCAACTTTTGCAAAAAGTACTTTCTTTTATGACAGGTGAAAGCTCTACTTGTCTATGAGTATAAGGATACATACTTATGAAGCAGAAATTATCCTGCTTTTGGAAAGTACGAGTCATAGGTACTCCTTTACATAAATAGGTTAACCAACCATGCATAGTTGGCTAGATTTAGGATCAAGCATGAATTCCCTCATATTGGGTCCAGTTAAACAGCTGTTGTTTTTGCCCATGATACAAGTGCCACCATTACACTATGATCTTATGTGCCATGCTAGTTTTTCACTGCTTTGGGTCATAAACGTTTTATACAGTAATAATAATAATTGTTCCTCTCCTTGAGAGATGGCATAATAACTTCAAATACTGTGACTCACACCTGAGGCAGTATGCTTTTAAGCGACTTCCCAATGTCTCTATATACTGTGTATGAACTGCCACTTCCCAATGTCTCTATGTACTGTGTATTAACTGCGTAGTTTCTTTGGAAATAAGTACTTACTTGGATTCTGGGAGACACCAAGGAGCAACAGCAATAGTGTATATTGTTTTAGAGGGTTTGGGGACTATCCTGAACAATTCAGAATATTCTTTCTACTTGGTCCAG
Source organism: Meriones unguiculatus (assembly GCF_030254825.1). Classification (NCBI taxonomy): domain Eukaryota; kingdom Metazoa; phylum Chordata; class Mammalia; order Rodentia; family Muridae; genus Meriones; species Meriones unguiculatus. The sequence goes on along the minus strand of NC_083369.1, from coordinate 87,059,551 downwards.
GAATTTTTGTAAGACAGTTTATGGCTTGGAAGGGGGGGGCGCTTAATCACCCCAAGTACAGTAAATTCATTTAATATATATCTATTCATACACATACAAATGTTATATCCATTTTTAATGTTTTAATTTTTTTTATTTTAATAATTACTGTTTATTCACCTTGAACCCCAGCTTTAGCTAGATCCTCATTCCCTCCCAATTCCACCCTCCCTCCCTCAGCTCTTTCCATGCCCATCTCCAAGTCCACTGATATGGAGGCCCTCCTCCCCTTCCATCTGACCCTAGTTTATCAGTTCTCAACAGGACTGGCGGCAGTGTGCTCCTCTGTGGTCTGGCAAGGCTGCTAACCACTCAGGGGGCATGGTCAAAGAGCCTGCCACTGAGTTCATGTCAGAGACAGTCCCTCTTCCCCTTACTAGGGAACCCACATGTATACTTGAGTTGCCATGGACTGCATCTGAGCAGGGGTTCTAGCTTATATCCATGAATGGTCCTTAGTCAGATTATCAGTCTCAGAAATGACTGCTGTGCCCAGATATTTTGTTCTGCTGCTCTCCTTGTGGAGCTCCTGTCCTCTCCAGGTCTTACTATCACCCCTTTCTTTCATTTGATTAACTGCACTCTGTCCAAAGTTTGATTATGAGTCTCAGCATCTGCTTTGATACACTGCTGGGCAGAATCTTTCAGAAGTCTTCTGTGGTAGGCTCCTGTCCTGTTTCCTGTTTTCTCCCTCTTCCAATGTCCATCCCGTTTGTCCTTCTGAGCGAGGATTGATCATCTTACCCAAGGTCCTCCTTCTTGTTTAGCTTCTTTAGGTGTACAGATTTTCATATGATTATCCTATATTATAGGTCTAGTATCCACTTATAAGTGAGAATATACCGTGTGTGTCTTTCTGCTTCTAGGATACCTCATTCAGGATGATCTTTTCTAGATCCCACCATTTGACTGCAAATTTCATGATTTCCTTCTTTTGAATTGCTGAGCAGTATTCCATTGTGTAAATGTACCACAATTTTATATCCATTCCTCAGCTGAGGGACATTTAGGTTGTTTCCAGGTTCTTGCTGTTACGAATAAACCTGTTATGAATGTGGCTGAACAAATTTCCTGTTGTTTACTTGGATATATGCCTAGGAATGGTATAGCTGAATCTTGAGGAAGCATTGCTCATAATTGTCTGAGAAAGTGTCAGTATGAATTTCAATGTAGCTGTTCATGTTTACATTCCTACCAGCAATGGAGAAATGTTCCCCTTTCTCCACACCTCTCTGGCCTTTATTGTCACTTGAATTTTTGATCTTTGACATTCTGATGGGTGTAAGGTGAAATTTCAGGGTTGTTTTAATCTGTATCTCCTTGATATTATATGTGATTTTTAAGTAAACGTAAAGAACATGATTCCCAATGTCTTTTTCAGACATCCTTAATGTTATTTATTCCCTTTTCCACCCTCTTTTTTGTTTTATCCTCAACCTCTCTCCACAGTTAAAGCCTTCTCATTTTTTTCCATTCTTTCTCATAGAACCTGTGTCCTGCTATTCCTGACTCTACAAGCTATAAGGTTAAATTATCACTTTGAGATCTTCTCTCTTTTTAAGTAGACAATTATAATTTTAATTTTCCCCCTAACAACTATTGGCTTCATTTTATTATGTTTGCTCTGCTATGACTTCATTTTCCTTCATCTCAGTGTGTTTCTAATTATGCTTCTGATTTATTTTTTCTCTTTCTAGTAAGTTTGTAGTGTGTTTACTGAATGAAAAAAAATAGGACATGAGTATTCCTAGATATGGGTTGAGGATTTACTGTAGATATGAGAGAGAAAATAGCCAGTGGCATTTGGTAGAGTCCAGACTATACATGACCATGATGAGAGATGGTGGGTTCAAAGAGAAAGAGGAAGAGAAAAGATAGGAGAAAAGAGAGTACCTGGGAATCCAGAGACCAAGAGGGAGCATAGGCAAAATTACTAAGTTAATTAGCAATCAGAAGCTGGGGTGAGGGTACTGGAAGCCTAGACCCTGGAGGGAGAAGTTTAGCTTAGGCACTGAGGTAAGAAGTGCTGGAAGGAGCCACATGCTGGGAAAGCTGGACAGCAACCACTTTGATATGTTAATTGGCACCTCAGCCATTTGTCCCAGGATTTTTTGAGGCCTAACATTTCCAGTCTACATAAGGTTGAATTTTCCAAATTTATAATATTAATTTCCACTTTGGAGAATTAAATAATATGATGTTCAGACTTTTTAATTTATTGTTTTTTCCATGGTGTAACTTTTTTTTTTTGCTAGAGAATGTATATTTGAATTTAATAATTCTGTTTTCCTGTTGCTGGATTTAATGGTCCATATGTGTTCATTGATACTAGTAATCTTCTTTCTATTAATAAATGTTATATATTGGTATTTCTAACTACTACTGTGAAATTATTTAATCTCTTTTAAAATTTTTATTTATTTACTGTTTATTACAATTCATTTACTTTGAATCCCAGCTATAGCCCCCTCTGTCATCTCCTACCATTCCCACTTTCCCTTCTTGTTCTCCACTTATGCCCCTCCCCTAGTCCACTGATAAGGGAGGGCCTCCTTCCCTTCTCTCTTACCTTAGCCTATCAGGTCTCATAAGGACTGGCTGCATCATCTTCCTCTGTGGCCTGGCAAGGCCCCAGGGCAAGGTGATCAAAGAGCCTGCCACTGAGTTTATGTCAGAGGCAGCCCATAAACCTTTACTAGGGAACCCACTTGGTTACTGAGAAACCTATGGGCTACGTCTGAGCAGGGGTTCTAGGTCCTCTTTATGCATGGTCCTTGTTTGGAATATCAGTCTCTGCAGGCGCCCCACCTGTTCCCAGAGTTTTTGGTTCTTTTGGTCTCCTTTTGAAGCTCCTGTCCCCTCAAGGTTTTCCTATGTTCTCCTTCTTCCACAAGATTCCCTGCACTCTGACCACAGTTTGGCTATAAATGTCAGCATCTGTTTCAATACAGTAATAGGTAGAGTCTTGCAGAGGCTCCCTCAGTGATAGGCTCCTGTCCTGTTTTGTTTTCTCCCACTTCTGATGTCTATCTTGTTTGTCCTTCTAAATGAGGATTAAGCATCTTCCCCAGGGTCCTTCTTGTTGTTTATCATCTTTAGGACTATAGATTTTAGTATGTTTATCCTATATTATATTACTAATATCCACTTATAAGTGAATATATACCATGTGTCTTTCTGCTACTGGGATAGCTCGCTCAGGATGATCTTTTCTAGTTCCATCCATTTGCCTACAAACTACATGATTTCCTCATTTAAAATTGTTGAGAAGTATTCCACTGTGTAAATGTTCCATAATCTCTTTATTCCTTCCTTGGTTGAAGGACATCTAGGTTATTTCCTGATTGTGGCCATTATGAATAAAGTTGCTACGAACATAGTTGAGTAAATATCCTTGTATGTTTGGGCATCTTTTGAATACATACCTACGAGTGGTAAAGCTGGATCTTGAGGTTGCACTATTCCTGATTTTTTTAGAAAGAGACAGTTTGATTTCCAGAGTGGTTGTACCAGTTTACATTCCCACCAGCAGTGGAGGAGGGTTACCCTTTCTCCACATCCTCTCCAGCATGTGTTTTCAGTTGAGTTTTGATCTTAGCCATTCTGATGGGTATAAGGTGAAATCTCAGGGTTGTTTTGATTTGCATTTCCCTGATGACAAAGGACATTGAGCATTTGTGTGTTTCTCTGACATTTTATATTCCTCTGTTGAGAATTCTCTGCTTATGTCTGTACCCCATATTTTAAATTGGATTAGTTGGCTTGTTGTTGTTTAACTTCCTGAATTCTTTATATATTTTGCATATTAGCCCTTTGTCAGAAGTAGGGTTGTTGAAGATTCTTTCCCAGGCTGTAGTCTGTCATTTTGTTCTGATGAAAGTGGACAGTGTCCTTTGCTTTATAGAAGCTTTTCAGTTTCATGCGGTCCCATTTATTGATTGTTGATCTTAGAGCCTGTGCTGTTGGTGTTCTGTTCAGGAAGTTTTCTCTTGTGCCAATGAGGTCAACATTCTTCCTTACTTTTTCATCTAACAGGTTTAGTATGTCTGTTTTTTTTATTGAGGTCTTTGATTCACTTGGACTTTACTTTTGTGCATGGTTATAGAAATGGGTGTATTTGTATTTTTCTACATGTGAACATCCAGTTAGACCAGCATTATATGTTGAAGATGCCATATTTTTTCTACGCATGGTTTCAAATTGTTTGTCATAATTCAAGTGTACATTGGTGTGTGGGTTTATTTCTGGGCCTTTGATATGATTCCATTGATCTTTGAGTCTCTTTCTATGCCAGTACCATGTAGTTTTTATTACTGTTACTCTATAGTACAGCTTGAGATCAGGAATGGAGATACTTCCAGAAGATCTTTTATTATACAGGGTTGCTTTTAGCTATTCTGTTTTTTTTTTTTTTCCTTATGAAACTGACAATTGATCTTTCAATTTTGGAAAGAATTGTGTTGATATTTTTATGGGAATTGCATTGAATCTATAGATTGCTTCTATTAGGATGGCCATTTTCACTATGTAAATCCTGATGACCCATAAGGTTGGGAGATCTTTCTAACATCTGATACCTTTTTCAAATTCTTTCTTCAGTGACTTGATTTTTTTTTTTTTTTTGTTCCACACAGGTCTTTTATTTGTTTAGTTACAGTCACACCAAAGTGCTTTATGTTATTTGTGGTTAATTTAAATTGTATTATTTCCTTAATTTTCAGTCTGTCTGTCTTTTTTGTTCATGAGGACTTCTGAGGGTTTTTTTGGGGGGTGAGGTAATCTTTATCCAGCCACTGTGCTGAAGGTGTTTATCAGCTAAAGGAGTTCTCTGATAGAATTTTTTGAGTCACTCATTTGTATTATCATATCATCTGCAAATACTGATACTTTTATTTCTTCGTCCCCATCATTTAATCTCTTAATTCTATTGTTTTATGTATCTGGCTGCTTTTTGACAGGAATATTTATGTGTTTATAGCTATTCTTCCTGGTAGTTTTTTTTTTTCTTTTCTGTTGCTGTACTAATTATATGTATTTATCTGTAGTGACATACTTGCATGTCTGGTTTCCCTGATATAAATTTCCTAATTGGAACATTATGTGCCTCTTGTTTATCAAATGTATGTGGAAATTCTGCAATTACCTACGTATTTGGGTTGGAATTTAGATATGCTCACATTTACTGATGTTTATACTTTTAATTATTTTTCTATGTCTTAATTAGGTTTTGTTGTATACTTTCTTCATTGCTTTTATTGCATAAGAAAAATGTTTTGTTGTAAAATATTTCAATTCCCTCAATCATTATTTTACCATATTTTACAAGTAATTTCTAGTTATCTATTTCATTACTGATAATATTTACACTGTAATTCCTCAGAAATGATAACAAAGTTATGCAAACAATATAAATGTAATGTGGAAATATTATTTATTAGTTTATCTCTCCATTTCACATTAACATTGTTGTAAATGAACATTTCATCTACAAATATTCTAATGTTACCTTTTGAGAAACTCATATTAGGTTACTGACTGCATCACATCCCAAAGCAATTTCATGTTTTCTCTATAAATTTAAATTTATGGCCTATTCTTTAGTTATTATTGTTACACATATGCATATGTATACATACACATTTCTGTATATGTTTATGCATATACAGTCTATGAAATCCTTTTATCGCATCTCCTATGTACATGTGTCCAGAACATAATACTATTGTTACTTTTTAAATTTCTACATTTGATAAAGGTGCTAGGAGGTGCACTGGAATATATTTATAACTATAATGTTTGTATATTTAATATTTTTTATCTTCTCTGTGGGGTTCTGGGAGATATGCCCTCTCTTCCTTCTGGTCTCTGAGCCTTGGTAGAAGTGGTGTGCTACACTGGATGTATGACAAGAATCTACCACAGAAGGCATCTGAAAGACTCTACCAAGCAGTGTTTCAAAACAGATACTAAAACTCATAACCAAACCTTCAGCAGAAAGGGAATTAGTATGACAGGGAAAGGATAGGAGCCCCACAAGGACCAAATATGTCTGGGCACAGGTTTTTTTTTTTTTTTCTGAAACTGTTTCTCCAACCAAGGACCATGTATGGATATAACCTAGAACCTTTACTTGGACGAAGCTCATGGTAGCTCAATAACCAATTGGTTTCCCATAGTAAGGGGAACAGGGACTATCTCTGACAGGAACTCAATGGCAGGCTTTTTGACTCCCCAACCCCAAGGGAGGAGCAGTTCTGCTAGGCCACAGAGGAGGACTTCGCAGCCAGCCCTGAAGATACCTGATAAAACAGGGCCAGACGAAAGGGGAGGAGGTCCTCCTCAATCAGTGGACTTGGAAAGGGTCAGGGAGAAGCTGAAGGAGGGAGGGTGGGATTGGGAGGGAATAAGGGAGCGGGACAGACCTGGGATACAGAGTTAATAAAATGTAACTAAGAATAACAAACAATAAAAAAATAAGCAAAGAAAAAAAAAGAATTTAAATGGAGTTAACTTTATAACTGGGCAACCATGTCCGTACTAGAAATCAAAGAACAACAAATCAAAGCCCAATGGTGAGAATAAGTTTTTTCTTTTATAACTGGTAGTCAGAGAGTTCCCAGAGATCCCCAAACACTATAGACTGTAGAGGAATTATAATTTCAAACATGGATGCTCTGGCAATAGATCATATCCAAAGACCTTCTAGGTCTGTGTGATCCTGTTGGAACCACAAACACAAATTTAATCCAGGAGACAGAGGCAAGAAAATCTGAGCTCATGGCCACCCTGGTATAGAGCAAGTTTCAGGTAAAGAATAGCTTAGGTCCAAGCATAGTGGTACAGGCCTTTAATCCCAAACAATGAAGATAAAGTTAGTTTGCAGAACAAAGAAACCGTGTTTGAAAGTGATGTTTAATTGAATGGGCAAAAATAAAAAAATGACAAATCAGAGAAATATTTGACAGAATAGGATAGGCCAAACTCTCAGTAGAAGGGAGAGGAGAGAGAAGCTACTTAAGGGAGTAACAAAGAGAATGAGAGAGGGTTTTATTTTATCAGGAGAGTTTTACAGAGAGATGTTGAATGAGAGAACCCTAGAGATGGGTGAAGACAGAACCTGCCAGAGAATAAGAAGGAGCAATAAGATTAGAAAAGATTATTGCTTTAGTTAATTTGCATCTAACCAGAGCAATTCAGAGTCTGAGAGAAAAGCCAGATTGAATAAGTTAGCTGGGAGAAGTTTGAGCCAGAACAGCCAAGTTGAACCATCCATTTATCAGCAGTAAGTCTTAGAATTTGAAAACATTCTAAGCTTAGATTAGATTATATGGAGACTAAAAACTTTAGGGACTAGGCCCAGGTTAGCAGACAGAAAAGTAAGCCTTAGAGACAACATTTGAAAGATAAGAATAAAAGTTCCTTTTACATTAGACCGTTTTCTTTGCTCCATGTTATCCTATAGAAGAACTTGATAAGACACTATTGCTGAAGACACCATATAGTCATGTTTTCATACAAGAAAAAGTCACGCTGCTCGTTTATAATGTTTATAAATATGTATTTATTTTTCATTGACTAATAAGATTAATATATACTTAAAGTTTATAATATGTCATATAATTAAAAACATATTTATGACAAGTAAGTTAGCTTAGCAGGTATAAGCACTTGCTGGCAGCATTTATGACCTTACTCTATAATCCAGTCCCAAAGAGCCATACTCTAGAAAGAAAATACGGACTCTCTAACTTACACATTCACCATGTGGCACATGCTTTCCCACATGCATACACACATGTATACACAAATGATTTTTAAAAATATAAGTGTAGTTTTTCATATTTGTGAAAATACAAATATTTGTGATTTCTCAAAGGCATAATGTAGAAGGAGAAAAGATGTTAAAGGAATGAGACAGAATGGGATAATATCTAAGGTTCCAAGAGGACCAAAACAAAAAATTCTCATTAATATTTTTGGTTATTCTTTGTTATTTCATATATGTATGCCATGTAATAATTTAACATCCTCCCTCTCCCTCTATCTCTTCCTTGGCCCTTCTCCAAATTTACTTCCCCATATCCACATTCTCTCTGATTTAAAAAGTATGAAGGAAAAACCTAACAACGACCACATCCCTGAAGAAAACTGACTCTCATTAGCCCAATGCTCATCAACTCCCAATAAATAGCCCCTCACCTTTCAGTGAGCCCATGTGAGGCATTTCCCTGTCCATGCAGGGATACTGACTGGTTTGATCTTTAAAAAAAATATTCACTATACATACTTGTTGTAGCCCCATACCTCCTCCACTCCAGTCACACTCCCCATTCCCCTTCATCTATTCTTCAGAAAAGGGGAGTTACCATTTCCATCCAGCCCAGCTCATTAAGTTGCATCAGGACTTAGCTTGTCCTCTTACCCTGTAGCCTGACAAGGTAGCCCCACCAGGGGGGAAGTGGTCAAAAAGCTGGCAAGAGAGTCCATGTCAGATGCAGTCTCCACCTCTCTTACTAGAGGATCCACAAGAAGCCTAAGCTACACATATATTACATGTTTGTAGGGGTCCCAGGTCCAATTCACACATGGTCCTTGGGTGATGCATCAGTCTGAGCAAGCCCATCTGGGGCCTGGTTAGATGGCTCTGTTGGTCTTCTTGTGGAGCATCTCCAAGTCCTTTTCTCTTTCCTCCTACTTTTCCTCAAGACACCCTATATATCACCCAATGATAGCCTGTGAGTCCCTGTACCTGTTTTGAGGCACTGCTTGGTAGCGTCTCTCAGAGGACAATTATGTCAGCCTCCTGCCTGCAAGCTTTGCAGAGTATTGTTCATATTGTCATGGGTTGGCACTCTCCTATAGGATAGGTCTGTGGTTGGGCTAGTATCAGTTGGACATTCCTTCAGTCTCTGCTCTATCTGCTCTGTCTTTATTCTTGGACACCTTGTAAGCTGGGTAAATTTTGATTCAAAGTTTTTGTGAGTTGGTTTGTGTTCCCCTCCCTCTAGTCTAGTTAGTGGGTGTCCTCTTAAGTCTTTATGGTCTGTGCTATGCCAAAAAGATGCTCTACCATATAATGAGGACACTTGCTCAGCTGTGTTCATAGCAGCTTTGTGAATAATAGCCAGAATCTGGAAACAACCTAGCTGTCCATCAAGAACAGATAAAGAAGCTGTGGCACATTGATACAATGGAATACTACTCAGCTTTTGAAAGCAAAGAAATCATGAAATTAGCAGCCATATGGATTGAACTAGAAAAGAATATCCTGAATGGAGTAACCCAGGCCCAGACAGACATACATAGTATTTACACACTTATAAGTGGATTTTAGCCATATAGTACAGGATAAGCATACTATGAGACACATACTCAAAGAAGATAAATAACATGGAGGATCGAAGGGAGATGCATAATTTTCACTTGGAAGGAGAGATAGAAAAGACAGAGGTAGTGGCTAAAGACAGAAAACAAGGCAGAAGAGGAAACACAATGAGTTAAGTGGGAGGAGACCAGAATTGGGGAGAGCAAGGGTGAGAAGACACCAGGACTGTAGAGAAAAGAGAAAGTGAGAATGGGAGTTATCTCTGACAATCTGGAGACCTACATCAGGGTATTCTCTTAGGAAGATATGAAGAACACTCAAGCAGAGATTGGTTTTATCTTGTATAGGCCTAGCGCAGGTAACACAAGCTCCTGTGAGTTCAAGTGTACATAAGTATTTCATGTCCAAAAGAACATGGTTTGCAGAAATATTCCCCACACTTTGTCCAGTCTCTGAAATGTTCCAGCCTTTGGAAATGTATTAGTTAGGTTTTTATTGTTGTGAAGAGACAAAATGACCAAAGCAACTCTTATAAAAGAAAAAATTTAATTGAGGATAGTTTACAAGTTTTAGACTATTATTGTAATGTTGGGAAGTATGGCTTAGAGACAGACATGGTGCTGGAAAAGGAACTAACAGTTTTAAATCTGGATGGGCACACAACAAGAGACTAAGACACACTTCCTCCAACAAGGCCACACCTTTTCTAACAAGATCAAACTTCCTAATAGTGCCTCTCCCTATGGGCCTGGGGGGCATTTTTAATTCAAATTACGAGAGTTGATAGAGATGCTCCATTTAGGTTTGAGTACATCATAGTTATTTACTTATTTATTTATCTATCTATCTATTTTTAAGCTCCTCATTTTATTTTATTTTAATTTTATTTTTCTTATTAGTTACATTTTGTTAACTCTGTGTCCCAGCTGTATCCCACACCCTCATTCCCTCCCTAACCCCACACTCCCTCCCTGGTCTCCTCCCTGCCCCTTTCCAAGTCCACTGATAGTGGAGAACCTCCTCCCCTTTCATTTGACCCTGTTTTATTGGGTATCTTCAGGGCTGGCTGCAAAGTACTCCTCTGTGGCCTAAAAGGACTGCTCCTCCCCTGGGGGGGGGGGGTCAAAGAGACTACACTTGAGATCCTGTTAGAAATAGTCCTTGTTCCCCTTACTTTGGGAAACTACTTGGTTACTGAGCTAAAACGGGCCACATCCAAGCAGAAGTTTTAGGTTATATCCATAGATGGTCCTTGGTTGAGTGTCAGTCTCAGAAAAGATCCTGTGCCCGGATATATTTGGTCCTTGTAGAGCTCCTATCCTTTCCATATCATACTAACTCCCCTTCTTTAATATGATTCCCTGCATTCTGCCAAGGGTTTGGTAATGAGTCTTAGTGTCTGCTTTGAAACACTGCTAGGTAGAATCTTTCAGCTGCCTTCTGTAGTAGACTCCTGTCATGCATTCAATGCACATCCCATTTTTCTTTCTAAATGAGGAATGATCACTTTTGCCAGTGTCCACTTTCTTGATTATCTTCTTTAGGTGTGTAGATTTCATATCTTGCAAGGCTATATAAGCGAGTATATACCATGTTTATCTTTCTCCTTCTGGGATACATCACTCAGAATGATCTTTTCTAGATCCCACCATTTGCCTACAAATTTCATGATTTGCTCCTTTTTGATTGCTGAGTAGTATTCCACTGTATAAAAATACCACAATTTCTGTATCCATTCCTCCGTTGATGGACATCTGGGTTGCTTCCAGGTTCTGGCTATTACAAATAAAGCTGCCACAAACATGGTTAAACAAATGTTCTTATTGTGTACTTGAGCAAATTTTGGGTATATACCTAGGAGTGGTATAGCTGGGTCTTGAGGTAGCACTACTCCTAATTGTCTGAGAAAGCTCCAGATTGACTTCCAGAGTGGTTGTACCAGTTTACATTCCCACCAGCAATGGAGGAGGGTTCCCCTTTCTCCACAACTTCTCCAGCATGTGTTGAACTTGAGTTTTTGATCTTGGCCATTGGGATGCATGTAAGGTCAAAGCTCAGGGTCGTTTTGATTTGCATTTCCCTAATGGCTAATGAGGTTGAGCATTTCTTTAAGTGTTTCTCTGCCATTCAATGTTCCTCTACCAAGAATTCTCTGTTTAGCTCCATTCCCCATTTTTTAATGGGATTACTTGGTTTGTTGCTTTTCTGCTTCTTTAGTTCCTTATATATACTGGATATTAGCCCTCTGTCAGATAAAGGGTTGTTAAAGATTCTTTCCCAATCTGTAGGTAGTGGTTTTGTTTTGATGATGGTGTCTTTTGCTTTACAGAAGCTTTTCAGTTTCATGAGGTCTCATTTACTGATTGTTGCTCTTAGAGCCTGTGCTGTTGGTGTTCTCTTCAGGAAGTTGTCTCCTGTGCCAATGAGTTCTAGGCTGTTCCCCACTTTTTTTTCCAACTGATTTAGAGTATCTGGTATTATGTTGAGGTCCTTGATCCACTTCGACTTTAGTTTTGTGCATGGTGATAATTATGGATCTATTTTCATTTTTCTGCATGTAGACATCCAGTGGGTCCAGCACCATTTCTTGATGATGCTGTCTTTTTTCCATTTAATGTTTTTGGGTTCTTTTTCAAATATCGAGTATTCATAGGTGTGTGGGTTTATTTCTGGGTCTTCTATTCAGTTCCATTAATCCTCCTTTCTGTTTCTATGCCAATATCATGCAGTTTTTATTACTGTTGCCCTGTAGTACAGCTTGAGATCGGGGATGGAGATATCTCCAAATGATCTGTTGTTGTTCAGGATCGTTTTGGAGATTCTGGGTTTTTTGTTTCAACATATGAAGCTGAGAATCTTTTTTTCAAGGTCTGTAAAGAATTGAATTGGTATTTTGATGGGAATTGCATTCAATCTGTAGATTGCTTTTGGCAGGATGGCCATTTTCACAATGTTACTCCTACCAATCCATGAGCATGGGAGATCTTTCCATCTTCTGATATCTTCTTCAATTTCTTTCTTCAGAGACTTGAAGTTTTTCTCAAACAGGTCTTTCACTTGCTGAGTTGTAGTCACACCAAGGTACTTTATGTTATTAGTGGCTATTGTAAATGGTGTTGTTTCCCTAATTTCTTTCTCAGCCTTTTAGTCTTTGGTACACTGGAGGGCTTCTTATTTTTTTGAGATGATTTTGTATCCTGCCACTTTGCTGAATGTGTTTATCAGCTGAAGGAGTTCTCTGGTTGAATTTTTGGGATTGCTCATGTATACTATCATATCATCTGCAAATAGTGACATTTTGATTGATCATGTATACTATCATATCATCTGCAAATAGTGACATTTTGACCTCTTCTTTCAGATTTGTATCTTCTTGATCTCCTTTAGTTGTTTTATTGCGCTGGCTAGGACTTAAAGTACTATGTTGAAGAAATATGGAGAGAGTGGGCAGCCTTATCTTGTCCCTGATTTCAGTGGGATTGATTTAAGTTCATGTCCGTTTAGTTTGATGTTGGCTATAGGCTTGCTGTGTATTGCCTTTGCTATGTTTAGGTATGTGCCTTGTATCCCTGATCTCTCCAAGACTTTAAACATGAATATGTGTTTGACTTTGTCAAATATTTTTCCAGGCATCTAAGGAGATGATCATATGGTTTTTCTCCTTCAGGTTGTTTATGTGGTGGATTACATTGATGGATTTCTCTTTGTTGAACCACCCTTGCATGCCTGGGATGAAGCCTACTTGGTCATGGTGGATGATCTCTTTGATGTGTTCTTGGATTCGGTTTGCAAGTGTTTTATTGAGTATTTTTGCATCAATGTTCATAAGAGTGATAGGTCTGAAGTTCTCTTTTTTTGTTGGATCTTTGTGTGGTTTAGGTATCAAGGTGACTGTGGCTTCATAGAATGAGTTTGGTAGTGTTCCTTCTGTTTCTATTTTGTGGAATAGTTTGGAGAGAATTGGAGTTAGCTCTTCTTTGACAGTCTTGTAGAATTCTGCGCTGAAGCCATCTGGCCCAGGGCTTTTTTTGGAGGGGAGACTGTTAATGACTGCTTCAATTTCCTTGGGAGATATAGGTCTCTTCAGTGTTTCTACCTGATCTTGACCTAATTTTGGTATATGGAATCTGTCAAGAAACATGTCCATTTCATTTACATTTTCAAATTTGGTGGCATATAGGCTTTTGTAATATGACCTAATAATTGTTTGATTTCCTCAGTGTCTGTAGTTATATCCCCATTTTCATTTTTGATTTTGCTGATTTGGATAGCTTCTCTCTGCTTTTTAGTTAGTTTGGCTAAGGGTTTGTCTATCTTCTTGATTTTCTCAAAGAACCAGCTTTTTGTTTCATTGATTCTTTGAATAGTTTTATTTATTTCTAATTGATTGATTTCAGCCATGAGTTTGATTATTTCTAGCCATCTGCTCCTCTTGGGTGTATCTGTTTCTTCTTTTTTTTTTTCTAGGGTTTTCAGTTGGGCCATTATGTTGCTTGTATGTGGTGTTACAAATTTCTTCTTGTAGGCACTTAGTGCTATAAATTTTCCTCTGAGCACTGCTTTCAATGTATCTCATAAATTTGGGAATATTGTGCCTTCATTTTCACTTAATTCTAGGAAGTCTTTAATTTATTTCTTTATTACTTCCTTAACTCAGCTGTCATTGAGTAGTAGGTTGTTCAGTTTCCATGTGCGTGTCAGCTTTTTGTTGTTTCTGTTGTTTTTGATGTCCAGCTTTAGTCCATGGTGGTCAGATAGTATACAAGGTATTATTTCAATCCTTTTGTATCTGTTGAGGCTTGCTTTGTGACCCACTATATGGTCTATTTTGCAGAAGGTTCCATGCGGTGCTGAAAAGAAGGTATACTCTTTTGAGCTTGGGTGAAAAGATCTGTAGACATCTATTAGGTCGATTTCATTTAGGGATTCTGTGAGTGTTTTTATTTCCCTATTTGGTGTCTGTCTAGTTGATCTGTCCCTTGATGAGAGTGGGGTGTTGAAGTTTCCCACTATTAAGGTATTAGGATCAATGTGTGATTTAAGCTTTAATAATTTTTCATTTACGAATGTAGGTGCTCTTGTATTTGGGGCATAGATATTCAAGAATGTGATGTCCTCTTGGTGGATTTTTCCTTTGATGAGAATATAGTGGCCCTCCTTATCTTTTTTGATTAACTTTGGATGAAAGTCTATTTTATTAGATATTAGGATGGCTACTTCAGCTTGTTTTCTGGAACCATTTGCTTGAAAAACATTTTTCCAGCCCTTTACTCTGAGGTAGTGTTTATCTTTGTTGCATAGGTGCGTTTCTTGGATTCAACAGAATGTTGGATCCTGTTTCCTCAACCATCCTGTTAGCCTGTGTCTTTTTATTGGTGAGTTGAGTCCATTGATATTGAATGATAATAGTGACCATTGCATGTTAGTTCCTTTTGTAATGGAGTCAGTGATCTTACCCTGTTTCATTACTTGTTTTCTTTTCATTTTTGTTGGGATATTATCTGTATGCCCTGTTTTCTTGGGTGAAGTTGTTTTCGTTGGATTGGAGTTTTCCTTCTAGTATCGTATTTAGGGTTGGTTTGCTGTGTAGATATTTCGTAAATTTAGTTTTGTTGTGGAATATTTTGTTTTCTCCATCTATGTTGACTGAAAGCTTTGCAGGGTATAGTATTCTGGGTTGACATTTGTGATCTCTTAGAGTCTCCATGATACTTGCCCAGGCCCTTCTGGCTTTCATAGTTTCTGATGAGAAGTCCGGTGTGATTCTGATAGGTCTACCTTCATAAGTTACTTGGCCTTTTTCCCTTGCTGCTTTTACTATCATTTCTTTTCTCTGTAGATTTAATGTTTTGACTATGATGTGACATGATGTGTTTCTTTTCTGGTCTAGTCTGTTTGGTGTTCTGTAGGCCTCTTGTATATGTATGGACATCTCTTTCTTTAAGTTGGGAAATTTTTCTTCTATGATTTCTTGAAAATATTATCTGAACCTTGGAGCCTGGAGTCTTCTTTTTCATCAATTCCTATTATTCTTAGATTTCATCTTTTCATAGCGTCCTTGATTTCTTGGCTATTTTGTGATTGGAACTTTTCTGATTTTACTTTTTCTTTGAGAGAAGTATCAATTTCTGCAAGTGTGTCTTCAGCTCCAGAGATTCTCTCTTCCATCTCTTGTATTCTGTTCGTGATGCTTACTTTTGTGGTTCCTGATCTTTTCTCCAAGTTTTCCAGCTCAAGGGTTTTCTCATTTTGTGTTTTCTTTATTGATTCTAATTCTGTTTTCATGTCTTGCACCATTTCTTTCATTTGTTTGAATTTGGATTCCTATCTCTCTACGATGGCCTCTATTTCTTTGTTCATTTCCTTTTTATATGCCACTAATTTTATCTCTAATTGTGCCTCTATTTGTTTGGCTATGTTTGCCTGTGTTTCTTTAAGGATTTTTTCTATTTCTTCTTTCTTTACCTCCAATTGACTGGCCAACTCTTTGAAAGATTTGTTCATTTCCTCCTTATGAGCCTCAAATAATTGGGTAAGCATGGCTTTAAAGTCATTTTCCTGTGCTTCTGATGAATTGGAGCATCCATCAATTTTGGGGTTTGCTGGTGAAGTCATGATGTCCTGATTTATGTTGGAAGTGTTCTTTTGCTTACCCCTGGCCATTGGCTTTTCTGAAACCTTTCCTGTTTGTTTTTGGATTCTGCAGATCAGACTGGTACTGTCTCTCTCTGGCGTCTGGAGAGTTCTTCAGGAACCTGAGAGGGGTCCCGTGTCCTCAGCGTGTGCTGAGGACTAGCTGTACTTGTGGGAGAAAAGTACGCAGGCACAAATGGGGCAAATGCAGGTGTGTGTGTGTGTGTGTGTGTGTGTGTGTGTGTGTGTGGAAGTGTGCATGGACATGTGTATGGAGGGACAGAGTGATGCATAATATTGAACCCTTGAATGTGTAGGAGGGGCTCTGCACTGTATGTGTCACAGGCGCTAGTGATGATCACAGTGCAATTTCTGGCATTAACTGCCTTAACTCCTCAATTAGACCCACAGAGCAGTAGCTTCAGTGTGCTTCTCCCTATGGGCCTGGTGGGCATTTTTAATTCAAACTATCAGAGTTGATAGAGATGCTCCATTTAGGTTTGAGTATTTTGTAGTTATTTATTTATTTATCTATCTATTTATTTATTTTGCCTTTTGAAAAGTGTTGAGTGTCTACAATAACTACCATCTCCTACAGAAATAAATTCTCTAATAAAGAATTTGAAAGGCAGTTTGGTATTTTATCCATTTAGTAAAATAATAATAGTAGGTTCTCCCCTAAGGCATATGACTTCCCCAGTCACAGGATTACATCCAGTTAAAAAGGTATCAATTTCCTTAACAGTATTCATGTTCTTACAGAACCAATGAGCATATCTTGTTAAATTGGTCATTATTGTAGCTCTCAGGGTTCATAGCTTATCAAAACTGTTGAAGATTTTTGTCTATCAGTAGCCACTATAGCACTTCTGATACTACAAAAACTAGCCAACAAGGAGAAAGATCTCTGAGCAGTACCATCTTGAACTCACCATGTCTTTTGAACAAAGCATGTAATATCTTCAGCAGCAATAGGATACTGTATAGTTTATATGGATACCCATGTGCAATAACAAAAAGTATGCATTGTTTTGAGGTTCACGGGAACCTCTGATCAACAAGTTTAAGAGGCAGGGTATCCTATATCTTACACTGGACTTTTTGTTGGGCATTTTATGGTTCTGAGAAGATAATTATTTCCCCTTTAGAATAGTTCTACTAAACTTTCAGATTTGTTTTGTTTCCTCTCTTTTTTAACATCAAATTTATTATTTTTTCAGAATTTTATAGCTGAGTACTATGTTTATGTAATTTTCACTCCACACTCTCCCAAATCACACTCCTCACTGTCCCTTACACTCTTTCTTAATGTCACCCACCAGTTCACCTTCAGTTATTATTGATGTGCATGTTTTTGTGTTTGTGTAAAACTTATAAAATATGTACTTCCACTTGAATTTTTCAAACATTATTAATGATAATTATTTGTCTCCTATATCACATTTTTTATAGCTTCGAATTTTTTCTGCCTTCCTATCATTTGAATCTTAAAATCATTTCACCCCTTTCTTTGGGACGTTTAATGATCCTTGGGTGTGTAAAGTGTTATAAAGACATGATATTTAGGAATTACCACACTACAGTAATTTATTCATTACACTTTGACCAGTTATGGACCTCTGTATTAGCCATAAACTACTATTAAAAGAATTTTCACTTAAGAGAGATGAGAGCTATAATATGTGTTTGTAAGTATTTAAAAGCATGTTTGATATTGTGCACATTTAGCAAAATAATAAGTTCTCTATCAGTACAAGCTGCTGTGGATGTTTACTCTAGGTCACATAGCTGATCTTGATGCTAAGACTTTTGTGTTATTAATATTTATTATTGGTTAATCATTTAATTAAGCAGCAGTTATTCCTAAACCAGCAGTATACCCAGATCATCACACAGAGACTAAGATTTATTTAATTAACCTAGAACACAATGCTGGACAGTAGTTATTCCATCTTAAACAGCCAAGCCCACATAGTTTCATGCCATTTAGATTCCACCCATTATACTTTCTTTTATTCATATATTAGGGATCCAGTTCATCTCTCCTTGTAGTTCAAAGTCTTCTCCTGTTGATCCCTGCTCTCCTCATGGTTAGAAGTTTCCTCCTGCTGATTTCTGCTCTCCTACCCCTCCCATTTCTTCTTTCTCCTCCCCTCTGGACCAGAATGTCCCACCCTATTCTCTCCATTGCTCAATATTAGCAGGTTGTTTTATTAAAATTACACAGAAAAAATGGTGGCATATTCACACAAACTTGAGACAGGTGATGATTAGTAAAAGCACCACAATGCAATGTCCAGATTGAAATCAGATAGTGGGGTAGAGAAATCAGCAATTGAATGAACAAGGGTAAATTGTATACATTCCAAAAGAACATTATACCAACATTTTCCCCTCTAAGTTCAATAAAAAGCTCATTTTTCTTTCAATGCAATAATAATTATAAAAGTTATAAAAACTATTGGGTAAGATTTGTATGTGCAATGTCTAATTCACATGTATTTGGTAACTTAGGAGAAAGCATTTGATTATCTATCTTATCTTGACAAGTTGAGAGTTCTACACCTAAATTAACTTTTATCTCTTTGGTATTACCTATATGAAAACATTTTTTTTTTTTTAATTTGAAAGAACTTAAGCTTAATTGTGGAACTGTAACTATTTGATTTTCAACCCCACTAAGACCTGAGAAGGAATAAAATTGGTTACTGGAGTAAATAGGAAGTGCATGTTAGAAGCTTCTAAAAAATAAAATAAAAAAAAAAATGACCGAGACAGTTTGTTGCCAGAACAGTCACCCTTAACTCTCTATTTCATAGTAACATCATCTTCAGCCTTCTGGCTCAGAATATTTGACAGACATATGTGAAACAGCAACTGTCTAGGACTTGCTTACCCTGTCTTGTCAGAGTTTGGCTGTTGACTTGTCCTCCATTTAAGCTTGCCCATTTTTGGCAGAATTCTGTCTGTCGTGAAACGAGGGCTTTTTCTTTTTGCCTAGTTGGCTCATTTGCCATATTTGAAGCCTTCTCCATATGGAGGTTCTTTGATGCTCATCATATTCTTTGAGGTAAGTGGGGTGCTGCTTGGAAATGACCTGCCTCATTATCAAAGAACTGTAAAACAATAAAGACACTTTAAAATGACTTATTCTGTAGGTCTTTGGAGTTTTTCAAAACTTACTTATCTTTATGTAATCGATCTGTGTAGAAAATCATATCTATCTGTTAAACGTAGGATTTATACTCCTGTGATAAATTAGACTAGTATCTGACATTACTATGTAGTGTCTGACATTACTATGTGTTGATTAACTAGCAATTAACTTGTATTACCTAATACCCTAAACAGTTGGTAATAGTGGATTAAAAGTATTAGAAGTAACCTTCAATTCATATCAATATACTAAATATTTAGTATAATAAATATATTAACATTTACCAATGTTTTAAAATAGACTTACTTTTTTTGCATCAATATATATAACAGAGTTTGCATCAATCCTATATTAGAGTTAAAATTAACCTTATTTGAGAATACCAAATAAAACCATAAATTGAATAGATTCAATAATTTACCTTTTGTTTTATTATTCCGGTAATATATCCTGTATTTCCCTTTCATTCTTTTTAACCCCTTTTACTCCTTATCTAAGAAAGAAAGAGAAAAGGAAAAGGAAAAGAGAGAAATCCCTGAGTTTGACCTTGTTTAATCTCTGAATATGACTATTAATAATTTATAACCATCTCCCAATAAACATTAACAATAAATGATAAACATTCATAGCCATAGAAAACAACCAATTTTCCTCTTAAAGAATTGGACACCATTCTCATGGATTTCTTCTAGCTGACTTTTTGGACATGTAGAAATCCTTTTAGGGGGCCCAAAGAAAATTGGGAAAATGGTTCATTAAGGAAGCATTAACATTTGTGGTCCAGTCTTTGAATGTTGAGGAATTTTAATCTTACTAGAAGTCCTGTTTGGGACAGTCTAAAATGATGGACCAGTTAAGATTAGTAGCTTTCTTCAAAGCTCTCTTGGCAGCAGGCTTTGATGAGAAACAACAATAGAAGCAGTTGAGGCAGGAACAAGCAGAATGCTGGAACATGCAAGATGCTGGAAGAGATATGTCAATATCTCAGCATGCTGGAAGGAGGATTTTTATCAGTTTTGATCCAGCATCTTTAGTGCCTGGTCCATTTGTTCTGCAAACATATAATTTCTCATAAGCATTACACAGTTCTAAAAATATAAATGTGTGAGATGCTTATGATGAAACAAAACTGTGAACAAATTTTATCAATGCCAAGAATGCAATAATAAATTTTGAGGATATTATAGCCAAGGTTTTATCGGCCATGTATGGTTGGAGTTCTGGATAGAGAATTTTTTTTTATTTAATTTTATTTTATGTGCATTAGTGTGAAGGCATCAGATCTCTTGGAATCAGTATTACAGACAGATTTGCGCTCCCATGTGGTGCTGGGAATCGAACTCTGGTCCTTTCGAAGAGCATACAGTGCTGTTAAACACTGAGCCATCTCTCCAGCCCTAGAGACATTTTTTATGTCTCAGTCTGTTTCAGAGTTGTTCCCATGTAAAAGGATAAGCAATAGAAGTTACTATTATTATTGAACATGCAATCATTATCATGTTGAAATTAAAACAAAGTTGTATTGATCAAAATATCTATTTTGGGCTCTTGGGCACCTGTTGTATTAGGCCAAGCTGTTACCTATCTCCTGAGAGAAGGCCCCTTTTTAGAGAGACAAGCTGGTTGCCTTGAACAATAAAAAAGACATGTTTTAAGTATACCTTAACTCCTTTTTAATTGAGAGTTTAAATATTCCATAGGCATCTTGTACCTATTTATAGGTTTATGCCTAGTTTTTTATATATGTTGCAGCTATTTTTATCTTACCCCTTTTCTATACAGAAAGGGCAGTTATGCCTTTCTAGCCAAACTTTTATAAACTCCCTTTTACATTTAGCATTTAAGTTTACCTTCGGCATCTTTTTTTTTTTTTTTTTTTTTACTTTAGATGAGCTTTTTTTTTTTTTTTCAATGCAGTTTATTCAGGAACCTTGAACAATCCTCGGACCCTGGGGAAAGCCAGCCCACAGCTTAAATAGCCTCTGGGTAGCCAACCCAGGCGTGCCACGTGAGCAATGCAGATAGGTCCACATACATGGAAGCAAGCCAGATCCTCAGCCTTAGCCAAATGTGGAATTGTTCGTGACAGAGAGCACTAAAACAAAAAGGGGGAACTGTAGAGAGCTGCAGAATGCTATACCTTCGGCATCTTATACCTGGATTTTTACATTGATTGTGGCTCTTTGGTTTGCCTCTTTTTTGATATGGGATTGATGGTTCAGCCTTTTAAACATATAAATTGTAATTTTTGTGTTCCTAAGACTTAATTAAGCTGGTGTGTACTTCACTATCTGTAAGGCCCTGTGTCTTTTTTGCATCAGGCATGACCAACATTTGACCGCCCCCGCACACACACCCACCCACCAATCTCACATTTGAAAGGATAATCCAGGTTCTAGAGTAGTGTGACAATTTTATCTAGTCAGCATTTAAAAGTTTTTTTTGATGTGGGAGGCATGCAGTTTGCATGTTTTTCTCCTAGCCAAATTTTAAGTCCTTACATTGACCATTAGAACGTATTTTTTTAAGCCAAAATGCCCTTTTGTACCAGTTCTATGGAAGTGCTAGTTTTTGAGATTAGCTGAACTTTTTAGAGCTGTGTGTTATCATCTCTCATTACATAAACCTAAAATTGATGTGAATCCAACCTTTAGATCAGTAAGGACATAATATCAATTAATAAGAAAAACAAATCAGTAACCTTAAGGAAAATTTTGTCATTTTGAATTTTAGTCTATCTCTGCAAGTGGTTAAACAGCAGTAGTTGCCATCTTGGCTTTTATTAGGTGAATTAGGCTGATCTGGAGCTCAGAAATCTGCCTGTTTCTTTTTACATTGTGTGGGGATTCTTGTTCAAATATTTTTTCTCAAAGCTATATCATTGTAAATTAAAGCCTTTAAGTAGAAATCAAGCAAGGAGTCAAGAAAATTTTAAGTTTTGTCAGTTGGGCCAATTTAGGCAGTAACAAGCAAAGCCAAGTTGGTTATTTTTTTTTTTTGGAATTTAGTTGTTGTAACAGTGAATGTGTGGACCCTTACCAGAAGGAAGTGACAAGTATGCTGCATCCAGAGAGCTTTGAATTTTAGCCACTATTAATCATTTATTTATTAGTTATGTTTTATTAACTCTGTATCCCAGCTGTATCCCACTCCCTCATTCCCTTGCAAACCCTCTCTCCCTCCCTCTTCTTCTCCCAGCCCCTTTCCAAGTCCACTGATTGGGGAGGACCTCCTCCACTTTCATCTGACCCTGTTTTATCAGGTATCTTCAGGACTGGCTGCAAAGGCCTCTTCTGTGGCCTAGCAGGACTGTTCCTCCCTTGGGGTGTGGGGAGGTCAAAGAGCCTGCCATTGAGTTCCTGTCAGAAATAGTCCATGTTACCCTTATTATGGGAAAACAATTGGTTACTGAGCTACCATGGGCTACATCCGAGCAGACGTTAGAGGTTATATTCATACATGGTCCTTGGTGGAGTATCTGTCTCAGAAAAGACTCTGCCCAGATATATTTGGTCCTCTGGAGCTCCTATCCTTTCCACATCATACAAACTCCCCCTTCTTTCATATAATTCCCTGCACTCTGCCAAGGGTTTGGATATGAGTCTTAGTATCTGCTTTGATAGACTGCAAGGAAGAGCCTTTCAGGGGCCTTCTGCAGTAGGCTCCTGTCCGGTTACTTGTTTTCTCTTACCTCCAATGAACTTCCCATTTGTCTTTCTAAGTGAGGATTGATCATCTTACCATGGGTCCTCTTTTTTGTTTATCTTCTTTAGGTGTATATATTTCATTATGTTTATCATATCTTATAGGACTATATGAGTGAGTATATACCATGTGTGTCTTTCTCCATCTGGGATACCTCACTCAGAATGATCTTTTCTAGATCCCACCATTTGCCTGCAAATTTCATGATTCCCTCATTTTTGATTGCTGAGTAGTATTCCATTATGTAAAAATACCACAATTTCTGTATCCATTTCTCTGTTGAGGGACATCTGGGTTGTTTCCAAGTTCTGACCATCACAAATAAAACTGCTACAAACATGGTTGAGCAAATTTCTCTGTTGTATACTTGAGCAAATTTTGGGTATATGCCTAGGAGTGGTACAGTTGGGTCTTGAAGAAGCACTATTCCTAATTATCTATGAAAGCGTGAGTTTGACTTCAAAAGTGGTTGTACCAGTTTACATATCCACCAGCAGTGAAGGAGGGTTCCCATTCCTCCACAACCTCTCCACCATGTGTTGTCACTTGAGTTATCCACCTTAGCCATTCTGATGGCTTTAAGGTGAAATCTCAGGTTTGTTTTGATTAGCATCTCACTGATGGCTGAGGATGTTGACCATCTCTTTAAGTGTTTCTCTGCCATTCTATCTTCCTCTACATAGAATTTGCTGTTTAGCTCTGTACCCCATTTTTTCATTGGATTACTTGAAGTATTGCTTTTTGACTTCATTACTTCTTTATATTTTCTGGATATAAGCCCTCTGTTAGACATAGGGTTGGTGAAGTACCTTTCCCAGTCTGTAGGCTTTCGTTTTGTTCTGATGACAGTGACTTTTGTTTTACAGAAGCTTTTCAGTTTCATGAGGTCCCATTTATTGATTGTTGCTCTTAGAGCCAGTTGCTATTGGTGTTCTTTGAGGAAGTTGTCTTAGGTGCCAGTGAGTTATAGGTTCTTCCCCACTTTTTTTCTAACCAATTTAAATTATATGGTTTTATGTTGAGGTCTTTGATCGGTTTGGACTTTAGTTTTCTGCAGGGTGATAAATACGTATCTATTTTTATTTTTCTGCCTGTAGACATCCAGTTGGACCAACACTATTTGTTGAAGATGCTGGGTTTTTTTCCATTGAATGGTTTTGACTTTTTTGTCAAAAATCAAGTATTCATAGGTGTGTGGGTTTATTTTTGGGTCTTCTGTTCAGTTCCATTGATCCTCTTTCTGTTTCTATGCCAATACCATGCAGTTTTTATTACTATTGCTCTGTAGTACAGCTTGAGATTAGAGATAGAGATAGCTCCAGATGATCTGTTGTTGTACAAAATCATTTTGGAAACTCTCAGTTTTTTCTCTCTCCGTATGAAGATGAGACTCTTTATTTCAAGAACTGTAAAGAACTGAGTTGGTATTTTGATAGGTATTGCATTGAATCTATAGATTGCTTTAGGCAGGATGACCATTTTAACAATGTTAATCCTACCAATCCATGAGCACAGGAGATCTCTCCATCTTCTGATATCTTCTTCAATTTCTTTCTTCAGAGACTTATTTTTTTTTAACAGGTCTTTCACTTGCTTGGTTAGAGTTTTTTTTTTTTTCAAACAGTTATTTTTTTCAAACACATGCTTAGTTAGAGTCACCCCATGGTACTTTAAGTTATTAGTGGCTATTGTGAAAGGTATTGTTTCCCTGATTTCTTTCTTGACCCTTTTTTCTTTGGTATACAGGAGGGTTTATGACTTTTTTTTTTTTTTAGTTTATTTTGTATCCTGCCACTTTGCTGCAGGTGCTTATCAGCTGAAGGAGTTCTCTGGTTGAATTTTTGGGGTCACCCATGTATACTATCATATCACCTGCGAACAGTGACACTTTGACCTCTTCTTTTCCAATTTTTATTACCTTGATCTGCTTTAGTTGTCTTACTGCTCTAGCTAGAACTTCAAGTACTATGTTGAAGAGATATGGAGAGAGTGAGCAGCCTTGTCTTGTCCCTGATTTCAGTGGGATTGGTTTAAGTTTCTCTCCACTGAGTTTCACGTTGACCATAGGCTTGCTGTATATTGCCTTTACTATGTCTAGTTATGTTCCTTGTATCCCTGATCTCTCTAAGTCTTTAAACGTGAATGGGTGTTGGAGTTTGTCAAATGCTTTTTCAGCAATCTAAGGACATGATCATGTGGTTTTTCTCCTTCATTTTGTTTATGTGGTGAATTACATTGATAGATTTCTGTATTTTGAACCACCCTTGCATGCCTTGGTCATGGTGGATGATATCTTTGATGTGTTCTTGGATTCAGTTTGCAAGGATTTTATTAAGTATTTTGCATCAATGTTCATAAGAGAGATAGATCTGCAGTTCTTATTTGTTGTTGTTGTTGGGTCTTTTTGTGGTTTAGCTATCAAGGTGACTATGGCTTCATAGAATGAGTTTGGTAATGTTCCTTCTGTTCCTATTTTGTGGAAAAGTTTGGAAAGAATTGGAGTTAGTACCTCTTGAAGGTCTCGTAGAATTCTGCACTGAATCCATCTGTCCCACGGCTTTTTTTGGAAGGGAGACTGTTGATGACTGCTTCAGTTTCCTTGGAGGATATAGGACCATTCAATCTTTCCACCTGATCTTCCTTTGATTTTGGTAGATTGACTCTATCTAGAAAATTGTCCATTTCTTTTGGATTTTCAAATTTTGTGGTATATAGACTTTTGTAGTACGACCTAATGATTGTTTGAATTTCCTCAGTGTCTGTAGTTATGTCTCCTTTTTCATTTCTGATTTTGCTGATTTGGATAATTTCTCTCTTCCATTTCGTTAGTTTGCCTAAAGGTTTGTCTATCTTGTTGATTTTCACAAAGAACCAGCTCTTGGTTTCATTGATTCTTTGAATGGTTTATTTGTTTCTAATTGTTTGATTTCAGCCCTCAGTTTGATTATATCCAACTGTCTGTTCCTCTTGGGTGTATTTGTTTCTTTTTTTTTCCCTAGGGCTTTCAGTTGAGGCATTAAGTTGTTTGTATGAGATGTCACAAATTTCTTCTTGTAGGAACTTAGTGTTATGCATTTTCCTCTGAGCTATGCTTTCATTGTGTCTATATATATTAGGGTATGTTGCCCCTTCATTTTCATTGAATTCTAGGAAGTCTTTAATTTCTTTCTTTATTTCTTCCTTAACCCAGCTTTCATTGAATAGCAAGTTGTTCAGTTTCCATGTGTTTGTATTTTTTTTCCATTTTTGTTGAGATACAGCCTTAGTCCACGGTGGTCAGATAGAATACAGGGGATTATTGCAATCCTCTTGTATCTGTTGAGGCTTGTTTTATGACCAACTATATGGTCTATTTTGGAAAAGGTTTCATGAGGTGCTGAAAAGAAGGTATACTCTTTTGAGTTTGAGTGGAAAGTTCTGTAGACATCAATTAGGTCCATTTGAATTAGGATCTTTGTAAGTGCCTTTATTTCCTTATTAGGCTTCTCTCTAGATGATATGTCTCTTGGTGAAAGTGGGGTGTTGAAGTCTCCCACTATTTAGGTATTGGGATCGATGTGTGATTTGAGTTTTAATAATGTTTCCTTTATGTATGTAGGCACTCTTGTATTTGGGGCATAGATGTTCAGAATTGTGATGTCCTCTTGGTGGATTTTTCCTTTGATGAGAATGTACTGCCCCTTCACATCTTTCTTGTTTAATTTTGGTTATAAGTCTACTTTATTAGATATTAGGATAGCTACCCCAGCTTGTTTTCTGAGTCTTTCTCCTTGAAAGACATTTTTTTGCGTCCCTTTACTCTGAGGTAGTGTTTGTCTTTGTTGCAGAGGTGCGTTTCTTGGATGCAACAGAATGTTGGATCCCGTGTCCACCACCATTCTCATAGTCAGTATCTTTTATTATTCAAGAGTTGAGTCCATTGATGTCGATACGTAATAGTGATCCCTGAATGTTAGTTCCTTTTATTTTGGAGTTGGTGGTGTTACTGGGTTCCATTGCTTGTTTTCTTTTAATTTTTGTTGGGATATTATCTGTATGCTATGTATTCTTGGGTGAAGTTTTTTTTTTTTTTATTAGATTGTACTTTTCCTTCTAGTATCTTCTGTAAGGCTGGTTTGCTGGTCAAATATTGCTTAAATTTAGTTTTGTCATGGGATGTTTTGTTTTCTCCATCTATGTTGATTGAAAGCTTTGCAGGCTATGTAGTCTGAGTTGGCATCTATTGTCTCTTAGAGTCTGCATGAGACCTGCACAGGCTCTTCTGGCTTTCATAGTTTCTGATGAGAAGTCCGGTGTGATTCTCATAGGTCTACCTTCATATGTTACTTGGCCTTTTTCCCTTGCTGCCTTTAATATCTTTTCTTTGTTCTGTAGATTTAGTGTTTTGACTATGATGTGACATGATGTGTTTAATTTCTTGTCTAGGCTATTTGGTGTTCTGCATGTCTCTTGTATATTTATGGACATCTCTTTCTTTAAGTTGGGAAATTTTTCACCTATGATTTCCCTGAAAATATTTTCTGGACTTTGGAGCCTGCAGTCTTCCTTTTCATCAATTCCTATTATTTTTTGATTTTGTCTTTTCATGACATCCTTGATTTCTTCAATATTTTGTGTTTGGGACTTTTCTGATTTTACTTTTTCTTTAAGAGAAATGTCAATTTCTGCGAGTATATCTTCAGCTCCAGAGATTCTTTCTTCGATCTCTTGTATTCTGTTGGTGATGCTTACCTTTGTGGTCCCTGATCTTTTCTCCAAGTTCTCCAGTTCCAGGGTTTTCTCAGTTTGTATTTTCTTTTTGATTCTAATTCTGTTTTCATGCCTTGCCCCATTTCCTTCATCTGTTTGAATGTGGATTCTTGTCTCTCTATGATGGTCTCTATTTTTTTTGTTCATTTCCTCTCTATATGCCACTAATTGTATCTCTACTTGTGCCTCTATTTGTTTGGCCATATTTGCCTGAGTTTCTTTAAGAATTTTGTCCATTTCCTCTTTCTTTGCCTCCAATTGACTGGCCAAATCTTTGATAGATTTGTTCATTTCATCTTTAACTGTTTGAATTTGCATGGCTATTGCTCTGAGAGAATTACTTGTTTCCTCTTTATGAGCCTCAAATAATTGGGTAAGCATAACTTTAAAGTCATTTTCCTGTGCTTCTGATGAATTAGAGCATCCATCAATTTTGGGGGTTGCTGGTGAAGTCATGATGTCCTGATTTATGTTGCATGTGTTCTTTTGCCTACCCCTGGCCATTGGCTTATCTGAAACCTTCCCTGTTTGTTTCTGGATTCTGTAGTTCAGACTGGTACTGTCTCTCTCTGGCATCTGTAGAGTTCTTCAGGAAGCTGGGAGAGGTCTTCTGGCATCAGCATATTCGTTGGTGCACTATCTGTACCTGTGGGTGGAAAGTATGCAGGTGCAGAATGGCAAATGCAGGCGTGTGCGCTAGTGTGTGTGTGTGTGTGTGTGTGTGTGTGTGTGTGTGTGTGTGTGTAATTGTGCATGGAAGTGTGTCTCAAGAGACCCAGTGATAGAGAATGATGAACCCTTGTGTGTGTGGGAGGATTTCTGCCTTGAAGGCTTGTTATTTGTGCATGCACTCTATATTTAGCATGTACTGGTGATGGTCATGGTGCAGTTTTCAGCATTAACTGCCTTATCTCCTCAGTTGGCCCCACAGAGCAGGGGCTTCAATGTCCCAAGTGACCCTCTGTTTTCCATAGTGGGTATGCGGTTAAGAGGTGTCCGATGCCTGGCTTCTGTTTTAGAAGGACCCTGGATCTGAGGCTCTGCAGATACTCAGCAGCTTACTCAATCTTAAGCAGGTCACATCAGCTGGGATTGTGTTTCTGGGCTCTCTCCTCTCTGGTTTGGTCCTGCTTGGTCTTATGCAGGAAGACTGATATGCTCTGCGAGCTCAGTGTTGCTTCACCTGCCAGGTTAGGAAGTCCAGCTGCAGCTGGAGACTGGGATGCTGGTCCATATGTCTTCTGGGAAGTCCTGGGTGCCCTTCATCGTGATCTTCAGGCATGGGAGGCCCAGCGCCTGGTGTGCCTAGTTTGTATGTTGGGTTTGCTGGGCTTTGG
The DNA here is from genome assembly GCF_030254825.1 of Meriones unguiculatus. NCBI lineage: Eukaryota > Metazoa > Chordata > Mammalia > Rodentia > Muridae > Meriones > Meriones unguiculatus. The sequence goes on along the minus strand of NC_083369.1, from coordinate 87,030,606 downwards.
TGGGTATATATCGAGTTATCTGTCTCTGAGTGTTTGGGCTGGCCGTTCACTCAGTGCTTGGGTGACCCTACGGAGCCAATATTGTGGCTTGTAGACTTAGGATCCTGTTTTGTCTCTGCTTGATCTGCAGGAAGACTGACTTGTTTGCCAGCTCAGTGCTGCTGCAGCCGCCAGGTTAGTAAGTCCAGCTGCAGCTGAAGGCTGGGATTTGAGTGGGCTGTTCATTCAGTGGCTGTGAGACCCTGTGGAGCCATTATGGAGGCTAGCTGACCTGGGACCCTGGGAGGATGTTGCCACGGGCCTGGGTCTCCAAGACCAGTACAGCTGGCAGTTGCTGCTAGGAGCTCTGTCTTAGCCGCTGTAGACCCAAGGTCACGAGCTCTGAGCTGAGAATCTAGGTCAGCTGCCTGTGCTGAGGAGGAGGGAGGTCTGAGAAAGGGGAGTGCCAGGAGAACAAAGGATTGTTTCTCTCCTTCCCCAAACAAGTCCACTGGTGACCCGAGACCAAAGTTCTCACATTGTAATATGTTCCCTGTTGTTTAGAAATCCTCTCTGTCGTTTCCCTGGCTTCAGAAGTCCTTCTGCTCACCCACTCAGGCGTTCAGCTCTTCCATAGCTCAGAAACTGTGTGAGCTAGTCGCCAACTTGGCTCCGCCGGTCTTAATCAAATTTTTATTAGGAAGAGTGACCTTTTTATTATTTGTAACTTAGTATTCAATTCCTTGGCTTTTTCCCCATTTTCTCCTTGAACTTTTTTGAAGTTTTTGAAGGCATGGAGAAGAGCCATCATCAGTAAACATATTGCAACCAGATCCATGACTATGACAACCAAAACAAAGCCAAAAGGGATTTAAATACCCTCTGCAATTGCCTTTCTTATTTTAGATACAGTTTTAAGCCAAGCTCTGTCTAGAGGTCTGTCTGCCTTTAATTCCCTTCTTTCCAGCCATGGCTGCTCCTGTTCTAAGCCAGGTGAGCCAGCCATAGTAAAAGGGAGCCATGCTTGTGTACCCCTCCTATTAGACTGTAGTGGTAGCGAGTTTTGTTGTGTTAAATCTAAGGTCTGCCCGCAGTATGCTGTCTTTGGTACTGGGCCTGTTTAAGCTTCTCTCTTAAAGAGACAGTAATTGACATGGGAGTTTTTAGGTTTTAAGTTGGGGTTGTATGGCAGGGGGAATATTCCCCACATCAAATTATGTAAAAATATGATTTAAAGTGTATGGATAATTAGATTAGTTGGGTGCCATTTGCTGTTGAATATTAATATTTGTTATTATCTTTTAATTAAACAACAATTATTCCTAAACCAACTATATACCCAAATCACCATACAGAAACTAAAATGTATTTCATTAACCTAAAACACAATACTAAATAATAATTATTCCATCTTAAACCTTCAAACCCACATACTTTCCTGCAATTCAAATTTCACACATTTATACTTGCTCTTAGTCATATCTTAGGTCCAGTTCAACTTGCCTCATAGTACAAAGTCCTCTCCTGCCAATCCCTACTCTCCTTCTGGTTCAAAGTCTCCTCCTACCAATCTCTACTCTCCTACCTCTCCCATTCCTTCCTTCTCCTCCCCTCCAGACCAGGATATCACACCCTATTCTCTCCATTGCTCAACATTATGACAAATTGTTTTATTAACAATGAAAAACAAATAATGATATATTTATTCAAACTTAAAACAGGTGATGCTTAAAATAAGTATTACAATCCAATATCCAAATTAAAACCAAATGATAAAATTAAAAAAAATATCAACATTTAAATGAACAAAAATAAATGATATAGATTTAAAAAAAGAAACATTATACCAATATAAGCCCTATGGATGAAAACTATAACACAAATAGTACAATGAGAAATGAAACTTGGACTCATCCATGAACTTTCATAGTACTGGAAGGCTGTTGGTAAAGAAAAGTTCTAAATAGGTTTATTCAGCTGTAAAATTTGTGAGTAACCATAACTGGGATTTGAAAGGACATATCACTGATGAAATGTTAGCAAGAAGGCCATGCGTATAACCAGTGACTTTAAGTCCTGATCCAATGCTAACAAAGTTGTACAGAGTACTATAAACCTGAAGAAGAACATAACACTGGAAAAAAGTATTCTGAATTAAAAAAATCTATTTACCAATAATTTGTGTAAATTCATGATGCTTAATCTCATAGTTAGCTTCAGTTGGCAACTTAACTCATTTGGGAAAAGTAACCCTCAATTGAGGAACTGCCTCCTTCGGGTTTTCCTGTGGGCATGTTGGTGGGACATTTTATTAATTGCTAATATCTGTAGAGAACACAGTGCACTATGAGTAGTATCATTCCCAATCAGGCCAGAAAGAGCTACCAATTAAATAGTGTTCCTCTTTGATCTATACTTCGGTTTTGCCTTGACCTCCTTCTCTGGCTTCCCTTGATTATGAATTCTAACCTGTAAGATGCAATAAACCCTTTCCTTCCCCAAGTGTTTTGATCAGTGTTTTATGACAGTAGCAGAAAGCAAACTAGAACACTTTTGAACTTCTCTCCAAATGCTTATATAACATAAATGTTAATTTATATGTGAAAAGCAGAATTATGTGTATGTAATTTTTTCTCTTATGCTAGCAGAAAATGTCATTGTTTTCTTTATAGAAGTAGATTGCTACCATATCTCTCCATAATGTTTGTGGAAAACACATAGTTACTGAAAATACGTATTTATATATAGTTTATTCAACAATTACTTCACTGGAATGCATTATCTATTTCTATCATTTTACTTCCTAAGAAAATTATGAAATTTGTATCCTTGTTACTAAAAAACTAATTATCTGGGAACACAGTTCCTCATCATTTATAGTGCCTTAAAAAAACAAGGATTTATGTTACCTCACTTCATGAAATAGCACCAGCTATCAATTCAGAAAATGGTTTGATGACCTGCAAGAAGGTGTAGAGTGATATTGTTACTTGTACTTTACCTGAAATCTCCACTGTTTTCATAAATGTTTTTATGTGTACTGTGCATTAGTTATGTGAGAAAGAAATTTGAAACATATTCATAGTACCCTACTTAACCAACTTTTTATGAATAAGGCCCCAGAATCTTTTAGTACACATTTATTAAATGCATATTTGAACAATGTAATACTATTTAGCGAGTATGAAGCACCTTTAAGAGACTTAAAAGAAAGGAAAGATATATGTATACTACAAATAAAAACAAACTTTGGATAACTAGAGAGAAGACCGAGAGGTTGAGTGAAGAGAGCATAGGTTTGGTTCTCAGCATCCAAAACTGTTTACTCTGAACCATCTGTCATTCCAAGGCCAGGGAATCTGATACCCACTTTTGGCCTCCTTGGATACCTGCATGTGTGGTATATACATACATACACTTGGGCACATACAGACATACATGCAGACAAACACACACTAAATTAAATCTTTAAGAAATCCTATAAGATAGGATAAACATACTAAAATCTGTACACTTAAAGATGATAAACAATAAGGAGGTTCCAGGGTAAGTTGATCAATCTTAACTTAGAAAGACAAATGGGATGGACATTGGAAGTAGGAGAAAACAAGAAACAGGACAGGAGCCTACCATAGAGGGCCTCTGAAAGACTCTACCTAGCAGTGTATCAAAGCAGATGCTGAGACTCATAACCAAACCTTGGGCAGAGTGCAGGGAGAGTTAGTGAGACCTGGAGGGGATTGGAGCACCACAAGGATCAAATATATCTGGGCACGGGGGTCTATTTTGAGACTGATTCTCCAACCAAGGACCATGCATGGATATAACCTTGAACCCTGGCTCATGGCAGCTCACCATCCAAGGTTTCTCTAGTAAGGGGAACAGGGATGGTCTCTACCATGAACTCCATGGTGGGCTCTTAGACCTGCCCCCCCAAGGGAGGAGCAGCCTTGTTAGGCCACAGAGGAGGACATTGTAGCCAGTCCTGGTGAGACTTGATAAACTAGGGTCTGATGGAAGGGGAGGAAGACCTCCCCTCTCAGTGGACTTAGAAAGGGCAGGGAGGAGATGAGGGAGGGAGGGTGAGATTGGGACTGAATTAAAAAGGGAGCTACAGCTGGGGTACAAAGCAAATAACCTGTAATTAATATAAAAAATAAAATTATATATTAAAAAAAGTAATTACTTTTGAGGCATAAATAATGAAAACATGACATCATATCAGCTTTACTGATCATTTTATTAAATGCCAAGGAATGATGTTTACTCCCACCAATACTCCTGTCATCTGGCATTTATAGTGGCTCCCAGAGTTCAGTGATTCTCAGAAGCATTTTCTTTGAACCACAAATGCCCCGTACTCCTTGAAATCATTAGCAGTGACCCACATCTGCTTGAATGTTGTCAAGGAAGTCATGACAGATCCACCAATCCAAGCCGAATAGCATCTGTCTGGGGAAGCTGTGATCTTAATTGGGGTTCCCTCAAAAGCCAGAAGTTCCAGTTCTTTCAGGAGTCTATCCTGTAGTCCAGGAAACAAGGTGGTACCTCCAGAAAGCACAATCTCAGCGAACAGAGTCTCCTGGATATCAGCGTCACACTTTGCGATGCTATTGCAGACCATTTTTGAGATTCCTAAGTCATGAATACCAAGGTGATCAGGTGTAAAAAGAACCTCAGGCACCTGACACAGGTGGTCACTCATCTGGATGACATTTCCGTCTGGCAGTTTATATTCCTTTAGGGCCTGATGGTAGCAGTTGTATTTGTCTTCATATCCCCAGGAGACACTGCATGCCTTCTTTTTAATGTCATCCACCACTGCTTTGTTGAGAATGCAGGGGAAGGTATAACCTTTAGCAAGAAGGAGCCGGGTAAGGTGTTCTGTGATATCTCTCCCTGCCAAATAGAGCTTGGTTATGCCATGAGGCAGAGAGTAGCCCTCATAGATGGGGACAGTACAAGTGACCCCATCTCCACTATCCAGTACCAGGCCGGTGATACAAGCAGAAGCACACAAGGCTCCTACTGCGTGGTTGCAAAGGTACAAGGCAGGCACATTAAATTTCTCAAACATTATTTCTGTTGTCTTCTCTCGAGTCTCTTGTGGGTTCAAGGAGGGCTCAGTCATGAAAACGGGCTGTTCATTGGGTTTCACGCCTAGCTCCCACTCAAAAAGATCTTTCCATAGTTTCTCCATGTCATCCCATCTAGTTACCAGTCCACGCTCAATAGGATAGTGCAGGTATAAACCATCATACATGCACTGGGCTTCTTCTCCCACAAAGTACCTTTTCCGATTGGCTCTTACTGATGGTACGTTGAATTTAGGGTGGCCAACAACAGAGTTGATGACATGTCGGGGTGCAATCTCTCCTGAAATTCCAACCTTACAGAGTCCAGAACCATTGTCAAAAATCACAGCTGGAGCATCTAATCCAGCTGGATTAAACATGTCTGGACTTGATCTTTTTGCGTCACCAGTAGAAAGTATTGTTGGACCCCCCAGAGGAATAAAAGGTACCTCAGTTGTTCCAGAACACCAAAGCAGCAGGGTTTTAGCTCATGAATGTTGTCTCCTTTCTGGTGGTTCAGCATCTGCTGAGAGGCAGCTTCAGGGATAGATGTTTATTATGTCATAATGTAGCCATGACAACAGCTGCATGAAGTAAAAACCAGGAGGTATGGAGAGGGGGGGTCTCATTTGGTGAGAGATGAAATACTGGAGACAAGTAACCTCAAGTCTTGTCTTTCTTTTTATTTATTTTTTATTAAAATTAGATATTTTTTTCATGTAATACATCTCAATCACAGTTTTCACTCACTATCATCCTCCTAGGTTTCCCAACCTTCCCTCTCTCCCAGATCCACTCAACCTCTTTCCTCTTCAGAAAAGAATGTGTCTCACAGAAATAACAACCATGAAGGACAAAACAAAATACAGTAAGAAAAGGCAAAAAGTTTCAAATTGAGATTGGATAAAACAACCCAATATGAGAAAAAGAGCCTTAAAAGCAGTCAAAAGAGTCAGAGATGTTACTAGATCAGGAGAGGACAGGAACTCCACAAGGAGAGCAACAAAACCAGAAAATTTGAACACAGGGGTCTTCCCAGAAACTCATACTCCAACCAAGTACCATGCACGGAGATAACCTAGAACCCCTGCACAGATGTAGTCCATGGCAGTTCAGAGTCAAGTGGGTTCCATAGTAATGGGAAGAGGGACTGCCTCTGACATAAACTGGTTGGCCTGCTCTTTCAACACCTCCCCCTGAGGGTGGAGCAGCCTCACCAGGCCACAGAAGATGACAATGCAGCCACTCCTGATGAGATCTGATAGACTAAGATCAGAAGGAAAGAGAGGGGGACCTCCCCTATCAGTGGACTTGGGGAGAGGCATGCATGAAGTAGGGAGAGGAAAGGAGGGATTAGGAGGGGAGGAGGGAGGGGTTTATGGGGGGATACCAAGTGAATAAAGTGTAAATAATAAAAAAAAATAATAATAAAGTGTCAGAGATGCACGCACTCCAATTATTAGGAGTCTCACAATTATTATTATAGCCAGAGGACCAGGTGAAGACACATGTGGTCCATGTGTTGCCATTTCTGTTTCTGTGAGCCCATGCTCTGCTTATTTTGCTTCAGTGGGCCATGTTCTCCTAAAAACTATAGACTTCAGAATAGATGAATGAAACCAGCCTTGTCTCTTTCAATGAATGTAAAAGTGAAATACATCCCCAACATGCAAATTTTCTTAATATGTATTATATAACATAAAATGTGTGTATTTTTTATTATAATATATAATATACAACATTAATGTCAACAATTTTCATATTATATATTATATATAAGATATAGCATATAATAACTTTTTAAATACTTCATATCATATATTAACATGTAACATCAAATCACAGTGTTTTATACATTCTTGTATATAGATAATACACATAAATATTTTAAATATGAGGGAACCTAAAATTGTAGATATTTTATGTTACATATATTAAATGTACACCTGTACATTTAAGTATGTGTGTACATATATAAGTACATGTAAATTTAGGAAACACTTTTTAATCTACTTTTTTGTAAAAGTCTTGGTAGCTCATGCTAGACTTATTACTATATAACCAAGGGTGGAGTTTAACATTCTCCCACCACCTAAGTTCTCTGATTGCAACTTCATACCACCATATAAAGCACAAATATAGTGGTTTAGATAACAAAAACTGTGATACCACACTTAATTGTTTTTTATTATGATTAAAATGTCATAATGTACAACATCTTCAACTTTTAATTATTTTAAAATTTTCTTTATTATTATTAAAATTTTTATTAAATTTTATTAAATTAAAATTATTATTTTAAATTTTTCTTTCTTTATTATTATTATTATTATTTATTACCAATTATTCAGTTTTTTTTCCAGCTGTAGACGCCTTCCTCATTTCCTCCCAGTCATGTATCTCCTTCCCCTAGTTCACTGATAGGGAAGGTACTCCTCCCCTACTATCTAACCCTACCTAGTCAGGTCTCATCAGGACTGTCTGTATCCTCTCTCTGTGGCTTAATTAGGCAACCTCATCAGGTGGAGATGATCAAAGAGCCAACCACTGAGTCCATGTCAGAGACAGTCCCTGCTCCCCTTACTAGGGATTCCACATGAAGACTGAGTTTCCATGGGCTACATCTGAGCAGGGGATCTAGGTCTTCTCCATGCATGGTCCTTGGTTGGTGCATCAGTCTCTTCAGGATGCCCTGTGCTCAGATTTTTTTGGCTGCTGATCTCCTTGTGGAGCTCCTGTACCCTCCAGGGCTTTCTATCTCCCCGTTCTTTCATAAGATTTCCTGCACTCTGCCTAATGTTTGGCTGTGAGTCTCAGTATCTGCTTTGATATCCTGCTGGATAGAGTCTATCAGAGGCCCCATGTGGAAGGCTCCTGTCCTGTTCACTGTCTTTCCCTACTCATCAGGTCTATCATGTTTGCCCTTCTGAATGAGGATTTAACATCTTCCATAGGCTCCTCCTTATTGTGTACTTACTTTAGGACTACAGATTTTTATATTTTTATAATATATTGTATGTCTAATATCCACATATGAGTTTATACCATATGTGTCTTTCTGCTTCTGGGATGCTTCACTCAGGGTGATCTTTTGAGTTCCATCCATTTGTCTGCATATTTCATGATTTCCTTGTTTTTAATTGCTGAGTAGTATTCCATTGTGCAAATGTACCAAAATTTCTGTATTCATTCTTCAGTTGAGAAACATCTAGGTTGTTTCCAGATTCTGGTTATTATGAATAAAGCTAGAACAAATATGTTTGAGCAAATGCCCTTGCTGTGTACTTGAGCATGTTTTGGAGATATGCTCAGGAGTAGTATAGCTGGATCTTGAGGTAGCACTATTCCTAAATTTTCTGAGAAACTGCCCTATTGATTTTCAAAGTGGTTGTACAAATTTACATTCCCACCAGCAACAGAGGAGGGTTCCCCTTTTTCCACAACCTCTACAACATGTGTCATCCCTTCGGTTTTTGATCTTAGCCATTCTGATGTGTGTACAGTCAAATCTCAGGGTCTTTCTGATTTGCATTTCCTAGATGATTAGGGACATTGAGCATTTTTTAAATGTTTCCTACCATTTGATATTCCTCTGTTGAGAATTCTCTGTTTACCCCATTTTTTAATTGGATTACTTGGTTTGTTGGTGTTTAATTTCTTGGGTTAGTTATATATTCTGTATAATATATTCTGGTGAAGATTATTGCCCAGTCCCTAGGCTGTTGTTTTGTTCTGTTGACAGTGCCCTTTGATTTATAGAGGCTCTCCAGTTTCATGAGGTTCCACTTATTGACTGTTGCTCTTACAGCCTGTGCTGTTGGTGTTCTGTTCAGGTAGTTGATCCTGTGTCAATAAGTTGAAGGTGATTCCCAACTTTTCATCTAACAGATTTAGTGTTTCTGTTTTTATGTTGAGTCTTTGACTCACTTGGACTTTACGTTTGTTCAGGGTGATGAATATGGATCTATCTGCATTGTTTCTACATGTAGATATCCAGTTAGACAAGCAAAATTTGTTGAAGATGCTGTCTTTTCCCCATTGTATGGTTTTAGCTTCTTTGCCAAAAATCAAGTATCCATTGGTGTGTGGATTTATTTCTGGGTCTTCTATTCAATTTAATTGATCCACTAGTCAGTTTCTATGCTGGTACTATGCCATTTTAATCACTGTTGCTCTTTAGTCCAGCTTCAGATCAGGGATAGAGATATCTCCAGATCATCTTTTAGGAATTAACTGTATTTATATTATTTTTTGTTTTTTGAATATTGTTGACAGTTTTAGTGTATGTACCTAACACATTCTAATTACTCTCAACCTCTACCTTCTGTTAGCTCTATTTCATCTCTGTCAATTCTCCCTCTTTCTTATAAATTCCTTCCAACATTAATGATGTTTTTGTGTATGTGAAAGACCCATTAAGTTTAATTCCTTTTGTCTGTGTTTTTTTTTTTTTAAATAAATTTTGGACTATCCATTGGTGCTTGGTAGGCTTACCAGTGTGGACACAACAGAAATCATTGACTCATCTGCTATCTCAAGTATTTAGTAACCAATATTTCAGAATGAAGAATAGGACTCCCAGATTTCACTCCCCTATTTCCTAACTATGATTGATTGTGACAGCCTCTACCTTGTTCAGTCTCAATGCAAGTAACCATAAATGAAGTGAGTTCAAGATTGCAGTGACTGTGTCATGCCACAAACATGGCATTTCATAACTCTTTTCTCTATCTCTTGGATATTACATTCTCTTGGTTTTCTCTTCAGTGGTGCCCCATAGAAGTTGCAATGTACCCTTAGCAGTAGTTATGCAAATGTGTTGTTATGGGTGGGTGAGCATTCAGCCATCACAGATTATTAGTACTTGAGTATCCATGAATTTCTATTCACTACAAAAACAGGTTCCCCTTATTAAGACAGATAATTACATTAACAGTAGAAACCAAATATTTTGAAAGCAATTTGATGTTGGTTCAGTTTAATTTAGCAACAGTAATTTCCCCCTGTAGGAATTATGACTTCTTCATCTAGATGTTTTTGAGGGGTTACACATGCCAGGAGCAGCTCTCAAATCTAGTGAGAAAGCAGCTGTTTACCACCATAACATTTTTGTTACTGTTGCAAAATAGGGGCATCTTGCCTGATAAGTTGGTATAAAAGTTCATAGGATTCACAGCTGGATAAGTATTGGCTCTTTCCTCCACTCATAACCTCTATTGCACTATCAACAACTATGATTGTTAGCTACCAGGAAGAAACATTTCCTGTTTTATTTTTCTATATATTGCAACCAAGGTTGTGGTATCATCACAAATAGAGTTTTATTATCTAGTTCTGATGGGAAACTGTGATGATTAGGAATGTTCTTTGTAAATTATTTTCTCATTGAGGCTCCCCTATACATATACAAGAAACTATAATAATTTCAGCTGTATTACTCATTTTAAGATCTTCTTGATCATCTTTCAATACACAACGTTATATCCTCTTTGTTTTTTATTATTTTAGTAACATCCTAAGTACCATTATTGCTAGTCATATGTGTATAATTAGTAGTTGCACAGTCCATTAGAGCATGGACAACCTGTCAGTAGCCATATCCAAAGAATATTGTTTTTCTTTTGGTTTAATAAGCCCTAGAGTAAACCCAATTATTATTATTTTGCTAAAAAAATTATGCTGTAAAATTCCTTTATAAGTATTTATGTACAAGAATATCATTATAGGAGTTTGTGAGCCTGCTGGCATGGCTGTTGAGAACTGAACTTGGAGCCTCTAGAAGTCTTGCCAGTGCTCTTGAACAGAGCCACCCCAGTAGCCCTGAGTGATTTACCCTTAAAAATGGAAATCCAGTAATAATTTGTGCCAACATTTATTATATTGTCATATTATACTTTAATTTTAATACATTTCAATGTGCACATTTCAATATGAAGTAATTTCTTACTGCATATGGCTTATTATGTAAGTTGGTTTAAACCTAAAGACTGCCTAATTTGTGGTTGAAGTTTTTGTGGGTGGGTTAGAGTTCCCCTCCTTTTACTAGGAAGTGAGTCAAGGTAGAAGGCGTCCTCTTTAATTTCTATGGCTTCTGCTACTAGGAGTCTCTGCTTGAATCCACCTCATACCCTCTCAGGGACCTACCCTGACCGAGTTCTCCATCTTGTCACAGACATACCCCCACCCTCCCCTCGGTTTTTCTTTTCTCCATAGGCCTTCTGTCCTCTTGCCCTCACTCTCCACAGGTCTGATCTCCACCCTTTTAACTCTCTGCACCCCCTCTCTAACCTTGTTCCCTCTCAACAGCCACTATCTCTGTCTATTCTCTTTCCCTTTCCAAGTGAGATTTATGCATCTTCCCTTGGATCCTCCTTGATATTTATCCTCTGTGGGTCTGTGCCACATAGTTTGCTTGTCCTGTAAAATGTGGCTAAAAACTCCTTATAAGTGAGTTCATATTGTGAATATCTCTTTGGGTCTGGGTTACTGAAGGCTAAACTTTTCTAGTTCCATTCATTTACCTGTAAATTTCGTGATTTCATTGTTTTTAATATCTGAGTAGTATTCCCTCATATAAATATGCCTACAAGAAGTACAGGGATAATTACAGAGCAGATGAGCAGAGATTGAGGGAATGTCCAACAAATGCTAAGCCCAACCAAAGACCTACCCTATGGGAGAGTGACAACTCCTGACACTATGAGTGATATTCTGCTAAATTTGCACACACGAGCCTGACAGAGTTGTCCTCTGAGAGATTCTACCCAGCAGTGCCTCAAAACAGATGCTGAAACTCATAGCCAAACACTGGGCAATGCTTAGAGAGTCTTGTGAGAAAGGGAAAGTAAAGAGAAAATAACCTGGAAGTAACAGGCACTCCATAAGAAGACTAACAGGCCCAACTAACCAGGGCCCAGAGTGGCTTGCTGAGACTGAAGTATCAACCAAGGACCATGTATGAACTGGACCTAGTCCCTTAAAAAGATGGAGTAAGTGAGCAGCTTAGACCTCATATGCGTTCTCTAGTAAGGGTAGTGAGGAATGCATTGCACAGGGACTCTCTTGCTAGTTTTTAGATCACTTGCCTCTGGCGGGACTACCTTGACAGGCCACAGGGGAAGAGGACATGTTCAGTCCTGATACAATTAGATGAGCTGTATTGGATGGGAAAGGAAGTTCTCCTCTTCTTATAATAGGTGAGGGAGAAGTGAGCAGGGAGAGAGGGTGCAACTGGGAGGGGAGGGGGGTGGGGCTACAAACAAGATGTAAAGTGAATATAATAAAAAATTAAAAATAATAAACTTAATTGCTTAATTGTAAATATTGTCTTGAAAATTAGTATTATCTTTAGCAATTTTGAGCCCATCACTAGGAAAGCAAGAATGTAGGGGTAAAGCTTAAATACTAAGAGAGATGTAATCAGATGAGCACTGTACGACCTACAAAATGGCTGACATGGTAAGATATATTCTGAAGACAAAGAGTGGCATGAGTATTATGGTAGTAACCAAAGATTTCAGGTAAGCATTTGAGCTAACTATATAAAACAGAACTCATGCCTACCACCATTTATAGGGTCATTGTAAATTGTGTGGCTCATAAATCCTAGACGAAATCCTACTACTACCATTCAGCTAAGGGGAAATAGTATTCAGCTAATATAAAGAATTACCATTATAGCTATAAATTAGTACATTTCTTGAGCTTCATAATAGATTTTTTTACCAGATGGCATTTAACACAGAATCTTACAACTAGTTAAAATATGGAAAATAATAGATCATATACCTATCAGTCCTAAATTGGAAATTCACATTGTACAGGTGTTAATTACTTTAATTTTTTATATTCTAATCACAATATATATTTTTAATCAAACAAACTTTATAAAACTTCTTAAAATAGCATTCTACTTCATTTACATTCAAAACAATGTAAAAGAATAATTATCACAAAATGCCCTTATGGATATAATTAACCTTTTTTTATTTTTTTTTAATTTTTTTTTAAATTTTTATTATTACATTTTATTAACTCTGTATCCCAGCTGTGTCCCACTCCCTCATTCCCTCCCAATCCACCCTCCCTCCCTCATCTCTTCCCTGGCCCTTTCCAAGTCCACTGATTGGGGAGGACCTCCTCCCCTTTCATCTGACCCTTGTTTATCGGGTATTTTCAGGACTGGCTGCAAAGTCCTCCTCTGTGGCCTAGCAGGACTGCTCCTCCCTTCGGTGTGGGGAGGTCAAAGAGCCTGCCTTGAGTTCCTGTCAGAAATAGTCCCTGTTTCCCTTACAATGGGAAATCAATTGGATACTGAGCTACCACGGGCTAAGTCGAGCAGAGGTTCTAGGTTATATTCATACATGGTCCTTTGTAGATTATCAGTCTCAGAAAAGACCCCTGTGCCCAGATATATTTGGTCTTTGTGGACCTCCTATCCTTTCTATGTCATAGTAACTCCCCCTTCTTTCATATGATTCCCTGCACTCTGCCGAAGGTTTGATTATGATTCTTAGTATCTACTTTGATACTCTGCTAGGTAGTCTTTCAGAGGCTCTCTGTAGTAGGCTCCTGTCCTGTTACTTGTTTTGTCCTACCTCCAATGCACCTCCTATTTGTCCTTATAAGTAAGGATTGATCATCTTTCCCTGGGTCCTCTTTTTTGTTTATCTTCTTTAGGTGTATGGATTTCATTTTGGTTATCATATCTTACAGGTCTATATAAGTGAGTACGTACCATATGTGTCTTTCTCCATCTGGGATACCTCACTCAGAATGATCTTTCCTAGATCCCACCTGCAAATTTCATGATTTTCCTGCAAATTTCATGATTTCCTCATTTTTAATTGCTGAGTAGTATTCCATTGTGTAAAAATACCAAAATTTCTGTATCCATTTTGCCATTGAAGAAAATCTGGGTTTTATTCCAGGTTCTGGCTATTACAAATAAAGCTGCTACAAACATGTTTGAGCAAATGTCCTTGTGGGTACTTGAGCAAATTTTGGGTATATGCCTAGGAGTGGTATAGCTGGGTCTTGAGGAAGCACTATTGCTAATTGTCTGAGAAAGCACGAGATTGACTTCCAAAGTGGTTGTACCAGTTTACATTTCCACCAGCAATGGAGGAGGGTTCCCCTTTCTCCACAGCCTCTCTAGCACGTGTTGTCATTTGAGTTTTTGATTTTAGCCATTTTAATGGCTGTAAGCTGAAATCTCCCAGTCATTTTGATTGCATCTCCCTGATGGCTAAGGATGTTGAGCATCTCTTTGAGTGTTTCTCTGCAATTCTGCATTCCTCTACAGAGAATTTGCTGTTTAGCTTTGTATTCCCTTTTTACTTGGATTACTTCATTTATTGCTTTTTAACTTCTTTAGTTCTTTATATATGCTGGATATCAGCCCTCTGTCAGATATAGGGTTGGTGAAGTTCCTTTCCCAGTCTGTAGGCTCTTGTTTTGTTCTGATGACAGTGACTTTGGCTTTACAGAAGCTTTTCAGTTTCATTTATTGATTGTTGCTCTTAGAGCCTGTTGCTGTTGGTGTTCTTTCAGGAAGTTGTCTCCTGTGATAATGAGTTCAAGGCTGTTTTCCACTTTTTCTTCTAACCGATTTAGAGTTTTATGTTGAGGTCTTTGATCCACTTGGACTTTAGTTTTCTGCAGGGTGATAAATACATATGTATTTTCATTTTTCTGCCTGTAGACGTCCAGTTGGACCAGCACCATTTGTTGAAGATGCTATCTTTTTTCCATTGAATGGTTTTGGTTTCTTTGTCAAAAATCAAGTATTCATAGTTGTGTGGGTTTATTTTTGGGTTTTCTATTCAGTTCCATTGATCCCCTTTCTGTTTCTAAGCCAATCCCATGCAGTTTTTATTACTATTGCTCTGTAGTACAGCTTGAGATCAGGGATAGATATAGCTCCAGATGATCTGTTGTTGTACAAAATCGTTTTGGAAATTCTCGGTTTTTTCTTTCTCCATATGAAGATAATCTTTATTTCAAGGACTCGAAAGAACTGAATTGGTATTTTGATGGGAATTGCATTCAATCTGTAGATTGCTTTTGGCAGGATGGCCATTTTCACAATGTTAATCCTACCAATCTGTGAGCATGGGAGATCTTCCATCTTCTGATATCTTCTTCAATTTCTTTCTTCAGAGGCATAAAGTTTGTTTTGTTTTTTTCTTTCAAACAGGTATTCTTTTCAAACATGTGCTTAGTTAGAGTCACCCCAAGGTACTTTATGTCATTAGTGGCTACTGTGATTGGTGTTGTTTCCCTGATTTCTTTCTTGGCCCTTTTTTCTTTGGTATACAGGAGGGTTTCTGATTTTTTTTTTTAGTTGATTTTGTATCCTGCTACTTTGATGAAGGTGTTTATCAGCTGAAGTAGTTCTCAGGTTGAATTTTTGGGGTTGCTCATGTATACTATCATATCATCTGCATTTTAACCTCCTTGTTTCCAATTTGTATCCCCTTGATCTCCTTTAGTTGTCTTATTGCTCTCGCTAGAGCTTCAAGTACTATGTTGAAGAGATAACTAGAGAGTGGGCAGCCTTGTCTTTTCCCTGATTTAAATGGGATTCGTTTAAGTTTCTCTCCATTGAGTTTGATGTTGGTCATAGGTTTGTTTTACATTGCCTTTACTATGTTTAGTTATGTGCCTTGTATCCCTGATTTCTCTAAGTCTTTAAACCTGAATGGGTGTTGGAGTTTGTCAAATGCTTTTTCAGCAATCTAAGGACATAATCATGTGGTTTTTCTCCTTCAGTTTATTTATGTGGTGGATTACATTGATGGATTTTCGTATGTTGAACCACCCTTGCATGCCTGCGATTAAGCCTACTTGCTCATGGTGGATGATATCTTTGATGTGTTCTTGGATTAGGTTTGCAAGGATTTTATTAAGTATTTTGCATCAATGTTCATAAGAGAAATAGATCTGCAGTTCTTATTTGTTGTTGTTGGGTCTTTTTGTGGTTTAGCTATCGAGGTGACTGTGGCTTCATAGAATGAGTTTGGTAATGTTCCTTCTGTTTGTATTTTGTGGAATATTTTGGAAAGAATTGGAGTTAGCACTTCTTTGAAGGTCTGGTCGAATTCTGCACTGAATCCATCTGGCCGAGGGCTTTTTTTGGAAGGGAGACTGTTGATGACTGCTTCAATTTCCTTGGGAGATATAGGACTATATAATCTTTCTACTTGTTGTTCCTTTAATTTTGGTAGATTGACTCTATCTAGAAAATTGTCCATTTCTTTTAGATTTTCAAATTTTGTAGTGCATAGGCTTTTGTAGTATGACCTAATGATTTTTTAGATTTGCTCACTGTCTGTAGTTATATCTCCATTTTCATTTCTGATTTTGCTGATTTGGATTGTTTCTCTCTGCCTTTTAGTTAGTTTGGCTAAAATTTGTTTATCTCGTTGATTTTCTCAAGAAACAAGCTCTTAGTTTCATTTGACTAGTTTTCTTGATTCTTTGACTAGTTTTATTTATTTCTAATTGTTTGATTTCAGCCCTGAGTTTGATTATTTCCAGCTCTCTGATCCTCTTTGGTATTTTTGTTTCTGTTTTTTCTAGGTCTTACATTTGGGCCATTAAGTTGCTTGTATGAGATATCACACATTTCTTCTTGAAGGGACTTAGTGGTATTAATTTTCCTCTGAACACTGCTTTCATTGAGTCCCATAAATTAGTGTATGTGGTACCTTCATTTTCATTGAATTCTAGGAAGTCTTTAATTTCTTTCTTTATGTCTTCCTTACCCCAGCTCTCATTGAACAGCAAGTTGTTCAGTTTCCATGTGCTTGTAGGCTTTTTTTAATTCCATTGTTATTGGGGTCCAGATTTAGTCCATGGTGGTGGATAGAATACAGAGATTGTTGCAAACCTCTTGTATCTGTTGAGGCTTGTTTTGTGACCAACTATATGGTCTATTTGGAAAAGGTTTCATGAGGTGCTGAAAAGAAGGTACACTCTTTTGAGTTTGGGTGGAAAGTTCTGTAGACATGTATTAGGTACATTTGAATTAGGACCTATGTAAGTGCCTTTATTTCCTTATCAGGCTACTCTGTAGATGATATGTCTCTTGGTGAAAGTGGGGTGTTGAAGTCTCCCACTATTTAGGTATTGGGATCGATGTGTGATTTGAGTTTTAATAATGTTTCCTTTATGTATGTAGGCACTCTTGTATTTGGGGCATAGATGTTCAGAATTGTGATGTCCTCTTGGTGGATTTTTCCTTTGATGAGAATGTACTGCCCCTTCACATCTTTCTTGTTTAATTTTGGTTATAAGTCTACTTTATTAGATATTAGGATAGCTACCCCAGCTTGTTTTCTGAGTCTTTCTCCTTGAAAGACATTTTTTTTTTGCGTCCCTTTACTCTGAGGTAGTGTTTGTCTTTGTTGCAGAGGTGCGTTTCTTGGATGCAACAGAATGTTGGATCCCGTGTCCACCACCATTCTCATAGTCAGTATCTTTTATTATTCAAGAGTTGAGTCCATTGATATCGATACGTAATAGTGATCCCTGAATGTTAGTTCCTTTTATTTTGGAGTTGGTGGTGTTACT
Source organism: Meriones unguiculatus (assembly GCF_030254825.1). Taxonomy (NCBI): domain Eukaryota; kingdom Metazoa; phylum Chordata; class Mammalia; order Rodentia; family Muridae; genus Meriones; species Meriones unguiculatus. The sequence goes on along the minus strand of NC_083369.1, from coordinate 87,012,976 downwards.
GGGTTCCATTGCTTGTTTTCTTTTAATTTTTGTTGGGATATTATCTGTATGCTATGTATTCTTGGGTGAAGTTTTTTTTTTTTTATTAGATTGTACTTTTCCTTCTAGTATCTTCTGTAAGGCTGGTTTGCTGGTCAAATATTGCTTAAATTTAGTTTTGTCATGGGATGTTTTGTTTTCTCCATCTATGTTGATTGAAAGCTTTGCAGGCTATGGTAGTCTGGGTTGGCATCTATTGTCTCTTAGAGTCTGCATGAGACCTGCACAGGCTCTTCTGGCTTTCATAGTTTCTGATGAGAAGTCCGGTGTGATTCTCATAGGTCTACCTTCATATGTTACTTGGCCTTTTCCCCTTGCTGCCTTTAATATCTTTTCTTTGTTCTGTAGATTTAGTGTTTTGACTATGATGTGACATGACGTGTTTAATTTCTTGTCTAGGCTATTTGGTGTTCTGCATGTCTCTTGTATATTTATGGACATCTCTTTCTTTAAGTTGGGAAATTTTTCACCTATGATTTCCCTGAAAATATTTTCTGGACTTTGGAGCCTGCAGTCTTCCTTTTCATCAATTCCTATTATTTTTTTGATTTTGTCTTTTCATGACATCCTTGATTTCTTCAATATTTTGTGTTTGGGACTTTTCTGATTTTACTTTTTCTTTAAGAGAAATGTCAATTTCTGCGAGTATATCTTCAGCTCCAGAGATTCTTTCTTTGATCTCTTGTATTCTGTTGGTGATGCTTACCTTTGTGGTCCCTGATCTTTTCTCCAAGTTCTCCAGTTCCAGGGTTTTCTCAGTTTGTATTTTCTTTTTGATTCTAATTCTGTTTTCATGCCTTGCCCCATTTCCTTCATCTGTTTGAATGTGGATTCTTGTCTCTCTATGATGGTCTCTATTTTTTTTGTTCATTTCCTCTCTATATGCCACTAATTGTATCTCTACTTGTGCCTCTATTTGTTTGGCCATATTTGCCTGAGTTTCTTTAAGAATTTTGTCCATTTCCTCTTTCTTTGCCTCCAATTGACTGGCCAAATCCTTGATAGATTTGTTCATTTCATCTTTAACTGTCTGAATTTGCATGGCTATTGCTCTGAGAGAATTACTTGTTTCCTCTTTATGAGCCTCAAATAATTGGGTAAGCATAACTTTAAAGTCATTTTCCTGTGCTTCTGATGAATTGGAGCATCCATCAATTTTGGGGGTTGCTGGTGAAGTCATGATGTCCTGATTTATGTTGCATTTGTTCTTTTGCCTACCCCTGGCCATTGGCTTATCTGAAACCTTCCCTGTTTGTTTCTGGATTCTGTAGTTCAGACTGGTACTGTCTCTCTCTGGCATCTGGAGAGTTCTTCAGGAAGCTGAGAGAAGTCTCCTGGCCTCAGAATGTGAGTTGGTGCACTAGCTGTATCTGTGGGAGGAAAGTATTCTTGCGCAGAAGGGCAAATGCAGTTGTGTGTTTTTGTGTGTGTGTGTGTGTGTGTTTGTATGTGTGTGTAATTGTGCATGAAAGTGTGTCCTTCTCAAGAGACAGAGTGATAGAGAATGTTGAACCCTTGTGTGTGAGGGCGGGGCTCTGCCTTGTAGGTTTCTAGAGTGTTATTTGTGCATGCACTGTATATGTCACAGGTGCTGGTGATAGTCGTGGTGTAATTTCCAGCATTATCTGCTGTAACTCCTCAGTTGGACCCACAGTGCAGGGGCTTCAATGTCCCAAGTGACCCTCTCTTTCACACAGTGAGTATGTGGGTAAGAGGGATCCAATGCCTGGCTTCTATTTTAGAAGGACCCTGGATCTGGAGCTCTGAGACACTCAAGGGTGCACTCACTCTCAAGCACGTCACATCGGCCAGAATTGGAGTGTCTGGGCTCTCTCCTCTCTGGTTTGGCCCTGCTTGGTTTTATGCAGGAGGACTGACATGCTCAGTCACCTCAGTGCTGCTGCAGCCACCAGGTTAGGAATTCCAGCTGCAGCTGGAGACTGGGATGCCTGTCAGATGTCTTTTGGGAAGTCCTAGGGGTCCTCCACTGTGCTCTCCAGGCCTGGGAGGCCCAGTGCCTGCTGTGCCTAGCTTGTAAGGCAGGTCTGCTGGGCTTTGTTGGGTATATATTGTATTATCTGTCTCTGAGGGCTTAGGCTGGCAGTACAGTCAGTGGCTGAGAGACCCTACAGAGCCAGTATTGCGACTATCACACCTGGGACTCTGTGAGGATGGTGCCATGGGTCTGGGCCTCCAGACCAGTACAGCTGGCAGTTGCTGCTAAGCACCTAGCAGCTCCATCTCAGCCACTACAAAATTCAGACAATGAGCTCTGAGCTGAGAATCTCAATGAGTTGGCTGTACTGAGGAGGAGCGTTGTACGAGGAAGGGGGAGTGCTGGGAGATCAAAGGATCATTTCTCTTCTTACCCATCGCAGTCCAGGGGTGACCCGAGACCAAATTTCTCACCTCATGTGATGTTCCCTGTCATTTAGAAGGCCTCAGCACTGTTTCTCTGGCTTCGGAAGTCCTACTCACCAACTCTGTAGTTCAGCTCTTCCACAGCTCAGAAACTGTGTTTGTTAGTCGCCATCTTGGCTCTGCCCTCCATTACTTTTCTTATGCTGTGGTAAATACCATAACTAAGGAAACTTATAAAAGAGTTTATTGGGGCTTATGAGTCCAGAGGGGGATAATAATTCCTCAGCCTTAAGATTAAACAAAAAAACAAACAAACAAACAAAAAAAAAAAAAAACAGCATAGATGGATGTTAGATCAGGATACTAGGTGTTCACATGCTATTTTTTTCCAATTTTTAAATTAATTATTATTATTTATTACAATTTATTCACTTTGTATCCGGACTGTGACCTCCTACTTCATCTTCTCCCAATCTCACCCTCTCTCCTTTTTCTACCAGTATAGGGGAAGACCTCCTCCCATTCTACCTGACCCTAGCCTATCAGGTCTCCTAAAAACTGGCTGCATTGTCTCCCTCTGTGGCCTGGCAAAGGTACAACCAGAGGTAGGTGATCAAAGAGCCTGCCACTGAGTTCATGCCAGAGAGAGCCCCTGCTCCCCTTACTGGGGATTCCACTTGGAGGCTTAATCTATGAGCTACATCTGAGCAGGGGTTTTAGGTCTTCTCCATGCCTGGTCCTTGGTTAGTGTATCAGTCTCTGCAGGCCCCCCAGGGTCCAGTTTTTTTAAGGCTGTTTATCTCCTTTTGGTGCTCCTGTCCCCTTTAAGTCTCACATCTTGAACTGCAAGCAGGAAACACAGAAAATGAAATGTTGGTGATGAGAAGACAGAAGCTCTGAATTAATGCCTCCAATGATATATTCCTCCTATCCCATCCCAACTACCACGCTAAGAAAAACTGTCAATTTTGAACCAAGTGTTCAATTCCAAAGATTATGGTACGTAACTCTTATTTAAATAAGAGCACATTTCCTCTCAGTTTTCAGAGATCATCATTTAGGTGATAGTGGAAAGATTGCAAGTACCAAAGATAGTGGATGACTACAGAGAAACTGTATACACAGCAAGATAGTTGTACATGTGAAATGATAGTGGATATATTTATATGCACAAGACCATTACAAGATGGAGCCAAAAAATTTCCAGCATGGAGGAGAGTTGTTCTTCAAGTAAATCCCACTGCTACCTAAGGAACTTTAACAACTTCATTTTGATGGCTATTGAGAAAATGAAGTTATTTTTCATTAGTTATATGAACAGTGCATATAACAGCAACTGTGACTGAATATGCTAGTTTAAATGAGAACTGTCTCGTACAGGCTCAGAACTTTGAAAAATGTATCCCACCCCTTTTGTGGTGGAGTTTGGGAAGGTGGAATAGCTCACTTTCTTTCTGGATGGAGTCATAACAATGGGAGCTTGAGAAAATTCTTGATATCAAACCCAGAGTCAAAAGCAGAGAGCAACATTTTCATCTTGCTGACTCAATTATATGTAGTCCAGGATGTTATCATCAGGCAGTGGTCCTCAACGCAATTAAGATGCGCTTTCCTGTTTCAAGTAACATAATCAAGTTATTCCTTCAGACACAATATCTGAAATTAGTATTTAATTAGACAATTTCTCATGGGTGTGCTCAGTATCTTGCCTTCTGTTAACTATTCAATTAGGGCTGACCAACATTCTAGGTATTATAAAAAAAATGCCTTTTAAATGTTTACATTTTAGTTAATTTTCAGAACAATTCTCTGTTGTAGGGACAGTTTCTTTGTTGTATAGAAAATATATGGCTAGCCAGCTTTCATGGTTTTGCAAAACCCCCAAAACTAGAAAGTCATAGAAATGAGTCTGATCATCATAGACACTTGATAAAATTTCCCAATTTTCAGTAATCCAAGGTTCTCAGATTTCTGTTAGTCTTGTATAAACTAGTTCATTGTGATTTAAAATATATATGCCATTATATATTTATCATGGTATCCAACATATAATAAAATAACAATATTAAAAGTGTGAATTATAATGAAAGCAAAATATTTTCATACAATAATTTCTTTCACATGTTGGTAAAGCAAGAACATGGGGTAATTTGTCTTAGAAATGGTTTCAGTTATTAAACATAAACAATTATTGATTTATTTTTCTCATTACAATGAGATTTCGAATAAGACATTGGGTTTTAAAACATTTCATAAGTTAGATTATTGCTGTGCTTTTCAGAGATACATGAATAATTCTTCAAATTTGTACAAAATTTACCCATAAATATAAAGATGTTGTCATTTTAACTTAGAGGGAAAAAAGATGGAAAATGAGTGAAATTAACTAAGTGTAAATTATGGATATTTATGAGTGAGGGAACAGCTAGGAAATAGAAAAGTAACACAAATATTATTTGGAAAGCAGAAATACATAATAGATTATATAAAAATAGCATTTATATCCAGCTGATACATTTATATTTAGCATGTTTCAACTTAATAAAACTAATGAAACAATACTAAATAAACATAAATGTCATGCCAGGTGGTGGTGGCAGAGGCAAGTTGATCTTTGTGAGTTTGAGGCCAGCCTGCTTTACAGAGTGAGTTCCAGGACAGCCATGGCTGTACTGAGAAAACATGTTTAAAAAAACAACAGAACAAACAAAATAACCTTCCGGTTAATATTCTGTTTATATTCATACCATATCACCTATAAGTATATATACTTCTAAGGTTAGAAAAATTAGAGAAGTAAAAAATTAACTTTATGTATTTAGTATTTTTTTTCTTTTTAATTTATAAGGTGAGTAAGAGACAAAGAATAGAAAAATTTTGGGATACAAACATTCACTGTAACCTTGTATGGATTAGTGGTACACAGTGCTAAGTAAGCTTTATATATGTAAACTCTTTTGCTTTATCTCAATTATTAACGTTAGTGGATAATGAATTGTTTTAACAAAGGCTATTGTGTCCTCATATAACTTCCCTCTTAAATTTATTTTATTATATTTCTCAATATCAATTTAATTAAAAGTGGACTGCTAGTTTTAATATGAATTTAATAGACATATATATATTTATATTTATTTATTACAATTTATTCACTTTGTATCCCAGCTGTAGCCCCAAACTCCTTTCCTCCCAATACCACCCTCCCTCCATCATCATCTCCCATACTCCAGTTCACTGATAGTGGAGGGCCTCTACTGCTTCCATCTGACACTAGCCTATCAGGTATCATCAGGACTGTCTTTCATAGTCTTCTTTGTGGTCTGGTCCGGCTGCTCCCCCTTCACGGATAGGTATTCAAAGAGCCAGCTACTGAGTTCATGTCAGAGACAGCCCCTGCTACCCTTATTATGGAGCCCATTTGGAGCCTGAGCTGACATGAGCTACCTCTGTTCAGGGGGTCCAGGTTATCTCCATGAATGGTCCTTGATTGGAGTATCAGTGACAGAAAAAAACACTAGACCTAGATTTTTTTATTCTGTTGTTCTCCTTGTGGAGCTTCAGGCCCTTCTAGGTCTTTTTATCTCCCCCTGCTTTCATAAGCTTCCATGCACTCTGCCCAAGTTTGGCTATGAGTCTCAGAAACAGTTTAATATCATGCTGGGTAGAGTCTTTCAGAGGCCCTCTATGGTAGACTCCTGCCTTGTTTCATATTTTCATTTTCTTCTGATGTCCATCTCATTTGCCATTCTGAATGGAGATTGAGCATCTTACCCAGGGTCTTCCTCCTTGCTTAGCTTCTTTATGTGTGCAGATTTTGGTATGATTATCCTATATTATGTCTAATATCTACTTACAAGTGAGTATACTTCACCATCACGTGTGTCTTTCTGCTTCTAGGATACCTCACTCAGCATGATCTTTTCTATTTCCCACCATTTGCCTGCTAATTTCATGATTTCCTTGTTTTTCATTGCTGAATAGTATTCCATTGTGTAAATGTACCACAATTTCTTTATACATTCCTCCATTGAGGGACAGCTGGGGTTGTTTCCAGATTCTGGCTATTGCAAATAAAGCTGCTAAGAATATGGTTGAGCAAAAGTCCTTGTTGTGTACTTGAGCATCACTTGGATATATGCCTAGAAGTAGTATAGCTGGATCTTGAGATAGCACTATTTCTGAGAGGGTGCTAAATTGATTTCCAAAGTGGTTGTACAACTTTTCATTCCCACCAGCAATGAAAGAGAGTTCCCTTGTCTCCAAATTGTCTCCAGCATATGTTGTCACTTCAGTTTTTAGATCTTAGCCATTCTGATGGGGGTAAAGTTATATCTCAGGGACATTTTGATTTGAAACTCCCTAATGAGTAAGGATGAGTAAGGAGAAACATTACTTCAATGTTTCTCTGCTTTGAACCAAATCTTTGGCAGAGTACAGGGAATCATATGAAAGAAGGAGAGTTAGTATGATGTGGAAAGGATAGGAGCTCCACAAGGACCAAATATATCTGGGCACAAGGTCTTTTCTGAGACTGACACTCAACCAAGGACCATGTATGAATATAACCTAGAACCTCTGCTTGATGTAGCCTGTGGTAGCTCAGTAACCAATTTGTATCCCATAGTAAGGGGAACAAGGACTATTTCTAACAGGAACTCAATGGCTAGCTCGTTGACCTCCCTACCCCCTAAGGGAGGAGCAGTCCTGTTAGGCGACAGAGGAGGACTTTGCAGCCAGTCTTGAAGATACCTGATAAAATAGGGTCAGATGAAAGGAAAAGAGGTCCTCCCCTATCAGTGGACTTGGAAGGGGGCAGGGAGGAGATGAGGGAGGAAGGGGGGGCTTGAGAGGGAATGAGGGAGTGGGATATAGCTGGGCTACAGAGTTAACAAAATGTAACTATTAAGAAAAATAAAAAGAAAAAGAAAACAAGAAAATAAAAAAGAAGGAAATGAATTAAAACAAAACCAAAACCAAAATGTTTCTCTGCCATTTATATCCCTCTATTGAGAATTCTCTGTTTAGCTCTGTAACCCATTTTTATAAAATTGTATTACTTGATTTGTTGCTGCTTATCTTATTGAGTTTTTTATATATTCAGGATATTAACCCTCTGTCAGATATAGGGTTGGTGAAGATCCTTTCCCAATTAGTAGGCTGTTGTTTTGTTCTGATGACAATGCCTTTTGCTTTACAGAAGATTTTCAGTTTCATGAGTTCTTAGTTCTTGATTGTTGATCTTAGAGCCTGTGCTGTTGGTGTTCTGTTCAGAACGTTGTTTCCTGTGCTAATGAACTCAAGGCTCTTCCACAATTTTTATTCACAGGGGTAGTGTGTCGGTTTTATATTGAGGTCTTTGATCCACTTGGGCTTTAGTTTTGTCTAGGGTGATAAAGATCGATTTGCATTTTTCTACATGCAACTCTCCAGTTAGGCCAGCATCATTTGTTGAAGATGCTGTCTTTTTTTCCCATTGTATTGTTTTGGCATGTTTGTTAAGGATCAGGTTTCCATAATTGTGTGTGTTTATTCCTGGGTCTTATATTCTAATCCATTCATCCCCCAGCCTGTTTCTATGCCAGTACCATGCAGTTTTTATTCCTGTTGCTCTATACTACAGCTGGTATACTCTATACTACGTCTCTGGATGGAGACACCTCCAGAAGATATTTTATTGTAGATTCAGCGATTCTGGGTTTCTTTAAAAGTCTGTAAAGAATTGTCTTGGCCCTGTGATGAGAATTGCATTGAATCTGTAGATTGCTTTTGATAAGATGCCCATTTTTACTATGTTAATCCTTCCAAGCCATGGGCATGGGAGATCTTTCCATCTTCTGATATCTTCTACTATTTCTTTCTTCAGAGACTTGAAGTTTTTTTCATACAAGTCTTTGACTTGTTTGGTTAGAGTTACACCAAGGTACTTTCTATCCTTTGTACATATTGTGAAGTTATTTTTTTCCTACTTTCTTATGCAGGTCATTTATCTTCTTTATACAGGAAGGCTACTGATTTTTTTTGAGTTAATATTTTATCCAGCCATGTTGGTGAAGGTGTTTATCAACTGTAGGAGGTCCCTCGTAGAATATTTGTGGTCATTCATGTATACTATCATATTATCTGCATATAGTGATACTTTCAACTCTTCCTTTCCAAATTGATTCCCCTTGATCTCCTTTATTTGTCTTATTCCTCTAATAAAGATTTCAAGAACTATGTTGAAGAGATATGGAGAGAGTGGGCATCCTTTCCTTTTCCCTGATTTCAGAGGGATCGATTTAAGTTTCTCTACATTTAGTTTGATGTTGGCTATAGTCTTGTGGTATATTGCCTTTACTATGTTTAGGTAAGTGCCTTGTATCCCCGATTTCTCCAGGACTTTAAACTTGAATGGGTGTTGGATTTTAGTCAAATCCTTTTTAAGCATCAAAAGAGATGGTCATGTTTTTTTGTTTTTTGGGTTTTTTTTTCTTTCGGTTTGTTTATATAGTAGATTACATTGATGGATTTCCATATATTGAACCGCCCCTACATACCTGGGATGAAGCCTACTTGTTCATAGTGAATGATACCTTTGATGTGTTTTTGGATTTAGTTTGTGAGTATTTTAATGAGTATTTTTGCAACACTGTTGATAATGGAGATTTACCTGAAATGTTCTTTCTTGGGATTCTGTGTGGTTTAGGTATCAAGGTGACTGTGGCTTCATAAAAAGAGTTTGGTAGTGTTACTTCTGTTTCTATTTTGTGGAATAGTTTGAAGAGTATTGGTGTTAGCTCTTCTCTGAAGGAATGGTAGAAAACATCTGGCCCTGGAATTTTTTGGATGGGAGATTTTGATGACAGCTTCTATTTCTTTAGGGCATATAGGACTATTTATTTCATTTACCTGGTCTTGATTCAGATTTGATAAGTGGAATTGATTCAGAAAATTGTCCCCCATTTCATTTAGATTTACATATTTTGTGGCCTTTTGAAGTAAGATCTAATGATTATTTGGCTTTTTGAATTTTGTTGCATATAGGCTTTTGTAGTATGACCTAATGATTATTTGGATTTCCTTGGTGTCTGTAGTTATGTCCCCCTTTTCATTTCTGATTTTGTTGATTTGGATAGTGTCTCTCTGCCTTTTAGTTAGTTTGTCTAAGGGTTTGTCTATCTTGTTGATTTTCTCAAAGAATCAGCTTTTGGTTTTATTTATTCTTTTACTTGATTTATTGATTTCAGCCCTGATTTTGATTATTTCCAGTGGTCTACACCTCTTGAGTGTGTCTGCTTTTTCTTTCTTTTTCCCCCCTAGGGCTTTCAAGTGAGCCATCAAGTTACTTGCTTGAGCTGTTTAGAATTTCTTCTTGAAGGCACTTAGTGCTAAGAATTTTCCTCTTCTCACTACCTTCATTGTGCCTTATAAGTTTGAATATGTTTTGCCTTCATTTTCATTGAATTTTAGGAAGTCTTTTATTTCTATCTTTATTTCTTCCCTGACCCGGCCATAATTGAGGAGTGAGTTATCCAGTTTTCATGTGTGTTAGCTTTTTCTATTTCTGTTGTTGTTGAGGTCTAGCTTATTCCATGGTGGTCAGATAGGATACAAGGGATTATTTCAATCTTATTGTAGTTGTTGAGGTTTGCTTTATGACCAACTATATGGTCTATTTTGGAGAAGGTACTATGTGGTGCTGACAAGAAGGTTAAATTCACTTATGTTTGGGTGAAGCTTCTGTAGATGTCCATTAGGTCCATTTGATTAATGACTTCTGTTAGAATCAGTGCATCTTTGTTTAATTTCTCTTTTGTTGACCTGTCCTTTGTTGAGAGTGGAGTGTTAAAGTCTCACACTAGTAATGTATGTGGATCTATGTGTGGTTTCAGTTTTATTAATATTTATTTTACAAATATGGGTGCCCCTGTATTTGGCACATAGATGTTCAGAATTGTGATGCCTTCTTGGTGGAAGTTTCCTTTGATGAGTATTAACTGATGTTCCCCATGTCTTTTGATTAATTTTGGTTGAAAATCTAATTTATTAGATATTAGAATGGCTACTCCTGCTTTCTTCTTGAGTCCATTTGCTTGGAAAACTGTCTTCTATTCCTATACTCTCAGTTAATGTGTATCTTTGTGACTTCTGTGTGTTTATTGCATGCAACAGATTATTGTGTATTGTATATGCATCCATTCTGTTAGTCTGTGTCTTTTTATTGGAGAATTGAGTCCATTGATCTTGAGGGAGATTAATGACCAGTGGCTGTTAGATACTTTGATTTTGCTGTCGGTAGTTCAAGTGTAGTTTTGTGCTTGGATACTTTTAGTTTTCCTATAGTGTGATTATTTGTTTCCTGTGTTTTCCTGAATGTAGTTAGTTTTCTTGGGTTGTATTTTTTTCTTCTAGTATCTTTTGTAACTCTGATTTGTGGGTAGGTGTTGTTTAAATTTGTTTTTGTCATTGAATATCTTGTTTTCTCAATCTATGATGCCTGAGAATTTTGCTGGGTATAGTAGCCTGGGCTGACATCTGTGTTCTCTTAGGGTCTGCATGATATCTGTCCAGGCCCTTCTGGCTTTCATAGTCTCTGTTGAGAAGTCAGGTGTGATTCTGAAGGGTTTGCCATTATATGTTACTTGGCCGTTTTCCCTTGCAGCTTTAGTATTTTTTCTTTGTTCTGTATACTTACTGTTTGATTGTGTGTTGGGAGGATGTTCTTTTCTGGTCCAATTTATTAGGTGTTCTGTTGGACTCTTGCCTCTTCTTTAAGTTGGGAAAATTTTCTTCTATGATTTTGTTGAAGATATGTTCTGGGCCTTGAAGACAGGAATCTCCTTTTTCCTCTATTTCTATTATTCTTTTTCATTGTATCTTCCTCACCCACATTCTTTATTCCATCTCTTGTAGTGTATTGGCTATGCTTACCTCTGTAGTTCCCATTTTCTTCCCTAAGTTCTTCCTCTCCCTGATTTCCTCCATTTATATTTTCTTTAATTTTTCCAATTCTTTCTTCAGATCTTGAACCTTTTTTGTTGATTTTCTTCACATGTCTGATTGTATTTTCTGCTTTTCTTTCAATTCCTTCACCTATTTGTTTGAACATTCCTCTGTTTCTTTTATTTCTTTCAGTGACTTAATTATTTCTCTGAAGGCCACAAACTGTTTGGCTGCATCTCACTGTATTTATTTACCGATGGCCATAATCTATTTTTCTTTATCTTTCTAATTCTTTACACATTTTATTTGTTTCCTCCATTAACCTCTTTATAAGCATAGACATAAGGTCATATTCCTGAATTTTTCTTATGATAAGGTGTTCAGGGCTTCTTACCCGTGGATAACTGGGTACTGGAGATGCCATATTTTTTTTTGCTTTTGTTGATTTTGCTTTTAAGGTGCTCACTAGCCATCTGGCTGTTCCAGTTGTTGGCTGTTTGTTTCTGGTACCTCCCGGGATCCTGGGTAGGGAGAATTTCCTTGGCAGGAAGATGGTTGTTCCTGAAGGGGCTTCCTCAGGTTTTTGGGTATGATTACCAAATGGCTGGTGCTTCTCAGGAATTCCCACAAATCATTTCAGGCATATGGGCCTGTGTGGTAATTTTGTCGTTGGTAGTCAGTGGCTCTCCTCTCACCAGAAGTCCTGGAGACAGCTGCCCTGCCACTGGGTTACTTGCTCTAAATTTAGTGGGCTGTTGCTGATGCTCTTACACTGTTTCTTCTGGGGGGACAGCCCTCTTGAAGGGCAGGGAGACCCGCGGTTTGGTCAGTTTAGCTAGTGAGACAGGTTGCACCTTGGTGCATTGTCTGGGGCTGAACCCATGGATTGTAGGCTTCTGTAGGTCTGAGGTTGGAGCTCTGTGCCCCAGTTCCCAAGCAGTAATCAGTGGGAGCTGAGCACAGGAGTCCTGCATGCATCAGTAGGCTAGATTCTGGAAGCTGAGAGATCCCAGAAACTTTTCTGGAGATGGGAGTTCTGAGGTCGGACCTGATATTTCCCTCAATGTGGGCCCCTCACAGGGAGTCCCAGTCTGTGGTGTTTTGGGATCCACAGTTCATTCTGGGATGGTGATTAGAGGATGCAGGTGTAGGTCAGTGACTTCGTGCTGGCTACTGGGCATGTGCAGGAACCTGGGAACTTTTCCAGAGATCTTTTTAGAATGGGGAGTCAGCTCTGTGCCCTAAGGTCTGACCTGATGGTTCCCTCATCTTGAGGTTTCCTCCCAACAGGAAAACCCTATCTCTAGTGCTCTGGGTCCACAGTTCTGTCTGGGAAGGTGAGTCTGGCACATAGGCAGGTCTCTAGGCTGAATGGTTGAGCGCCCATCAGACACCAGGTCTTTTTCCAGGGATTGTCTGGGTGACCTGACCTTGGTCCTGATAGCTTCCTTCATTGTGAGGTTTTCTCTCCATTGGAAATCCCAATGTCTGGTGTTGGGAGGCACACAGTTCAATCTGGGATGGTGACCAGAGCATGCAGGCTTGTGGCTCTTGGCTGACTCCCCAGAGTTCACTCTGTTGGTTGCGATGCAGTCACTCTGTCCTGCTCATTAGATACAGTGTCCTCTCGGGACCGGCATCTTGGATCTTCCTGATAGGCAAATATATTTTTATGATTACTGTGAAAAATAAAATTAATATTAAAAATATAAGTTTGCCTGTAGACATCCAGTTGGACCAACACGACTTGTTGAAATGCTGTCTTTTTTCCATTGAATGGTTTTGGCTTCTTTGTCAAAGATCAAGTATCATAGGTGTTTGGGTTTATTTCTGGTTCTTCTATTTGGTTCCATTGATATACCTTTCTGTTTCTATGCCAATACCATGCATTTTTATTACTATTGCTCTGTAGTACAGCTTGATATCAGGGATGCAGACACCTACAAACGATCTGTTGTTGTACAGAATCATTTTGGAAATTCGGGGTTTTTTCTTTTTCCACATGAAGATGATAATTTTTCTTGCAAGGTCTGTAAAGAATTGTGTTGGTATTTGATGGGAATTGCATTGAATCTGTAGATTCCTTTTGGCAGAATGGCCATTTTCACTATGTTAATCCTATCCATCCATGAGCACAGGAGATATTTCCATCTTCTGATATCTACTTCAATTTCTTCAGAGACTTGAAGGTTTTTTTTTTCAAACATGTCTTTCACTTGTTGGTTAGTGTCACACCAAAGTACTTTATGTTATTAGTGGCCATTGTGGTGCATTTACACAATGGAATACTATGCAGCCATTAAAAACAAGGAAATCATGAAATTTGCAGGCAAATGGTGGGATAGGGAAAACATCATCCTGAATGAGGTATCCCAGATGCAGAAAGAAACACACAGCATATACTCACTTAGAAATGGGTACTAGACTTATAAGATAGGATAAACATACTAAAATCTGTACACCTAAAGAAGATAAACAAAAAAGAAAACCCAGGGAAAGATGATCAATTCTTACTTAGAAAGACCAATGGGATGGACATTTGAAGTAGGAGAAAACAAGTTAACAGGACAGGAGCCTATTACAGAGGGCCTCTGAAAGACTCTACCTAGCAGTGTTTCAAAGGAGATGCTGAGACTCATTACTAAACTTTGGTCATAGTGCAGGGAATCATATGAAAGAAGGGGGAGTTAGTATGACCTGGAAAGGACAGTAGCTCCACAATGACCTCATGTATATGGCCACAGGGGTCTTTTACGAGACTGTATTTCCAACCAAGGACCATGTATGGATATAACCTAGAACTCCTGCTCAGATGTACCCCATGGTAGCTCAGTACCCAAGTGTTTCCTCTAGAAAGGGGAACAGGGACTATTTCTGACATGATCTCAATGGCTGGCTCTTTGACCTCCCCCACCACTGGAGGGTATAGCAGCCTTGCTAGTCCACAGAGGAGAAAATTGAAGTCAGTCCTGAAGTAACCTGATAAGCTAGTGTCAGATGGAAAGGGACAGGGAGAGAATGAGGGAGAGATGTTGGGATTGGGAGGGAATGAGGGAGCTGGCTAAAGCTGGGATACAAAGTTAATAAACTGTAACTAATATTTAAAAAATATAATAAATATATATTATAAAATATATATATATGTTTGATATCTTTTGATATTCTATTTTGTTATGCTTGTTTGTACATAGAACATACAGTTCACACTCTGGTATCATTTGAAACTATGGGTATTATAAGACTGAACCACAAGGATAAAGTTCCAGTGATCGTCATCTCAAGGAATCGGAGATTCCTTGTCTGTCTTAAGCCTCTTCCTCCTCACTTTCCTGCTGATCTCCTCGACACCTCCCTTTTTCCCCTACCCTCCTGCCCCTCCAAAAAATGGAGTGTTGTCTTTCACAACAAACCCACCCCATAACATTCAGTAACATCAGGACTGTGTACTTCCTCTTTCACAGTGTCCTAGCAAGGCAGCCCCACCAAGGAGAAGGGATCAAAATATATGCAATAGAGACCATGTCAGAGACAGCCTCTGATCCCCTTTCTAGGGGACCCACATGGAGGCTATGTTCCCCAATGGTTACATAAGTGTAGAAAGACTAGGTATACCTATTCCATGCATGATCCTTGTTTGGTGGATCAGTCTCTTCAAGCCCCTCTGTACCCAGGTTATTTGGGACTGTTGATCTTTTTGTGGAGCTCCTGTCCAATCCAGGTCATTCTATCCACCCCCTTCTATATGGCTCCCTATGCTCAGTCAATTATTTGGCCGTGAGTCTCAGTTTTCATTTTGATCACTGTCTGGGCATAGCCTCTCAGAGGACAGCTATGTTAGGCAATCATCTGTAAACACTGTAGAGCTTCTTCAATAGTGTCAGGGGGTTGGCTTTCTCTCATGGAGTGAGTCTCAGGTTGGGCCAGGCATTGGTTGCACATTTCCAAAATTATATTCTAGAAAAACTTTAATTTCTTTCCTTACCCAATGGTCATTGAGTAGAGAGTTATTCAGTTTCCATGAGTTTGTTGGTTTCCTCTTGTTTCTGTTGTTGAAATCCAGCTTTAATCCATCATGTTCTGATAAGACAGAAGGAGTTATTTCAGTTTTCTTATATCTGTTGAAGCTTGCTTTGTGACCAAGTATATGGTCAGTTTTGGAGAAAGGTCCATGAAGTGCTAAAAAGAATGTATGGAATGTTCTGTAGATACCAGTTAGGTCCATTTGTTTCTTGACATGTATAAGTTTAATTACTTCTGTGTTTAGTTTTTTTTCTCAATGATCTGTCCATTGATGGGAGTAGGGTGTTGAAGTTTCCCACTCTTACTGTATGGGACTTGATGTGTAGTTTAAGTTTTAGTAGACTTTCTTTTCAAAGGTAGTTGCCCTGGCATTTGGGGAAGATAAACAATATTGAGATGTCATCTTGGTTGACTTTTTCCTTTGATGTGCATGAGTGTTGTTACCTATCTCTTTTGATTAGATTTTGTTGAAAACCTATTTTATTATATATTAGAATGGCTACTCTAGCTTGTCTCTTGGGTCCATTTCATTGGACAACTTTTTTTTCCAGCACTTTACTTTGAGAAAATGTTTACTTTTATTGCAGAGGTGTGTTTCTTGTATGCAGCAGATTAATGGAAGCTGTATTCACATTCATTCTGTTAGCCTGTGTCTTTTTTTATTGGAGACTTGAGTCCATTGATGTTGAGTGATATTAATGAACAATGATTGTTAACTACTCTTGATTTGATGGTGGTGGTGGTAGAGTGTATGTATGGGATGTGCATGTGTGTGTGTGTGTGTGTGTGTGTGTGTGTGCTTCCTTTCTTTTCATTTTACTGATGTGAGATTATTTATTTTTTGTGTTTTCCTGGGTGTGGTTAGGGTGAGTTTTCCTTCTAGTATTTTTTTGGCCTGGATTTGTTAATAGATATTGTTAAATTTGTTTTTGTCTTGGAATATCTTGTTTTCTTCATCTACAGTGATTAAAAATTTTAGTAGCTATAATAGTCAGGGCTGACATCTGTCGTTTTTAGTGCTTGTAGTATATCTGTCCAGTCCTTCTAGCTTTTAGGATCTCTGTTGAGAATTCAGTTGTAATTCTGAGAGTTCTGCCTTTAAATGTTACTTAAATGTGACTTGGCCTTTTCCTCTTGCAGTTTTTAATAGTCTTTCTTGTTCAGTACATGTAGTGTTTTGATTCTGTGGCAGGAGGATTTTTATTTGTGGTCCAATCTATTTGGTGTTTTGTAGGCTTCTTGTATGTTTATAGGCATTTATTTCTTTAGGTTGGGAAAGTTTTCTTCTATGATTTTGCTGAAAAACTTTTCTGAGCCTTGGAGCTGAGAGTCTTCTTCTTCTATTTCTATTATTCTTAGGTTTGGTCTTTTTATAGTGTGCCAGATTTCTTGGATGTTTTATGTTAGGTACTTTTCATATTTAACATTTTTTCTCTTGACTGATGTATCAATTTCTTCAACCATATCATCTACACATGAGATTCTCTCTAACATCTCTTATATTCTGTTGGTGATGCTTATGTCTGTAGTTCCTGTTTGTTCATTTGTTTGTTTGTTTTCTAGGATTTTCGTCTCCAGGGTTCCCCTCAGATTACCTTTTCTTGTTTGCTTCTTTCAGGTCTTGAATAGTTTTACTCATTTCCTTTTACTATTTGACTATATTTTCCTGTATTTCTTTAAGAGATTTATTCAGTTCCTTCACTGCTTTGGTTGTATTTTTTCTCTAATTATTTGAGGGAACTTTTTTCCTCTTTCAAGGTCTCTTTCATTTTCATAATATCATATTTAAGGTCTATTTTTGTGCTTCAGGTGTATTAGGGAATCCAGGGCTTGCTGAAGTAGTATTGCTGGGTTATGGTGATACAATATAGACCTACATTTTGTTGCTTGTGCCCTTATGCTGACCTCTAGCCATTTGATTGTCCATGGTATTAGCAAGCCTCATGATTCTTGAGGGCAGTTGACCTTTTTGATTATAGTTATAGCTGGTGGTTAAAGATGGTAGCAGTCCTCTGTTTTTCCTGGATGGTAGCATATCTGTGGGGATAAAAAGAAAACTGGTAGGGACTGCAGGTGGAGATGAGGACCAGGAAATTGGGCACAGTGGATATTGTTGGTCCCTGACGGGTGCCACTATCTGTTGTTCCCTGAGGATGATGATTCTCCCTGATGGCTGCTGTTCCAAAATGGTTTTCCATCTCTGATAATGTAGGTGGAGATGTGTCCTGGGAAATGGAGCAGGCAGAGAAAATGGTGCTTAGAAAATGCTGTGAAGACTGTGTGCAGATGACCCAGGGCACAACAGGCCTCTGCAGCCTGGCTTTAGCAGGCTAGGAGTTGAGGGAGGATTCTTACCTACTGTTTTCAGGTGGCTGCTGATCCCAGAAAATGGGGGATACCCATAGATGGAGCTTGAAGCATGGTTCAAGGTCTGGGCAATGATGACCCAAGGCAGACAGCTCCTGCAGGCCTCTGTAGCCAGACTGTAGCAGATATTTTACACTTTAAAAACATTAATTGACAGTGTTAACAATAACAAAATACAGATAAAACTGAAATAATATGTGTGCTAAATGATATCAAACATATCTATGATTCTTGTTACTACCAGCAACCATACTGATGTCACAGATCTGTGTTGCCTTCAGTAACCATGTTGACAAAAGCACTTCATGTTTTCTCTAGAAATCTTATTCATGGTTGCATCATGAGACCTTGTTGATGCTGCCACCAGAGACCCTGTTGAAGACCTTGGCTAATACTGATGCCTGCGACCATGCTGAGGTAAGGTGTTCTGTGCTGTCACTGGGCTCCATTTGGTTGTCTATAGTATAAATTGCAACATGAAACTATGTTGAGGTCAGTCATGTGTGCTCACAACCATCAAACATTTTGGTGTCCATAATTCCTTTTGCCAGTGGAGACCCTGTAATGCCCATGATCCCTATTGCTTCCTGATATCCTGTTAAAATCCATGGTCTATTGTCTTCTGAAACCATGTTGATGTAAATGAGGAGTGTTGACATCAGGGACAGTTTAATGTGTTAGATCTGACCTCCTCTATGAAGGTATGTTGATATCACTGCTCTCTGCTTGTGCTGCAGACCAAATAATGCCTATAATCACACCTGGAAATAAAAAATCTGTTGGAAAAAAGTCACTGATATATGGTGCTTCTGGTAACCACAGTGATGGCTGTAGTGAGTCTTACCTCTGAAGACATTATTAACATCCACAGTCCCCTGTTGTCTATCAAGACCATGTTAAAGTTCATGGTATGAAATACCTCCTGAGATTATGTTGAAGTAAGTGTTCTGTGCTGTCACAAGGGATCAGATTGATCTCTGAGATCCTACCTACCACAGGAAACTATATTGATGTATTGATGTGGATG
The DNA here is from genome assembly GCF_030254825.1 of Meriones unguiculatus. NCBI lineage: Eukaryota > Metazoa > Chordata > Mammalia > Rodentia > Muridae > Meriones > Meriones unguiculatus. The sequence continues at coordinate 86,994,240 of NC_083369.1, read as the reverse complement.
ATGCATGAAGCCCCTAATGTAGACTATTTACACACAAGAATTCTTTTCTGTTCTTTCCTAAAAAAGATGTTGATGTCAATGATCCATCCCACCACTGCAAAAGATGTCCATGTCCATAAACTAATGTTCCCTCTGAAACTATGTTGAATGTTACTGATACCTAACAACACCATGGCATGTCCAAGATCCATACTGCCACCAACCATGATGTCAGGGATCACTGCACCCCCTTTGAACAAGGTGGATATCAGTGATCCCAAATGACACCAGAAATATGTTGACACCCATGCTGTCACCTGTAACCATGATGAAGTCCAGGATTAGTGTTGCTACCACAGAGTTTGATAATGTCTGTGATCTCTGTGGCAACCAGAGACTATTGAAGTTCCTGGTAAAAAGTGCCTTCTGAGGTCAAAATGGCCACTGGAGACCAGTTTTATATCTTTGATACAACCTGTAATGAGAAACTATATTAATGTTAGTAACACCTGTTGCTACCATAAAATGTGATAATATCCACGGTTCCTATTGCTTATGGAGACCCTGGTGATGACAATGATGCATGTTTCTGATTAAGAACATGCTAAACTAGCTGTACGTAGTGGTGCATGCCTGTGATCCCAGCACTCAGGAAGGCAGGGACAGGCAGATCTCTTTGAGTTCAAGGCCAGTCTGGTCACCTAAGTCTAAACAATGAAACCCTGTCTCAGAGGGAAAAACAAAACAAAACAGAACAAAACAAAACAAAATCAGTGTTATGAACTGCCATTGAAACACACTGATCTAAAAAATCATACATCCCACCAGAAACTATGTTGCTCTCAATGTTGCAGATAGCCCCCTCTGTAGACCATGTTGTGTAAAGCATCCTTACTACTTAAAAAAAAAAGAGAAAGAGATTGATTTCTCCAGCTGGTGGAGAAGCTGTTTTTGTCCACAATCTTTCCTGACCTCTGACATATGTTGATGTCACTGATATCTCCTGGCAACAAACAAAGTTATATAGCAACTATACATGATACTACAGGAAGTGATGATTTTAATGATCCTTGCTTCCATTTAAGACCACATTACTATGATTACTGGCACAAGAATCTGTAATGATGTCAGCTATCCAAGCTTCTACCACCTGAGAACGTGTTATATGTGAAATATGTGCCCCTACCATTAATCATACTGATGTTAATGATTCATCCTGCCACTGGGGAAAGTATTTATACCCACAGATATCCTGCAGTTTTTAATTATATTGATGACACTGATATCTCCTAAAAACAAATGTAATTGCATATCCAATAACAATGAGGCCACCAGGAAAGTGGATTACATAGATACCGGCTGTTCCTTTGTACCCAATTGATATCAGTCATCCCACTTGCCATCAGAATATGTTGATGTCATGCAACTATGTGGCTACATAAAAATTGTTCACGTCAATAGTCATGGTTCCTCAAAAGAGCATGCTGACCTCTAAGATCCCTGGGCCCCACAGGAGTCTATTATAAAGTTCATGTTCAATAGTGCTGCTAGTTTGATACTGAGTTAAGTTTTCTGTGTTGACACCTGAGAACAGTTTGAAGTTTACGATCTTGAATGCAAGTTTATGATCTTGAAGCAATTTTGAGGTTACTAAAATTTCCTGGCAACAGACACCATTGTATGTCCATGATCAAATAGATGACCAACAGCCATGATGTCAGTAATACATGCTCTTACTTGGGAAACTTCTATGATGATTCCCACAGCCACAAATTTATATATTAATGTCAGTGATCCCTTACACTGTTGGACAAGACAAGTATGTTTAGGATCTGACTACTACTCTGACATACTGATGCCAATGAATCAATCTCCTGGGAAAAACAACATAATTTCTCAGAGATTCATATGGCTGTATGCAGTAATGATGTCATTGACCCCTGCTGTCCCATTGGAACAGGTTGATACAATAACAGCTGATAGGAGAAATATGTTGAAGTCATTTATCCATGCTGCTACCTAAAACCATGTTGATACCAAGAGCCTGTGTTGGATCTGAGGAAACTGGTGATGTCTATGATACCCACGAATATGAGATCATAGTCAATATTGCTGGGTAGAAACATGTTGAATTAATTATGCTATGCTGCCATTCCAGACTACGTGGTACTGGGAGGGAAAAAATTGTCCAAGTCAATAGTGTTCCCCCTGAAGAGCTTGGTGATGTCTATGATAACTCTGGCATCGAGAATAAATTATTATATTCCTGTACGATAATGCTGACTAATCTCATGATGAGTTAAAGGATCTATTCTGCCACCTGAGACCATGTTGATACCTGTGATGTGCAAAGCAACCTGAAGCTATGTGAAGATGCCACTAAAAACTCTTGTCACCAGACACATTATTTATCCACAATCCATGATGCCAGCAGCAGTAATGATATCAGTGATCACACCTGGCACTTGAGAGCACATTACTGTGATATACAGTCAACTACAAAAGAGTATTTACTGAAACCAGTGACACATATTTCAATTTTTGAAGATGATTAAGTGTAGTAATTATGTATCATCTGAAACAGTGTTGGTGTCGATGAAACATCCTGAAAAAAATCACCTTGCTCTATCCAAGAATCATTCTGCTTTAGGCAAGCATGATGTCAGTGAACACTGTTGCCATGGTGGACCAAGCTGATATCAGCATTTCCAAATACCAGAAGAAATATGATGAAGGCGCTCATCTATACCACAACCTGAAACCAAGTTGACAATCAGAGTCAGTGTTGACTCGGAAGAACTAGATGACTTCTATTATGTATGCGAGCAGAAGAATCTACTATGAATTTCATGGTCAAAACTGATGGGAAAGTTTAGCCTGAGACAACACATCTTTACTTCTATTGGAGACAAGTTTGAAGTCACTGATATCAAATACAACATACAGATGTCAATATATCTGCAATCACCAGCAAATGAGATGTCTAATAGCTTTCCAATTGCCTATGGAAACCATGGTGATGACCATGGTCCATGGTACAGCTTGAGAATATATCTTAATCCCAGGGTATATACTGAATTTTGAGCTCTGCATGAGGTATGTGTTCTTCATCACAATTTGAAAAATGTTTGAAGTCTGTGATCTCTACTACATGGTGAAGAACTGCAGTTGTCAGCTATACCTTTTCTCCCCTGCAAACAAGAAGATTCTGTACCTTCTATTGACTTTGAAATCCATGTAGAGGTTCATGGTCCAAATTTGTTCTGGACATATTAGTGATTGCCAGAGTCAGTCCTAAATTCTGAACTTCTATTCAGGTAAGTGTTCTGCACTCCTATATTAGGAGTTTTTGCATGTTGTGATCTGTAAAACAATGTTATGTTCTTCTGATGTCAGTAAAGCCTTCTATCACATACAAATAAAATTGTGTAAACAGTTCTTATTGTATTAAAAAAAAGGTTTGATGGACATGGTCCAGCTGACTACATGAGAATATCCGGAATTCCAGGGAAGATACTGAAATCAGAGTTCATGTGGAGTTAAGTGTTCCTCACTGCCAGAAGAGAAGAGTTGGAAGTCTCTGATCTCTACAACAAAATGAAGATCTTTTAATGTCACTGATGCCCTCACTCATCAGCAACATACTGGTGTCTTTATTCCATAATGCTTATGGAAACCATGGTCATCCCCAGGAACCATAGATCTACTTGAGGATATATTGAATTTCATGGTTCATTATGAACCAGGAGTTCCTGATGACTTATGTGTCCTTCAGTGATATTGAAGGAGATTTTGAAGATTATGATGTGTACTACAAGCTGAAGCTCTTGATGTTGTGATATCTGCTCTCAACTGAAAACGTTTGGCTAATGGAAACACTGATGATCTCCAACATCCCTGATGAAGCCTGAGACTACAATGAATCTAGGTTACAAACTGATGTCTGAGTTCCTTTTAAAGTCACGGTCTTTCATTGCCATTGAAGAAGATTGTGCAGGGTTTGATCTGTGCAACCATATGAAGACCTAATAACATTGATGCCTGCTCTCACAGGCAAACACTATGTCGTCCATATTTCCTATAACCTACAGAATCCACAGTCATGGCCATGGTCCATGGTACACCCTGAAGACATACAGCATTCCAGGGTCTTTCTTGAATTCTGAGATCCTCTTGAGTCATGTGTTCTCCATCTCTATTGGAGAAGTGTTTTAAGTCTGTGATCTCTACAACAATGTGAAGATCTCCAGTCCTCAGTGATACCTGCTCTCACCTGCAAACAATAGGTTTCTATACTTCTTGTTGCCTATGGAATCCATGTGGATGTAAACGGCAAAGCTTATTCCTAAAAGAAAGAGTGAATTCCAGAGTCCATCCTAAAGTCTGAGCTCCTGTTCAGATGAGTATCATTCACTCATATTGGAGGAGCTTTTGAAGTTAGTGATGTGTAGAACCACGTGAAGGACTTCTGATGCCCGTGAAACCTTCTGTCACATTCAAAGAAGATGTTGTCTATAGTTCCTAAGGACTATGAAACAGCGTTGAAGGGCAAGGTTCATGTTGCTGCAAGAGAATCTTCTGAGGTTCAAGGTCCACAGTCATGAGCAAGGACCATGGTACAGCCTCAAGACATACAAAGTTCCAGCATCTTTCTTGAATCTTGAACTCCTCTTGAGGCATGTGTTCTCCATCTCTAATGGAGAAGTGTTTTAAGTCTGTGATCTCTATTTGGAAGTGAAGATCTCCATTCCTCAGAAATACCTGCTCTCACCTGCAAGGGAGAGGTTTCTATACTTTTGTTGCCTCTGGAATTCATGTGGATATAAACGGCACAGCTCTTTTCTGGTGGAAATAGTGAATTCCAGACTCCATCCTGAAGTCTGAGCTCCTGTACAGGTAAGTATCATTCACTAATATTGGAGGAGCGTTTGATGTTTGTGATATGTACAACCACGTGAAGAACTTCTGATGCCAGTGAAATCTTCTGTCACATTCAAAGAAGAAGTTGTCCATAGTTCCTCTGGCATCTGAAACAGCATTGATGGGCAAGGTCCATGTTGCTGCAAGAGAATATTCTGAAGTCCAGGGTTCATACTAAAATCACAGTTCTTGTTCAGGTAAGTGTTCCTAACTTCCAGGGAGAAGAGTTTGAAGGCAGTGCCTTGTACAACAAGGTGAAGATCTCCAGTTCTCAAATATATCATCTCTACCCTTCAAACATGAAGTTTCCTCAGTTTCTAGTGACTTTGAAATACTTATAAAGGTCCATGTTCGAGCTTCCTACTTGGCAAAGTAGTGAATTCCAGAGTCTATACTGAAGTCTGAGCATCTGTTCAGGTAAGTGGTTTTCACTCATATTATAGAAGATTTTTGTATTTTATGATCTGTACAATAGTGTCAATACCTTCTACTGTCAGTGAAGCCTTTGCTCATGTATAAATAAGATGGTGTCAATTGTTGTGATTGCCTAAGGAAGCAGTGTTGTTATCCATGGTGCAAGTCACTGCATGATAATATTCAGAATTCCAGGGTCCATACTCAAATCATTGTTACTGTGGAGATAAGTGTTCTTCACTGCCAGGGGAGAAGAGTTTGAAGTCTCTGATCTCTACAACTAAATGAAGATATTTTAATGTCACTGATGCACTTGCTCATCAGCAACATACTGGTGTCTTTATTCCCTACTGCCGATGGAAACCATGATGATACCCAGGAACCATATATCTACTTGAGGATATATTGAATTTCAGGGTTCACTATGAACCAGGAGGCCCTGATGATTTATGTCTCCTTCAGTGAAATTGAAGGAGGGTTTGAAGATTATGATGTGTACTACAAGCTGAAGCAATTGATGTTGTGATATCTGCTGTCAACTGAAAACTTTTGGCATATGGAAACCCTGATGATCACCAACGTCCATGATGAAGCCTGAGACTACACTGAATCTAGGTTACAAACTGATGTCTGAGCTCTTGTTGAAGTCACAGTCTTTCATTGCCAGTGAAAAATTTTGTGCAGGGTTTGATCTTTGCAACCATATGAAGATTTTCTAGTATCGTTGATGCCTGCTCTCATAGGCAAACACGATGTCGTGCATATTTCCTATTGCCTATGAAATCCACAGTCGTGACCATGGTCCATGGTACAGCCTGAAGACATACAACATTCCAGCATCTTTCTTGAATCCTGAACTCCTCTTGAGGCATGTGTTCTCCATCTCTAATGGAGAAGTGTTTTAAGTGATCTCTACATGGATGTGAAGATCTCCATTCCTCAGAAATACCTGCTCTCATCTGCAAACAATAGGTTTCTATACTTCTTGTTGCCTCTGGAATCCATGTGGATGTCCAGGGCTCAACTTACTGCTGATGGTAATAGTGAATTCCAGAGTCCATACTGAAGTCTGAGCTCCTTTTCAGGTAAGTATCATTCACTCATATTGGAGGAGCTTTTTAAGTTTGTGATCTGTAAAACCATGAGAAAGATTTCTGATGTCAGTGAAGCCTTCTGTCACATTCAAAGAAGATGGTGTCCATAATTCCTATGGACTATGAAAACAGTGTTGATTGGCACGGTCCATTTTGCAGCAAGATAATCATTCAAAGTCCAGGGTCCATACTGAAATATGAGTTTCTATTCAGGTAAGTGTTCCTCACTGCCAGTGAGAAGAGTTTGAAGTCTGTGGCCTATACAACAAGGTGAAAATCTCCAGTTGTTAACAATAACTTCTCTGCCCTGCGAAAAAGAAGTTTCCATAGTTCCTATTGACTTTGAAATCCATGTAAATGTCCCTGGTCTGGCTTCCTGCTTGGCAAATTAGTGAATTCCCGAGTCCATTTGAAGTCTGAGCTCCTGTTCAGGTAAGTGGTTTTCACTCATATTATAGAAGATTGTTGTAGTTTATGATCTGTACAATAGTGTCAAAAACTTTTACTGTCAGTGAAGCCTTCGCTCACATTTACAGAAGATGGTGTCAATAGTTGCGATTGCCCAAGGAAGCAGTGCACTTTTCCATGGTTCAAGTCTCTGCATGATAATATTCAGAATTCCAGGGTCCATACTCAAATCAGAGTTTCTGTGGAGATAAGTGTTCTTTACTGCCAGGGGAGGAGAGTTTGAAGTCTCTGATCTCTACAACAAAATGAAGATCTTTTATTGTCATTGATGCACTCACTCACCAGCAACATACTGGTTTCTTTATTCCCTATTGCCTATGGAAACCATGATGATCCCCAAGATCCATAGATCTACTTGAGGATATATTGAATTTCAGGGTTCACTATGAACCAGGAGATCCTGATGAGTTATGTGTCCTTCAGTGATATTGAAGGAGGATTTGAATGTTATGATGTGTACTACAAGCAGAAGCTCTTGATGTTGTGATATCTGCTCTCAACTGAAAACGTTTGGCATATGGAATCCCTGATGATTACCAACATCCCCATGGAAGCCTGAAGCAACATTCAATCTAAGTTACAAACTGATGTCTGGGTTTGAGTTGAAGTCACAGTGTTTCATTGCCATTTAAGAAGTTTCTGCATTGTTTGATCTGTGCAAACAAATGAAGTTCTAATATCTTTGGTGCCTGCTCTCATAGCCAAACACTATGTGGTCCATACTTCCCATTGCCCACTGAATCAATGGTCATGGCTTTGGTCCATGGTACAGCCTGAAGACATACAGCATTCCAGTGTCTTTCTTGAAATCTGAACTTCTCTTGAGACATGTGTTTTCCATCTACATTTGAAAAGTGTTTGAAGTCTGTGATCTCTACAACAAAGGGAAGATCTCCAGTCCTCAGTGATACCTGTTCTTACCTGCAAACAATAGTTTCTATACTTCCTGTTGCCTATGGAATCCATGTGGATATAAATGGCACAGCTTATTTCTGGTAGAAATAGTGAATTCCAGAGAACATCCTGAAGTCTGAGCTCCTGTACAGGTAAGTATCATTCACTTATATTGGAGGAGAGTTTGACATTAGTGATGTGTACACCCACGAGACGAACTTCTGATGCCAGTGAAATCTTCTGTCACATTCAAAGAAGAAGATGCCCATAGTTCCTAAGGCCTATGAAAGAGCATTGATGGGCAAGGTCCATGTTGCTTCAAGAGAATCTTCTGAAGTCCAGGGTCCATACCGAAATCACAGTTCTTCTTCAGGTAAGTGTTCCTAACTTCCAGGGAGAAGAGTTTGAAGTCAGATGTTTGTACAACAAGGTGAAGATCTCCAGTTTTCGGCTATTCCTTCTCTGCCCTGCAAAAATGAATTTTCCATAGTTCCTGCTGACTTTGAAATCCATGTAAATGTCCCTGGTCTGGCTTCCTGCTTTGCAAAGTAGTGAATTCCAGAGTCCATTTGAAGTCTGAGCTTCTGTTCAGGTAAGCGGTTTTCACTCATATTATAGAAGATTGTTGTAGTTTATGATCTGTACAACAGGTTCATAAACTTCTACTGTCAGTGAAGCCTTCGCTCATGTTTAAAAAAGATGGTGTCAGTTGTTGGGATTGCCTAAGGAAGCAGTGCTGTTTTGCATGGTCCAAGTCACTGCAGATTAATATTCAGAATTCCAGGGTCCATACTCAAATCAGAGTTTCTCTGGAGATAAGTGTTCTTCATTGCCAGGGGAGAAGAGTTTGAAGTCTCTGATATCTACAACAAAGTGAAGATCTTTTAATGTCACTAATGCACTTGCTCTCCAACAACATACTGGTTTCTTTATTCCCTAATGCCTATGGAAACCATGATACTCCCCAGGATCCATCGATCTACTTGAGGATATATTGAATTTCAGAGTTCACTATGAACCAGGAGATCCTGATGAGTTCTGTGTTCTTCAGTGACATTGAAGTAGATTTTCAAGGTTATGATGTGTACAACAAGCTGAAGCTCTTGATGTTTTGATATTTGCTCTCAACTGAAAACGTTTGGCATATGGAAACACTGACGATTACCAATGTACCCATGGAAGCCTGAAACAACATTTAATCTAAGTTACAAACTGATGTCTGAGTTCCTGTTGAAGTCACGGTATTTCATTGCCATTGAAGAAGTTTCTGCATTGTTTGATCTGTGCAAACAAATGAAGATCTTCTAATATCTTTGATGCCTGCTCTCACAGCCAAACACTATTTGATCCATACTTCCTATTGCCTACTGAATCAATGGTCATGGCCATGGTCTATGGTACAGCCTGAAGACATACAGCATTCCAGTGTCTTTCTTGAATCCTGAGCTTCTCTTGATACACGTGTTTTCCATCTACATTTAAAAAGTGTTTGAAATCTGTGATCTCTACAACGATGGGAAGATCTCTAGTCCTCAGTGATACCTGCTCTCACCTGCAAACAATAGGTTTCTATACTTCCTGTTGCCTATGGAATCCATGTGAATATAAACCACACAGCTTATTTCTGGTGGAAATAGTGAATTCTAGAGTCCATCCTGAAGTCTGAGCTCCTGTAAAGGTAAGTATCACTCACTCATATTCGAGGAGCATTTGACGTTTGTGATAAGTACAACCACATGAAGAACTTCTGATGCCAGTGAAATCTTCTGTCACATTCAAAGAAGATGTTGTCCATAGTTCCTCTATCCTCTGAAACAGCATTGATGGGCAAGGTCAATGTTGCTGCAAGAGAATATTCTGAAGTCCAGGGTCCATACTAAAATCTCAGTTCTTGTTCAGGTAAGTGTCCCCAACTTCCAGGGAGAAGAATTTTAATGCATTGCCTTGTACAACAAGGTGAAGATCTCCAGTTCTCAAATATATCATTTCTGCCCTGCAAACAAGAGTTTTCCTCCGTTTCTAATGACTTTGAAATCCTTATAAAGGTCCATGGTCCAGCTTCCTGCTTGGCAAAGTAGTGAATTCCAGAGTCTATACTGAAGTCTGAGCATCTGTTCAGGTAAGTGGTTTTCACTCATATTATAGAAGACGGTTGTAGTTTATGAACTGTACAATAGTGACAATACCTTCTACTGTCAGTGAAGCCTTTGCTCATGTTTAAAAATGATGGTGTCAATTGTTGGGATTGCCTAAGGAAGCAGTGTTGTTTTCCATGGTCCAAGTCACTGCATGATAATATTCAGAATTCCAGGGTCCATACTCAAATCAGAGTTACTGGGGAGATAAGTGTTCTTCACTGCCAGAAAAGAAGAGTCTGAAGTCTCTGATCTCTACAACTAAATGAAGATCTTTTAAGGTGACAGATGCACTCGCTCACCAGCAACATATTGGTGTCTTTAGTCCCTACTGCCAATGGAAATCATGATGATCCCCAGGATCCATAGATCTACTAGATGATATACTGAATTTCATAGGTCACTATGAACCAGGAGGCCCTGATGAGTTATGTGTCCTTCAGTGATAGTGAAGGAGGATTTGAAGATTATGATGTGTACTACAAGGAGAAGCCCTTGATGTTGTGATATCTGCTTTCAACTGAAAACGTTTGGCATATGGAATCCCTGATGATTACCAACGTCCCCATGGAAGCCTGAAGCAACATTTAATCTAAGTTACAAACTGATGTCTGAGTTCCTGTTGAAGTCACGGTCTTTCATTGCCATTGAAGAAGTTTCTGCATTTTTAATCTGTGCAACCATATGAAGATCTACTAATATCTTTGATGACTGCTCTCACAGCCGAACACGATGTGGTCCATACTTCCTCTTGCCTACTGAATCAATGGTCATGGACATGGTCCATGGTACATCCTGAAGACATACAGCATTCCAGTGTCTTTCTTGAAATCTGAACTTCTCCATCTACATTTGAAAAGTGATTGAAGTCTGTGATCTCTACAACAATGGGAAGATCTCCAGTCCTCAGTGATACCTGTTCTCACCTGCAAACAATAGTTTCTATACTTCCTGTTGCCTATAGAATCCATTTGGATATAAATGACACAGCACTTTTCTGGTGGAAATTTTGAATTCCAGAGTCCATCCTGAAGACTGAGCTCCGGTACAGGTAAGTATCATTCACTCATAATCGAGGAGTATTTGATCTTACTGATGTGTACAACCACGAGAAGAACTTCTAATGCCAGTGAAATCTTCTGTCACATTCAAAGAAGAAGTTGTCCATAGTTCCTAAGGCCTATGAAAGAGCATTGATGGGCAAGGTCCATGTTGCTTCAAGAGAATCTTTTGAAGTCCAGGGACCATACTGAAATCATAGTTCTTCTTCAGGTAAGTGTTCCTAACTTCCAGGAAGAAGAGTTTGATGTCAGATGTCTGTACAACAAACTGAAGTTCTCCAGTTTTCAGCTATTCCTTCTCTGCCCTGCAAAAATGAATTTTCCATAGTTTCTGCTGACTTTGAAATCCATGTAAATGTCCCTGGTCTGCCTTCCTGCTTGGCAAAGTAGTGAATTCCAGCGTCCATCCTGAAGTTTGAGCTCCTGTTCAGGTAAGTGGTTTTCACTCATATTATAGAAGATTGTTGTAGTTTATGATCTGTACAATAGTGTCAAAAACTTTTACTGTCAGTGAAGTCTTCGCTCATGTTTAAAAAAGATGGTGTCAATTGTTGGGATGGCCTAAGGAAGCAGTGCTGTCTTGCATGGTCCAAGTCACTGCATGATAATATTCGGAATTCCAGAGTCCATACTCAAATCAGAGTTTCTGTGGAGATAAGTATTCTTCACTGCCAGGGGAGAAGAGTTTGAAGTCTCTGATCTCTACAACAAAGTGAAGATCTTTTAAGGTCACTGATGCATTCCCGCACCAGCAACATACTGGTTTCTTTATTCCCTAATGCCAATGGAAACCATGATGAATCCCAGGATCCATAGATCTACTTGAGGATATATTGAATTTCAGGGTTCACTATGAACCAGGAGGCCCTGATGAGTTATGTTTCCTTCAGTGATATTGAAGGAGGTTTTGAAGATTATGATGTGTACTACAAGCTTAAGCTCTTGATGTTGTGATATCTGCTGTCAACCAAAAACTTTTGGCATATGGATATCCTGATGATCACCAAAGTCCCTGATGAAGCCTGAGACTACACTGAATCTAGGTTACAAACTTATGTCTGAGTTCTTGTTGAAGTCACGGTCTTTCATTGCCATTGAAAAAGTTTGTGCAGGGTTTGATCTGTGCAACCATATGAAGATCTTCTAATATCTTTGATGCCTGCTCTCAAATGCAAACACGGTGTCTTCCATACTTCCTATTGCCTATGAAATCCACAGTCGTGACCATGGTCCATGGTACAGCCTGAAGACATACAACATTCCAGCATCTTTCTTGAATCCTGAACTCTTCTTGAGGCATGTGTTCTCCATCTCTAATGGAGAAGTGTTTTAAGTGATCTCTACATGGATGTGAAGATCTCCATTCCTCAGAAATACCTGCCCTCACCTGCAAGGGAAAGGTTTCTATACTTCTTGTTGCCTCTGGAATCCATGTGGATGTACACGGCTCAGCTTACTGCTGGTGCAAATAGTGAATTCCAGAGTCCATCCTGAAGTCTGAGCTCCTGTTCAGGTAAGTGGTTTTCACTCATATTATAGAAGATTGTTGTAGTTTATGATCTGTACAACAGTGTCATATCCTTCTACTGTCAGTGAATCCTTCGCTCACATTTAAAGAATATGGTGTCACTAGTTGTGATTGCCTAAGGAAGCAGTGCTGTTTTCCATGGTTCAAGTCACTGCATGATAATATTCAGAAATCCAGGGTCCATACTCAAATCAGAGTTTCTGTGGAGATAAGTGTTCTTCACTGCCAGGGGAGGAGAGTTTGAAGTCTCTGATCTCTACAACAAAATGAAGATCTTTTATTGTCATTGATGCACTCACTCACCAGCAACATACTGGTTTCTTTATTCCCTACTGCCGATGGAAACCATGATGATCCCCAGGATCCATAGATCTACTTGAGTATATATTGAATTTCAGAGTTCACTATGAACCAGGAGATCCTAATGAGTTCTGTGTTCTTCGGTGACATTGAAGTAGATTTTCAAGGTTATGATGTGTACAACAAGCTGAAGCTCTTGATGTTTTGATATCTGCTTTCAACTGAAAACGTTTGGCATATGGAATCCCTCATGATTACCAACGTCCCCATGGAAGCCTGAAGCAACATTTAATCTAAGTTACAAACTGATGTCTGTGTTCGTGTTGAAGTCACGGTCTTTCATTGCCATTGAAGAAGTTTCTGCATTGTTTGATCTGTGCAAACATATGAAGATCTTCTAATATCTTTGATGCCTGCTCTCACAGCCAAACACTACGTGGTCCCTATTTCCTATTGCCTACTGAATCAATGGTCATGACCATGGTCCATGGTACAGCCTGAAGACATACAGCATTCCAGCGTCTTTCTTGAAATCTGAACTTCTCTTGAGACATGTGTTTTCCATCTACATTTGAAAAGTGTTTGAAGTCTGTGAAATCTCCAGCAATGGGAAGATCTCCAGTCCTCAGTGATACCTGTTCTCACCTGCAAACAATAGTTTCTATACTTCCTGTTACCTATGGAATCCATGTGGATATAAATGGCACAGATCTTTTCTGGTGGAAATAGTGAATTCCGGGGTCCATCCTGAAGTCTGAGATCCTGTACAGGTAAGTATCATTCACTCATATTGGAGTAGCGTTTGATCTTACTGATGTGTACAACCACGAGAAGAACTTCTGATGCCAGTGAAATCTTCTGTCACATTCAAAGAAGATGTTGTCCATTGTTCCTATGTCCTATTAAAGAGCATTGATGGTCAAGGTCCATGTTGCTGCAAGAGAATCTTCTGAAGTCCAGGGTCCATACTGAAATCACAGTTCTTCTTCAGGTAAGTGTTCCTAACTTCCAGGGAGAAGAGTTTGAAGTCAGTGGCCTGTACAGGAAGGTGAAGATCTCCAGTTTTCAGCTATTCCTTCTCTGTCCTGAAAAAAAGAAGTTTCCATAGTTCCTATTGACTTTGAAATCCATGTAAATGTCCCTGGTCTGCCTTCCTGCTTGGCAAAGTAGTGAATTCCAGCGTCCATCCTGAAGTTTGAGCTCCTGTTCAGGTAAGTGGTTTTCACTCATATTATAGAAGATTGTTTTAGTTTATGATCTGTACAACTGTGTCATAAACTTTTACTGTCAGTGAAGCCTTGGCTCATGTTTAAAAATGATGGTGTCAATTGTTGGGATGGCCTAAGGAAGCAGTGCTGTCTTGCATGGTCCAAGTCACTGCATGATAATATTCAGAATTCCAGGGTCCATACTCAAATCAGAGTTTCTATGGAGATAAGTGTTCTTCACTGCCAGGGGAGAAGAGTTTGAAGTCTCTGATCTCTACAACAAAGTGAAGATCTTTTAAGGTCACTGATGCATTCCCGCACCAGCAACATACTGGTTTCTTTATTCCCTAATGCCAATGGAAACCATGATGAATCCCAGGATCCATAGATCTACTGGAGGATATATTGAATTTCAGGGTTCACTATGAATCAGGAGGCCCTGATGAGTTATGTGTCCTTCAGTGAAATTGAAGGAGGTTTTGAAGATTATGATGTGTACAACAAGCTGAAGCTCTTGATGTTGTGATATCTGCTGTCAACCAAAAACTTTTGGCATATGGATATCCTGATGATCACCAAAGTCCCTGATGAAGCCTGAGACTACAATGAATCTAGGTTACAAACTGATGTCTGAGTTCTTGTTGAAGTCACGGTCTTTCATTGCCATTGAAAAAGTTTGTGCAGGGTTTGATCTGTGCAACCATATGAAGATCTAATATCTTTGAAGCCTGCTCTCGAATGCAAACACGATGTCGTCCATACTTCCTATTGCCTATGGAATCGACAGTCATTTTCATGGTCCATGGTACAGCCTGAAGACATACAACATTCCTGCATCTTTCTTGAATCCTGAACTCCTCTTGAGGCATGTGTTCTCCATCTCTAATGGAGAAGTGTTTTAAGTCTGTGATCTCTACATGGATGTAAAGATCTCCATTCCTCAGAAATACCTGCCCTCACCTGCAAGGGAAAGGTTTCTATACATCTTGTTGCCTCTGGAATCCATGTGGATGTACACAGCTCAGCTTACTGCTGGTGGAAATAGTGAATTCCAGAGTCCATCCTGAAGTCTGAGCTCCTGTTCAGGTAAGTATCATTCACTCATATTGGAGGAGCTTTTTAAGTTTCTGATCTGTACAACCACGAGAAACATTTCTGATGTCAGTGAAGCCTTCTGTTTACATTCAAAGAACATGTTGTCCATAGTTCCTAATGGACTGTGAAAACAGCGTTGATGGGCACGGTCCATGTTGCTGCAAGATAATCATTCAAAGTCCAGGGTCCATACTGAAATATGAGTTTCTATTCAGGTAAGTGTTCCCCACTGCCAGGGAGAAGAGTTTGAAGTCTGTGACCTATAACAGAAGGTGAAGATCTCCAGTTGTCAAAGATACCTTCTCTGCCCTGCAAAAAAGAAGTTTCCATAGGTCCTATTGACTTTGAAATCCATGTAAATGTCCTTGGTCTGGCTTCCTACTTGGCAAAGTAGTGAATTCCAGCGTCCATCCTGAAGTCTGAGCTCCTGTTCAGGTAAGTGGTTTTCACTCATATTATAGAAGATTGTTGTAGTTTATGATCTGTACAATAGTGTCAAAAACTTTTACTGTCAGTGAAGTCTTCGCTCATGTTTAAAAAAGATGGTGTCAATTGTTGGGATGGCCTAAGGAAGCAGTGCTGTCTTGCATGGTCCAAGTCACTGCATGATAATATTCAGAATTCCAGAGTCCATACTCAAATCATTGTTACTGTGGAGATAAGTGTTCTTCACTGCCAGGGGAGAAGAGTTTGAAGTCTCTGATCTCTACAACAAAGTGAAGATCTTTTAAGGTCACTGATGCATTCCCGCACCAGCAACATACTGGTTTCTTTATTCCCTAATGCCAATGGAAACCATGATGAATCCCAGGATCCATAGATCTACTTGAGGATATATTGAATTTCAGGGTTCACTATGAACCAGGAGGCCCTGATGAGTTATGTTTCCTTCAGTGATATTGAAGGAGGTTTTGAAGATTATGATGTGTACTACAAGCTGAAGCTCTTGATGTTGTGATATCTGCTGTCAACCAAAAACTTTTGGCATATGGATATCCTGATGATCACCAAAGTCCCAGATGAAGCCTGAGACTACACTGAATCTAGGTTACAAACTTATGTCTGAGTTCTTGTTGAAGTCACGGTCTTTCATTGCCATTGAAAAAGTTTGTGCAGGGTTTGATCTGTGCAACCATATGAAGATCTTCTAATATCTTTGATGCCTGCTCTCAAATGCAAACACGGTGTCTTCCATACTTCCTATTGCCTATGAAATCCACAGTCGTGACCATGGTCCATGGTACAGCCTGAAGACATACAACATTCCAGCATCTTTCTTGAATCCTGAACTCCTCTTGAGGCATGTCTTCTCCATCTCTAATGGAGAAGTGTTTTAAGTGATCTCTACATGGATGTGAAGATCTCCATTCCTCAGAAATACCTGCCCTCACCTGCAAGGGAAAGGTTTCTATACTTCTTGTTGCCTCTGGAATCCATGTGGATGTACACGGCTCAGCTTACTGCTGGTGCAAATAGTGAATTCTAGAGTCCATCCTGAAGTCTGAGCTCCTGTTCAGGTAAGTGGTTTTCACTCATATTATAGAAGATTGTTGTAGTTTATGATCTGTACAACAGTGTCATATCCTTCTACTGTCAGTGAATCCTTCGCTCACATTTAAAGAATATGGTGTCACTAGTTGTGATTGCCTAAGGAAGCAGTGCTGTTTTCCATGGTTCAAGTCACTGCATGATAATATTCAGAAATCCAGGGTCCATACTCATATCAGAGTTTCTGTGGAGATAAGTGTTCTTCACTGCCAGGGGAGGAGAGTTTGAAGTCTCTGATCTCTACAACAAAATGAAGATCTTTTATTGTCATTGATGCACTCACTCACCAGCAACATACTGGTTTCTTTATTCCCTACTGCCGATGGAAACCATGATGATCCCCAGGATCCATAGATCTACTTGAGTATATATTGAATTTCAGAGTTCACTATGAACCAGGAGATCCTGATGAGTTCTGTGTTCTTCGGTGACATTGAAGTAGATTTTCAAGGTTATGATGTGTACAACAAGCTGAAGCTCTTGATGTTTTGATATCTGCTTTCAACTGAAAATGTTTGGCATATGGAATCCCTCATGATTACCAACGTCCCCATGGAAGCCTGAAGCAACATTTAATCTAAGTTACAAACTGATGTCTGTGTTCGTGTTGAAGTCACGGTCTTTCATTGCCATTGAAGAAGTTTCTGCATTGTTTGATCTGTGCAAACATATGAAGATCTTCTAATATCTTTGATGCCTGCTCTCACAGCCAAACACTACGTGGTCCCTATTTCCTATTGCCTACTGAATCAATGGTCATGACCATGGTCCATGGTACAGCCTGAAGACATACAGCATTCCAGCGTCTTTCTTGAAATCTGAACTTCTCTTGAGACATGTGTTTTCCATCTACATTTGAAAAGTGTTTGAAGTCTGTGAAATCTCCAGCAATGGGAAGATCTCCAGTCCTCAGTGATACCTGTTCTCACCTGCAAACAATAGTTTCTATACTTCCTGTTACCTATGGAATCCATGTGGATATAAATGGCACAGATCTTTTCTGGTGGAAATAGTGAATTCCGGGGTCCATCCTGAAGTTTGAGCTCCTGTACAGGTAAGTATCATTCACTCATATTGGAGTAGCGTTTGATCTTACTGATGTGTACAACCACGAGAAGAACTTCTGATGCCAGTGAAATCTTCTGTCACATTCAAAGAAGATGTTGTCCATTGTTCCTATGTCCTATTAAAGAGCATTGATGGTCAAGGTCCATGTTGCTGCAAAAGAATCTTCTGAAGTCCAGGGTCCATACTGAAATCACAGTTCTTCTTCAGGTAAGTGTTCCTAACTTCCAGGGAGAAGAGTTTGAAGTCAGTGCCCTGTACAGGAAGGTGAAGATCTCCAGTTTTCAGCTATTCCTTCTCTGTCCTGAAAAAAAGAAGTTTCCATAGTTCCTATTGACTTTGAAATCCATGTAAATGTCCCTGGTCTGCCTTCCTGCTTGGCAAAGTAGTGAATTCCAGCGTCCATCCTGAAGTTTGAGCTCCTGTTCAGGTAAGTGGTTTTCACTCATATTATAGAAGATTGTTTTAGTTTATGATCTGTACAACTGTGTCATAAACTTTTACTGTCAGTGAAGCCTTCGCTCATGTTTAAAAATGATGGTGTCAATTGTTGGGATTGCCTAAGGAAGCAGTGCTGTCTTGCATGGTCCAAGTCACTGCATGATAATATTCAGAATTCCAGGGTCCATACTCAAATCAGAGTTTCTGTGGAGATAAGTGTTCTTCACTGCCAGGGGAGAAGAGTTTGAAGTCTCTGATCTCTACAACTAAATGAAGATTTTTTAATGTCACTGATGCACTTGCTCACCAGAAACATACTGGTGTCTTTATTCCCTACTGCTGATGGAAACCATGATGATCCCCAGGATCCATAGATCTACTTGAGGATATATTGAATTTCAGGGGACTATGAACCAGGAGGCCCTGATGAGTTATGTGTCCTTCAGTGACATTGAATTAGGTTTTGAAGATTATGATGTGTATAACAAGCTTAAGCTCTTGATGTTGTGATATCTGCTGTCAACTAAAAACTTTTGGCATATGGGAACCCTGATGATCACCAACGTCCCTGATGAAGCCTGAGACTACAATGAATCTAGGTTACAAACTGATGTCTGAGTTCCTGTCGAAGTCATGGTCTTTCATTTCCATTGAAGAAGATTATGCAGAGTTTGATCTGTGCAACCATATGAAGATCTTCTAATATCTTTGATGCCTGCTCTCAAAGGCAAACACTATGTCATGCATATTTCCTATTGCCTATGGAATCCACAGTCATGACCATGGTCCATGGTACAGCCTGAAGACCTACAACATTCCAGCATCTTTCTTGAATCCTGAACTCCTCTTGAGGCATGTGTTTTCCATCTCTAATGAAGAAGTGTTTTAAGTCTGTGATCTCTACATGGATGTGAAGATCTCCATTCCTCAAAAATACCTGCTCTCACCTGCAAACAATAGGTTTCTATACTTCTTGTTGCCTCTGGAATCCATGTGGATGTACATGGCTCAGCTTACAGCTGGTGGAAATAGTGAATTCCATATCCATCCTGAAGTCTGAGCTCCTGTTCAAGTAAGTATCATTCACTCATATTGGAGGAGCATTTGAAGTTTGTGTTCTGTACAACCATGTGAAGAACTTCAAATGCCAGTGAAGCCTTCTTTCACATCAAAGAAGATGTTGTCCATAGATATTATGGCCTATGAAAAAAATGTTTTTGGCCATGGTCCATGTTGCTGCAAGACAATCTTCTGAAGTCCAGGGTCTATATTGAAATCTGAGTTCTTGTTCAGGTAAGTGTTTCTCAGCGCCAGAGAGTAGAGTTTGAAATATGTGGTCTGTGCAACAAGATGAAGATCTCCTGTTATCAGCGATACCTGCTCTGCCCTTTAAACAAGAAGTTTCCATAGATCTTATTGACTTTGAAATCCATGTATATGTCCATGCTCCAGTTTCCTACTTGTCAAAGTAGTGAATTCTAGAGTCCATCCAGAAGTCTGAGCTCATGTTCAGTTAAGTGGTTTTCACTCATATTGTAGAAGTTTTTTGTGGTTTGTGATATGTACAACAGTGTCAAAATCTTTTACTGTCAGTGAAGCCTTTTCTCACATTCAAAGAAGATGGTTTCAACTGTTGTTATTGTCTAAGAAACAGTGCTTTTGGCCATGGTCCAGGTCGCTGCATGAGAATATTCAGAATTCCAGTGTCCATACTCATATTATATTTCCTGTGGAGATAAATGTTCTACACTTCCAGGGGATAAGAGTTTGAAATCTCTAATCTCTACGACAAAATGAAGATCTTTTAATGTCACTGATCCCCTCAATCACCAGCAACATAGTGGTGTCTTTATTACCTAATGCCGATGGAAACCATGATGATCCTCAGGATCCATAGATCTACTTGAGGATATATTGAATTTCAGTGTTCATAGTGAGCCATGAGTTCCTGATGAGTTTTGTGTTCTTCAATGTTATTGAAGAAGATTTTGAAGATTATGATGTGTACAACAAGCTGAAGCTCTTGATGTTGTGATATCTGCTCTCAATTGAAAACAATTGGCATATGTAAACCCTGATGATCACCAATGTCCATGTTGAAGATTATACTGATTCTAGGTTACAAACCGATATCTGATTTCTGGTTGAAATAAAAGTCATTCATTGCCATTGAAGAAGTTTTTGTAGGGTTTTTTCTGTACAACAATATAAAGACCTTCTAATATCTCTGATGCCTGCTCTCACAAGCAAACATGATGTTGTCCATACTTCTTATTTCCTATGGAAACCATGGTCATGGCCATGTTCCAAGTTAAAGCCTGAAGATATACAACATACCATTTTCTATTCTGAATTTCAAGCTCCTCTTGAGGCATGTGTTCTCCATCGCCATTGGAGAAGGGTTTGAAGTCTGTGATCTCTACAACAACATGAATATCTCCAGTCCTTAGTGATACCTACTCTCAGCTGCAAGGAAGAGGTTTCTATATTTCCTGTTGCCTATGGATTCCATGTAGATGTACATGGCTCAGCTTCTTGTTGGTGGAAGTAGTGAATTCAAGAGTCCATCCTGAAGTCTGAATTCCAGTTCAGGTAAGTACCCTTTACTCATATTGGAGGAGCATTTGAAGTCTGTGTTCTGTACAACCGCGTGAAGAACTTCTGATGCCAGTGAATACTTCTGTCACATTCAAAGAAGATGTTGTAGATAGTTCCTATGGCCTATGAAAACATCGTTGATGGCCTTGGTCCTTGTTGCTGCAAGAGAATCTTCTGAAGTCCAGGGTTCATACTGAAATCTGAATTCCTGATCTTGTAAGTGTTCTTTTTTGCAGGGGAGTAGAGCTTGAAGTCTGTGGTCTTTACAACAAGTTGAAGATTTCCAGTTGTCAGCCATACTTTCTCTGCTCTGCAAACAAGAAGGTTCCATAGTTCCTGTTGATTTTGAAATCCATGTAGATGTCCATGGTCCATCTTCCTTCTTGGCATACTAGTGAATTCTGGAGCCTGTCCTAAATTCTGAGCTTCTGTTCAGGTAATTGTTTTTTTCAATGATATTGTAGGAATTTTTTTTTAGTTTGTGATTTGTAAAACAGTGTCAAGACCTTCTACTCTCAGTTAAGCCTTCTCTCACATTCAAATAAAATGGTGTCAACTGTTCTTCTTGCATTAATAATCAGATTGATGGCCACAGTCCATGTAACTGCATGAGAATTTCGGAATTTCAGGGTCCATACTCAAATCAGAGTTCCTGTGGAGATAAATGTTCTTCACTGCGAGAGGAGAAGAGTTTGAAGACTCTGATCTCTACAACAAAGTAAAGAGCTTTTAGTGTCACTGATGCTTGTGCTCACCAGCAACATAAGGGTGTCTTTATTTCCGAATGCCAATGGAAACCATGATGATCTCCAGGATCCATAGATCGACTTGAGGACATATTGAATTTCAACATTCATAGTGAAACATGATGTCTTGGTGAATTATGTGTTCTTCAATGATTTTGAAGAAGATTTTGAAGATTATGATTTGTACAACAAGCTGAAGCTCTTGATGTTGTGGTATCTGCTCTCAAATGAAAACATTTGGCCTAATTTAATCCTAATGATCACCAAGGTCCATGATGAAGCTTGAGGATATACTGAACCTAGGTTACAAACTGATGTCTGAATTCCAGTTAAAGTCACCGTCTTTCATTGCCATTGAAGAAGTTTGTGCAGGGTTTGATCTGTGCAACCCTATGAAGACCTTGTAATATCTTTGATGCCTGCTCTCAAAAGCAAAAATGATGTCGTCTATACTTCCTATTGCCTACGGGAACAATGGTCATGTCCATGATCCATGCTACAGCCTGAAGATATACAGCATTCCAGTGTCTATTCTGAATTCTGAGCTCCTCTTGAAGCATGTGTTCTCTATCGCCATGGGAGAAGTGTTTGAAGTCTGTAAACTCTACAACTATGTGAAGATCTCCAGTCCTCAGTGATACCTGCTCTCACCTTCAAGGAAGAGGTTTCTATACTTCTCGTTGCCTATGGAATCCATGTGGATGTACATGGTCCAGCTTACTGCTATTGGAAGTAGTGCATTCCAGAGTATGAGCTCCTGTATTGGTAAGTGTCCTTCACTCATTTTTTGAGATGTGTTTGACGTTTGTCATCTGTATAACAACTTAAAGATTTTTCTATTATCTGTCATGCTTTCCCTCACCCTCAAAGAAGATATTGTCCATTTTTTCTTTCCTATGATAACAGCGTTGAAGTCCATGTTTCGTGTTTCTGCATGAAAGCTTTCTGAATTCCATGGTCCATACTGAAACCTGTGTTCATTTTGAGGTAATTGTTATTTTCTCCCATTGCTACCAAATATAGGTCTTATATCCAGGTCCTACTTGAACCTGTGTAGATACCAAGTATGCATTTATTTCTCAATGTATGCAATTTACATATAAGATTCTGACTTCCAAAAAAAAAAAAAACAAAACAAAAAAAACAAAAAAAAGATTCTGACTTCCACAGAAATCATGCTGATGTAAATTATCCATGTTGCTACTGGATAAGTTGTTTAAGTCCGTCATCTATACTGCCCTATGAATCTATGCTGATATCATTGATTTTTTTCCTGGCCCATGATACCTTGGTTTTCATTTGATCAAATATTCCTGTTGGTATAATGTTCTTTTAATGTTAATTCAAATGCTGATTTCCCCACCCCCAACTCTCTGGTTTCAATCTGGATATTGCATAGTGCTACTCACTATAAGCATCCTGTCTCAGCTCTTATGTAAACAGGACACAAATAAAGCAACTAGATACAATGTTGTGCAATGGGAAGAGCCAGAGGACAGGAAAGAAGGGTGGAGCTAGAGAACAGGAAGGGGCGAGAAGGAGGAGGAGCTCGAGGAGAGGAGCAGGAGGAGAGCAGAGCAGGAGTAGAGCGCTTGGAGGACTTGGAGCATGGAACAGACCTAAGATTTCACAAAAAGCAAGTATAATGTGGGAAATATAAATGTTAGGAAACTGAGGGCTTGGAGGATTAGGAGGGAGTAAATATTGCCCAGCATTGTGTTCTAGATTAACTAAAAACCCAGTCTCTGTGTGGTGATTTGTTTTTACAGCTGCTGAGGATTAACAGCAGAGTTACCAGAAGTTAAAGCCATAGTAAATTTTAATGACCGTTTACAACAAATGGTGCCCAACTACTCTAAGAATCCACATCGTTTAAATCATACTTAAACATAATTTGGAGGGGGGAATAAGCTCCCAGTGATGCAAACCAAACTTAAAATCTAAAAACTCCCAGGTCAGTTACTGTCTCTGTCTCTTTAAGAGAGACTCAAACCAGCCCAGGAGCAAAAGACAGCCTCCTGTGGGCAGACCTGAGACTTCCATAACAAAACTGGCTGCTGCTGCACTTTAACTAAGGGGTAAACAAGCATAGCTCTTTTATATTGTGGCTGGCTCAACTGGCTCAGCTCCACAGCCATGGCAGGAAAGAAAGGAACTGGAGGCAGACAAACCTCTAGACAGAGTTTGGCCTAAACTGCATATAAAATAAAAAATTGCCATGGCAGAGGGTGTTTTAATCCCTTTTGGCTTCATTTTGGCTGTCATATTCATGGATCTGGTTACAGTATGTTTAATGGTGTTGGTTCTTCTCCATGCCTTCTCCAAGGAAATTCAAGGAGAAAATGGGAAAAAAAAAAGCCAAGGATAAGGGTACTAAGTTACAGACAATAGTACTCATCCAAATAATTAGGTTAATAACTGCTAAAATTCAAAGCTCTCTGGCTGCAAGGTATCTGTCAGCTCTTTCTGGTAAGGGTCCCCCAATTTATTGAAACATCACCTAAAATAACCAACTGGGCTTTGTTTGTTACAATGTAAATTGGCACAACTGACCCCAAACTTAAAATTTTCTTTTCTCTTTGCTGGATTTTCATTTAAAGACTTTGAGTTACAAATATACTGATTTGAATATATATATATGTTGGTGAAGGTACATGCCTTTCTTCCCAACACAAAGTAAAAAGAAACAGGCAGATCTCTGAGTTCTGGATCAAGCTTATTTACATAATAAAAGCCAGGATGGCAACTCCTGCTGTTTAGCCACTTACAGAGATAGTCTAAGATTCAAAATGACAAAATGTTCCTTAAGGTTACCATGTAAATTCTTTTTTCTTAATAATAGATGTTGTATTCTTACTGGTCTAAAGGTTGGATTCGCATCATTTTTAGGTTTATAGATAATGTCACACTGCTCTGGAAACTACCTTATCCTTTTAAACGTGAGATATTTTCATGGGGGAAAAATGTTGTTCATACCTGATGTTAAAAAAGACACAAGAGGCTTAAAGATGGCAAAGTACATGCCAACCTAGTTTAGTCCTAAAAACTCAAAAATTATATTCATATGTTTAAAAAACAAAAATGTCCATCCCATATAAAAAAAAAGGGCAAGCCAAAGAATAGCCACTATCATTGTAAAGTCCAGGTACAAGATGCCTAGGATATACTTAACGCTAAGGGTAAGAGAGTTTATATACTAATGCTAAGAGAGTTTATATAAAGTTTGGCTATAAAGGCATAACTGTCCAATGTGCATAAAAAAAGGGCAAGCCAAAAATAGCCACTATCATTGCAAATCCCAGGTACAGGATGCCTAGTGTATGCTTAAATGCTAGAGGTAAGAGGGAGTTTAAATAAAGTTTGGCTATAAAGGCATAACTGCCCATCCTCTATAAATAAGGGACAAGCCAAAAATAGCCACTAACAATGTAAAACCCAGGTACAAGATGCCTAGGGAATGCTTATCAATGTAAAGCCCAGGTACAAGATGCCTAGGGTATGCTTAAATGCTAAAGCTAGGAGGGAGTTTAAATAAAGTTTGGCTATAAAGGCATAACTGCCCATTCTATATAAACAAGGGGATAGGACAAATAGCTACAACATATATAAAAATTTACAGCTAAACCTCAAAACAGGTACAAGATATCTACGGTATGCTTATATTCTAAATTAAAAAGGAGTTTATATAAAGTTCACTTAAAACATGTGTTTTCTATTGCTCAAGGCAACCAGCTTGTCTCTCTAATGGGAGGCTTCTCTAGGGAAATAGGTAGCAACATGGCCTAATACAATAGGCACGCAAGAGCCCAAAAAGATATTTTAATCTATCTAACCTTGTTTTGATGATAATGATTATATGTTCAATAAAAATGGTAACTTATATTGCTAATCCCTTTACATGGGAACAACTCTAAAACTGACTGAAACAAAAAAAATGTGTCTCCAGCCAAAAACTTAAACAATACTTGGCCAATAAATCCTTGGCTATAATATCCTCAAAATGCATTATGCTAACCTTTTAATTGATATAGATTAAATTGGCTTACAGTTTAGTTTCATCCTGCACATTTCATATATTTATAATTTTAGAACACTATAATGCTTGTGAGAAATTATATGTTTGCAGAACAAAAAAGAACTGGACACCAGAGATGCTGGATCAAACCTAACAGAATCATTCTTCAGCATGCTGAGACATTGACACATCTGTTCCAGCATCTTGCATGTTCCAGCATTCTGCTTGTTCTTGCCTCAACTGCTTCCATTGATATTTTCTCATCAAAGCCTGCTCCCAAAAGATCTTTGAAGAAAGCTACTAATTTTAAGTGGTCTAGCATTTTAGATTGTTCCAAAAAGGACTGTTATTAAGCCTGAAATTTCTCAACATTCAAATGTTATTAGACCACAAATGTTATTGCTTGCTTAATTAACCATTTTAATTTGGGCCCCCTACAGGATTTTTACATGTCAACAATGTCAGATAGAAGAAACTCATGAGAACGGCAATCAATTTCCTTTAAAGGAGGTTGGGTATGTTTTTGGTTGTTTGCTATAGCTACGAAAAATTTTGTCATTGGGAGATGTTTTTTGTTAACGGTCTTATTCAAAGTAAAACAAGGAATATACAGGGATATTTTATAAAAATAAAAATAAGGGTAGATTATTGAATCTACTCAACTTAAGGTTTTATTTGTTATTACCAAATAAGGTTAATTTTAACTCTGGTATAGGATTTTTCATATTGATGCAAAAATAAGTATTTTAAATACATTGGTATAAGCTTTACTATATTGATAGAAAGTCAAGGTTACTTCCAATACTTTTAAACTATTATTAAAAGGTGTTAGGATATTAGGTATGCAAGTTAATTATTAGTTATTCAACTCAGTCATTTTCAGACACTAGTCTAATATATCACAGGAGTATATCTCGTAGGTTTGACAGATAGATATGATTTTGTATACAAAGCGATTACATAAAGATAGGTAGTCTTCAAAAACTTCAGAGACCTACAGAATATGGCATTTAAAATGTTCTTGTTATTTTAAAGATTCTTTGACAATGAGACAAGTCATTTCCTGGCAGCACCCCACCTACCTGAAAGAAGATAATGAGCATCGAAGAACCTCCATATGGAGATGGCTTCAAATGTGGCAAACAAACCACTTGGGTAAAGAAAATACCCTCGCTTCACAACAGACAAATTCTGCCTAAAATGGGCAAGCTTAAATGCGGAACAAGTCGACTGCGGAACTCTGCCAAGACAGGGTAAGCAAGTCCTACATAGTTCCTGCTTCAAGTATATGTCTGTCAAAATATTCTGAGCCAGAGGCTGAAGATGATGCTCCAACGTTATAGAGAGTTATGGGTGACTAACTGTTCAGCAGCAAACTGTCTCTGTCAATTTTTTTATTTTTGGAAGCTGCTAACATGCACTTCCTATTTACTCTCATAACTAATTTTATTCCTTCTCAAATCTCTGATGGGGTTGAAGACCAAGTAGTTACAGAATCACATTTAAGATTAAGTTGTTTAGAAATTAAGAAATCTTTTTATATAGGTAATACCAATAAGGATAAAAGTTAATTTAGGTATAGAACTTTAAACTTATCAAGATAAATAGGATAATCAGACACTTTCTCCTAAGATACCCTCTCCATGTGCTAAATACACATGGACTAGACATTGCACGTGTAGATCTTACCTAACAGTTTTCATAGTTTCGTAATTATTATTGTATTGAAAGAAAAGGAGCCTTTTATTGGACTTAAAGGGGGAAATGTTGATATAATGTTCTTTTAAAATGTATATGCCTTACCCTTGTTAATTCAAATGCTGATTTCCCCACCCCCAACTCTCTGGTTTCAATCTGGATATTGCATAGGAATACTCACTATAAGCATCCTGTCTCAACTCTTATGTAAACAGGACACAAATAAAGCAACTAGATACAATGTTGTGCAATGGGAGGATCCAGAGGACAGGAAAGAGGGGAGGAGCTAGAGAACAGGAAGGGGTGAGAAGGAGGAGGAGCTTGAGGAGAGGAGCAGGAGGAGAGCAGAACGGGAGTAGAGAGCTTGGAGGACTTGGAGCATGAAACAGACCTAAGATTTCACAAAAAGCAAGTATAATGTGGGAAATCTAAATGTTAGAAAACTGAGGGCTTGGAGGATTAGGAGGGAGTAAATATTGCCCAGCATTGTGTTCTAGATTAACTAAAAACACAGTCTCTGTGTGGTGATTTGTTTTTACAGCTGCTGAGGATTAACAGCAGAGTTACCAGAAGTTAAACCCATAGCAAATTTTAATAACCATTTACAACATATTCCATAGGGAACCATGAATTCTGTGATTAGTACTACTGTTGTGAATCACTTTATTATCACTGATCATAACTGCCACAAGAAACAATGTTCATGACAATCATCAATGTTCTAAGCAGTAACTATGGTGCTGTCCATAGCCCTTATTACTTTCGAAGAGGTTGTTGAAGTCTGTAATCCATAAGGACACCAGAGTCCACGGTGAAGTTCAAAGTCAATATTTCTGGCTCTGGTCATATTGAGGAAAGGGTTGT
This sequence comes from Meriones unguiculatus, assembly GCF_030254825.1. Lineage (NCBI taxonomy): Eukaryota > Metazoa > Chordata > Mammalia > Rodentia > Muridae > Meriones > Meriones unguiculatus. The sequence goes on along the minus strand of NC_083369.1, from coordinate 86,966,169 downwards.
CTGCTTACCCTGGAATACAGTTTGTAGTCTGTCATCTGCCCTTCAAACTGAAGCTATGCTGAAATCCATTATGTCTTTCAATATTACGAAATATGATGATGTTCTTGATTCCTGTTGCTGATGGAGTTCCTGTTGATGACCATGATCACTCTTGCTCTTTTAGAACATGGTCAAGACCAAAGTCCATACTGTCTTTTGATGTCATGATGAGGTAAGTGTTATGAAGCTCACACTGTATATATCAGATTGTCTGAAATCCCACCTGTCCATGGAAACTATGTTGAAGTTAGAGATTCATATATCCAACAGTTTGGTTCATGTTACATCGAAGATCTCAACTGTTACCAACAAAGATACTGATGTTATTTATTTATCCATCCCACCACTGGGAAAGAGATTTATATCTGTAATCAATCCCTGTCATTTGTACAGATGCTCGGTACTCTGATACCTCCTAACAACCAACATCATAGTATGTCCAAGATACATGCTGTCACCAGAAACCCTGATGTCATTGATCCAAACTACACAAATAGACAAGGTTGTTATCACTGAGCAAAACTACCAACATAAAAAATGATGAAGTGACTCAGTGTTGCTGGACATGAAAAAATGTCTAATTCAATAGTTTTGCCTCTGAAGAGCTTGGTGATGCATTTGATACCTGTGACCTCTAGGATCATTCATAATGACCTTTTTCAATACTTTTGACTAATTCCATGTTGATTTAAATGCTCTCTGTGCTCAAGTCAGCAATCAGTATTGCCTCTGCAGAGCTGGTCATTATACATATATATATGTATATGTATATATATATATATATATATATATATATATGAATGATAGCTATGGCTATAGATGATGTCTATGGCTAGTAGGGTCTACCTTAAGTTTCACGGTCAATATTGCTCCTAATTCCTAATTTTTAGTTAAGTGTTTTATGCTTCCACCTGAGAACAGCTTGATGTCTGTCATTTGACCTGCAACCTGAATCCTTTTTAGGTCACTCATACTCCCTGGCAACAGACATCATTTTTTTGTTCATGATCCCTGATACCACTTAAGTACACCTTACTATGAGTCTTTCCAAATGCCACCAGAATCTATATATGTCAGTGATCCATCTTCTTGCTTCTGCAAGTATGTTATGTCTGAGAGCTGTGCTGCCACCAGTAACCATATTGATGGGAATGGTCCATTCTACCACTGGAAAAGAGGTTTATATCTATGATCTTACTTTCCCTCTGAACCCATGCTGATGTCATTGATACATCCTGAAAACAAACATTGTGTGTCCAAGGTTCATGCTAATGCTGGCAACTATATTGTCATTGATCCCTGCTGCCACTTTGGACCAGATTGAAATCACTGTCCCTAACTGATATCAGAATAATGTTGCTGTCAATAGTCCATGCTGCTTCCAATAAGCATTTTGAAGTCAATAGTCAGTCTTGCCTCTAAAAAACCTTGGAGATATCTATAATTACTGTGTCTCCCAGTTTCTATCATGAAGCTCATGTTCAATACTGCTGCCTGAATTAATGAGGTAAATGTTCTGTGTTCCCCCTGAAAACAAGCTTGATTTTTTTTGTGTGTGTGTGATCTGACCTGCAACCTGAAGCAATTTTTATGTCAGTCATGCGTACTGACAACAGCAAGCATGATGATGTTCATACTTCCTTTTCCCTTGGAATTCCTCTTGATGGCCATCATCACTTTTGCTGCCAGAGACCATGATGAAGTTTATGATTTATACCGTCTCCTGTAGCCATATTGAGGTAAGTGATCTGAGCTTCCACTGTGAACATGATTGATGTCTAAAATCCTACTTGCCACCAGAAACTACGCTGATGTCAGTGATGAATGTAGCCCCTACTGTATATCATGTTAAGTTCAATATCCTTACTTTCCCCAGAAAAACATGCTGTCAGTGATCCATCCTAACACAGGAGAAGAGGCTTATGTCCATAATTTCACCTACACTGTGAAACTGTGTTGATGTCTCTGATCCCTCCTTCCAAATAGAACATGGCATGTCCAAGATCCATCCTGCAAATACCATCCATGCTATCAGTGGTCCCTAGTGACACTGTGGATGAGGTTATTATTATTATTGGTCTCAAGCACTACTTAAAGTTATGTTAATGTCACTAATTCATGTTGCTTACCAATAATCATGTTGACGTCCATAGTTTTTCTTGCTCACAAGGAGCTTGCTTATGTCAATGATCCCTATGGCTAGTAAAGACCATGTTGAAGTTCATGGTCAGTATTGCTGGCTGAGTTCATGTTTTTGTAAGAGTATTGGGTTTCCATAGGAAACCAGTTTTATTGCTGTGACTTGATATGCAACCAGAAGCTATGCTTTTGTTAGTGATGTCCCTTCTTCCAGCTACCCTGATGATGTCCATTTTTCTTGTTGCCTATGTAGACTCTGTTGTTGGCCATGATTCATTATGCTGCTGGGAGACCAAGCTGAAGTCTGTCATCTGAGCATCCAGCCAAGTTGATGCCTGTGATCCCTTCTGCTACTGTGGATCAGAATGATTGGTGATCTCACCTGTCACCTGAACTTAAGTTGATGAAATTTATCTGTGCTGCCACTGGTAACCAAGATAAAGTACATAGTCCATAGCAGCTGGAGACCTTGTTGATATTTATGATCCTTATTGCTACTTGAGACTACACTGGAGTCGATGGTCTATACTGCTGCCTGAGGCCATTTTGATGTATGTCTTCTGTGCTACAACTTGTGGACCAGGCTTATGTCTGTGATCAAACTTGTCTTCTGAAACTATGTTGATGTCACTGATCTATATGGCTGCTGGTAACCACATCGGTGTCTATACTCTATGTTGCCACTAAAGACCTTATTGATCCTTATTGGCCCATGTTGTACACTAAGAACTTTTTAATATCCATGATCTGTGATACTGGAAGCAACCATGTTGATAATGATTTCTACTGTCACTGGGGACCAGTTTGATATCTGTTATCTGACTTGCCATTGGAGCTTGTATTAAAGTCTGTGATCTGTGCTGGCACCAGAGACCCATTATGTACAAGATCTACTGCCACCAGAAAACATGTTGATGTCCATAGTCCATCTTGCCACCTGAGACCTTGTTGATGTATGTAATTCATACTGCTACTAACAAACATGCTAATGTCAATGATCTCTGCTGTTGCTGAGAACCAGGTTGATGTGTGTGATCCACACTTGAAAGTGTGTTTATGTCAGTGATCCTTGCTGACACTGGTCACTGACATCAGAGACCTTGTTGATGTCTATGATCTGTGCTGCTGCTGGTACCAATGTTGATGCCAGTGATCTCTGCTGCTGCTATTTATAAGATGCCCAAGATCTCACATGCTACCAGAAACTATGTTTATATAACTGACCCATTCTACTGCTAACTCTGTTGATGTCCATAGTCTGTGTTGCTTCTAAAGACCTTATTGATATCTATGATCCATGTTTGCACAAGTTGATTTTAATAATCTCTACTGCCACTGAGGATGATATCAATGTCAATGATCCAAAGTTCTACCTGAAACCATGTTGATGTCACTGATTTGTGCCTCCACTAGAGACCATTTTAAAGTATACAGTTCATAATGCCACTGTCAACTATATTCATGTCCATGGTCTATGTTGCTTCCTGAGACCTTGTTAGTATCTATTATCCATGTTTCAGCTAGCAGCCATGTTTTTGTCAATGATCCTTTCTACTGCTGGAGACTAGATTGATTCTCCTGCTATAAACTTCCACCTGAAACTCTTGGTTTTACTGATCAGTGCTGCCACTGGTAACTATGTTAATGTTCATAATTTATGTTGCCACCAGAGACCTGTTGATATCCATTTTCTGTGCTGCTGCTGGGGGCCAGGTTGATGTCCCTGGTCTGTGCTGCTGATGGAGACTATTGATTTCCATGGTCTATGTTGATACCAAGGGGCATTTTGACATCAGTGATCTGTGTTGCAGATTAGTGATATACAACCATGCTGAGCTGGTGATCCATGATGTTGTCAGGAACCAGAGCTGGGACCACAGACCATGTTGATTATGACTCATTCTGTTGCCAACTGCTATGTGCAAGGAAGCTTCTTTTGCACTGTTATTGATGACTGCAAAGTCATAACTGAGAGAGACATTAAAAACTTCTTTTACACCGTCCCAAATGAAGCAGTCTAAACAGGAAGCTGTTGAAGAGAGTCCTTATAATGTGTAATAAAGATGCTAAAGTAGCTCTTCACGACTGATACTTTTGGTGGGGGTTGGAAAAAAGGATTCTGTTTACTTTAAGGAGCTGGCCACTGAAAGTTTGACCATGATCCACTGAGTATATGGACAACACAAATTGGGCTTGATCCTTTGCTTTTTGAGGGGGTAGTGGAGGGCCCTAGCATGGGAAGGTAGACCTAGGAGAAATAGGAAGCAAGTATGATCACAGTGGATTTATGAAATTGCAAAATAATTAATAAAATATTACATTGGTAAAAATATAAAAAATGTATTCAATGTTATGCATGTCAAATTAATTTGGTCTAAAACATATTCCTTACTTTAACTATTTGGCTTGAACCATAGCCAAGCTGTCTTGGCCACTTTTTACTTCTGTGAAGAGACACAATGACTAAGACCATTATTATAAGAAAAAGCATTTAACTTTGGGCTTCCATACAGTGTGAGAAGTTTAATATATTATCCTCATGGTAGGAAGCATGATGGTATGCAGGCAGACTCTGGAGCAGCATCTGAAAACTACATCCTAATCCATAGTAGAGACAAAGAGACTCTGGAATTGAACTGGGCTTTTCAAAACTCAAAGCCAGTGATACCTTTCTTCCAACTTCGTAATTCTTATAATCATTTCCATAGTACTCCTCCCTGATGACTGAGAATTCAAATATATGAGTTTATGGGGGCCATTCTTATTCAAAGCACCACAACAACTTGAAAAGTACTTTTTAAAACAATATTTTATTTATTGTTTGAAAGGTCATACACTTAGACAATATATTTTGATTATATCTATCCAGAACTTCCTGTCTTCTACTCCCTGTAGTTACCCCAGTTTGTTATCTTCCCAACTTAAATCCTTTTTTGCCATTCGTAACCCCATGAGTCTAATAAATGTTGCCCATATACCCATATGGCCATGTTTCCATGTATGTGTGTGTATTCACTGGAGCACAGTCTTCATAATAGAGATAATTTCTCCAAAAAGAGTTCCTCAGAAATCACAAATTGTTTATAACTTCTCCAATGATGTATTCTTAGACACATCCTTTTCACTTTATGTTAGAATTTTGATGAGTTTAATTTTGAGTGGGTAACCAAAGGTATTGTTAATTGAAATATGCAGCAGTATGTTATTTTAAAAAGTCTTTTTTTTAATCACTTACTGAGTCACCTCTTACATTCTATATACATGCTCTCCTGTGATGTCTTCTTAACTTTTGGTGATGGAAGATAGAGGAGACTCATTCACAGCTGAGCACTCATAGTTATTTATATTCCATAATTTGACCAGCTACAAGTCTTTTTCTTCATCAAAATAAACTGAAAAGAAGCTTCTCTGACCACAGTTGAGAGCAAGACAAGAATATGAGTATAAACATAAATATTCCGAAGGGAGATTGGTAGCAAGATTATTAAATATAACAAAGCATTGTATTCATCCCTGGGAGCTAAGATTTCCTCAGTCATAGTCTTTGGCCTAGCAAGTATGAAACACTGCCTCATATTCAATTAGAAGGTTCATGGTCACTACATAACTTTATGTAGTTACCATTAATAGAAATTTCCCAGGCAGACCAATACTATAGCATGCAGGATCTAGCTATGGCTGAGAAAATTATGTCATTTTCCCCTTGCTGCTTCCATTTCACCTTCAGAAACTATGTAAGTTGTGTAGAAGAAAGAAAGTTGAGTTTTATCATCTAGTAATGGTTAAAAAAAATAAGAGAAGTGTTAGTAGCCTGTGTTGTTTCAGGTGTCTCTGTTGTGTAATCTCTTTGACTAAAACTAGTAGGTAGCTATCTATTTTGGCATAAACATTTTCATTTAGTAACTCATACCTTGTGAAAGCATCATTGTCTACCTGTGGGGAGAACTTCTGTCCAAACTCTCTTTTCAATATACATTATATTTCTAATTAGCCTACAAATTAGTATATTTCCAATAGGCTTACACACATATTCATAACCATATATACATATACACACACATACATAGATATATACACATATGTCTGGGCAACCTTATTCCCATTCCCACATAAGCTTTTAATACAGATTATACCAACCAATTTCATCACATACTTGTGTTCTGTAGTCCAGTAATATATAGTGTGCCACACAGGTGGCAATTTTATATGCGTCTGTATGGCTTTAAATATAGCCTTCATTTTGATTAGGCATTTTACCACTCCTTCATTTACTCACCTCACTCCTTTTGGTGTTTTAAATCTTCATGCATCCAGTATTTTCTAGTTTTGCTTCTGTTTTAATAATTTCCCTCCACTAAGGTTTATCTCCAAAAATGGCATATTTCTGAATGCTTGATTTCCACATATATTTCAGGTTAAATATACAGAAGGTCCAAAGATAACATTTGCATCTAAGAGAGAACATAACATTTCTCTTTCTGATTCTGCTTGTATTGCTCAGTATATTTTTTTGTCAATTTCTTACATTTAACAACAAATTTCATGATTATATTATTTTAAGTTTACAGTATATGTTTTTGTATATGTGGCACAATTTCTTCTTAACTGTTCTTGAATTAATGGGCATCTAAGTTGATTCAATTTTCTTTTCTGAATAAAGCTGCAGTGAAGATGGATACACAAGTAAGTCTGCAGTAATTTATGAATATGTATATATATATATATACATATATATACATACAGTCATCTATACATATAAATATATAAGAATGGTAAACATGGGTCATATTACGGTAGTTCTGTTTATAAATCACTGAGAAAACTTCACATTGATTTCCAAAGTGGCTGCACCAGCTTGAACTTAGACCAAATGTAAGTATTCCCCTTTCACTACATCTACACCAGAATTTATTATCTATCTATCCGTCTATCCATCTATCCATCTATCTATCTATCTATCTATCTATCTATCTATCTACCTATCTTTTTATCAATCTAAATTCTGAGCTGAAATCACAAAATGCTTTTATTTTATATACTTTAATAACTAAAATTATATCATTTTACCCTTCCTTCTCTTCTAATATCCCACATCTTCTCTAATTGATGACCTTTACTTTATTATTCTAATATTTAAATGTTCATTAATGTACAAATTTAACATGATGAGTCTGTTTTTTTGTTTTGTTTTGTTTTTTTTAATTGCAAGGATGACCACTTTTTATTTGATATCCAGTTAGGGGGCCTCCTTTATTATTTTTTTTTATTTTTTATTTTTTTAGAAAAGCTGACTCTCCCACTCTCAGCTGTCATTCATTGCCATTATTTATTATTTAGTGGTAGGATCCTTTTCAATTTCCTCCTTATGCACTAGAATGGTCATTGATAGTGTCATTGTTCAGGTCTTATTTTAAACAGCTGTACTGTTGCGGTATTACTGATATAGCTTCCGTGTCATTTCTAGGAGACACAATCTCACAAAAGACTCTCTTATCCTCTGGCTCTTACAATCTTATTGTCTCTTTTGTGATGTTTCCTGAATCCAAGGTGAAGGAGTTGTGTTGTGTTATAGACATGTACTCTGTGGTTTTGTTCCTCATATACTGTTGATCTCTGCAGTGTAACTATTTGCAGTTTTCTTTAACAGGCTCTCTACTGTGAAGAGAAGTTTATCTGATGAGGAGTGAGACCTACATTTATCTTTAGGTATAAACATAAGATTAATAATGCAATTTAGAATAATTGTCTAGTAACGAGAAAGTAGTAGATTATCTTCTAAGACACATGATCTCACTAGAACCAAATAGGTGACCAGATTTCTAGCACTAGGCATGATTTTAATCCTGGCTAGTGTGCTTTAGTCCTATTAGACAATGACTGGTTACTGCCAAGATATGATGTCAACTATTCTGGTTCATCAGCTTCACAGTTTCATAGGACTACTAATTATTTCCTTCACTTGGCAGCTTGCATTTTACTTTCTGGTAATATGAAAGCTAGACTATAGGAAGAAAGCTTTCATATTAGATCCAGATTCAATCCAAAATTTTTGCCCTGCTGTTCATGATAACTTAAGCAATAAAGGTTTATTTGTTCTTTTCTTTCCTTTCTTTTCTTCTTTTTTTAGGTATATGCCTAGGAGTGGTATAGCTGGATTTTTATTTTAATTTTTTATTTATTACAATTTATTTCACTTTGTATCCCTGCTATAGCCCTTTCCCTCATCCCCTCCTTATCCTGCCATCACTCCTCCTTCTCCTCTGAGGCCCCTTCCCCAGCCCACTCACTGACAGGGATGTCCTCTCCCTTTTCATACTAAGATCAAAAACTCAAGTGATAACACATGCGGAGAAGATGTGGAGAAAGGGGAACCCTCCTCCATTGCTGTGGGAATGTAAACTTGTACAACCTTTTGGAAATCAATCTGGCACTTTCTCAGAAAATTAAAAATAGCACTTCCTCGAGATCCAGCTATACCTCTCCTGAGTATATATCCTAAAAATTCCCAACCATACAACCAGGACTATTTTTTTTTTCAATGCAGTTTATTCAGGAACCTTGAACAATCATCTGACCCTGGGGAAAGCCAGCCCACAGCTTAAATAGCGTCTGGGTAGCCAATCCCAGCGTGCCACGTGGGCAATGCAGATAGGTCCACATACAAGGAAGCAAGCCAGATCCTCAGCCTTAGCCAAATGTGGAGTTGTTCGTGACAGAGAGCACTCACCATCAGGAAGGAGGAAGGCAGAAACCAGCTCCATCTTTAAGGCGCGGCATTACGCAGCTCTCTAGAGTTCCCCCTTTTTGTTTTAGACGCATCAGGCAAGAGGAGAGGTCTGATCTCTGATATTAGAAGTAAATTGGGACTTTGTACCGATGTTCATTTAGGTGTCATCCACCCAAAGAGCATCAGACCTGTCTGATACCTTTTTCTCAGAGGCGGGACCTGGGGCATCAACCCGCATGCAATCAGACATGCTCTTCTCTGGGTCGAAAGCTGCTGACCCTGAGTGCAGTGCTTAGCCTCGCATCCTGAGCATAACATTTTAGCTTTTTATGGTAGCCAACCATGCTTGGGGAGACTGTCCTGCTCCAATGACTGTAAAGGCCTGAATGGTCATGGCTGCATTACGCTGTTGTGAGACTCTAATCTTGCATATATACCACAGGCAAACCAAGGAGACCAACACCAGAAGGCCTGCTAGCACTCCCATGCCAGCCCATTCCTTCAGATGATTCATGGCTGCAGCAATCCATGATGATAATCCTGTGGCTAGTCCTGCGTCCACTTTGGTAGAGTTTACCGTGACAATGGCCACTCTCAGCTGCTCCATCGTAGTATCGAATTCTCCAGTCCAATTACCTAAAATATAGCTAGACAATTGTTTAGACAGATTTGCAGCACAGGGAAAATTCTCATGTTGTATGCTAGTGACTCAAAGTCCAGCATACTTTCATTGACAGCCAAGTTGAGCGATTTGCCATAGGGTATCAATTTGCTCCTGCACGAGGTCAATCCTCTGATTGAACACCATCAAGCCTCCTTTTAGTTGAGCATTAATTCCTTTTTGTACATCTAAGGCATGAGCTACTATTTTCATAGAAGCATTATTCAGAATAGCCAGAATCTGGAAACAACCTAGATGTCCCTTTACTGAAAGACCTGGAGGGGGCACTCCACAAGGAGAGTAACACAACCAAAAGATCTGGGCATAGGAGTCTTTTCTGTGGCTGATACTCCAACCAAGCACCACTCATGGAGCTAACCTAGAACCCCTGCACAGATGTAGCCCATGGAAGCTCAGTCTCCAACTGGGTAACCTAGTAAGTAGAACAGGGACTATCTCTGACATGAACTCAGTGGCTGGCTCTTTCATCAACTCCCCCCTGAGAGGTGTGGGGTACCAGGCCACAGAATAAAGGCTTATTTTCAACTGTGGGAGGCAACAAAATGGCATCATTAATTTCCTACCTTCTTTCAGAGCAACTTAAATCCCCCTAACCAACAAATGGAAAAGAGGTTTTTCATGATCCAGGCTGGAGATTTTGTTAGTCTATGGTTTTTGTGGATAGTACTGTCCATCTAAGTGGCATAATTTCACCACATATTTATATAATTATATATATTTATATTACATATATCATATTATTATAATATAATAATTATAATTATTATACATATATTATACATATACATATAATTATTACATATACATGTAATAATTATATTACATATATATAATTATATATATAAACATATATAATTATATAAATATGTGGTGAAATATGTGGTGAAATTTATATTGAATGAATTAATTATTTAATATAATTAAATAAATATATATAATTATATATATGTAATTATGTATATATGTAATTATATATATAATTTTGCATAAATATAAAATAATATGAGTTCTTGAGGCTTTATCACACAAATATCTTTGATGTTCTTTGTCCCTACTCCCTTCCTCTCAAGCTGTACTGATCTTCTCCCTTCTTCATTAGAGTCTCTTTTGTATTTTTCTATTTTCTACTTCAAATCATTTACATCCTATTACAATTCACTAACACCCCTCCCCCAGACACACAAAGAGTCCCTTTTATTTTTCTAGTTATTGTGGCATCTTAGGGTTTTATTGCTGCTATGAGGTAGGGTAGATGTTGGGGGGCTTTTTAGCTTTCTGGGACTAAGGAACATAGCAGAATGTTGCAGTTTTAACTCCAACAGAACACAAGGTTACTTTTTACTCAAGCAGAACATGCATTTGTCATCTATTGTTTTATTCTAAACAGCACCTGGCCTTAGGCAGGCAATACCTGAGAACTTTAACTTAATTTCACATTATAATATAAATGGAGACTTAGAGGCAAAGTGGCTTCAGATATGCTAAAGGCTACAGCAAGTGTTAACAGAGGAGCTAAAGTTATCCTAAGAATTAAAGTTGGTCTCAACAGAGTGACAATAGAGTTCAAGCAGGTTAAGAACGTCATTACAATATAAGACCTCCTTTTCATCTTTTTTTCTTAGAATTCCTTTAGCTGAATAGAATACCAAGGCAAAAATATTTTATTAGATTATAATACACTTTTTATTTATTTTATTCCCTTCAACACCCCCATATCATTCTCATTAATTGTTGTATTTTAGCCATTCTGTTGGGTGTAAGGTGAAATCTCAGGGAAGTTTGGATTTGTATTTCCCTGATGAATAAGGACACTGAGCATTTCTTTTAAGTGTTTCTCTGCCATTCGATATTCCTCTTTAGAGAATTCTCTGTATAGCTCTGTACTCCATTTTTTTAATTGGATTACTTAGTTTGTTGCTTTTTAACTTTTTGAGTTCTTTATATATTCTGGATATTAGCCCTCTGTCATATATATGGTTGGTGAAAATCCTTTTCCGCTCTATAGGATGTCCTTTTGTTCTGATGACAGTGTCCTTTGCTTTATAGAAGCATTTCAGTTTCATGAGGTCCCATTTATTGATTGTTGATCTTAGAGCTTTTGCTGATGGTGTTCTGTTTAGGAAATTGTCTCCTGTGTTAGTGAGTTCAAGGCTCTTCCCCACTTTTTCATCTAATAGATTTAGTGTGTCTGTTTTTTGTTGAGTTTTTTTATCTGCTCGGACTTATTTTTGTGTAGGGTGATAAATATGGATCTATTTGCCATTTCCTACATGTAGACATCCAGTTAGACCAGCACCATTTGTTGAACATGCTGTCCTTTTTCTATTGTATGGTTTTGGCTTCTCAGAATGGCTAAGATAAAAAAACTCAAGTGACAATACATGCTGGAGAGGATGTGGAGAAACAGGAACCCTCCGCCATTGCTGGTGGAATGTAAACTTGTACAACCACTTTGGAAATCAATATGGTGCTTTCTCAGACAATTAGGGATAGTGCTTCCCCAAGATCCAGGTATACCACTCCTGGGCATATATCCAAAAGATGCTCAAATACACAACAAGGACATTTGCTCAGCCATGTTCTCAGCAGCTTTATTTGTAATAGCCAGAATCTGGAAACAATGCAGATGCCTGTCAACTAAGGAATGGATACAGAAATTGTGGTACATTGACACAATGGTATACTACTCAGCAATTAAAAACAAGGAAATCATGACATTTGTAGACAAATGGTGAGATCAAGAAATGATCATCCTGAGTGAGGTATCACAGAAGCAGAAAGACACACATAGTATAAACTCCCTAATAAGTGGATATTAGACATATAGGATAAACATACTAAAATCTGTACACCTAAGGAAGCTAAGCAAGAAGGAAGACTGAGGATAAGATGATCAATCCTTATTCAGAAAAGCAAACGGGAGGGACAGTGGAAGAGGGAGCAAATAAGAAACAAGACAGGAACCTACCACAGAGGCATCTGAAAGATTCTACCCAGCAGTGTATCCAAGCAGATGCTGAGGTTCATAGCCAAACTTGAGTCATAGTGTAGGAAATCTTATGAAAGAAGCAGGAGACTGAAAATCCTGGAAGAGACAGGAGCTCCACAAAGAGAGCAACACAACCAAGAAATCTGGGCCCAGGGTTCTTTTCTGATACTGATAGTCCAACCAAGGACCATGTATGGAGATTACCTACATATCTGGCACAGATGTAGCTCATAGCAGTTCAATGTCCATGTGGGTTTCTTAGTAAGGGGAACAGAGATTGTCTCTGATATGGACTCAGTGGCTACATCTTTGATCACCTCCCCCTGATGGGGGAGCAGCCTTGCCAGGCTACAGAGTCAGACAATGCAGCCAGTCCTTATGGGACTTGATAGGATATGATCAGATGGAAGGGGAGGAGGACCTCTCCTCTCAGTAGACTTAGGGAGGGGCATGGTAGGAGGGATGAGGGAGAGAGGGTGAGATTGGGAAGGAATGAGTGAGTGGGTTACAGCTGTGATACAATGTGAATAAACTGTAATGAATATACACATTAAAATTTAAAAAGGTAGTATTTTAAAAATAAAATTTTCATTTTTAACAATATTTCATTCTGTATTCCTTAGCAATAATTCTGTCCATGTTATACAGACATTTTGTTGTACATGTGATTGATCTCAGGGCCTTCAATATGCTTTGTTACTGAGCTACACCTCAAAAACTTATAAACATAGCATTTTTTCATGTGAATTCTATTTTCTGAGATTTCAGTATCATGCTCAATGTTAATAATCTTATTGTTTTTTTTCTTAAGCATTTGTTTTCATTGTTTAATATCCTCATTCAATAAACAATTTACCTTGACTGGTATTCATGTAATCCTTACTTTCAATTCCCTAAGGATCCATAATATATACTCCCCCATTATGTTTTCTATATTTTTCTTTATATCCCACTGAATTCCAACTAAACTTGTGAATTTTATCTCATACAGATAATTTTAAATGTAGTGTGTTCATGTGTGAAATGGTTTTACTTTGTGGGCATTTCATAGCACTCTTTCCCATCTTCTCTTTCTTGCATTCTTTCTGATCCTCTCCCACATTATTTCTTGTGCCCTGGGGTTGGCACTAATAAGATATCTTATTTAGGACTAATTTTTAAAATGTATTTAATAATTCAGTTTATATATTGATTACAGCCCCACTCCTCTCCTCCCAGTACCTTCTTGCATACCCCTCACATTATTCTCCCATCTCCTTCTCCTCAGAGAAGGGGGAGATCTACCATGAGTACCAACCCACCCTGGCACATTAAGTTCCTGCCATAATAGGCACATTTTCCTTTGAGGCTAGACAAGGGAGCCTGATAGGGTCATGGAATCTAAAGTCAGGCAGCAGAGTCAGAGACATCCCTCACTCCAATTGTTAAGGGACTTACATGAAGAACAAGCTGCACATCTGCTACATATGTGAAGGGCGCTTAAGACCAGCACATGCATGCACTTTGGTTAGTGGTTCAGTCTCTGTGAGCTTCCATAGACCCAGGTTATCCAGCTCCCTTGATCATCCCTCCATCTCTTCCACAGGACACCTGAGCTCTGTGTAGTGTTTGGCTATGGGTCTCTTCATTTGCTTTCATCAGTTGCTGGGTGAAAATTCTCAAAAGCATTAATGCTAAGCTCTTATCTATAAGTATAGCAGAGTTACATTAATGGATTCAGGGACTGGATCTCTACCATGGAAAGGTACTCAAGTAGGGCCAGTCATTGGTTGGCCATTCCTTTAATTTTGCTCCATCTTTGTCCCTGCACATCTTGTATGGAGGACAATTTTTTAGTTTAAGTTTTGTGGGTGGTTGGTACCCTTGTCTCTCAACTGGAAATCCTACCTGGCTAGAGGACGGGGGCAATTCAGCCTCCATATCCACTACTGCTAGGAGTCTCACCTATGATGACCCTCATAGAGTTCCTGGGGAGTCCACTATCCTAGGTCCCTGGCAAATTCCAAAGATGCTCCCATCTCCAATTTCCTTTTTCTCTCCTCATCTCTCTCTGCCTTAATCACTACATCTATTCTCCATTCCTGATCCCTCTCATACTCAGTTCCCTTGGTTTATTCACTGCCTACTTTTATTTAGCTTTCTGAAGGACATTCAAGCATCTTCTCTTGAGCACTCCTTGTAACTTAGCTTCTTTGGTTTTGTGGATTGTAGCATGGTTATCCTGTACTTTAAGGCTTATAAAGTGAGTACACTTATAAGTGGGTACATACCATGCATGTGTTTTAGGTTCAGATTACCTCACTCAGGAGTATTGTTTTCTAGTTCCATCCATTTGTCTGAAAATTTCAAGATGTTCTTGTTTTTAATAGCTGAGTAGTATGCTGATGTGCAAATGTACATTTTGTTTATCCATTCTTCAGTTGAAGGATATCAAGGTTTTTTTTTTCAGTTTCTGGCTATTATGAATAAAGCTGTTATGAACATAATTGAGAAAATGTCCATGTGGTATGATGTAGGATCTTTTGAGCATATGCCCATTAGTAATGTAGTTGTGTCTTCAGGTAGAACTAGTCCCAAATTTTTTGAGAAACAATCAGATTGATTTCTAAGGTTTGTACTCCCACCTGCAATGGCAGAGTGTTCCCCTTTCTCTACAACCTCACCAGCATGAGTTTTGTTCATAGCCATCCTGAGAGATATTAACGAAATCTTCAGTGATGATCTCTTTGATGACTAAGGACATTGAACATTATTTAAGTGCTTCTTGGTCATTTGAGATTTCACTGTTGACAATTCTCTGTTTAGTTCTGTACTCCATTTTTATTTGGCTTATTTGCTTTGCTGTTATATAATTTCTTGAATTCCTTATATATTTTCGATATTAACCCACTGTTGGATGTAGGATTGGTGAAAATACTTTTCCTTTGCCTTACAGAAGTTTTCAGTTTCATGAGGTCTCCTTTATTAATTATTGATCTTAGTGCCTGAACTGTTTGTGTTCTGTTCAGAAATTTGTCTCCTGTGCCAAAGAGTTCTAGGCTATCCCTCACTTTATCTTTTAATAGATTAACTGCATCCATTTTGATCCACTTCTACTTGAGTATTGTACAAGCTGATAAATATTTATTTATTTGCATTCTAGTACATGGAGACATCCAATGAGACCAGCACCATTTGTGAACAATGCTTTCTTTTTTCCAATGTATTGTTTTTGAATTCTTTGTCAAAAATCATGTGTCCTTAGGAGTGTGAGTTTAATTCTGGGTCTTCAATTCTATTGCATTGATCAACTTATCTATTTCTATGCCAATACCATGCAGGTTTTATTATTACTGCTTTGTAGTACAGCATGAAATCAGGGATGGAGATACCGCCAGAAGTTCTTTAATTGTACAGGATTGTTTTAACTATTCTGGGGTTTCTAATTTTCCATAGGAAGTTGAGGATTGCTCGATCAAGTCCTGTAAAAGAATTGTGTTGGAATAAAGGTGGGGATTGTATTAAATCTGTAGATTATTTTCTGGGTTTTTTTTGTTTGTTTGTTTTTCTGTTTTGTTTTGTTTGATGTTGGCTATAGGCTTGTTGTATATTATTTTTATTATGTTTAGATATGTGTCTTGCACCCCCGATCTCTCCAAAATTTTAAACATGAATGGGTGTAGTATAGTGTCATTTCTTTCTTTCAGTTTGTTTATGTGGTGGGTTATACTGATGGATTTTCATATGCTGAAACACCCAGGCATGCCTAGGATGAAGCTTACTTGGTCATGGTGGATGATATCTTTAATGTGTTCTTGGATTCAGTTTGGGAGGATTTTATTGAATATTTTTGCGTCAGTATTCATAAGCAAGACTGGTCTGAAATTCTCTTTCAGAGAATGAGATGAGAGAATTTTGAAGACAGCTTCTATTTCCTTAGGGGATACAGGACATTTTTATTTATTTGCCTGATCTTGATTCAGCTTTTGGTAAATAGAATCTATCAAGAAAATTCTCACTCTCATTCACATTTTCAATTTTTTTTTTTTTTTGCATATAGGCTTTTGAAGTAAGACCTAATGATTCTTTGGATTTCCTCAGTGTCTCTTGTTATGTCCCCCTTTTCATTTCTAATTTTGTTGATTTGGACAGTGTCCATCTTCCTTTTAGTTAGTTTGGCTAAGGGTCTGTCCGTCTTGTTGATTTTCTCAAAGAACCAGCTCTTGGTTTCATTGATTCTTTGAACTGTTCATTTTCTCTCTACTGTATTAATTTCAACCCTGAGTTTGATTATTTTCAGCCATCTACTCTTTTTCGGTGTTTCTTCTTCCTCTTCCTCTTCCTCTTCCTCCTCCTCCTCCTCCTCCTCCTCCTCCTCTTCTTCTTCTTCTTCTTCTTTTTCTAGTGCTTTCAGTTGTGCCATTATGAGATGCTGCACATTTCTTTATGAAGGCACTTAATGCAATGAACTTTCTTCTTAACACTGCTTTCATTTTGTACCATAAGTTCTGGTAAGATTGTACTTTTATTTTCATTGAATTCTAGTAAGTCTTTAATTTATTTCCTTCCTGCCACGTTTTCATTGAATAGACAGTTGTTCCCTTTCAAAGTGTGTCTAGGCTTTTTGTTATTTCTTTAATTGCTGAGGACTAGTATTAGACCATGGTGGTCTGATATGATAAAGGGCATTATTTCAATCTTCTTATATCTGATAAGGCTTGTTTTGTGACTGACTATATGGTCAATTTTGGAGAAGGTTCCATGGAGTGCTGAGAAGAAGGTATACTCTTCTGTTTGAATGAAAGGTCCTGTAGACATCTATTAGGTCCATTTGATTTAAGACTTCTGTAAATTTTTTCTCTGTTTGGCTTCTGTCTCAATAATCTGTCCCTTGGGGAGAGTGGGGTGTTGAAGTCTACCACTATTAAAGTGTTGAGTACTATGTGTGATTTAAGATTTAATAATGTTTCTTTGACAAATCCAGGAACCCTTTTGTTTGGTGCATAAATGTTCAGGATTGTGATGTCCTTCTGGTGGACTTTTCCTTTGATGAGACTGAAGTGTCCCTTTTGATTAATTTTCCATCTCTTTTGATTAATTTTCAACCAAATTCTATTTTATAAGATATTAGGATAGGTATAACAGTTTGCTTCTTTTGTTCATTTTCTTGGAAAACCTTTTCACAACCCTTTAGTCTGAGGTAGTGTCTCTCTTTGTTGCAGAGGTGTGTTTCTTGAATGGAGCAGAACATTGAATCCTGTTTCCACAACAAATCTACTATATCTGGTATGAATCTGATAGGTCTGCCTTTATATGTTATTGGTTGTTGTCACTTTCAATATCTTTTCATTGTTCTGTAAATTTAGGATTTTGATTATTATGTGGTGGGAGAAGTTTCTTTTGTGGTCTAGACTATTTGGTGTTCTGTAAGCCTCTTGCATGTTTTAGGCATTTCTTTCTTAAGGTTCTTCTATTATTTCTTCAAAAATATTTTCTGGGCCTTGAGCCTGAAATCTTCTTTTTGTCTATTGTTATTATTGTAAGGTTTCATCTTTTCATGATGTCCTTGATTTCTTGAATGTTTAGTATTTGTAACTTTTCAGATTTTATGTTTTCTTTGAGAGATGTATCGATTTCTGCAACTGTATCTTCATCTCCTTAGATTCTCTCTTCCATCTCTTGTATTCTGTTGGTGATGCTTAGCTTTGTGGCTACTGGTCTCTTTTTTAAATTCTCCAACTCCAGGGTTTTCTCTGTTTGAGTTTTCTTTATTGATTCTAATTCTATTTTCATGTCTGGCAAAAGTTCTTTCATCTATTTCAATGTGGATTCCTGTCTTTCTGTGATGGCCATTATTTTTTTGTGTATTTCCTCCTCATATTCCTCTATTTTTTGTTCACTTCTTGTTTATATTCCTTAAATAACTTCATAATTATAGATTTAAGATCATTTTCCTCTGTTTCAGTTGCAATAATATATCCGTTGATTTTTGGAGATTCTGGTAAAGCCATTATGTTCTGGTTTTTGTTGCCTGTTTTCTTACCCGTACTGTATACTGGATTCACCTGTCTCTATAGCACAGAGTAGTCTCCCTTGGATTCACTGTCTTTGCTGCCTCTCTGTTTGTGACCCAGGAGTGTCAGGTAGCTAGTGCATAGGCAGAAGGCTCTATGAGTCTATTGCTTCTCCAGTGTCCCACTGTCTTCCTTAACATGTTGTAGTATGGGATTTAGGTTCTAGGCCTGTCTCAGCTCTACTGGCTTCACTGGGTGTGTTAGCCTCTTTGTTTCTGATCCAGGTGGGCTAGGCTGCTGAGGAACAGTCAGAAAGATATCTGAGCTGCTTTAGGGCCCCACAGACTTCGTTGTCGGGGTGGACAATGGAAATTGGGTCAAGTGCCTAGCTCAGCTTTACTGGGTTCCCTGTCTGTACTCTGCTTGCTGTTTCCGGTCTATGTGAGCCAGGCTTCTGGGGCGATGGCAGATAGATCTCTGTGCCCGGAGCTGCTCTAGTGCTCAAAGTGCTTCCCTGTGATGGTGTGGAATTGAAACTGGTCCCATGCCTAGCTCAGATCAGCTGTGTTCACTGTCTGTTCTGTGCTGGCATATTGTGACCTTGGTGAGCCAGGCAGGTGGGGAGCAAGCAGAAAGAAGCAGCATCTCCCTACAGTACCAGAATGTATCTCTTTTATAGGGTAGTGAGAGTGAGCGCCACTAGTAGATGTAACCAGGTAGATGGCCACAGTATGTGGAGTGTGGTTTCAAGGGCTTGAAACGAGGAAACTCTAGCACCCAGAAGATACTCACAGGAGTATGAGAGTAGGTGCCCAGGTTTTGAGCCTCACCCTCCGTACAGGAAGTTATTCACTCCACCGTCAGTTACAGAGAGCACTCAAGGTCTTAGCCCTCAGGTGCTGGTCTCAGGAAGATATCCACAAAAATTAGTCTTGGGTGGCAGGTGGCCTAATGCTGAGTTGTCAGAACATTGGATGCTGCTCTTTTCTTTTACAGGAATGTATCCACAAATGGTTGGTTTGGGAGGGTGGGTGTCCTAAAGTTCCAGGTTAAGATCCCCGAGTGTGTACTGCTGATAGACACACATGGTGCGTTCGGACAAGTGGCTTATTCTGAGATGTCATAGCTGAGCAAGTGTTGCTTCTGGTCCCAGGAAGGTATCCACAGATGGTGGGATTGGGTGGGTGGCATAGGGCTGAGGTATTGCCTGGCGGGAGCCCGGAAATTTTTTCTGGTATTAGCCAGGTGGAATGAAGAGAGAACTTTGAATATCCTTGTAGATTCTCCTCTAACCTGAGAAACGCAGCTGTCTGGGTTTTGGGGTCTACAGTACTGCTTTCAGGTCACCCTGTTCTCACATGCTGAGCTGCTGTTAAGATACCTTGCATGGTCAGCACCATCATCTAGGCATATCAGACCTGAATTCCTAATAAAAATATTAATATATGGATATAATATGAAAATATCCAAATATAAATAAAATAAAATACTTAAAGAATCCCACATTATTTTATGAACAAGTATTTTATGTTTTATTCACATTAATTTTATTATTGAAATACTGAAGGCTTAAGTCCTTGATGAAAAAAAATCTATTTTAGTTATTTTCATAATGATGTCAATATAGAATTAAAGGTATGTATCATGGGAAGAGCTTTATATTTTAGTAATATTTTCTAAACATTTTATTAGGAACATACCATGTTTTAGTGCATTCTTTTTAATTTTTGCCATATTTTAGCTCTACTGTGAATTATTTTAGCATTTATAATTCTATTTCAAGATCTGCCAAACAAGTGTCTCTCATTCCAAAATCAAAGGATATGCACAAACATTCACTTAATATAGATTCAGCTTTTGTTAGATACTACATGTTATAAAATAGATATAGGGAAATCTAATTTCTTACTCTTTATAACTACAACAGGCTTGGTTAACAGTTCAGGTCTTCATTGTTTCTATTTTAGAGTTATTTATATAAATATTTTAATGAAGTGCCATAGAAAACGGGCAAAGGAAAATTGATATCTTTTTACAATTAAAATACAATTACTTAAGAAAGATAAAACTAGTAATGAAATATGTAAAAATTTACATGAACATTTATAAATCATTGAAAATATTAGGGAAAAATTCTGGAAGTAAATTTTGACTCAATACCATAGGAACTTGTTTTATTGTAAGCCATTCTGATTATTTTTATCCCAACATTTTACAGTATAAATCTTTAAAAAAACCACCTCAAGTATTACATACAATGATATAAAAAATCAAGCTGCATTCTAAGCAAAATTTTGTGCTATTAAATGTGTCATTGATAGGATGATCAACTGATAAAAACTTTAATGACTATGGAGAGTTTATAATGATGCTGATCAGGCTGCAGCAGGACTTCCTAACCTGGCAGCTGCAGCAGCACTGAGCTGACAGAGCACATCTGTCCTCCTGCATAAGAACAAGCATGGCCAAACCAGAGAGCAGAGAGCTCAGATACCCCGATCCCTGCCGAAGTGACCTGCTTGAGAGTGAGTATGCCCTTGAGTATATGCAGAGCACCAGATCCAGGGTCCTTCTAAAATAGAAACCAGGCATTGGTCCACTCCCACCCACATACCCACTGTGGGAAACAGAGGGTCACTTGGGACATTGAAGTCCCTGATCTGCGGGTCCAATTGAGGAGTTAAGGCAGTTAATGCCAGAAATTGCACCAACAATATCACTAACGCATGCTACATATACAGTGCAGAGTCCCTCCCATACACTCAAAGGTTCAACATTATCTGTCACTCTGTCACTCGAGAAAATCTTCCACCCACACTTCCACAAATACACACAGACACACACACACACACACACAGACACACACACACACACATACACACACACACACGCACCTGCATTTGTCCCTTTTGTGCCTGCGTACTTTCCTCCCACAGGTACAGCTAGTCCACCAACACACATTCTGAGGCCAGGAGACCTCTCTCACCTTCCTGAAGAACTCTCCAGACACCAGAGAGAGAGACAGAACCAATCTGAATTGCAGAATCCAGAAACAAACAGGGAAGGTTTCAGATAAGCCAGTGGCCAGTGGTAGGCAAAAGAACACATCCAACATAAATTAGGACATCATGAATTCACCAGCAACCCCCCAAATTGATGGAAACTCCAATTCATCAGAAGCACAGGAAAATGACTTTAAAGCTATACTTATCCAATTATTTGAGGCTCATAAAGAGGAAACAAACAATTCTCTCAGAACAATAGCCATGTAAATTCAGACAGATAAAGAGGAATTGAACAAATCTATCAATGGTTTAGCCAGTCAATTGGAGGTAAATAAAGAGGAAATGGACAAAATTCTTAAAGAAACACAGGCAAACATAGCAAAACCAATAGAGGCACAAGTAGAGATACAATTAATGGCATATAGAGAGGAAATGAACAAAAAATAGAGACAATCTTAGAGAGACAGGAATCCACATTCAAACAGATGAAGGAAATGGTGCAAGGCATGAAAACAGAACTAAAACATCTGAGCACAGGGGTCTTTCCTGAGACTGATATTCCAACCAAGGACTATGCATGGAAATAACCTAAGACCTCTGCATAAATGTAGCCCATGGCAGTTCAGTATCCAAGTGGGTTCCATTGTAATAGGAACAGGAACTGTCTCTGACATGAACTGATTGGCCTATTCTTTAATTATCTCCCCCTGAGGGGGAAGCAGCATTACCAGGCCACAGAAGAAGACAATGCAGCCACTCCTGATGAGACCTAATAGACTAGGATCAGAAGGAAGGAAAAGAAGACCTCCCCTATCAATGGACTTGGGGAGGGGCATGCATGCAGAGGGTGGAGGAAGGAAAGCATTAGGATGGGAGGAGGGAGGGAACCACAGGGGGGATACAAAGAGAATAAAATGCAATTAATAAAGAAAAAAATGAAAAAAAAATGTTTGAAACTAATCCATGAATGGGCACAAACATTAATGCCAAATAAGAAATGTGGCTGAAAACAAAGACTGATATATTTAGTTTCACTAATAAACGAGTAAATGGAAAAAAAATGAATTAGAATCAATAAAGAAAACAGAAACTGAGAAAACGCTGGAGCTGGAGAACTTGGAGAAAAGATCAGGAACCACAAAGGTAAGCATCACCAACAGAATGCAAGAGATGGGAGAAAGAATCTCTGGAGCTGAAGACACACTTGCAGAAATTGATACTTCTCTCAAAGAAAAAGTAAAATCAGAAAAGTCCCAAATACAAATATCCAAGAAATCAAGGATGCCATGAAAAGATGAAATCTAAAAATAATAGGAATTGATGAAAAAGAAGACTCTAGGCTCCAAGGTCCAGAAAATATTTTCAAGAAAATCATAGAGGAAAATTTTCCCAACTTAAAGAAAGAGATGTCCATAAATATACAAGAGGCCTACAGAACACCAAATAGACTAGACCAGAAAAGAAACACATCACGTCACATCATAGTCAAAACACTAAATCTACAGAACAAAGAAAAGATATTAAAATCAGCAAAGGAAAAAAGGCCAAGTAACATATGAAGGTAGACCTATGAGAATCACACGGGACTTCTCATCAGAAAGTACGAAAGCAAGAAGGGCCTGGGCAGGTGTCATGCAGACTTTAAGAGACCACAGATGTCAACCCAGACTACTATGCCCTGCAAAGCATTCAATCAACAGAGATGGAGACAACAAAATATTCCATGACAAAACTAATTTATGAAATATCTACACAGCAAATCAGCCCTACAGAAGATACTAGAAGGAAAACTCCAATCCCATGAAAACAACTTAACCCAAGAGAACATAGCATACAGATAATATTCCCCAAAAATTAAAGGAAAACAAGCAAAGAAACAAAGTAAGAGCACTGACTCCAATATAAAATAAACTAACATTCATTGGTCATTATTATCTATAAACATCAATGGACTCAACTCTTCAATAAAAAGACACAGACTAACAGAATGGGTGTGGAAACAAGATCCAACATTCTACTGCATCCAAGAAATGCACCTCTGCAACAAAGATAAACATTACCTTAGAGTAAAGGGCTGTAAAAATGTCTTTCAAGCAAACAAACCCAAAAACAAGCTGGGGTGTGGAGAGCTGAGAGAATGCAATCGCCATTACGAGATGGCGCCGACATCCGGCCCTGGCCCTAATGAACAAATAATAGACCTCATGTGCAAGTTGTGAAAGTGCGCCAAGCCACTGCCCAGCCCGGGGGGCACTGCCCAGCCCGGGGCGTCATACGGGGCAATGGGCAAGCAGCCAACCAGCGGAGTACACGCCGCCATAGGGTGTATTTAAGCAGCACCATTCTGGCGCTTGGGGTCTTCCTCTTTTCATTGTAATAAAAGCTTGCTGCAGAGGGATCCTGGTGTCCACATGCGTTCTTGCTGGTGAGAAGATTACGCGGGTCACATCTGGTGCCAAAGCCCCGGGACACCAGGCAGCCTTTGATCACCAGCCCTGAGGAGACCCCCCCACTCGCGGGGAGGATTCAGATCTGCAGCTCTAAAGTGAGTTCTGAGAGGCATGCCTGCTCTTAAAGAGATATCGCCCCATTTAATTGTCCCAGTTGCTCTTGCGTTTGTTCTGGTGGCCTTAGCGATTTTTCTTTTGGTATTCATTTTGTTTCCATAAAAGCTGGTGCTAAAGTGATTTGTCTCCGTGGGACATCGTTAGACGGATGTATATAAGCCGCAGTGTCTCTTTTTTTGGTGGCCGTTGGGTACTGTAGCCGGACGTACATAAGCCGCAGTGCCCCTACCTGTGTCAGTTTCTCTCGTAGATAAGGGAGCAACATGGGAGCTTCACATTCTGTGATCACGGCACTTCTGTCGCTTTTAAAACAGCATGAATTAAAGCTTTCAAAAAGAACGTTGAAAGGGTTTATTATGGAAATTGATCGCATCGCTTCCTGGTTTGCATGTTCAGGGTCGCTGACGCTTGCTTCCTGGGATAAGCTAGAAGGTGACCTACGGAGAGAGGAAGAAAATGGAAAGCTAAACGTTGGAGCTAGGTCATTGTGGATTTTAGTAAAATCTTGCTTAGAAGATGAGAAATGCCGCTCATCTGTAGCAGTTGGCCAAGGGGTGTTAGAGGAACTACAAGACAGCATGTCAGAAACAGAACAGGATAAAAGGTTAGGGGCCCTTAAGGAAAAAGAAAAAGACATCTCTAAGAAAAAAGGCCCTTCTGCGGATGTTAAAGCCACAGGAGCAATAGACAAGGGAAAGTATGCCCTGGGAGAGAAAGGTGAAAAGGGAAGGAGAAATCCAAAAAAAAGCCTCTTTATCCAATAAAAGAAATGGAGGCTTTGGGGCTTGATAGTTCTGAATCTGAGCAGCTAAATTCCTCTGAGGAAGAAGACTTAGAGGAGGAAGTGGCTCGCTATGAGGAAGAGAGGCTCCGCCCTGATAAACAGCCGTTACCACCAATTCGAGAGAAACAGAGGGGAGGAGCTAAAATTCGCGGGGCTTTCTCATTAACCCCTAATGCCCCTCTGCCTTATGTTGAGAGGCACGGTTTAGGTTCCTTCTTTTCGAAAAGGGATAAAAGGAAGCTTTTGCAGGCCTTCCCTGTATTTGAGGCTGCGGAAGGGAACCGTGTTCATGCACCGGTAGAATATCCCCTTGTTAAAGAACTTGCTGAATTGGTTAACAAATACGGGGTAGATGCTAATTTTACAGTCATGCAGCTTGAAAGACTTGCTAGCGTGGCCATGACTCCAAATGATTGGCAAAATGCCATAAAAGCTGCTCTCCCTAGTATGGGACAGTACTTAGAATGGAAAGCCTTGTGGCATGATGCTTCCCAAACTCAGGCAAGGGCCAATGCCCATGCAGAAGGCAATCAGCGGCAATGGACCTTTGATTTGCTAACAGGGCAAGGCCAGTTTGTTCATAATCAGACAAATTATGATTTATACAGATGGGTCAAAAACAGGAGTGGGAGCTTATGTGGTTAATAATAAAGTTGTTTCTAAGCAATATCATGAGACCTCGCCTCAAATTGTGGAATGTTTAGTAGTGCTAAAAGTTTTGGAAAAATTTCCAGGTCCCTTAAATATTGTTTCTGATTCTAGTTATGTGGTAAATGCAACCAAAATCTTAGAGGCTGCTGGATTGATTAAAGCATCTAGCAAGCTTGCAAAAATTTTTCAAAGGATTCAGTTTGCCTTAATTACCAGAAGATCCCCTGTTTTTATTACAAATATTAAGCTCATTCCGGTCTACCGGGGCCCATGTCCCATGAAAATGACCTGGTAGATCGAGCCACAAAGTTGATTGCATTTGCCCTCCTTTCAAATTTAGAATTGGCTAAGGAGTTTCATAAAAAAATTCATGTTACAGCTGAGACATTGCGTCATCGATTTGACATAACTAAAAAGAAAGCTAGAGATATTGTTACCCAATGTCAAAATTGCTGTCAGTTTTTACCTTATGTTGGGATTAATCCCAGAGGAATCTGTCCACTACAGATGTGGCAAATGGATGTTACTCACATTTCATCTTTTGGCAAACTACAATATTTACATGTTTCCATTGATACTTGCTCTGGAGTTATGTTTGCTTCTCCCCTGACTGGAGAAAAGGCAGCCCATATTATTCAACATTGCTTGGAGGCATGGAGTGCCTGGGGAAAGCCCAAAATTCTAAAAACTGATAATGGGCCAACCTATACTTCTCAAAAATTTGGACAGTTTTGTCATCAAATGGGAGTGACCCACCTAACGGGTTTCCCATATAACCCTCAGGGACAGGGCATTATTGAACGTGGTCATCGCACTCTAAAGTCCTATTTAATGAAACAAAAAGGGGGAGTCAAGGAGGCTCTGCCCTCAGTGCCACGAGTGACTGTTTTCTTGGCACTCTTTACTCTCTTTTTTAAATTTGGACAGTCAGGGCCACTCGGCGGCTGATCGCCACTGCTTAGAGCCTGATAGGCCTAAGGAAATGGTCAAATGGAACGATGTCTTGACTGGTCAATGGAAAGGCCCGGATCCTATTTTTAATAAGATCCAGGGGAGCTGTCTGTGTTTTCCCACAGGAAGAAAACAATCCATTCTGGGTACCGGAGCGCCTCAAGCGAAAGCTCGCGGCAGCTGAAGATGATCCTCCAACGAATATACCTGCAACTAATTCCAGTTCTTGCTTGGATCCTCCTAAATTGGGTTCCTAGTATTGTGGGGGTACAACGTTGGGCCATTTTGTCTGCATTCCTGAAACCTATGCCGGCCCGACACTCCTCCCTGGTTTTTCCAAAATTTTTTACTATTCATAAAGATCTAGGATTGCCCTATATTCCCTTGGATCAGACGGTGGTGCCCCTGGGAGAAGATTACAGCTATCCAGAAATTGGGTCTCTTTGCTTTCAATTTAAAGGGTCCAGAGTTGACACTTCAGATGGGGATTGTATTTCCCTTCAAAAAAGGGCCCTTGGATCCTTTGATCATAACGTTCGCAGGTGGGGAAAGCAAGAGAATAAAACTCCCGGTAATGATGAAAACACTACCAATTTCCGTTATCCCTTTTGGCAACAGGTAACTTGGATTAATGGCTCCTTTTGAAAACCGGATTGGTCTAATACTAATAGACCGCGTCAACCTAGGGTGGCTCCTCTTGCTTGTGGGAAGATGATAATGTGATGCCACCTTGGTCTGACTGTCAGTCACCTATTACTCGTTGGACTGACAAAAATAAAACCTTTTCTCTCCCAATATGCTGGTGGATCCTACCGAGGGCTGGGTTATGAAGCAAGGATTGTTTATACAAGACAGGAGAATGGATCCTTTCCATAAGTGGGTGCTTTGTGGAGTAAATGGAAGCTGTACTGATCTTAATCCGCTTGGATTCCTAAAGGCAGCAGTGATGGAAAAATCTGTTGTCAATGGGGTCATCAATGGCACCTTTATTGGGGCACCTGGAGAGAGCAGGACTTACATAAATGAATCAGAAGAGATTATAAAATTTAATTCCACCATCATTAATCAAACAGTGATCCCACCTAGTCCTGTGTGTGTCTATCCTCCATTTTTGTTTGTCCTGTCTAATTCCTCCTTTAAGGAGTGCACCAATGAGACATGCTGGATGTCGCAATGTTGGGATGCCAGGTCTTACACTCGTGCCTTGGTTGTTAGAGTCCCGCAGTGGATCCCAATCCCTGTGGAGACTCCATCCACCCTCTCCCTGTTTAGACAGAAGAGAGATTTTGGCATCACTGCAGCCATTGTTACTGCCATCGCGGTCAGCGCAGCTGCTGCCACTGCAGCCGGCTTGGCAATGGCAAATTCAGTCCAAACAAGCACAACAGTAAATCAGTTGTCAGCAGGTGTGGCTGAAGCCATGAACCTTCATGTATCTGCTAGCGCACAATTAAAAGGTGGATTGATGATTCTTAACCAGCGTCTGGATCTTGTGGAAGAAAGAATAGATATTTTATTTCAATTGGCTCAATTAGGATGTGAAAGAAAAATAGGAGCACTCTGTATTACCAGTGTACAATATGAAAATCTTACCCGAGCCGCTAATTTGTCCAGAAAATTGTCCTTATATCTTGCAGGAAACTGGTCAGAAGGATTTGAAGAAACGCTTGAAGAGCTAAGGGCGGCGGTGGTGACCATTAATTCTACTCGAGTGGATTTATCACTCACAGATGGCTTATTATCCTGGGTTTCTTCCGCCTTTTCTTATTTTAAGGAATGGGTGGGCGTTGGAATGTTTGGTGTAGCCCTATGTTGTGGCTTAGTGTTCTTACTTTGGTTGGTCTGCAAGCTCAAAGCCCAACAACAACGTGACAAGGTCGTGATCGCTCAAGCACTTGTGGCCTTGGAGAAAGGACCATCTCCCAAAATTTGGTTATCCATGTTAAAAAATTAAAACAGACTGTGACACTAAGTCGATGCACCTCAGGGGTTTTACCCATTGCACTGAGTCGATGAGTGATCCAAGTCACAATGTTGCCTTTGCCTAAGCGGCTGCGGTACCAAGATAGGAGGATGACAGCCCTTGCACTCCCTGGAATTTTATTCCATTGCATGGGAATGGGTGTCACCTCCATTTTTAATCTTCTCTCTTAGCCCCTGCACCCAGAGGACTTGTCTCCATTGCACCTGGTGGGGTAAGGGAGTAATCTAAAGCTCTTGATCGCTTACTCCCCAAAGAAGGAGTTCGCTTGATCGAGCTTAGGGCTTTCTTGGGCCGCGCTTACAAGGCTTTAAGGCAGTTTTCATTTATTAAAACAAAAAGGGGGAAATGTTGAGAGCCAAGAGAATGCAATCACCATTATGAGATGGCGCCGACATCCGGCCCCGGCCCTAATGAACAAATAATAGACCACATGTGCAAGTTGCAAAAGCGCGCCAAGCCACTGCCCAGCCCGGGGGGTCACTGCCCAGCCTGGGGCGTCATAAGGGGCAATGGGCAAGCAGCCAACCAGCGGAGTACATGCCGCCATAAGGTATATTTAAGCAGCACCATTCTGGCGCTTGGGGTCTTCCTCTTTTCATTGTAATAAAAGCTTGCTGCAGAGGGATCCTGGTGTCCACGTGCATTCTTGCTGGCGAGACGATTACGTGGGTCACACTGGGCTCTAATAAAATAGACTTTCAGCCAAAATTAATCAAAAAACATGAGGAGGGACACTATGTTTTCATTAAAGGAAAAATCCAACAACAAAACATCACAGTTCTGAACATCTATGCCCCAAATACCCAAGAGTGCCTACATTCATAAATGAAACATTACTAAAACTTAAATCGCACATCGATCCCAACACATTAACAGTGGAAGACTTCAACACCCCATTTTCACCAATGGACAGATCATCTAGACAGAAGCCTAATAAGGAAATATAGGCACTTACAGAGGTCCTAAATCAAATGGACCTAATAGATGTCTACAGAACTTTGCACCCAAACTCAAAAGAGTATACCTTCTTTTCAGCACCTTACAGAACCTTCTCCAAAATACACCATATAGTTAGTCACAAAGCAAGCCTCAACAGATACAAGAAGTTTGAAATAATCCACTGTAATCTGTCTGTCTGACCACCATGGACTAAATCTGGACCTCAACAACAATGGAATAAAAAAAAAGCTTTACAAGCACATGGAAACTGAAGAACTTGCTGCTCAATGATAGCTGGGTAAAGGAAGAAATACAGAAAGAAATTAAAGACTTCCTAGAATTCAATAAAAATGAAGGTACAACATACCCTAATTTATGGGACACAATGAAAGCAGTGCTCAGAGGAAAATAAATAGCACTAAGTGCCTTCAAGAAGACATTTGTGACATCTCATATAAAATACACCCAAAAGGAGCAGCCGGCTGGAAATAATAAAACTCAGGGCTGAAATCAATCAATTAGAAACAAATAAAAAAGTATTCAAAGAATCAATGAAACCAACAGTTGGTTCATTGAGAAAATCAACAAGATATACAAACCTTTAGCCAAACTATTTAAAGGGCAAAGAGAAACTATCCAAATCAGCAAAATCAGAAATGAAAAGGGTGACATAACTACAGACACTGAGGAAATCCAAACAATCATTAGGTCTCACTACAAAAGCCTATATGCCACAAAAATTCAAAAATCAAAAAGAAATGAACAATTGCTAGATAGAGTCAATCCACCAAAATTAAATCAAGATCAGGAAGAAAGATTGAATAGTCCTATATCCCCTAAGGAAATAGAAGCAGTCATCAACAGTCTCCCTTCCAAAAAAAGCCCTGGGACAGATGGATTCAGTGCAGAATTCTACCAGACCTTCAAAGAAAAGCTAACTCCAATTCTCTTCAAACTATTCCACAACATAGAAACAGAAGGAACTTTACCAAACTCATTCTATGAAACCACAGTCACCTTGATACCTAAACCACACAAAGATCCAACAAAAAAAGAGAACTTCAGACCTATCTCTCTTAAGAACATTGATGCAAAAATACTCAATAAAATCCTTGCAAAGCGAATCCAAGAATTCATCAATGATATCATTCACCATAACCAAGTAGGCTTCATCCCAGGCATGCAAGAATGGTTCAACATACAGAAATCCATCAGTGTATACCTCCACATAAACAAACTGAAGGAGAAAAACCACATGGTCATCCCCTTAGATGTCGAAAAAGCATTTTACAAAGTCCAACACCTATTCATGTTTAAAGACTTAAAGAGATCAGGGATAGAAGGCACATACCTAAACATAGTAAAGGCAATATACAGCAAGCCTATAGTCAACATCAAACTCAATGGAGAGAAACTTAAATCAATTCCACTGAAATCAGAGACAAGACAAGGCTGTCCACTGTCTGCATATCTCTTCAACATAGTACTTGAAGTCTTAGCCAGATCAACAAGACAACTATAGGAGATGAAGGGGATACAAATTTGAAAGGAAGAGTTCAAAGTGCCACTATTCGCAGATAATATGATAGTATACCTGAGTGACCCCAAAATTTCTACTAGGTAACTCCTACAGCTGATAAACATCTTCAGCAAAGTGGTAGGATACAAAATCAACTCAAATAAATCAGAAGCCCTCCTGTATATGAAAGACAAAAGGGCTTGAAAGAAATCAGGGAAACAACACCCTTCACAATAGCCACTAATAACATAAAGGACCTTGGGTGACACTAACGAAACAAGTGAAAGACCTGTTAAAAAACTTCAAGTCTCTGATGAAAGAAATTGAAGAAGATATCAGAAGATGGAAAGATCTCCCGTGCTCATGGATTGGTAGGATTAACATTATGAAAATGGGCATCCTGTCAAAAGCAATCTACAGATTCAGTGCAATTTCCATCAAAATACCAACTCAATTCTTTACAAACCTTGGAAAAAAAAGATTCTCAGCTTCATATGGAGAAATTAAAAAAAAAAACTCAGAATCTCCAAAACGATCCTGTACAACAGGAGATCATCTGGTGGTATCTCCATCCCTGTTCTCAAGGTGTACTACAGAGAAATAGTAATAAAAACTTCATGGTATTTGCATAGAAACAGAAAGCAGGATCAATGGTACCGAATAGAAGACCCAGAAATAAACCCACACACCTATAAATACTTGATTTTTGACAAAGAAGCCAAAACCATTCAATGGAAAAAAGACAGCATCTTCAAACAAATGGTGCTGATCCAACTGGATGTCTACATGCAGAAAAATGCAAATAGATCTATATTTATCACCATGCACAAAACTAAAGTCCAAGTGGATCAAAGATCTCACCAAAAATCCAGATACTTTAAATCAGTTAGAAAAAAAAAAAGTGAGGAACACCCTAGAACTCATTATCACAGGAGAAAACTTCCTGAATAGATCACCAACAGTACAGGCTCTAAGAGCAACAGACAATAAATGGGACCTCATGAAACTGAAAAGCTTCTGTAAAGCAAAAGACACTGTCATGAGAACAAAATGAAAGCCTACAGACTGGGAAAGGATCTTCAATAACCCTATATCTGACAGAGGGCTGATATCCAGCATACATAAAGAACTATAGCAGTTAAAAAGCAATAAATAAAGGAATCCAATTAAAAATGGGTTACAGAGCTAAACAGAGAATGTTCTGTTGAGGAATATATTATGCCGGAGAAACACTTAAAGAGATGCTCAACATCCTTAGCCATCAGGGAGATTCAATTCAAAATGACCCTGAGATTTCACCTTATACCCATCAGAATGGCTAAGATCAAAATCTAAAGTGATAACACATGCTGGAGAGATTGTGGAGAAAGGGGAACCCTCCTCCACTGCTGGTGGTAATGTAAACTGGTACAATCACTTTGGAAGTCATTGTGGAGCTTCTTCAGACAATTAGGAATAGTGCTCCCTCTAGACCCAGCTATACCACTGCTAGGTATATACCCAAAATTTGCTTAAGTACACAACAAGGACATGTGCTCAACCATGTTTGTAGTAGGTTTATTTGTAATAACCAGAACCTGGTAACAACCCAGTTGTCTATCAAGGGAGGAATGGATACAGAAATTGTGGTATTTTTACACAATGGTATACTACTCAACAATCAAAAAGGAGGGAATCATGAAATTTGCAGGCAAATGGTGGGATCTAGAACAGACTATTCTGAGTGAAGTATCCTAGAAGTAGAAAGATAATCATGGTATACACTTGGTTATATAGACCTATAAGATATGATAAACATAATGAAATCTATACACCTAAAGAAGATAAACAAGAAAGCAGACACAGGATAAGATGACCAATCCTCACTTAGAAAGACAAATGGGTTGGGCATTGGATATAGGATAGGAGCCTACTGCAGAGGGCGTCCGAAAGACTCTACCTAGCAGTGTATCCTTTGGCAGTGTGCAGTGAATCCTATGAAAGAAGGGGAGTTAATATGATGTGGAAAGGATAGGAGCTCCACAAGGACCAAATATATCTGGACACAAGGATTTTTTTCTGAGACTGACACTCCACCTAGTACCATGTATGGATATAACCTAGAACCTCTGTTCAGATGTAGCCCATGGTAGCTCATTAACCAATTGGTTTCCCATAGTAAGGGGGAACCAGAACTTTTTCTGACAGGAACTCAATGGTAGGGTCTTTGACCTCCACATCCCCCAAGGGAGAAAAAGTCCTGCTAGGTCACAGAGGAGGACTTTGCAGCCAGTCATGAAGATACCTGATAAAACAGGGTCAGATGAAAGGGGAGGAAGTCTTCCCCAATCAGTGGACTTGGAAAGGGGCAGGGAGGAGATGATGGAGGGAGGGTGGGATTGGGAGGGAATGAGGGAGCAGAATACAGGTGGGTTACAGAGTTTAAAAAAACTAATAATAAAAAATAAATTAAATTAAAAAAGAATGATGCTGATCAGATAGACTAAAATTTCTTTTGAGCTATCTTAGACACCTAATCCATCCCTTGATTGCCTCTATATTAGACCTATTATCCTGATAAATATAAGACCATTTGGATTTTAATAACTTAAGAAAACCTTTTTCTCTGTCAACAGAAGGTCTAAGATGCTCTTAGGTAGCATCTGTGACTTATAGTTGAGATTGATTTTTCTGATGTAATTTTTCTCATGCCCACTTAATGCTATCACCAATAAATTTTGAAAAGGTGGTGATTTATTACATTCTTTGTTTTGCTATTATATATATTTAAAAAAACTATTAAACAGTTTCACTCTGGCACAGGGAGCCTGGGATAACCTACCTCCATCTTCCCAGGCCTCAACCATTCATATTTGGAACTAGAATAAACTCATATTTATTTGAAGTGGGAGCTGTGTTTTACAAAGTGTAACTCAAATATGCTGGCCCTCAGATTTGTCAGAGATCTGATAAATATGGCATTTTAACATATGTAAACTTATTATGACAGAGTCTGACCTGTTGAGGCACAAAAGAAAACCAAAATTAATTCAGTTTTTAAACATACAACCTATAGTTTTCCATTTAAAATAAAAGTTATTCCAATATATTATCAGTAGGAGTGTGCATGATTATTTATAACTTAACTGACTTTCATTTCTATTTTCCTGGTGTATGGAGGAAATATGACCAGACTTCTGATATGAATTCTTGTTCCAGGGTATCTCAGCAATTACAGACTCTATCCCTCTGGAACAATAGTTAAAATAAACTCTTCTTCCATAAGTTTCTTTTTTTTTGTCATAGTAAGTTTTAACAACAACAAAATGTAATGAATAGAAAAGTTGGTACCACTGACTTGTGAAGAACCTGATCATTTTTTTGTGTTTGTTTTCTTTATTGCTTTTTTGCTTTTGTTTTGTTTTTAGAGTGCGGGAAATTTTGGAACTTCAGACTAGACAAAACAGTTAAGACTGTATATAGATCTTAATTAATTGTCCATTCTATTGGAAGCATGGAAGACAAAATAATGAAAGTAATGCACATAATAAAGATATGATACTAAGTTTTCAGAGGGAAACAGTATTAGCAATTGCCGGGGCCAGCCCGGCAGAGTCGAACGGTTCTTGAGTTGGGTGTGAGGATTAAAATTAATAAAATAAACACACAGCACACAGGAAAGTTTTTAAAGGTCCAGACTCGACAGCTTTTGCAAAAGGCAGACTGCTGCAGCAAGCAGCAAGTCTCAAGTGTTGCCTCATCCTCTGCCTCCAGCCTTCTGACCACTTTATTCTTTGAGGAGTTACTTTAGCCAGTAAAACATCTCAGAACAATGGGTCAATTTGCACAAGGAGCCTGAGAAAGAGGTGTAACCCTCACAAGCTATCCCACCTGTTGTCACAAACAAAAGGAGATGGATTTGCAAGTTCTCCTCTGCCATTAGTAAAGACCTGCTAAAAGCCATCTCTCCGCTGAGATTAAAATATCAAAGCAGGCCGCTGAGTCACGGCTCCTGACAAGCAATTAGTCTAGAAGCTATGTATATAATATTTTGGCAATAAAAATCTGTTTCCTGTTTGTAGACTAATAATTTCTATGAGACTAAATTAAATAGTGCACTTTTTTTTTAATTGAGGAAGTTTCTGACAGCACAAGTTTTGAGAAGGAATATAAGTTAGTAGCTCCTAAATAAAACAGCTGTTTCAACACAAAATAGCCACTGCTAATGTCAAAATGGTTGAGGATCTACTCCATAAGGGGTGCTAAGCTCCACAGTGTCATCCATTTGGTATTCGTTTGGGGGGCTTGAACGAAGTGATTTTATTCTTGATTTCAGAGAGTTGAGTACCATCAACTCGTGGCAGTGCTGGAGTCAAGATTAACAGAACATGAGTAGTCAAGAGGCTCTCAGGAACAATTGCACGAAGATTTCAAAATGAAGCGGGGTTTCAGTGTAGAGCCCAAGATGTTGGAGATTCCACACCCATAAGACATTTGTCAAGGAGAGATACATGTAGGGAGTAGAACAATCCAAAAGCAATATGCGTAGGTAGAAGCAACTGAGCTCCTTACAACTAGTCATCTAGATAACTGATTTTGATGTGTAGGATTTGATGTTTCCCTTGCTGCGTTTCTGTCTTACACTGGATTGGTATTTCTCATCATTGCCCCTTTTAACTCCTTGGGATGGAAGGGATGGAAAGATATATTCTGTGACATTTTATACTGTAAGTATATAATTGGATTTATTTAATAGGGGTTCAGAAATAAGTGATTGCCTTGAGTCAAAGAACAGATTAGATTTTTGAAAAGTGTTGAGATAGTTAAAAACTATGAGACTTTTAAAACTGGACTAAATGCATTTAATATCATGGGGTGGTTAAAAGGGCCAAAGGACCAAGAGTATTGTTTTGAATAAGAAATCTGCCCTTTAGGGAATGCTATAAAAGAAGGGGGAGACAGTGGGACCTGTAGAGGACAGAAGTTCCACAAGAAGAACAACAGATCCAAGATATCTTGGCACAGGGGTCTTTTCTAAGACTGATACTCCAACCAAGGACCATTTATGGATATCCTAGTACTCCTGCTCAGATGTAGTTCATGGCAGCTCAGTGTCCAAATTGGTTCCTTAGTAAAGGGAACAGGGACTGTCTTTGACATGAACTCAGTGACTGGCTCTTTGACCCCTCCACCCCCGGTGAAAGGGGAACAACCTTGCCAGGCCATAGGGAGAACAATGCAGTCAGTCCTGATGAGACCTGATAAACTATTGTCAGATGGAACGTGAGGAGGACCTATCCCACCAGTGTACTTGAACAGGGAAATGGGAGGAGATGAGGGAGGGAGGGTAAGATCAGGAGGGAGTGAGGGAAGGGGCTAGAGCTGGGATATAAAATGAATAAACTGTAATTTATATACAAATAAAAATTAAATTAAAAAAATCTGCCCTTGACCACTTGGTCTCCAGTTGGTGTCACTGATCCTGGAAAGTTATAGAAGATTTAAGATTACAACCTTACTGGAGATAGTTTAACCCTGCTGACACACTTTGAGAATTTAATAATCTTGTCCCACTTAGGTTTTCTGTTTTTATCAGCTGTTTTCCTCCACTGACCATGTGCTGCTAGGCTACTTCTACAATTTAGGCATTCTAAATCTTTGTAACCATAAGCAAAACCAAACTCTTTCTTCCATGAATTGCTCTTTATCATAGTGTTTTACTACAATAATGAAAAATAATTACTATATCTATAGAATCTAGACTCAGCTCTCTGAGTGGTTTAAAATTGATAAACATGTTTATTAATATCATTAATTTTGATATAAAGTGTAATTATAATTCACCTTGTTTTCTCTTTTTTTTTTTAAAGTGATTTGATTTTCTTTAATATTTATTCCAAACTTCATATTCATGAATAATCCAATGGCTGTCACCCCTGAATTCAGACTACGGACTTGTTCAAAACAATTTCTTGTAATATTTTAGGCTTTTGCAACTTTCCCTACATTTATTGTTTGTATTTTTCTTTTGTCAGCAGATCTATGACACTTTGCCTGAAATCCTAAGCAGAAACTGCATGTATGTCCTAACAGTTATCAAGAAGATACTGAGGACTAGGGAATATATTTATTTACAGCAAGTGGACTTGAGCAAAGGGTACAGTTTCTACCTATAGAAGTCATAAGTCTAGCATTAAAGAGCATTGGAATAGAAGCAGTTCAACTCAGCTGTATAAGTTTCTTTTTTTTATTTTTTGGTTTCCCAAAGTGAGGGGAACAGGGACTATTTCTAACAGGAACTCAATGACTGGCTCTTTGGTCTCCCCACCCCTTAAGGGAGGAGCAGTCCTGTTAGGCCACAGAGGAGGGCTTTGCAGCCAGTCCTGAAGATACCTGATAAAACAGGATCAGATGAATGGGGAGGAGGTCCCCCCATCAGTGGACTTGGAAAGGGGCATGGTGGAGATGAGGGAGGGAGGGAGGGACTGGGAGGGAATGAGGGATCGGGACATGGCTGGGATACAGAGTTAATAAAATGTAACTCACCTTGTTTTCTCATTTGGCATCAAAAGTACTTGTACATCTTTAATGCTAATCTGACTGTGAAGTAAGTGTATTGATGCTATTCATAGTAGGATATCAGGTTTAGAAACAGGTGAATTGCTTCCTTAAGATCACCTAAGATTTCAGATACCTCGAAAATTTTTCTTAAATTTCAACTATAAATATAAAGGAGGCATACAGAGCAGCTTAGATGACTTCATTTAGTTGTTTTATGTTTTCTGTCAAAATTTTATAGTATTATATAAGAATTAAAATGTATTAAATATTGTGTAAGTATGATTTTATTTTAGTTTTTATTTCTTCTCAAAGATTTTTAATATGATGAAAATATTAATCCTTATTAGATATTACAGAGATATTGTGTCTTCACATGGTTCTTTTATCCTGAACTTTGATAAAGTACTTATGTAATGAAATAAAATATACAATGCACAAAACTAGGTGCATGCATGTCTAGCTACATTAGCAAAATATCATTTCCAAACTCCCCACTAATACTTAAAATTTGTAATAGATAAATTTTGAATAATGTTCTTATAATATTTTACTTCCCTCCTCTACATTATATAATCTATTTTAGTAGTATAAAATTTTAATAAATTAAAATAAGTTAACTTTAATGACATCAGATTAAGCTTTAGATGAACCACTGTCCATATTATATCAAATTCTCAATTATGGGAATTCATGGGTATATTAAATACAAACAGCAAATGTTTCTCAAACCTGACAAGGCCCTAATATTTAAACTTAATGACTGAAATAGATTTCATTTTTAAAAAAACACTTTTTTTGATATTGTGAACTCAAATAATCTGCAGTTATGTGCTATGCACTCTTTTTATAAAAAATAACTTTAGTTTATTTACTCTACTTCCCAAGGGTACCCACTTTCTCCTCTTCTTTCATTGTCCCATAATTCCTCTTGTTCTAGCTTCTCCTCTTTCTTTTCCCCCAGAAAATGGGACCCCTTCCCCCATATTAACCTTCCCAAGCACATCAAGTCACATCAGCACTGTACATCCTCTGAAGCCAGGCAAGGCAGCCCTGTCAGGGAAAAGTGATCCAAAAACAGGTAATAGAGTCCATGGTAGAAATACGCCAACTCCACTTACCGGGCATCCATTTGAAGACTAAGTTTCCCATTTGCTAATGTGTGCAGGGGGACCTAGGACCAGATCATGCACGCTCCTTGGTTGATGTCTCAGTCTCTGAAAGCCCCTATGTGACTGGGTGAATTGTCTGTTTTGGTCTTCTTATGAGGTTCCTGTCCTCTCCAGGTCTTTTCAACTTTCCCCAACACTACCTAAGCATGGTAACCCAGACCCAGAAATATGCACATGGTATGTATTCACTTATAAGAAGATATTAAACCTATAGAATAGGATAAATGTACTGTAATCCACAGACCCAAAGACCCTAAGTAAAAACAGGGCCTAAGGGAAGATGCCTGAACATCACTCAGAAGGAGAAATAGAATAGACAGCAGAAGTGGATGAAAAGAAGGCACTGGGCAGGAGAAGTAAAGGCGAGGGAAACAAAGGTATCAGATATTGGGAGAATAGATGTAGGAGGTAGGAGGGCTGGTAACAAGTAGGGAAAATGGAGAGGGGCATCTCTTTGTCAAACTGGAGTCCTGAGACAGGGTAGCCTCCTGGAAGGATATGGGTGTGGTTACAGCTGAAACTCCTAATAGGGATAGGGAGCTGGGAATGAAGACTTAAGTGACCACCCTCTAGCCAGGCAGGACTAGTGGAAGGAGGGGAAAAACAACCCACCAACAAAACCTGTGAACCAAAAATTATCTTGCTTATAAGAAGTGGAGGGATAAAGAAGGAACAAAGATAGAGGAAAACTCAAACAATAATTGGCCCAACCTGAAACCCATGCCACAGTAGAAAGCAGCCCCTGACACTAATAATGATACTCTTCTATGCTTTCAGACAGGAGCCTACCTTGATTGTGGTCTAGGAGGCCCCAGCCAACAGTAGATCGACTCAGATGCTGAAATTTGTAGCAAAGCATGGGGCAGAATTCTGGGTGTCCTTAGAAGTGCTATCCACTCTTATCAAAAAGAAAATAGTCTTCTCCCTGTGTGCTCTGTATTGAAAAAAAAAAAAAAACATTCAACAGGAAATGCAACTAGTAAATGTATTAAATAATATAATGCCAAGGAATATGTAAACCTTTCTAATTAACAAAGTGTTTTATTTTTGTCACAGAAAACTTAAGCTTCACAGAAACACGTTTGTTTTATATAACAGAAATGAGACTGAAAAAAACCAAATGCATATGATAACCTTTAAAGGCAATTCTAGTTGCCCCACAAAATGTTTTAAAAACAGAAAAATAGCCGTTAATTCTAGGATATACATAAGGTATAGTCAAGACAGCCTTTTAAATGATGACATTACTAATATTCATGAGACTTTGGGTTTAAAACTCAGTTCCATTTTCTACACAGTTTTGTTTTTCAGAAAATAAAGTTTTTTCTAAATGTCAGTCAAAATGCACATTTTTTTTCCACTTTGGTGGAAAATGTAAAACATAAGAATATATATAATCCACACACTATATATATAATATATATCCACATATCTATCAAGTGTTGTCACACAATGTAAGCATCAGCAAAGTGGAAGTTCTTAAGAAAGAACTGGAGAAAGAGAGTAACATTATGTTTGAAATGGGGTTTATTAAATAATATCTAGTCCTGAATGACTACTAGGAAAAGATTGCTGTGGTGTATAAAGAAAAATTTTGTTACTGGCAAAATATAGTGTGGACAAATAGTTACTTAAATTTTTCATTAGGGTTGGAGAAAAAGCTCAGCTGGTGGAAGGCCAACTTAGCATATATTGCCACAGCCTGCCATCAAATTCGAAGAGTTCCTGAGTGGGGAGTGAGGGATGAAGAAAAAAAATAACACACTACACACAAGATCAGTTCAATATGGCTCTCAGTAAAAACTGTATCCACTTTTATTTTTATTCCACAGCCCCCTTTTTTTAGTCAGAGCAAAGCACCTCAATACAATGAGGGGGTTTGTTGAGAGGTCAAACTTGTTTACCTCGACCATCTCTCTGTGCGATCCTAACACAAGCAGATTGAAGGAGTTTGGTCAAACATCCTGCTCTGTCTCAAGGTGAAGAACACGGAGAAAAAATGTTTTTCCCTGAAAACTCAATAACAAAGCAGCCTGACAAACAAGCAGTTCTCCACAAGTCTCCCTTCTTCATATTTTTAAAAAGGACCATAGCTGGAGTTTAATCTTATGCAGATCAACTTTAACATTCTAAAAGGCCTTGGCAAAGGTTTTAATTATTATTGGTAGGAGACATGCCCCTAATAAGAGTAATAAGCCAAGTCCTATAACACTCCATAAAAATGACGTAAAAGATGACCACAAGGGCCAAAATACCTGCCATAATTCTTTCAGGTATACCATAATAACCCATCATTCTTTTAGGTATACTTCTAGCACTTGTAATCCCTTACCAGAATACCAAGCCTGAGAAACAGTCACAGGAACCATAATAATAGAAGGCTGTAGAACAACCAGATCCTGTTGTCCATTTGGAAACTTAGAAATACAGTTTGTTAGTTTACATTAATGGCAAGAAACATTAAAGTTTGAATCTTTCATAAAAATGTTAACATTTCCAAACAACAAAGTGAATTTACACAGTTATAGGACCTCCTAAAAGTTTCTGTGGCAAACTTCCAAATATAGATCTGCTGAAAACCAGAATCCAACCACCAAAGTCCCATAATCAGTCCTCTTTTCCATTCTTCCTGATTTTTTGAGAATTGTCCTGATTACCAGCCCAATCAAGTCCAGTCACATTGTATCTAAAAGGTTTCTCTGTACAACATCTTCTCCCAGGAGCAGAATGTAACAAAGGTGGGTCAGGAGCATAAGACCAAAACACTCTTTGTTTACCATCATAACAAAATTCATCATGGTCAGCAGAGGGAACATCTTCCTTCCATGAAACATCTTCTGCAAATCGCACCAGCCTTTCTGAGATTCAATGGGCTCCTTCAGTGTCCTGTGGAAAAACACAAACATGCCCTCTTCTCCATATTAATACAGGGTTGAGGCCCTCCCATAGTCAAGTAATTGGATATTCCCATTTCACTTGGCATAGTTATCTTCAAGATGAGGGTGCCACAATTGATCAGCAGAAGAATGGTCTTGAATATCCACATTCAAAAAGTTTAAAATAAAGAAAAAATGAATAAGATAATTCTGTGGTGTTTGGGGATATAATTCCCCTTTTTATTTTTTGCAATTGGTTCTTCAGAGATACATGGGCACACTCCACAACTCCTTGACCTTGAGGATCATATCGAATACCTGTTTTGTGACTTATATTAATGGAAGGAATACCAATTGTAGTAAAACATTTTAAGCAATGACTTATGCCCATTTGTTGTTTAGAACGGCTCCAACCCTAGGTTTTAAGTTAACTTTGTTTTACAGATTTTAAACATACCTAATGATCAATAATCTATAATCAAGATACATAGAACATAGTAAACTAAGACATTCAATATAGATGACAAAACACATTGATTTTGTTGAATCCAATTTTTATGACCTTAATAGCTTTATGACAGAATTAACCATTACCTTTCTTACTGAAGAAACTGAGAAGCTGCCTTTTTCTTTTGTTCGAGTGATTTTAGCGGTGGTTTGGGACTGCTCAGCAAATTTTGACTTCAAAAATAAATCATCTCCCGCAGCCAAACATGCTCTTGCTAATTGCTTCCGCTCCCCTGAGCAGAAGAACTCAGTATATAAGGACTCTAACAGAGCTTGAGTAAAAGATGCTATAGGACCATATTGAGTGCATTCAGTGTTTGATTATTTTAATTGTTTAAAAGGTATAAAAGCATTGATTCTTACCATATTGCCTTGTCCATTACATTGCTCTAGAACTGGAAAACCATAAAACTCAGTTATAGCTTCTCCTTTCTGCCTACCTTGTTCTAAAGAAGCTTGTAAACAATATACAGTTGCTTTACAGTGGGCAAAGGAAAAGATTCCCTCCTCTTTTGAGCTATAGCAACTGCAGCAGTCCCAGGAGGAGGGTTCAAGTCTGCAATCAGTAAGGGATTTGATGTGTGCATTGAATGTTATTTTCGCTAGCACTTAATTTTCCAAGTTTTCTGTTATTTCCTCCAAGTCCCCTTCTATCTTTTTAAATTTCTTTTCGCCAAAGCTCAAGTTTTTTTAACATCCATAGCCTGAATCAGAGGGTATCTCTTAAAATGATACTTAGCCAATTTTTCCTCTAACTCTGCAACCTCATCAGGATCTAAGACAACCTCAGAGTCTTCTCTTAATAAGAAATTATTATCATAAGAAGGAACATATAACTCTTCAGGAGGAGATGATGATTTAATCTTTTTTTTTCCCGAAGGCTCTCATTTATCTTTCCTTTTTCCTTTAACCCTGAAAGTTTCACTTTTTCAGTTCCATGCCGCAGATACAGACTATCTCTAATTAAAGTCCATAAAAAAAAAACAAAAAAAAACA
This sequence comes from Meriones unguiculatus, assembly GCF_030254825.1. Taxonomy (NCBI): domain Eukaryota; kingdom Metazoa; phylum Chordata; class Mammalia; order Rodentia; family Muridae; genus Meriones; species Meriones unguiculatus. The sequence continues at coordinate 86,923,112 of NC_083369.1, read as the reverse complement.
AAACAAAACATGAGTCTGTTCCATTTTTACTCTCAAATTTTACTCACCACCTCCTTTTCCCTTCAGCTTATGGTCTGAGCTCACCAACACCATGGTGTCCTTCATTGCCTCATGGTATCTTCTGGTAAAGGCACCACAATGCTGGAGTACAACTTCAGAGTCAAACAGTTCCTGAGTGGGGAATGAGGATTGAAGAACAAAATAATAATAACACACTGCACGCAGGATCAGTTCGAGAGGGCTCTCAGTAAAAACTGTTCCACAGGGCCTTTTTTATTAGTCAAAGCAAAGCACCTCAATACAATGAATGGGTTCATTGAGAGGTCAAACTTGTTTACCTTGACAACCTCTCTGTGTGATCCTCACACAAACAGGATGAAGGAATTTATCTCTGTCTCAAGGTGAAGGCCAGGGCAAAACATGTTTTTTTTCCTGAAAACTCAATAACAAAGCAGTCTGACAAACAGACATCTCTCCACAATATATAAAGCACTGGGGTTTATTCCCAGCACTTTATGAACTACACCTAGTATTGATTATCTATAATTGCAGCACTCAGGAGGTGAAGGCAATGAGATGAAGAGGACATGAAGATGGAAATGGGAAAAAGAGTGGGGTTATCTGGAGAGGTTTGATGTAAAATAATACAGGATATATTCCAAAACATTTATTTAAGTACTGAGGAATTTGGGGAAAATAACATACTAGAATTAGGATGCTCCTTTCAATGTGATAATATCATGAAATTAATTCATTCTACTCTTAAAAGTCACTAACAACACAAGAAAATATAGGAGGCTATAGGAACAAAATGTTTAATACAGCTAAAGTAGAAGTCATCAAAACGAAGTCCAAGAAGAAAGGGATTAAAGAATTCTCATGCCTACTCATGTCAGAAATAGCTACAGCATGCATCTCCAAGGTTAAGGAGCATAGACAAGCTGCAAAAGCCAAAATCTCCTTTTGTAGTATGATTAGAACAAACAGATCTCATTAATTGATGATTGGCTTTTTAAGCGAACACTTTGGTTCCACAGAAAAGAGCAAAATTTTCAAAAGTTGCCTATGCTTGTAACAGATGGCAAAGGAAAGATTCTTTTTGTATTGTCTTGGATTCATTTGCCTGTAACAGTTAAATGAAAGAAACACTCAAAATTTTGCATACATAAGCCATTCACATACAAATTCACACATCAAGCAATATAATTATACTATACTATAATATAATATATATAACATGTAATTTATACTATATACAATATAATATAATATATATCACATATAATATATTATAATGTAATTTAATCTGACAAACTAAAAAACAGATAAACAGTTAGGTCTCATTACTAAGAAGATATATAATCAATATCTGAACCTGAAAATTTCAGCAGATTCAAAGATATTTTTAAAAGATACATTTAAATATTAATTGTTTTCTTTAAATAGTATGTTAAATATAATATGATTGACTTAATGCCTAGAAGAAGAAATAACAATTTTTTTCTGCATTTCTAAAATTAAAAGTGGAATGACTCTTATGATGGTTTGAATGAGAATGACTTTAAAGGGCTCCTACTCTACTATTGCTCTGGTTTCTCTTTTTCACTAACACAGTCCATACTACTGAATGTAAGCAAAAATTAACCCCTCAAGAGGTACATTTTGAGTGGTTTAATACTGCAATGCTAGAACAGGTAATGTAAGAGTATATCTCAAAGATGACTCCTGAACGAAGCCTGATTAGGCTACTTATATACCCCAAAATTGTACAAATTGTCTAACATCTGAAAAACAGTAGGTATACAGTTCAACATTATCCAAGACAGGAAGAAGGAAAATTGAATCAGAAAATCTCCCAAAGTTTGGAGAAATGAGGCAAAATGAGATTCAAAGATGTACGGAGCCTGAAAAAATGAACTGCATACCCTGACTATTGGAATTGTTTCCAGAGTTACTTTATTGACTCTGAGCAGTTTACATGTAATATTTTGACTTTTGAAAACGTTTCATGATATAATTTCTATGTATTGGTTTACTATATATGCATCCACTGTATTTCTTTGTTTTATGCCTTATATGTAGTCCCTAGTATTCATTTTTTGTAGACAAAAAGTTCTTCTATAATGTGATATAAAGCCTATGCATTATATCTATCTTTTTTAAAAACTAAGGTTTGGGGGATTTTAGTCACATTAAATAAATGTCTTTCATGTGTTTTACTAATTATTCACAGCAAGTTAATGCGTAGATTTCTCTTTATATCCAAGATGACCATACTTTCAACAAGATTCTTACCAGACGGGAAATAATGACCTTTAGAAGTTTTCATTATCATTTTATAGTTATTAAATCATGACAATACATTTCCTATACTTCTGCAATGTACCTCTGAAAATATCCATCATCCTATTTCTCTCTCTTGTCCCCCTCTGATTCTCACTGATCCTCTTCCTTTTTCTAAATATCTTCTTTATTTTTCATTTTTTTATTGTTGACTCAGTGAGTTTCATTATGATTGCTTATGGGACACTGGGATAAAGATTATTTGTAGGACTATGAGCAAAACACCAATGGAATATCACTGAAGAAAGTGTCTATTTCCTTAGCAAACATTTACTTATTATCTATGGTGTCTCAGGGAGGTAGAACCTCATGTACCACTTCCTAGCAACCACTATTTTTAATACTCATTACTAATATGCTCTAATTGTCATCAAATAATAGCCTGCATAAAATTGTTAAGATTATTTCTGGCATAGAAAAGAATATTTTTAAGTATACTTGTAAAAGAAAGATATTTAATCAATAAATATTGGAAATATTTGCTTTTCAATTGTTTTTTTTTCTAAATGTTCCTTTCAGCATTGCTACTATCTAATCAGCAAACATTTGGATTCATATTCCATCTGTTCTTAGATTTTCCAATACTAAAGTAAACTTAGTGTTCAGTAGTACTGAATCAACCATGTCTTAGACTTTTCTTTCTTTCCTTGATTCTCATATTCCCTATCATAATCTTTAGTATACCAATGACCTAAGCTATCACATCACTCATTGATATTACCAACTGTCAGCACATACTATTCCTTTTAAACACAAATGTTAAAAACTCCTACTCAAATATTCTTACCTCTAAGTTTCACCCTTTTTTATTCTAGTTATTATTACAGGTGATAACTGCTTATTATTACAGTTGATAACTGCTCCTTATAGTTATTGGTTTTAAGTTAATAAAATTTATTAACCTCTGAAACACAAGCCTACAATTTCTTGGTTAAATATTTGAATTTCCTATGTTGTATTTTGAAATGATATTGATTGTACAGTTATAATACTGGCCAATCCCAAAACAGTATAAAGAGAAACTCACCAGAAAATAGAAAAGAACACAAATTCCAGACTATCATATTAACAGAATGAATTATGAAAATTAATATGACTTCTATAGTTATAATGATAGTAGTCAACAAAGTATCTATATAAAGAATATGATTCAACTTATGAAAGAAACATTAAAACTCTAAACCTACTATTAATTCATAAACATAAAATTATAAAACTTTGATGAAAAATGTTAAAGATAATACAAGTAAGTGGAAAAGTCATTTTGTGTTCAAAACCTTTTAATATAGATAACTGTCCATGTTACTTAACGATTTCTACAGATTCAATGGAATCCCTGGCTTAGATATCATAACACTTCTCACAAAATTTTAAAAATCCTGTAATTCGGAACTCAACGCAGAAATAACCTGAAGGTAGGAAATGAACCAGAAGGAACGTAGGAAGCCTACTCATTCGGGCTTGCTCCATATGGCTAACTCAGTTTGCCTTCTCAAATAACCAAATCCCACTTGCCCAGAAATAGCAGTGCCCACAGTGGGCTTGGTCCTCCATCATCAAGCATTAATCAAGGAAATCCCCAATAGGTTTGTGAACAAATCCAGCTGATGGGGGCATTTTCTCGGCTGAAATTCTCTCTTCCCAGATGACCCTATAGTATGTTGTTTAAAAAATTAACCAGGATACATCTTCAATAGAAGCAAAGGCTTCTTCCCTTATATTACATAATGGTAATTCAATTTTGAAATAAATACTGTCTGTTTAATATTTTGAAAAAATTCGAAAGAACAAAACTGGAGGTATTTTATGTACTGATGCCAAAATAAATTATATACCTAAAGCAATGCAAACCTATATAATATACTAAGAGCTCGATATATAGGTGAGTGAAACAGAGCAGAAAGCTCAGAAACAGTTCTTCATAACAACAAACACAATGGGACAAGGTCAGTCTTTTCAACAATTAATATTGGGAAATTGTATATTCGTGTCCCAAAAGATGAAATCAAACTCTTATTCCACAAAAATCAACTCAGAGGTAATGCTGCAATTCAGTTTTAAAATATCTCTCAAAGGTCTCTGTGATAGCAACTTGGTACCTAGAAATTTTTGAGTGACTGTGCATATTTTAAGAGGTACATTTTGTTCAATGGGTAGTAAGTTATATACCCCACACAGAATCATGTGTTGGAGAATTGTTTATGATATTAAGGGCTTGTAGGAAATTATTATATCTTGAGGGCACTGACATAAATGGATTGATCCTTTAATGAATTTATAATTTGAGAACATCATTAAGAGGTTGTGGGGTCTCAAAAATAGAAATGTCTCTTGTCCAGTTTTTTTAAATGAAGTGTTATGTCTCTTGCTGCTTTTCTCTCTTTGCTTCATTGACATTATGAAGTCAGCAAAATTCTTCTCCACTGTCCTTCTCTCATGGAATTCAAACAAAGAACAACCTAGAGACAATGGATTCAACAACATATTAAATTTTCAGAAATTGTGAGCGCAAATTTATATTCACCATTTTAACTTGGTCCTCTTCAATATTTAGTCACAACAAAAAAGTAAAAAAAGAAAAAAAGAGAAAGAAAAGAAAGTATTATACCTACTGAGATGTCTTATTTTTTAAATATTTATTTTTTATTATTTATACAGTACTCTGCCTGCATGTATGTGTACACACCAAAAGATGATACCAGATCTCATTGTAGATAGCCACGAGACACCATATGGTTGCTGGAAATTGAACTAAAGACCCTTGGAAGATCAAACAGTGCTCTTAACTGCTAAACCATCTTTCCAGCCACACCAATGTACTTATAGGGGATATTAAGTCCCCTCTGTATCACTCTGTTTTCAAATTTGGAGGCAATCATTTTTACTATAAATCTTCCACAGATTAAAACCTCTAAACTATGAGTCCAAATAACTTTTATTTATATAAGTTGATTATTGCACCTGTTACAGGTAGAGAGAGATGGATAACACTATGATAATGTCCTTTACTCTTCAGAATTTATTTTTTGTTGTTTCATGAGTTCCTATTTATTGTTTTTTCTTAATGCCTACATTATAAGTGGTCTGTTCAGAAAGTCCATGTCTATATCAATGATTTCAAGGGTATTTTCATCACTATGGCATTCAGGGTATCAGCTCTTATAAGGAAGTCCTTGCTCTATTTGCAGTTGAGTCCTGTAGGTTGAGAGTTAAGGTTTGTCTCACTAGCTACCTGTTGCTGTCCAGTTTAACTAGTACCATTTGTTCAAGATGCTGTCTTTTCTTCAATACGTACTGCTGTTGGCTTCTTTGTCAAAATCATGTGGTTGTAAGACTGTGGTTTTATATATATATATATATATATATATATATATATATATGTATATATATATGGATTCTTTTCATTTACTTGTTTTTCTCCAGCACGTTTTATCACTTGAGTTTTTGATCTTAGCCATTCTGATTAATGTAAGGTGAAATCTCAGTGTGGTTTTGATTTGCATTTTCCTAACAACTGTGGACATTGAGCATTTCTTTAAGGGTTTCTCTGACTTTCCATATTCCTCTGCTGAGAATTCTGTTTAGCCTTGTACCCCGCTTTTAATTGGATTACTTGGTTTGTTGGTGTTTAAAGTCTTCAGGTTTTTTTTATATATATGCTGTATATTAGCCCTCTGTCAGATGTAGAATTGATGAAGATCTTTTCCCATTCTGTAGGCTGTCTTTTGTTCTGATAGCAGTGTCCTTTACTTTACAGAAGATTTTCAACTTCATGAGGTCCCATTATTTGCTTGTTGATCTTAGAACCTGTGCTGTTTGTGTTCTGCTCAGGAAGTTAAGTCCTGTGCCAATGAACTGAAGATTCTTCCTCAATTTTTCTTCTAACAGATTAAGTATGTCTGGTTTTATGTGGATATCTTTGATCTACTTGGACTTTACTTTTTGCATAGTGAAAAATATGACTATATTTGCATTTTTCTACATTCAGTTACACCAGCACCATATGTTAAAGATGTTATCTTTTTTCCATTTTATTGTTTTGGTTTCTTTGTCAAAAATTACATATCTGTAAGTATATGGATTTATTTCTGGCTCTTCAATTCTGTGCTATTGGTCTACCAGTCTGTTTCTATGCCAGTACCATGCTGTTGTGTTTTTTTTTTTTTCAATGCAGTTTATTCAGGAACCTTGAACAATCATCTGACCCTGGGGAAAGCCAGCCCACAGCTTAAATAGCCTCTGGGTAGCCAACCCCAGCATGCCACATGGGCAATGCAGATAGGTCCACATACATGGAAGCAAGCCAGATCCTCAGCCTTAGCCAAATGTGGAGTTGTTTGTGACAGAGAGCACTCACCATCCGGAAGGTGGAAGGCGGAAACCAGCTCCATATTTAAGGCGTGGCATTACGCAGCTCTTTACTGTTGCTCTATAGTATAGTTTGAGATCTGGGATGAAGATGCCTCCAGAAGATCTTTTATTATACAGGATTGTTTTAGCTATTCTGGGATTTTTGTTTTTCCATATGAAATTGAGATTTGTTCTTTCAAATTTTGTAAAGAATTGCATTGGTATTTTGATGGGAACTGCATTGAATCAGTATATTTCTTTTGGCAGATTAGCCAGTTTCAGTGTGCTATTCCTACCCATCAATGACCATGGGAGATCTTTCCAAACTATCTTCTGATAGCTTCTTTCTTCAGATACCCAAAGGTTTTTTTGTTTGTTTTTTTTTGTTTGTTTGTTTTTTTCCCTCCAAGTATTGCACTTGCTTTGTTAGAGTCACAGCAATGTACTTTATGTTATTTGTAGCTATTGTGATGAGTGTTGTTTCCCTACTTTTTTTCTCAACCTGTATGTCAGTTGTATACAGGAGGTCTTCAGATGTTTTTGAGTTTATTTTGTACCCACCCCCCATTTTGCTGAAGGAGTTTACCAGCTAAACGAGTTCTCCGGTTGAATTTTTAAGGACATTCATGTAAACTGTCATATTGACTTCTTCCTTTCTGATTTGTAATCCCTTGATCACTTTTAGTTGTCTTATTAACCTATCTTGGATGTTTAAGAGATAAGGTAAGAGTTGGCAGTCTTGCTTTGTCCTTGATTTCAGTGGTTTTGATTTAATTTTCCGTCTCATTAGTTTGATATTGGCCATAGGCTTACTGAATATTGCTTTTACTATGTTTATGTATGTGCCTTCTATCCCTGATCTCTCCAAAACTTTAAACATGAATTGCTGTTAAATTTTGGCAAACACATTTTTGACATCTAAATTGATGAACATGTGATTTTTTTTCTTTCAGTTTGTTTCTGTAGTGGATTATCTTGAGGGATTTTCATATGTTGAACCACCCCTGCATGCCTGGGATGAAGCCTACTTGGTTGTGGTGGATGATATCTTTAATGTGATCTAGGATTTGGTTTGCAAGTATTTAAAAATTATTTTTATTTAATTTTATTTATATATTTATTACAATTTATACGCATTGTATCCCCTCTGCTTCCCCCTCTTTCATCTCCTCCAGGTCCAACCCACCCTCCCTTTTCTCCCCCTGTGCCCTTTCCTTAGTCCCCTGATAGAGGAGGACCTCCTCCCCTTCTGTCTGACCATAGTTTATCAGGTCTCATCATAGCTGGCTGCATTGTCTTCCTCTGTGGCCTGACAAGGCTGCACCCTCTAGGGGAAAGTGATCAAAGAACCAACCACTGAGTTCATGTCAGAGACAGCCCCTGTAACCCCTTACTAAGGAACCCACTTGGAAACTGATCAGCAAATGAGCTTCCTTTGAATACAGCGTCTAGGTCTTCTCCATAAATCATTGTTAGTTGAAGTAACAGTCTCTGCAGCCCCCCTCCCCCATAACCAGGCAGTTTGCCTGTGTTGTTCTACTTGTGGAATTCCTGTCTTCTTCAGATCTTTCTTTTTGTAATTAATTTTTTTGATAATGATAAAAAAGCTTTCTTATAAAAAATTTGACTACAGAGTAAAGACAAACATTCTGAAATATTATTTACTTTAAATTTTACTAGGATTTCATAATCACTTGGAAAAGATATTTTATAAAAATGGTGGCACTAATTATGACACTTACGGTTTCAAATTTGAAAAAAAACATTTTTTGTGACTATAGGAATTATAAACATGTATCCATATTCATATCTTTAATAAGAACATCTGTATTACAGAGTATCACTCATATTTTTCCCCAAATTTAAGTTTTTTAATTATTATTATTTTATTTTTTATTTTTATTATTAGTTACATTTTATTAACTTTGTATCCCAGCTATATCCCGCTCCCTCATTCCCTCCCAATCCCACCCTTTCTCCCTCATCTCCTCCCTGCCCCTTTCCAAGTCCACTGATAGGGGAGGACTTCCTCCCCTTTCATCTGACCCTGTTTTATCAGGTATCTTCAGGACTGGCTGCAAAGTCCTCCTCTGTGGATTTATTTTTAATTTATTACTGTTCCTTCACGTTGTATCCCATCTATAGCCTCCTCCCTTGTCCTCTCCCAATTCCACCTAAAGTCCCTCTTCACCACCCATGTTCTTATCCTAGTACACTGATAAGGGCTCTCCTACTCCCCATTTATCTGACCATAGCTTATCAGGTCTCATCATAGCTCACTGCATCATCTTCCTCTGTGGCCTGGCAGGGCTGCTCCCTCCAGGGGAATGTGATCAGAGAGCATGACACTGAGTTCTTGTAAGAGACCATCCCTCTACCCCATACTAGGAAACTCACTTGGAAACTGAGCAGCCAATGGGCTTTCTTTGAACAGGGGGTCTAGTTCCTTTCCATGCATCATCCTTAGTTGAAGTGTTGGTCTCTTCAGGTCCCCCTGGTTGCCAGGTAATTTGGATTTGTTGTTTTCCTTGTGGAGTTGCTGTCCCCTACAGGTCATTCTATCTCCATCTTCTTCCATAAGGATTCCGGCATTATACCCAAAGTTTGGTTATGGATATTTTTTGAGTATATTAGCACCTGTGTCCATATATGAGATTGGTCTGAACTTCCCTTTTTTGTTGAGTCTTTGTTTTGTTTAAATATCAAGGTGAGTGTGGTCTCACAGAATGAGGTTGGTAATGTTCTTTCTGTATCTATTTTGTGGTATAGTTTGAAGTGTATTGGTGTTAGCCCTTCTTTATCATTCTGGTAGAATTCTGAGCTGAAAATGTTTGGCCCTGGGCCTTTATTTTTGATGGGAGATTTTGTTGAGAGCTTCTATTTTCTTAGGGGATATAAGATTATTTAATTTATTTACATGTTCCTCTTCAGGTTTGGTAACTGAATATATAAAGAAAATTGTCCATTTCATTTACATTTTAAAATTTTCTTGCATTTGATTTATTTTTTATTTTTTTCTTTGGATTTCCTCAGTGTTTGTTATGTTCCACTTTTTCATTTCTGATTTTGTTGATTTGGAAAATGTCTCTCTGCCTTTTAGTTAGTTTGGTGACTGGTTTGTCTATCTTGTTGATTTTCTGAGCTCTTGATTTCATTGAAACTTTGGTTTGTTCTCTTTGTTTCTTTTTTGTTCTTCTATTTTTTTCTAAGTTTTTATTAAATTTTTATTTTTAATATTAATTACAGTTTATTTACATTGTACCCCTCTGTAGCCCCCTCCCTCAATTCTTCCTAATCCCACCCTCCCTCCCTCATCTCCTCCCTGCTCCTCTCTACGTCCACTGGTAGGGGAGGTCCTCCTCTCCTTCCATATGACCTGAACTTATCAGATCTCTTCAGTACTGGCTGCAATGGCCTCCTCTGTGGTCTATCAAGGCTGCTCCTCCCTCAGGGGTGGGGAGGTCAAAGAATCAGCCACTGAGTTCAGGTCAGAGACAGTCCCTGTTCCCCTTCTAAGGTATCCACTTGTATACTGACCTGCCATGGGCTACATCTGAGCTGGCTTTCTAGGTTACATCCAATCATGGCCCTTAGTTGGAGAATCAGTCCCAGAAAAGACCCTTGTGCCTAGATATATTTGGTCCTTGTGAAGATCCTGTCCTCTCCAGATCAAACTCCCCCTTCTTTCATATGATTTGCTGCAATCTTCCCAAGGTTTGATTATGAGTCTCAGCATATACTTTGATACACTGCTAGGTAGAGTCTTTCAGAGGCCCTCTGTGGCAGGCTCTTGTCCTACATGCCTGTTTTCTCCTGCTTCCAATGTCCATCCCATTTGTCTTTCTAAGTGAGGATTGATCATCTTACCCTGGGTCCTCCTCCTTGTTTACCTTCTTTAGGTGTAAAAATTTTAGTATGTTTATCCTATCTTTTAGGTCTAGTATGCACATATAAGTGAGTATATACCATGAGTGTCTTTCTGTTTCTGGGTTACCTCACTCAGGATGATATTTTCTAGATCCCACCATTTGCCTGAAAATTTCATGATTTCCTTGAAATCATTGGCACAGGAAACAGCTTCCTGAACAGAACACCAAAAGCACAGGCTTTAAGAGAAACAATCAATAAATGGGACCTCATGAAACCAAAAAGCTTCTGTAAAGCAAAAAATAGTGTCATCAGAACAAAAGGACAGCCTACAGACTGGGAAAGGACCTTTACCAACCCTATATCTGACAGAAGGTTGATACCCAGAATATATAAAGAACTCAAGAAGTTTAAAAAACAACAAGTCAAGCAATACAAATAAAAAATGGGGTACGGTGCTAAACAGAGAATTCTCTGTAAATGAATGTAGAATGGCAGAGAAACACGTAAATAAATGCTCAATGTCCTTAGCCATCAGAGAGATGCAAATTAAAAAGACCCTGATATTTCACCTTATACCCATCAGAGTGGCTAAGATCAAAATCTCAAGTTACAACATATGCTGGAGAGGTTGTGGAGAAAGGGGAACCCTATTTCATTGCTGGTGGGATTGCAAACTTGTACAACCACTTTGAAAATCAATCTGGTTCTTTCTCAGACATTTAGAAATTGTGATACCTCAAGACCCAACTATATCACTCTTAGGCATGTAATCCAAAATTTTCTCAAGTATACAACAAGGACATTTGCTCAACCATGTCCATGGCAGGTCTATTTCTAATAGCCAGAACCTGGAAACAATCTAGATGTCCTTCAATGGAGGAACGGATACAGAAATGGTGGTACATTTACACAATGGAATACTACTCAGGAATTTAAAACAATGTAATCATGAAATTTGCAGGTTCTCTTTGTTTATAATGTTTTGATTTAAGCCCTGTTTTTTTATTATTTCTAGCCATCTGCTCCTCTGTTGTATATCTACTTTCCCTCTCCCCCTCTAGGGCATTCAGATTAGCTGTTAAGGTGTTTGTATGAGATAGTTCCATTATGTGAATTATTGTGGTTCTAAATTAAATTTAGGCTATCATGAAAAGACAGGAATCCATATTCAAACTGATGAAGGAAAAGGTGCAAGACATGAAAAATATTATAATCAATAATGAAAACCCAAACAGAGAAAACCCTGATGTTGTAGAATTTAGAGAAGAGATCAGAATTGCATCACTAACAGAACACAAGAGATGCAATAGAGAGTCTCGGGCACTGAAGATATACTTTCAGAATTGTATACATCTCTCAAAAAAAATCGGAAAAGATACAAATACAAAACATACAAGAAATCAAGGACATCATGAAAAAATGAAACCGAAGAATATCAGGAATAAGTGAAAAAGTAGATTCCAGGCTCCAAGGCCAAAAAAATTTTTTTGAGGAAATCATAGAAGAAAATTTCCCCAACCTTAAGAAAGAGATGCCCATAAACATACAAAAGGCCTACAGATCACCAAATGAACCAAAAAAGAAACTCCTCCCACCACATTATTATCAAAACAGTAAATCTACAAAACAAAGAAAAACATATTAAAAGTAGCAAGGAAAAAAGTCCAAGTCACACATAAAGGCAGATCTATCAGAATCACACCAGACTTCTCAACAGAGAATATGGAAGCCAGAAGGACCTGGTTGGATATCATGCAGATGCTTACAGATCACAAATGCAAACGTTTTTAAGAATATAATTCATTATGATTAATAAAATATGAAGTTGAGAATTTTTCTTTCAAGATCTGTAAAGAATTCTATTGGTAATTTGATGGGAATTGCATTGAATCTCTTGATTGCTTTTGATAAGATGGCCATTTTTACTATGTTAATCCTGCAAAGCCATGAGCATGAGATATATTTTTTTATCTTCTGAAATCTTCTATTTTTTTCCTTAGTGACTTCAAGTCCCCCCCCCAAAACAAGACTTTGACTTGCTTGGTAAGAGTTACACCAAGGTACTTTTTGTCCTTTTTGGGTATTGCGAAGGGTGTTGTTTCCCTAATTTCTTTCTTAGGTCATTTGTCTTTTGTGTATAGGAGGGTTTACTGATTTTTTTCCAACTTAGTTTTGTATGCAGCCACTTTGCTGAAGGTGTTTATCAGCTGAGGGAGTTCCCTGGTAGAAATTTTGGGGTCATTCATATATACTATCATACCATGTGCAAATAATGATACTTTGATGTCTTCCTTTCAGATTTGAATCCCCTTGATCTTTATTTAATTGTCTAATTTCTCTAACAAGGATATCAAGAACTATGTTGAAGAGAGGTGGAAGGAGTGTACAGCCTTGACTTGTCCCTGATTTAAGTGGGATTTATTTAAGTTTGATCTCATTTAGTTTGATGTTAGCTATAAGCTTGCTGTATATTGCCTTTACAATGTCAAGGTAAGTGCCTTGTTTCCCTGATTTCTCCAAGACTTTAGCCAGCAAGGTGTTGAAGTAGATGCTGAAACTAGGAGCCAAACTTTGAGCAAAGTGCAAGGAATCTTATGAAAGAAGAGGGTGATAAAAGTCCTGGAGGTAACTGGAACTCCACAAAGAGAGCAACAGAACCAAAAAATCTGGGTACGAGGATCTTTTCTGGGACTGATACTCCAAGCAAAGACAATGCATGGATATAGCTTAGAACCCCTGCACAGATATAGCACATGGCAGCTCAGTCTCAAAGTGGGTTCCCTAGTAAGAGGCACAGGGGCTCTCTCTGACATGAATTCAATGCCTGGCTCTTTGATCACCTACCCCATGAGGGAGAAACAGCCTTACCAGGCCACAAAGGAAGACAATACAGCCAGTTCTGATGAGACCTGTTAGCCTAGGGTCAAATGGTAGGGTAACAGGACCTCTCCTATCTGTGGACTAGGGGAGGGTCATGGGAGGAGAAGAGGGAGGGTGGTGTGTTTGAAGGGGGAGTAAGGAGGGTACTACAACTGGGATACAAAATGAATAAATTGTAATAAATAAAAATATATTAAAAAATTAAATTTTAAGGAAAAGATTAATGAAATAATCCCAATGTATTTTCACAATATTTAACTATTAATAACAAATTATTTTGAGTTAGAATGTGATAGCAGATATGTTGTAATAAGTTATCTAAAATTTCTAAATTTTTTTCTATATTTGTTTTGCTTTAATATGAAAAATGGTGATTTCCAGAGAGAAATGTCTTTTTGCATTACATGCCATATTAATTCATCTCATGTGCATTTTCATAATGATGTATATGCCTTTAGGCATAAATCATCAGTGTTTCTGTAGGGGACATTTTACATTCATATTGATACAATCTGTTGCAGTTTCTGAGATGAAGAGGAATCTGCCTCCTGATTTTCCACATTAGCATAAGCAGTAGTTGGGAGACTGAGCTCAGCAGTACTATGTAGATTCCTGATTTCAATTAAATTGGTGGCTATCATAGAGGTGTGGATTGAGATTATGGTTAATTCTTGGATAAGAATTATACCTGACTTCAAATGACTATCTCCATGGTTCTCAAAGCTAGGCCTTAATGTAAAAAGAGCACATGCTTGCAGTCAGTCCCAGCTTTTCCCTTTGCAAGACTGACTTAAGGTAACTTACTCAGAAACTCTGAGCTCTGGTTTCTGCTTTTGTAATAATTAAAATTTCACAGCCATTTTGTACATAGAAAGAGTGAGTGGGAAAGCCTGGTACATATTAGAAACTCCATAAAATTCTCAGTAAAATTAGACAGTAACTCAACTAAAATATCCAATTTCAAACAAAATGTGAATTGCCATTGAACAAAAGAAAATATCCTAGGACCAACTCCTTAAAATGAACATAAAATTTATATAGGATATTAAAAACAATTTTAAACTACAAAGATAATCTACGACTTGGAAATTTAAGAAAATTATGAGGACCAAGTGTTACAAATTAGACTACTAATAAAAAGTTATATACTAGAAGTGAAAGAATCACAAATTGTGAGGTTGAAATAAACTCAATAGGAGGAATTCAAGGAAAATAATACTAAAGGAGAACCAGCAAATTTGAACAAGAAGTGATATACAATATAAGAAAAAAGTAAAAATAAAAAGAAAGACAAATGACTTGAATCTCAAGTTAATGTACAGAAATACATTTTTTATACAAAGATAAAATGAAAGTGACAGAAAATGAATATATGATTCATAAAACATAAATTTTAGGAGACATTGAAATTATACATTGAATTGGTAATTATATTATGTTTTAGTACTCATAATTCAAATTCCATATATCATAGGCAAGTTAATAATATTCATAGACACAAGAAAAATCTTGAAAGCAGAAAGAGGAAAACTATTCTACAAAGGGGATCCTCAGTATTATTAACAACTGTTTCTAATCAATGAAACTAAAACAATAGCATCATATGTACAGACTACTGTAAAAAGTAACATTTTGCATTGACAAACTTTTTTGTGGAAATAACTAAGATACTTTATAAGACACATTAAACATTAAACAATGTTCTTCAGCCAAAAATGAAAAGTCACAATAAATAAAGTGAGGTTATATATGTAAACATAAAATATTATAAATGTGTATTGTTTGTAATCTTTACATGCTTTGAAAAAACAATTTTACAAAAATTGTTTTTGTAATGGTAAAATTAATGAGATTATAATATGTAAAGATTTAAACTATTTTAAACGAAAAGTATAGTAATGATCAAAAAAAAAAAACAGAATGTATAACAGAGATATTTTATTTTTAAATATCAAGGATATTATGGTAGCATTGTACTAAACAATAGTTTCGTAACTGAAAGTAAAAAATTTTAGTCCTTGAGAAACTCCTTGATATAACTTAAAATACATATTAGAGAAAAAAGTAACTAAAAGATGAATGAGAAAACATCTAATGCAAACTTTACAATGAACACAGGAAGGAGAAAAAAATGTTATGCCTTTACTTTACTTATAATTATACTAAATGTAAGTATAATATTTGTTCCAAAATGCATATATTTTGGCGTCTTTGTCAAAGATCAGTTGTCCATAAGTGTGTGGGTTTATTTCTGGGTCCTCTGTTCGGTTGCATTGATCCACCATTCTGTTTCTATGTCAGTACCATGCAGTTTTTAAAACTGTTGCTCTATACTACAACTTAAGATCAGGGATGGAGATAACTCCAGAAGACCTTTTATTGTAGAGGATTGTTTTAGCAATTCTGGGTTTCTTGTTATTCCATATGAAGTTGAGAATTTTTCTTTCCAGGTCTGTAAAGAATTGTGTTGGTAATTTGATGGGAATTGCATTGAATCTGTAGATTGCTTTTGGTAAGATGGCCATTTTTACTATGTTAATCCTGCCAAGCCAAGAGCATGGGAGATCTTTCCATCTTCTCATATCTTCTTCTAATTCTTTCTTCAGAGACTTGAATTTTTTTTTCATACAAGTCTTTGACTTCCTTGATTAGGGCTACTCCGAGGTACCTTATGTCATTTGTGGCTATTGTGAAGGGTGTTGTTTCCCTAATTTCTTTCTCAGCCCTTTTGTCTTTTGTATACAGGAGGGCTACTGATTTTTTTTGAGTTAATTTTGTATCCGGCCACTTTGGTGAAGGTGTTTATCAGCTGTAGGAGTTCCCTGGTAGAAACCATACAATGGAAAAAAGATAGCATCTTCAACAAATGGTGCTGGTCCAACTGGATGTCTACATGTAGAAAAATAAAAATAGATCCATACTTATCACCCTGCACAAAACTGAAGTCCAACTGGATCAAAGACCTTAACATAAAAACGGACACATTAAATCGGCTAGAAAAAAAGTGGGGAATACCCTAGAACTCATTGGTACAGGAGAAAACTTCCTGAACAGAACATCAACAGCACAGGCTCTAAGAGCAACAATCAATAAATGGGACCTCATGAAACTGAAAAGCTTCTGCAAAGCAAAGGACACCATCATCAAAACAAAGCAACTGCCTACATATTAGGAAAGAATCTTCACCAACTCTTTATCTGACAGAGGACTCATATCCAGTATATATAAAGAACTAAAGAAGCTAAAAAGCAGCAAACCAAGTAATCCACTTAAAAAAAGGGGAACAGAGCTAAACAGAGAACTCTCTGTAGAGGAATATCAAATGGCAGAAAAGCTCTTAAAGAAATGCTCAACCTCATTAGCCATTAGGGAAATGCAAATCAAAACAATCCTGAGGTTTCACCTTACACCCATGAGAATGGTAAAGATCAAAAACTCAAGTGACAACACATGCTGCAGAGGTTGTGGAGAAAGGGGAACCTTTCTCCAGTGCTGGTGGGAATGTAAACTTGTACAACCACTCTGGAAAGCAATCTGGTGCTTTCTCAAACAACTAGGAATAGTGCTTCCTCAAGATCCAGCCATACCACTCCTAGGCATATATCCAAAAGAGGCTCAAGTACACAAAAAGGACATTTGCTCAACCATGTTTGTAGCAGCTTTATTTGTAATAGCCAGAAGTTGGAAACAACTCAGATGCCCCTCAACTGAAGAATGGATGTAGAAATTGTGGTACATCTATACAATGGAGTATTACTCAGCAATGAAAAATAAGGAAATCATGAAATTTGCAGGTAAATGGTGGGACCTGGAAAGGATCATCATGAGTGAGTTGTCTCAGAAGCAAAAAGACACACACGGTATATACTCACTCATATAGACATACAACATAGGACAAACCCACTATAACCTGTACATCTAAAGAAACTAAGCAAGAGAGAGGACCCTAACTAAAACGGTCAATCCCCATCCTGAAAGGCAAAGAGGATGGACATCAGAAGAAGAAGAAAACAAGAAACAACCTAGGAACCTCCTATAGAGGGCTTCTGAAAGCCAGAAGAAGAAAACAGGAAACAACCTAGGAACCTCTTACAGAGGGCTTCTGAAAGCCAGAAGAAGAAAACAGGAAACAAACTAGGAACCTGCCACAGAGGGCCTCTGAAATCTTCTGCCTTGCAGACTATCAAAGCAGATGCTGAGCTTGATGGCCAACTGTTGGGCAGAGTGAATGGAATTTTATGTAAGAAGTGGGAAATAGTAAGAGCTGGAGAGGACAGGGTCTCCACAAGGAGAGCAACAGAACAAGAAAATTTGAACACAGGGAACTTCCCAGAGACTCATACTCCAACCAAGGACTATTCATGGAGATGACCTAGAATGCCTGCACAGATGTAGCCCATGGCAGTTCAGTGTCCAAGTAGGTTACATAGTAATGGGAAGAGCGACTGCTTCTGACATAGTCTGATTGGCCTGCTCTTTGATCACCTCCCCCTATGGGGGGAGCAGCCTTACCAGGCCACAGTAGAGGACAATGCAACCACTTTTGATGAGAACTGATAGACTAAGATCAGAAAGGAGAGGAGAACCTCCCCTATCAGTGGACTTGGGGAGTGGCATGCATGCAGAAAGGGGAGGGAGGGTGGGATTGGGAGGGGAGGAGGGAGGTGCTCATGGGGGGATACAAAATGAATAACGTGTAATTAATAAAAAAATTTAAAAATGCATATATATATAGAAGTGAATTAAATTCAAATAACGTAGTGCAAAATTCTTTTACATAGAAAGAAATAAGTATGTCAATAAATATATCTGAATGATAAGTACTATGTAATTAAATATTAAACTATATAAAATAACTGAACTAATGCTATACAAAATATCTGTAATATATTGATCAAATAAATGACTGTGTTTGACAGAAAAATACAATGAGAGATATACGTGCACCTAACAACAGGAGCCAAACTATACATGAAACCTACACTGATAGAGGTAAATATAGATAGATAGATAGATAGATTTAAATATAGATATAGATATAGATTATAACTCAATAATAATAAATATGGTCCTGTAAACTTTAAAATTGTGTCAGTGTGTTGGTGGATGCACATGTACCATGTTCTGTATGTGGAAGACAGATGGCTTTGTAGAGTCTTATTTTCCCTTCTATCATGTAGGTTCTAGGAATGGAACTCAGGTGTGGTGAGTGGCTTTACCTGCTGCCCCATCTTGCTATCCTGGAAATAGAAATACTGTATACACACACACACACACACACACACACACACAAACACCACAAATATTTGGTTTATTAAAATTTTAAAAATTGCTTTCCCTAGTAAAATGAAATAAATGTTTTCAAGGTTCAATGGAACTTTTCCTACTGTAGACATATGTTATAACATGAAGGCTAAAATGAATGAAAAATATATTGAATCAAAGAAACATGTTTTCCAACAACAGTAGAATAATATTGTAATAGGTCAACACATAAACTATACCAAAAAACACATAAAAGAAGAAAAGAAATCTAAATAAATGAAAAGTCAAAGAAACCAGAAAGGTAAAACATTTTGTGAAGAGATAGGAAGAAGGACTAACAAGGAGAAGGTTGTATGAAAAATCATATAAAGCCTTCTATCTCACAAATCTTTAAAAATTAAGTTGAAAGATAGAACACATATGAAAAAGAAGGAAGAGATGAAAAAATAATTATAAAGTTAAGCAGAGATGGCCAAAGAGGTTGATGGAGATGACAAATCATTGGTGGGTTGACCAAACTAAGGATATATGAAAAAAAAAAGTGTTACGGAAATCTACTGTTTAATAAACTAATTTAAAAATACAACTCAGAGCTCAAACAAAACTATCGTGTGTGAGTGGACAATGTCTCTGCCAGAAGACATGGGTTAATAACTGAAAACTTAGTATAAGGCATAGCATATTTTTCTATGTGTTATTGGACAGAGGTCCTTAGAGCAATCCAAAACACCAACAGGCTATAATTGTGTTGAGCTTTCTTATTCATGAAACCTACATAGTAAGGTACTATTACTGAATACAACATACACCTTAGCTATAAGACACAGAGAGAAATCAATCTCAAAACAGCTAAGAAGTATCATATCATCCTTGCTAATTAGTCTTCATGATGTTGGAAAGGTCTAGGCAGATTGCTGAGGTAGAAAAGACACCAGTGTTATTTCCTAGAACTGTACATTGCATGTTGCAATAAAGACTTACCAGACAAGATGTGCCTATGAGTTCAATAGTGACACAAATATATTTGGTAATTAGTTGTTTTCTGAATAGATTGGAGGCTTACTCAACCTGTGGGAATTTTATGTCTGGTGCTATATTCCAAGTCAAAAAACTCAGGGCTGAGGAGGTCATAGACCTTAGGGTATTTTGCTGAATGGCTTACTCAACCTGTGGGAATTTTATGTCTGGTGCTATATTCCGAGTCAAAAAATTCAGGGCTGAGGAGGTCATAGACCTTAGGGTATTTTGCTGAATGGTAGTGCTGTAAAATTGACTCCTACATACTTATGTTATTATCAATAGAATTAACTCTTCTTATTTATTTTAATTTGTAATTTTTATATTGACTACATTTTATTCATTTTGCATCCCAGTTGTAAGAGATACAAATCTGTCCCAATATCACCCTCCTTCCTTCATCTCCTCCCATTCCTCTCTCCAAATCTGCTAATATCCCCTTCCATCTGAGCCTAGCTTATCAGGTCTCATCAGGACTTCATTGTCTTCCTCTGTGGCCTGGCAAGGCTGCTCTCCCCTCAGGGGGAGGTGATCAAAGAGCCATCCAATGTGTTCATATCAGAGACAGACCCTGTTCTCCTTACTAGGATACCCACTTGGATACTGAGCTGCCATGGGCTACATCTGAGCAGAAGTTCTAAATATTATCCATGCATGGTCTTTGGTTGGAGTATCAGTCTGACAAAAGATCACTGTGACCAGATATTTTGGTTCTGTTGCTCTCCTTGTGGAGCTCTTGTCCTCTTCAGGTATTACTATCTCATCCTTTATTAGGATTCCCTGTACTCTGTCCAAAGTTTGGTTAAGAAGCATAGAATGGGGCCAGGGACTGCTTCTGACATGAAGTGGTTGGCCTACACTTTGATTACCTCACCCTGAGCAGGGAGCAGCTGTACCAGGTCACATAGTCAGATAATGCAGCCAGTCCTGATGGGACTTGATAGGTTATGGTCAGATGGAAGGAGAGGAGGACCTCTTCTCTCAGTGGACTTAGAGAGGGGCATGGTAGGAAATGAGGGAGGGAGGGTGGGATTGGGAATGAATGAAGGAGGGTGTTATAGCTGTGATATAATGTGACTAAACTGTAGTTAATATAAATATCAAAATTAAAATTTAAAAAGCGAAAAGGTAGTATTATAAAATTAAAATATTCATTTTTAACAATATTTCATTCTGTATTCCTTACCAATAATTCATTCTGTCCATGTTATATAGACTTTTTGTTGTATATGTGATTGAGCTCAGGGCCTTCAATATGCATTGGAAGTGCAGCCACTCCTGATGAGACCTGATAGGCTAGGATCAGAAAGAAGGAGAGGAGGACCTCCCTATCAGTGGACTTGGAGAGAAACATGGGTGGAGAAGAGAGAAGGGGGGTAGTATTGAGAGGGTCGGAGGGAGGGAGCTGAAGGGGGATATAAAATGAATAAACTGTAATTAATAAAAAGAAAAATGAAAAAAAAGTCTCAGCATCTGCTCTGATACACTGCTGAGTAGTCTTTCAGAGGTCCTCTGTGGTAGGCTCCTGTCCTATTTCCTGTTTTCTCCTTCTTCCGATGTCCATCTGGTTTGTCTTTCTGAGTGAGGAGAAGGGGGAAGGAGGGGCCTACTTCTTTCTTAGCTTCTTGAGGTATACAGATTTTAGTATGTTTATCCTATATTATAGGTCAAGTATCACTGGGGAATGGAACTGGAGGAAAGGAGATAGAGTGAATATCACCTACTTGGTTTTCTGGCAGCTTTTCTACACAGGACAGAAGAGGACATCTAGAAACATTCTTAGAAGGCAGAAATATTTAATGTTGTTATTTATATGTAAGAATCATGACTTGAAGTGAAACTAGAGATCTAAAAACAGTACAATCATGCAAATCACATTTTAAAATAATATTGAGCTAAATCCAAGTAAGAAAACAAAAGAGTTATGATACTTGAGGAAGAAAACATGAAATTTGTGGATTGTGAAAGGAAAAATATAGTGTTCAAGAGCCAGTGCATTCTCATTTCATAAAAATAAATTTATAGTAGACTATAAAATAAGTCCTTTTTCATGTTTAGCTTCTTTAGGTGTACAGATTTTAGTCTGTTTATTCTATCTTTTAGGTCCAGTATCCACTTATAAGTGAGTATATACTGTTAATGTCTTGCTTCTGAGATACCTCACTCAGGATGATCTTTTCTAGATCCCAGCATTTGCATGAAAATTTCATAATTTCCTTGCTTTTAATTGCTGAGTAGTATTCCATTGTAAATGGAATAATGTAAATTATTCCATTTACAAAATGTTCCACCATTTCTATATTGATTCCTCAGTTGAGGGACATCTGGGTTGTTTCCAGGTTCTGACTATTAAGAGTAAAGCTGCTATGAACATTGTTGAACAAATGTCCTTGAGCATATTTTCGATATATGCCTAGGACTGGTATAGCTGGATCTTGAGGAAGCACTATTCCTAATTGTCTGAGAAAGAGCCAGATTGATTTCCACAGTGGTTTTACAAGTTTACATTGCAACCAGCAATGGAGGAGGGTTCCCCTTTCTCCACAACCTCTCCAGCTTGTGTCGTCCCTTGAAATTTTGATCTTAGCCATTCTGATGGGTGTAAGGGGAAATCTCAGGGTCATTTTGATTTGCATCTCCCTGATGGCTAAAGACATTGTTTTATATTGATATTAGACAATGGTATCCTCCGTGCATGCTTGAATGGAACTATGTTTCATTGCTAATGAGTAAATCAAATTTTATTTTTCTCATAGGGACACCTCGGAGAGAATTGTCTCTTAGATCATCTATATTTTTTTCATAAACAATTCCTATTTCATTTGTTAGTTGAACTGTATAGAGCAGTGTTTTTCATTTAATTATGTTAGCAATATTTTCATATCATTTCTTTGCATACTTTTTATTTGTATGTACCTTCCAGAAAGGGGGATTGATTTCAAATTTATCTTTGTCTCTTCAATTTTCCAGAAGCACATAAAAAATGAAAACAGCCTCTCTCCTTTTCATGAATTATCCTTGAAGTTAAAATTGTAACTATGTAGAATGAACCAGACTACAACTTTAGTTTAAATTTAGCAATGTTTTATATATTCATCTGTTTTATTGCATATTCTTCACAGAAAGAAAACAACCTTCACTAACTTAGTTTTGTAATTGTTGAGATTTTTTTAATGTAATTGATTCGGTTCATGAGCCTTGGGTGTTTCACAGGTCTTCTATTAAATTCTCTTTACATATATTTGGATGAAAATTTCTATTACCAATTACTATGACTTGTTTTCCAGGCTACAATGAATTTACTTTTATGAAATGAGAACGCACTGGCTCTTGAACACTATATTTTTCATTTCACAATCCACAAATTTCATGTTTTCTTCCTCAAGTATCATAACTCTTTTGTTTTCTTACTTGGATTTAGTTCAATATTATTTTAAAATGTGATTTGCATGATTGCACTGCTTTTAGATCTCTAGTTTCTCTTCAAGTCATGATTCTTACATATAAATAACAATATTAAATATTTCTGCCTTCTAAGAATGATCCTAGATGTCCTCTTCTGTCCTGTGTAGAAAAGCTGCCAGAAAACCAGGTAGGTGATGTTCACTCTACCTCCTCTCCTCCAATTCCATTCCCCAGCCTCATATTCAGCTACATAGCAGGTCACCTGATATGCTCTTTCTTTCTTTATTGTTGCTATTCTCATGTATAGGATCCTGTACTCCTGTGCACATACCCTAAAAAGGACACATGCGTGCACATAATTTTAAAGAGACAAACATTTAAAACATTAAATCTATGTAAAAATTAAACATATTTATTTAATTAAAATGGATGATAAAACTAAGTATAAAATTCCAAGTTATACTATCCACTTATGAGTGAGTATAGCCCATGTGTGTCTTTCTGCTTTTGGGATACCTCATTTGGGATGATCTTTCCTAGATCCCCCCACTTGCCTGCAAATTTCATGATTTCCTTGTTTTTAATTGCTGAGTCATAGTCCATTGAATAAATGTACCACAAATTCTGTATCCATTCCTCCACTGAGAGACATCTGGGTTGTTTTGAGGTTCTGGCTATTGCAAATAAAGCTGCTACAAACATGGTTGAACAAATGTCCTTGTTGTGTGTTGTGTAGAGGGCCTCTGAAAGACTCTAACTAGCAGTGTATCAAAGCAGATACTGAGACTCATAACCAAACCTTGGGCTGTAAGACCTGGGGTCTCACAGCTCAGGAGTTCAATTGTGCCCTTCCCAGAAACTCCCCCAGACCAAGACTCGTTGCAAAAGCAAGAGGTTTATTAACCATTGTACAATGGGGTCACCCCTGCTGGTCAGCAAAGAGTGGTACCGGGAGACAAAGGCCTTTAGGTTTTTAAAAGAAAAATTGCGGGAGATTTGAAGTTCTAGTTTTGGCAATTTAGGATTGGATGAGGAAGCTATAAAGTAAGATAATTGGTTAGTCTTAGGTGTTCAAGCTTGGCCAGTCCTGCCAAGTGTGGATGCAGCTGCAATTGAAGGTGGGGGTGGTTAGCTCATCCTTGAAAATTAGGGCTGCGGGCTCTTGGCTGGAGGTCAAAAGCTAATCAGAAGAAGTCTAGGTTCGTTGCTAAGAAACGCTATCTCAAGGACAAGGGTCTGGTCCTTCTTTTGCTGAGTGAAGGTCATTGCTTGCTTGCCCTTTTTTTATATCTGTCCTCACGGATAGGGTCACATTTCTTCACTCTCTGGAAAGGTACTGAGAGGCTTTAGCTTAACCTGGACTTAAAACTCAAAACTATAGGCTTTAGAAGACATATAGGTTACAAAGTTAGCCTAACCCTTTCAGGGCAGAGTGTAGGGAATCATATGAATGAAGTGGGAGCTAGTAGTTAGTAAGACCTGAAGAGGACAGAAGCTCTACAAGGACCAAATATATCTTAGCACAGGAGTCTTTTCTAAGACTTATTCTCCCACCAAGGACCATACACAGATATAATCTAGAACCCCTGCTCAGACATAGCCTATGGCAGCTCAGTAGCCAAGTGAGTACCCCAGTAAGGGGAACAGGGAATTTCTCTGACATGAACTCAGTGGCTGGCTCTTTGACCTCCCACTTCTCCGAGGGAGGAGCAGCTTTGCTAGGCCACAGAGGAAGACATTGCAGCCAATCCTGATGAAATCTGATAAGCTAGGGTCAGATAGAAGGGGAGGAGGACTTCCCCTATCAGTGGTCTTAGAGAGGGGCAAGAAGAAGATGAAGTAAGGAGGGTAGGACTGGAAGGGAATGAGGGAGGGGGCTACAGATGGGATACAAAGTAAATAAACTGTAATTAATATGAAAAAAATAAAAAAGAAAAAGAAAAAACTCAAAACAAAACAAAACAAAAAAGAAGTCTTTGTATAATCTTAGAGATAAAAATAGTTACACATTCAAATTAATTTATTAGAACTTTACACAGAACTGTAAGTTAAAGTTAAAAAAGTAATTGAATTTTATCTAAAAATGTAAAGATGATAAGGACAAATTTAGCTAAATTAAACATCCAAAGGATTATATTAACGTTATCTAACTGGAAAACATCAGGGAAAAAGGTAATGTTAATAAGGTAATATACATAAATTATGATTATATCAATTTAGACTTGCTAGTGCATGATGCTTATGCGTTTAGCAAGAGTGCATTTAGATATAGAAGCTACAATACTTTCTGTCACTACTTTTGAGAAGGAACTCATTAATATCTGGAACATCCAGCTGTATGATTATTAATGTCTCTTTGAATCTCAGTGACTCAGCAGTATTTTCATGGGTATTTGTTTCAAATGCAAATACAAATTATGTAAAATCTTTCCAATTTTTTTTTCTGTTCACTAATATCATCACATATTTCTCGAGGTATACATATACTGGTAGAGTTGAGCAATCTTACTTTGTTCTCTAGAGAAAAAGCAATCCGAACTCCAGTGCTGCCAGCTGCTCCTAGCAAGCAAACTACAGCTTGGGATCTGGGACTGCGGTCATTCTACACGTCCTGAGATTCTCCTGGGTCCAGCCCAGTAAGGTATAGCAGCAAGTTCTATCACCGGCGCCCCCCCCCCCCCCCCCGCCGAACCCTGGCAGAGAAACCCTGGCTCAGGATCGGACTGAGAAGCCCCAACCCCTTCTGGCACTCCCCTGAGAGCACCACCATAAGCTTGCCCTAGCAGAGGGGAAGGTCAGAGGGGAAGGACAGAGAGGTAGCCTGCCAAGGACACAGCACCCTCTCTGCAGCTCACCCAGCAGCCCTTAGCAGAGAAACCCAAGCTCTGGATCTAAGGACACTCAAACCTACCTGGTACTCTCTCAGGATCAGCAAACATAGGTTCTACCGCCAGGCTGCTTCTGGCAGAGAGATCTGGGCCCGGGATCTGGGATTGAGAACAATCAACCTAACTCTTTCCCGTGCCATCCCAGGACCAGTCAACATAACCCCTCCTGGCAGAGGGAAAGGACAGAGAGGCAGCACATAGGAAAGGTGGACACCGAGTCCTGTGGCCACAGTGTCACAGAGCTGACTGTTAGCCTACCTGCACACTCTCCGCAGCAGGACCAAATCAGAGAGTAGAGAGCAAGGGGAACCCCAGTGCATTCAAACAGGTCCTGCAAGAGAGTGAGTGAGCCTTATAGGGAGAGTTTGCCCCAGACCCAGGGCCTCTCCACAGAAGCAACCAGATGAGATCCCTGCCACCCACACCCTTAATGTGGGCATCATAGGGATTCTTGGGATAGCGACCCCAACGTTGAAGACTCTGCCTTGTGGGTCCAAAAGTGTAATCCAGGCAAACAATCCCTGGATCTCAGACAGAACTGCATAATAGTGGCCTGCAGGCCACTGCAATAGTCAGAGAATCTGTGCATGCACACTGTGCCCACTAAAAGCGCATGCGAATAGCACCAGCGTCACATTCCTTACTTAGGCAAAACAGAAACCACAACACACACTCCCAAACCAGTGAACCTCTCTCATCTTCCTGAAAAAACAGTCCAGAAAACAGAAAGAGACAATCATAGCCCAAAATACAATCTCGAGAAACAAACAGTGAGGATAATAAATAAACAGATGGCTAGAGGCAGACTTAAGAACACTCCCAACAAAAATCAGGACATAATGACCTCAACAGCAACCCCACAAAACAATGGACACTTCAATTCACTAGATATACAAGAAAACGACCTCAACACTATGTTTCTCCAGCTATTAGAGGCACATAAAGATGAAATGAACAAGGCCCTCAGAGAAATATCCAAAGAAATTGAGATGAACCAAGAGGAAACAAAAAGAGCTCTCAGAGAAATGACCAAAAAAATTGAGGCAAACAAAGAAGAAATGCACAAAGCTCTCAAAGAAATGTCCACACAAATCAAGGCAAATAAAGAAGAAATAAACAAAGCTCTCATAGAAATACAGGCAATTATACCCAAAGAAGTAGAAGCACAATTAGTGATACATAGAGAGGAAACGGACAAAAAAACAGAAGCTGTCATTGAAAAGCAGGACTCCACATTCAAACAGATGAAGGAAATGGTGCAAGACATGAAAACAGAATTAGAATCAATAAAGAAAACACAAATAGAGAAAAACCAGGAGCTGGAGAACATAGAGAAAGATCAGGAACTACAAAGGTAAGCATCACCAACAGAATACAAGAGATGGAAGAAAGAATCTCCTGAGCCGAAGATACACTTGCAGAAATTGACATATCTCTCAAAGAAAAAATAAAATCAGAAAAGTTACAAACACAAAAATCCAAGAAATCAAGGACACCATGAAAAGACAAAACCTGAGAATAATAGGAGTAGAAGAAAAAGAAGACATCAGGCTCAAAGGTCTGGAAAATATTTTCAAGAAAATTATAGAAGAAAACTTTCCCAACTTAAAGAAGGAGATGGCCATAAACATACAAGAGGCCTACAGAACACCAAGTAGACTAGACCAGAAAAGAAATTCTTCATGTCACATCATAGTCAAAACACTGAACCTACAGAACAAAGAAAAAATTCTAAAAGCAGCAAGGGAAACAGGCCAAGTAACATATGAAGGTAGACCTATCAGAATCACACCAGATTTCTCAACAGAAACTATGAAAGCCAGAAGGGCCTGGACAGAAATCATACAGTCCTTAAGGGACCACAGATTCCAACCCAGACTACTATACCCAGCAAAACTTTCAATCAACATAGACGGAGAATTCAAAATATTCCAAGACAAAACCAAATTTAAGCAATATCTTCATAGTAACCCAGCTCTATAGAAGTTACTAGAAGGGAAACTCCAAACCAAAGAAAACAACTACATCTAAGGAAACAGAGGAAATAGATGACTATACAACAAAAAAACCAAAAGAATACAAGCAATGAAACTCAGTGACACCACCAACCCCACATCTAAAGTAAGTAACAATTGTTGATCACTAGTTTCTATCAACATCAACGGACTCAACTCAACAATAAAAAGACACAGACTAACAGAATGGTTGCACAAACAAGATCCAACATTCTTCTGCATCGAAGAAACACACCTATGCAACAAAGATAAACACTATCTCAGAGTAAAGGGCTGGAAAAATGTTTTTCAAGCAAATGGTTCCAGAAAACAAGCTGGAGTAGCCATCCTAATATCTAATAAAATAGACTTTCAACCCAAGTTAATCAAAAAAGATAAGTAGGGCCACTATATTCTCATCAAAGGAAAAATCCACCAAGAGGACATCACAATTTTGAATATCTAAGCCCCAAATAGAAGAGCACCTACATTCGTAAATGAAACAATATTAAAGCTTAAATCACACATTGATCCTAATACCCTAATAGTGGGAGACTTTCACACTCCACTCTCACCATGGGACAGATCAACTAGATAGAAAACAAATAGGGAAATAAAAACACTTACAGAGACCCTAAATTAAATGGAACTAATAGACTTCTACAGATATTTTCATCCAGACTCAAAACAGTATACCTTCTTTTCAGCACTGCATGGAACCTTCTCTAAAATAGACCATATAGTTGGTCATAAAGCAAGCCTCAACAGATACAAAAAGATTGAAATAATCCCTTGTATTCTATCTGACCACCATGGACTAAAGCTGGACCTCAACAACAACAGAAATAACAAAAAGTCGACACGCACATGGAAACTGAACACCTTGTTACTCAATGACAGCTGGGTTAATGAAGAAATAAAGAAAGAAATTAAAGACTTCCTAGATGTGACCCGCGTAATTGTCTTGCCAGCAAGAAAGCACGTGGACACCAGGATCCTTCTGCAGCAAGCTTTTATTACAATGAAAAGAGGAAGACCCTAACCGCCAGAATGGTGCTGCTTAAATACACCCTATGGCGGCGTGTACTCAGCTGGTTCGCTGCTTGCCCATTGCCCCGTATGATGCCCCGGACTGGGCAGTGACGCCCTGGGCTGGACAGTGGCTTGGCGTGCTTTTGCAACTTGCACAGGAGGTCTATTATTTGTTCATTAGGGCCGGGGCCGGATATCGACGTCATCTCGTAATGGTGATTGCATTCCCTCGGCTCTCCACACCTAGAATTCGTTGAATATGAAGGCACAACATACTCAAATTTAAGGGACACATTGAAAGCAGTGCTCAGGGGAAAATTTATGGCACTAAGTGCTTGCAAGAAGAAATTTGTAACATCACATACAAACAAGTTAATGGCCCAACTGAAAACCCTAGAAAAAAAAAAGAATCAGATACACCTAAGAGGAGCAGACGGCTGGAAATACTCAAACTCAGGGCTGAAAACAATCAATTAGAAACAAATAAAACTATTCAAAGAATCAATGTTACAAAAAGCTGGTTCTTTGAGAAAATCAACAAGATAGAAAAACTCTTGGCCAAACTAACTAAAAAGCAGAGAGAATCTATCCAAATCAACAAAATCAGAGATGAAAAGGGTGACATAACTACAGACACTGAGGAAATTCAAACAATCAGTAGGTCATACTACAAAAGCCTATATGCCACAAAATTTGAAAACCTAAATGAAATGGACAATTTTCTTGATAGATTCCATCTTCCAACATTAAGTCAATTTCAATGAAATTGAAGCAATCATTCACAGTCTCCCCTCCTAAAAAAGCCCTGGGCCAGATGGTTTCAGCGCAGAATTCTACCAGACCTTCAAAGAAGTGCTAACACCAATTTTTCTCAAACTATTCCACAAAATAGAAACAGAAGGTACATTACCAAACTCATTCTATGAAGTGACAGTCACCCTGATACCTAAACCACAAAAAGACCCAACAAAAAAAGAGAACTTCAGACCTATCTCTCTTATGAACATTGATGCAAAAATACTCAATAAAATACTTGCAAACCGAATCCAAGAACACATCAAAGATATTGTCCATCACGACCAAGTAGGCTTCATCCCAGGCATGCAAGGGTGGTTCAACATATGGAAATCCATCAATATAATCCACCACATAAACAAACTGAAGGAGAAAAACCACATGATCTTCTCCTTAGATGCTGAAAAAGCATTTGACAAAGTCCAACACTCATTCATGTTTAAAGTCTTGGAGTGATCAGGGATACAAGTCACATATCTAAACATATACAGCAAGCCTATAGCCAACATCAAACTCAATGGAGAGAAACTTAAATCAATCCCACTGAAATCAGGGACAAGACAAGGCTGCCCACTCTCTCCATACCTCTTCAACATAGTACTTGAAGTCCTAGCCAGAGCAATAAAACAACTAAAGGAGATCAAGGGGATACAAATCAGAAAAGAAGAGGTCAAAGTGTCACTATTCACAGATGATATGATAGTATATATGAACAACCCCAAAAATTCAACCAGAGAATTCCTCCAGCTGATAAACACCTTAAGCAAAGTGGCAGGATACCAAATTAACTCAAAAAAATCAGAAGCCCTCCTGTATACCAAAGACAAATGGGCCGAGAAAGAAATTAGGGAAACAACACCCTTCACAATAGCCACTAATAACATAAAGTACCTTGGGGTGACACTAACCAAGCAAGTGAAAGACCTGTTTGAGAAAACCTTCAAGTCTCTGAAGAAAGAAATCAAAGAAGATATCAGAAGATGGAATGATCTCCCGTGCTCACGGATTGGTAGGATTTACATTGTGAAAATGGTCAACCTGCCAAAAGTAATCTACAGATTCTATGCAGTTCCCATCAAAATACCAACTCAATTCTTTACAGACCTTGAAAAAAAGATTCTCAGCTTCATATGGAGAAACAAAAATCCCTGAATCTCCAAAAGAATCCTGTAGAACAACAGATCATGTGGAGGTATCTCCATCTCTGATCTCAAGTTGTACTACAGAGCAATAGTAATAAAAACTGCATGGTATTGGCATAAAAACAGAATGGAGGATCAATGGAACCACATAAAAGACCCAGAAATAAGCCCACACACCTATGAATACTCAATTTTTGACAAAGAAGCGAAAACCATCCAATGGAAAAAAAGACAGCATCTTCAACAAATGGTGCTGGACCAACTGGATGTCTACATGCAGAAAAATGAAAATAGATCTATATTTATCACCCTGCACAAAACTAAAATCCAAGTGGATCAAAGACCTCAACATAAAACCAGATACTCTAAATCTGTTAGAAGAAAAAGTGGGGAACAGCCTAGAACTCATTGGCACAGGAGACAACTTCCTGAACAGAACACCAACAGCACAGGCTCTAAGAGCAACAATCAATAAATGAGACGTCATGAAACTGAAAAGCTTCTGTAAAGCAAAGGACACTGTCATCAAAACAAAATGACTGCCTACAGATTGGGAAAGAATCTTCACCTACCCTTTATCTGACAGAGGATTAATATCCATTATATACAAAGAATTAAAAAAGCTGAAAAGCAGCAAACCAAGTAATCCAATTAAAAAATGGGGAACAGAGCTAAATAGAGAATTCTTGAGAGAGGAATATCGAATGGCAGAGAAACACTTAAAAAAGGGCTCATCCTCATTAGCCATCATGGAAACGCAAATCAAAACGACCCTGAGATATCACCTTACATGCATCAGAATGGCCAAGATGAAAAACTCAAATGACAACACATGCTGGAGAGGTTGTGGAGAAAGGGGAACCCTCCTCCACTGCTGGTGGGAATGTAAACTGGTACAACCACTCTGGAGAGCTATCTGGTGCTTTTTAAGACAATTAGGAATAGTGCTTCCTCAAGACCCAGCTATACCACTGCTCGGTATATACCCAAAGTTTGCTCAAGTACACAAAAGGGATACTTGCTCAACCATGTTTATAGCAGCTTTATTTGTAATAGCCAGAACCTGGAAACAACCCAGATGTCCATCAACAGAGGAATGGGTACAGAAATTGTGGTATTTTTACAGAATGGAATACTACTCAGCAATCAAAAAAGCGGAAATCATGAAATTTGCAGGCAAATGGTAGGATCTAGAAAAGATCATTCTGAGTGAAATATCCCAGGAGGGGAAAGACAAACACAGTATATACTCACTTATATAAACCTATAAGATATGATAAATATAATGAAATCTATACACCTAAAAAAGATAATCAAGAGAGCAGACATGGGGTAAGATGATCAATCCTCGTTTAGAAGGACAGATGGGATATGCATTGAACATATGACAGGAGTCTACTGAGTGCATCTGAAAGACTCTAACTAGCAGTGTTTTCAAAGCAAAGACTCATGACCAAACCTTTGGCAGAGTACAGGGAATCATAAAAAAGAAGGGGAGTTAGTCTGATGAGGAAAGGATAGGAGCTCCACAAGGACCAAATATATCTGGGCACAGGGTCTTTTCTGAGACTGACATTTAACCAAGGACCATGTATGTATATAACTTAGAACCTCTGCTCAGATGTAACCTGTGGTAGCTCAGTAACTAATTGGTTTCCCAAAGTGAGGGGAACAAGGAATATTTCTAACAGGAACTCATTGACTGGCTCTTTGGCCTTCCCACACCCCAAGGGAGGAGCAGTCCTATTAGGCCACAGAGGAGGGCTTTGCAGCCAGTCCTGAAGATACCTGATAAAACAGGATCAGATGAATGGGGAGGAGGTTCCCCCATATGAGTGGTCTTGGAAAGGGGCACGGTTCAGATGAGGGAGGGAGAGAGGGACTGGGAAGGAATGAGGGAGCCGGACACGGCTGGGATACAGAGTTAATAAAATGTAACTGGTAAGAATAAAATAAAATTATTAAAAAAAAATGAAAAAGTAATCCTAGAAACAGTGAGACACACATGGTATATACTCACTTATAAGTGAATATTAGCCAGATAATATAGGATAAACATAATAAAACATATAATCCTTTAGAAGCTAAACAACAGGGAGGATCCTATGGAAGAGGCTTAATCCTCTTTCAGAAGGGCAAACCATATAGATATCAGAAGCAGGAGAAGAAAGGGAAGAGGGCAGGGGCCTTCCATGGGAGACCTCTGAAAGACTCAACCCATCAGGATATTGATGGAGATGATTAGACTCATAGTCCAACTTTGGACAAAGTGCAGGGAATCTTTTGAAAGAAGGGAGAGATTAAAGGACCTTGCAGGGACAAGATCTCCTCAAGGAGACCAACAGAGCTAAAATATATGGTCCCAGTGGACCTACAGAGACTAATTCTCCAACCAAGGACCATGCATGGGAAGACCTAGACCCACTGCTCAGTTGTAGCCCATGGGCAGCTCAGTCTCCAAGTGTGTTCCCTGGTAAGGGGAGCAGGGACTGTCTCTGACATGGTGTCAGTGGCCTGCTCTCTGATCACTTCTCCCTGGCGAGGTGGCCTAAGTAGGCCACAGGAAAAGAGAATCCAGACAGCTGTGATGAGACCTGATAGTCTAGTGTTAAATGGTATGGGAGGGAAATCCTTCATCAGTGGACTAGGGGAGTGACATAATAGGGAAAGAGGGAAGGAGGGTGAGACCTGGAGAAGATGAGGGAGAGGCCTACAGAAAGGATGGAAACTGGATAAACTGTAATAAATAATGATAATAATAAAGAAAAATATTAAAAAAGAAAAGAGTAGTTCGTTTTTACTTGTAAATTTTCTTTTTGTTGTCTATCAAGGCATTATTTTCATGTGCTACAAGAGCTAATTTCCTGGGTATTTTATTTTGCCTTATCCTGGACACTGCTGCTTACATTTAAACAATTATAATCCTGTTCATTTAGATAAAGATATGTTTGCACATTGGCAATAAGTTATGAACAAACATAATTTTCTTGGAAGTCTAAAGTGATAATTAAAATAGTGAGAGTGAATTCAATGATTAGAGTCATTAATTACAGGACACCAAGGACTTAATTTATTGGCAGTAGTTCATAGTCTTTGACATTTCTTTGGAAAAAATAGTATTCTATTTTTTGAGACAGTTATTATAGTAATTCATCCTGTCAATGACCTAATATTTAAAAATTATAAGACTAATACTCATATGTGAACAATCCTGCCTACATTGATATGAACTGAATTCTACATTGACTTGTTGACTAGTGTCCTTTTGATGAGGAAGAGAATGAGCTGAAGCTACATTTTTTTTTGAAAGCAACTTATCAAGCTTCTATCCTCTTATCCACTTTCAGGAATACATAAAGTACCCTTTCTTCAGAACCACAAGATATTCTTTGAAAATCCTAAAAAGAGGATATTTAAAATTGAGGCTACATAGATATAAATTCCATTAATATATCTATTATCTCTGATAATAATTTGTTAACTTTTTCACTCATTAGTAGCACTTCTATTAAACTAAAATTTTACATGCGCTAGGCACAAATTGAAAAAGGTCTGTCAAGATTTATTAGATTACTTTGTAATCTACTGAACTTCCTCTCCAAGAGGGATGGAGGGATGGTGGAACTTGGAGGCAAGAAGGAGTAGGGCTACAACCAGGAGGTAAAGTGAATAAAACCTAAAAAATAAAAATAAAAATAAATACATTTCTAAAACAGGAAAATAATACTGACTGCAGTCTCATAGTTTCATTCTACAAATCAGGTGTTGAGAACTGAAAGGAAAAGCTTTTGGAGGATATCAACTTTCTTTTCTCATTACTGATGCTTTTGCTAAAATTACTTGTGTAAATATATGTTGGTCTAATTGTTAGAAGCCTAGTGATTCTAATGACTCAAATCAAAATATGAAATACAGCATGTCCTGATTTTATTTTTCTAGCCTGAATTTCTTTCTGGAGTGTACAAGGTAAGAAATAATTCTCTTCCCTTCACTCAGGCTAGAGCTGACTTCATTTTTTTTTTTTAAAGATCACAGTGGCTTTTCTCCATATTCAAACCAAAAACAAAAACAGAGTCATTCTTATGGATAGGGGAAGTAGGAGAAAACAAGTAACAGGACAGAAGCCTACTGCAGAGGACCTCTGAAAGACGCTACCTAGCAGTGTATCAAAGCAGATGCAGAGAATCATAACCAAACCTTCGGCAGAGTGCAGGAAATCATATCATAAAAAGGGGAGTTAATATGATCAGGAGAGGACTGGAGCACCACAAGGACAAAATATATCAGTGCACGGGGGCCCTCTATGAGACTGTTGCTCCATCCAAGGACCATGTATGGCTATAACTTAGAACCCCTGCTCAGATGTAGCCCATGGTAGCTCAGTAACCAAGTGGGTTTCCCTAGAAAGGGGAACAAGAACTATTTCTGATGACATGAACTCAATGACTGGCTCCTTTACCTGCCCCTTCCCTGCCCCCTTACTGAGAGGAACAGTCTTGCTAGGCCACAGAGGAGGACATGGCAGCCAGTCCTGAAGATATCTGATAAGCTAGTGTCAGATGGAAGGGGAGAAGGACCTTCCCTAGCAGTGGACTTGCAAAGGGGCAGGGAGAAGATGAGGGAGGGTGGGTGGGATTGGGAGGGAATGAGGGATGGGGCTATAGCTGGGATACAAATTTAATAACTTTTGATTAATATAAAAATAAAATTAAAAATAAAAAGATTAAGCCTCCACCCCCCAAAAAAAGTTCCTTAAACTAACCTTTTGCCTGCCTCTCTAATTTTTAATAACTCTTTTGAGAGGAAATCCACAAAGATAATACAAAATTGTCTTATTTTAAAGTAATGGTACATTCATAGCTTCAGGGAATCAGATTATCTCCTGTTTAATTTTTCTTCACCATGAAAGAAATTAGAGTTATCTGGTTTCTATTGAGGTGAAGAGACATCATAACCATGGCAAATTGTATAAAGGAAAACATTTAATTGGGGTTTACCAATTCATAGATTCAGTCTATGATCATCATGGCATGAAGCACGTTGACAAACAAGTAGACATGGTGCAGGAAAAGGACCTGAGACTTCTACATCTGGATAAGCAGGCAGCAGGATGACAGAGAGATGTTGGGCTTGGCTTGAATTTCTTAACCTTCAAAGCACACCCCCCAAGTGACATACTTTCTCCATGAAGTCGACACCTACTCTAACAAGGCCACATGCTCTTTCAAATAAAGATACTCCCTTTGGGGGCTATTTTCACTCAGACCACCACAGTCTCCATTAGATTGTCTGTAGGCAAGTCTGTAGGGTATTTTCTTGATGTGGGAGGGCCTAGTCAACTGTAGGTGGTACCAACCTTGGTTATGGTCTTGAGTTCTATAAGAAAGCAAGCTAAGCAATTCATGGGAAGTAAGCCAATAGGCAGTGTTTTTCCTTGCCCTTTGTTTCAGTTTCTTGCGCCAGCTACCTTCCTTGAATTTCTTCCCTGATTTCTCTCAGTGATAGAATATAGTCTGAAAGTTATAAGGTGAGATTTATTCTTCTACAAGTTGCTTTTTGTCATGGTGTTTAATCACAGCAATAATAATCAAATTAAGACAGAATGTAACAAACAAACAAACAAAAAACAAAAGACTGCTGTTATTGTGCCTTCCACAACTGATACAACTGAGTACAACTCTGGTCTTTATTTCAGATAAAAAGGATAGAAAATGCACTTACCTTCCTTCCTGAAGTATTTAAACATTCAAACAAGGTGTAAGAGACAATACATCACAAATTATTCATCAAATAGCACAGAATATTGATCACTAGATAAAAGAAAGACACTAAATTTATATTTATAATTATCTCAGATTCGTACCTAAAATATTTGATACACTGTATGACAGGAAATATGAACTTGGATCAAATGTGGACATCTGAATTAATGAGGTAGAGTTATGAACTCTTTGACAGACTACTAATTAACAATAGCATATGAGATAGTTTCCTATGGCTAATAGTAAAAATATTATTAGTAATAGTGATGATAATAAAAATAACCATCAAATAAATAAAACAGGGACCAATATTAACAATTCTGCTCTAGGAAGAGTTACCATTTTCACAAGTTGAAAATGGGGATCACAAATATATATGGGTCAACCAAAAGGTTTCTCAAAGGCTAAAGACTCAGTAAGAAGAGAATGGCAATTTTTAGAATACAAGATATCCTTATATGGCCTTTAATTAGGGTATTGTTTTTTAATAACATTGTCAAACCTAAGAAGTGCACTAAAATGTATTTGTTGAAATACCATATTGTCTAGCACTCATTAGGCTAAAGGAAACCTGTTATCCAGTGAAAAATTACAGTTCACAAAAAGAAGTTGAAAAATATGCACTTTACAGAAAAATAGTTCAAGTAAAATAGGCTTAGAAAATACAAAAACGATAACATTAATACATTAAGAGCAGCAAATTACTTAGAATATCTTTTCCATATTTTTTCATTATTATTATGATGATGATGATGATGCTTACTATTATAATTAATTACAAATTATTCATTTTGTATCCCAGCTGTAGCCCCTCTGTCCCACTCTCCCTCTGTTTTCCTCCCCTTTCCCTCTATCCTAGTCCACTGATAGGGGAGGTTCTTTTCCCCTACTATCTGAAACTAGTCTATCAGGTCTCATCAGGACTGTCTGGCTCCTCTTTCTCTGTGGCATAGTTAGGGAGGGAGGTAGTCAAAGAGCAGGCAACTGAGTTCATACCAGAGACTGCCCTTACTTCCCTTACTCGGTCACCCCATGGAGACTGAGCTGTCCATGTGCTACATCTGAGCAGTGGGTCTAGGTCATCTTCATGCATGGTCTTTGGTTGATTCATCATTCTCTGAAGGAAACCTGGGCCTAGATGTTTTGGCTTTTTGGTCTCCTTGTGGGGCTCCTGTCCCCTCCAGGTCTTTCTATCTCGCCCTTCTTACATCACATTCTCTGTACTCTGCCAAAGTTTGGTTATGAGTCTCAGCATCTGCTTCTATACACTGTTGGGTAGAGTCTTTCAGAGGCCCTCTGTGGTAAATTCCTGCCCTGTTCCCTGTCTTCTCCCTCTTCCAATTTCTATCCTGTCTGTTCTTCTGAATGAGGATTACGCCTCCTCAACAGGGTCCTCCTTTTAGCTTTAGAATCTCATAATTTTTTTGTCCAATTATTAATTAATTATTTTTTATTTTTTTGTATTAATAGCAGTTTATTCAATTTTTATCCCAGCTGTAGTCTCCTCCCTCATTCCCTCCCAATCCTACCCTCTTTCCCTCATCTCCTCTCGATCCCCTTTCCAAGTCCACTGATAAGGGAGATTCTCCTCCCCTTCCATTTGACCCTAGCTTATCAGGTCTCATCAGGTCAAAGAACCCACAACTGAGTTCATGTCAGAGACAGTCCTTGTTCCCCTTATTAGGGTACCCACTTGGATACTGAGCTGCCATGGGCGGTATCTGAGCAGGGCTCATAGATTATATCCATTAGTCTCAGAAAAGACACCTGTGCCCAGCCAGAGATCTCTTAATTTTGATTCAGGCCCAAATATATTGTGAGTAAAGAAAAGTAGTGAAAATTTTACAAAGAACTAATGAAAAGTAACAATGAAGTAAAAAAATATAAATTTATTCCATATTCATATATCAAAGAATGTTGGGGAAATATCCTTACTATACAATAACATCTATTAATTCTAGGATAACTTATCATTGTAATATTAACATTGTTGTCAGAAACACTGATCATAAGACTGGCTTAGAACTACAGAATACCTCTACCAATTAAATTTATCATAAGTTAAAAGAACAAAGAAGACATCATAGAACCAATATCACCTTATAGTAATGAAAATGGTTATTATAAATGTCAAAAGATAAAATTGCTTATGAGAATACGAAGAAAAGGGAACTGTAGATGGGAATGAAACTAATCCTTTTATTATGGAAATTAGTGTTGAGATCTCTCAAAACATTATAAGTATAAATATCTCATGTGCCATCAATCTTTCTATTGCATACATATTCTAAGGTAAGAAATCTTTTATTTGAAAAACACATGTGACATGCAATGTGTATTTTAGCTCTGTTCACAACATCTAAGAAATAGAGTTGTGGTCATATGAGGCTGCTGCAAGAAAGGACTGCACAATAGTAAGATATTCTGATATGATCAGTGTGTTAATTGTTGTTTTGACAAAATTACAAAATAGAGCAAAAAAATGAGGGGAGCACTAATCATTTTTTACACTTGGTTTAAGAACGTTTTCTCCTAAAGATTCTTAGATATGTTCTTGGTCAGAGGTAAGTCAGAATATCATGGTGGTATGTGTCCTTGAAGAGGTGGTCACATGAAAGCAAATTGTAAATTTCTTCTTTCTTCTGTTTTGTTAGATCTGAACAGATTGTGTATTATCAAATTTTAGACAACTCCTCTTGTTTTTTATTCATTCCTTTTTTGGAAGTGCTTGTACAGATACATTCAGAAGTGTGCTATACTCAGTTGGATCAAATAGATGATCACTTTTACACCAAAATAATACCAATACAGAATATACTTAAAATGTTTTTAAATTAAATTTTTATTTTTTAATATTAGTTATAGTTTATTAAATTGTATCCCAGCTGTAGCCTGCTCCTTCATTCCCTCCAAATCCCACCCTCCCTTCCTCACCTCTTCCCTGCCCCTTTCCAAGTCCACTGCTAGGGGAGGTCCTCCTCCCTTTCCATCTGACATTAGCTTATCAGTTATCTTCAGGACTGCCTGCAAAGTCCTCCTCTGTGGCCTAGCAAGTCTTCTCCTCCCTCTGGAGTAGAGGAGTTCAAAGAGCCAGCCATTGAGTTCATGTCAGAAATTGTCTCTGTTCCCCTTACTAGGTACCCACTTGGATACAGAGCTACCATGGGCTACATCTGAGCACGGGTTTTAGGTTATATCCATACATGGTCCTTGGTTGGAGATACAGTCTCAGAAAAGACCCCTGTTCCCAGATATATTTGGTTTTTATAGAGCTCCTGTCCTCTCCAGGTCATACTAACTTCCCCTTCTTTCTTATGATTCCCTGCACACTCCCGAAGGTTTGGTTATGAGTCTCAGTATCTGCTTTGATACACTGCTAGGTAGAGTTTTTCAGAGGCCCTTTGTGGTAGGCTCCTGCCCTGTAAAAAGTTTTATAAATGAATTAAAAATGACAATAAAGCAATAATAAATGATGATATAGATGTTTATTCTGACATAAGCAGTAAACAATGTGTATATCAAACACGAAATTTCATCACACGTTTTTTAAATTAAATTTTAATTTTTTAAATTAATTACAGTTTATTCACTTGGCATTCCAGCTGTAGCCCACTTCTTCCTCCTCGCCGAATCCCAAATTCACTCCCTCAGCTTTTCCTATGCCCCTCTCCAAGTACATGGATAGAGGAGGTCTTCCTCCCTTCCATCTGACCCTACCTTATCCAGTCTCATCAGAACTGGTTGCATTGTCCTCTTTTTTATTGTGGCAAGGTTGCTCCCCCATCAGGGGGAGGCAGTCAAAGAGCTCGCCACTGAGTTTATGTCAGAGACAGTCCCTGTTCCCCTTACAAGGATGCACTTGGAGACTGAGCTGTCATGGGTTACATCTGAGCAGAGGTTTAGGTTATATCCATGAATGGTCCTTGACTGGAGTATCAGTCTCAGAAAAGACCTCTGTGTCCAGAGTTTTTGGTTCTGTTGCCCTCCTTGTGGAACTTCTGTCCTCTCCAGGTCTTACTATCTCCCCCTTCTTTCCTAAGATTCTCTGAATTCTGCCCAAAGTTAGTTTATGAGTCTCAGTATCTGCTTTGATACAATGCTGGATAGAGTTTTTCACAGGCCCTCTGTGGTAGGCTCCTGTCCTGTTTCCTCTTTTCTCCTTCTTCCAGTGTCTGACCATTTTGCCTTTCTGAGCAAGGACTGATCATCTTACCCAGGGTCCTGCTTCAAGCTCAGCTTCTTTAGGTTTACAGATTTTTGTAAGTTTATCCTATATTATTTGTCTAGTATAGGCTGATAAGTGAGTATATAAAATGTGTGTCTTTCTGTTTCTGGGATACCTCACTGAGAATGATCTTTTCTAGTTTCACTATTTTCCTGCAAATTTAATTATTTCCTTTTTTTAATTGCTGATTAGTATTCCACTGTGTAAATGTACCAGCATTTCTGTATCCAATCCTCCATTGAGGGACATCTGGGCTGTTTCTAGGTTCTGGGTATTTCAAGTCAAGCTGCTACGAACAGGGTTGAACAAATGTCTTTGCTGTGTACTTAAGCATATTTTGGATATATG
The DNA here is from genome assembly GCF_030254825.1 of Meriones unguiculatus. Classification (NCBI taxonomy): domain Eukaryota; kingdom Metazoa; phylum Chordata; class Mammalia; order Rodentia; family Muridae; genus Meriones; species Meriones unguiculatus. The sequence continues at coordinate 86,881,796 of NC_083369.1, read as the reverse complement.
CCTAGAAGTAATTAGCTGGATCTTCAGGAAGAGCTATTCTTAATTGTATGAGAAAGCACAAGATTGATTTCCAAAGTAGTTGTACAAGTTTATATTCCCACCTGCAATGGAGGAGGGTTCCCCTTTCGCCACATCGTCTCCATGATGCATTGACACTGGAGGATTTTTTTCTAAATATAATTTTAATTTTTATATTAATTATAGATTATTTACTTTGTATCCCAGCTGTAACCCCCTCTCTCATTCCCTCCAAATCCCACCCTCCCTCCCTCATGTCCTCCCTGAACCTTTCAAAGTCCACTGATAAGGTGAGGTCACTTGAGTTTTTGATCTTAACCATTCTGATGGGTATAAGGTGAAATCTTATGGTTGTTTTGATTTGCATCTCACTGAGGACTAAGGGCTTTGGGCATTTCTTTAAGTGTTTCTCTGCCATTCTATATTCCTCTACAGAAAATTCTCTCTTTAGCTCTGTACCCCATTTTTCTGTATCCCATTTATAATTGGATTACTTGAGATTTTTTTAAATTTGTTGAGTTTTTTATGTATTATGGATATTAGCCTTCTGTCAGATATAGGGTTGGTGAAGATCCTTTCCCAGTCTGTAGGATGTCTTTTTCTTCTGATGACATTGTCCTTTACTTTACAGAATTTTTTCAGTTTCATGAGTTCCCATTTATTGATTGTTGATCTTAGTGCCTGTGCTGTTGCTGTTCTGTTCAGAAAGTTGTGTCCTGTGCCAATGAGTTCTAAGCTTTTTCCTACTTTGTCTTCTAACCGATGTAGAATGTCTGGTTTTATGTTGAGGTCTTTGATCCTCTTGGACTTTAGTATTGTGCAGGGTGATAAATATGGATATATTTGCATTTTTCTACATGTAGACATTCAGTTAGACAAGCCCATTTGTTGAAGATGCTTTCTTTTTTTTCCATTGAATGATTTTGGCTTATTTGTAAAAAATCAAGTACCCATAGGTGTGTGCATTTATTTCTGGATCTTCTATTCAGTTCTATTGATCCACCATTCTGTATCTATGCCAATACCATGAAGTTTTTATTACTATTGCTCTGTAGTACAGCTTGAGAGCAGGGATAGAGATACCTCCAAATGATTTGTTGTTGTACAGGATTGTTTGGGAAATTCTGGGTTTTTTGTTTTTCCATATGAAGTTGAAAATTTTTCTTTCAAGGTCTGTATAGAACTGTGTTGGTATTTTTATGGGAATTGCATTGAATCTGTAGATTGTTTTTGGTAGAATGGCCATTTTCACTATGCTAATCTTACTGATCCCTGAGCACTGAAGATCTTTCTGTCTTCTGATATCTTCTTCAATTTCTTTCTTCAGACCCTTGAAGTTTCTTTTGAACAGGTCTTTCACTTCCTTGGTCAGAGTCACACCAAGGTACTTTATGTTATTAGTGGCAATTGTGAAAGGTGTTGTTTCCTTAATATCTTCCTAAGCCCTTTTATCTTTGGTATACAGGAAGGCTTCTGATTTTTATGAGTTAATTTTGTATCCGGCCACTTTGCTGAAGGTGTTTACCAGCTCATTAACCTACAAAAAATTTATTATGTAAACTTTATAGAAAAGTTTAAATAACTTCATGGAAATGTACACCAGTAATCAACTTCAGGACATTTTATCATCCAAATTCAAACTTTGTATTGATTCGTAATATATTTTTTTTCTCTAACTTGACAAATCCATGTACATGCTAGTTTACTTTTGTCTGTGGGTTTTTAAATTCTGGCTATTAGATTGCAGGCTGGTGTTAGAATGCTATGTTCAACATTTTGCTCTATGATTGAATATTTAATTGCTGTATTTGTCATTTTACACATTCATTAATTTATAGACATCTGGATTAATTCAATTTTGTAGATATTATTAGTATTTTGGTAAACATTCATATGGCATTTCTGAATAGGCACATTCAATTATTTCACAGTCCTGAAGAAACCTGATAAACCAGGGTCAGATGGAAGGGGAAGAGGTCCACCCCTATCAGTGGACTTGGAAAGGGGCAGGGAGGAGATGAGGGAAGGAGGGTGAGATTGGGAGGGAATGAGAGAGATGGATACAGCTGGGATACAAAGTAAATAAACTGTAACTAATATTAAAAAATAAAAAATAACAAACAAACAAAACAAGATTTCACATTATATATTATATGGCCAATATCAATTTATTAGTGAATATATACCATATGTGTCTTTCTGCTTCTGGGTTACCTCACTCAGGATGATCTTTTCTACTTTCTACCATTTGCCTGCAAATTTTTTGATTTCCCTGTTTTTAATAGCTAAGTAGTATTCCATTGTGAAAATGTACCACACTTTCTGTATCCATTCCTCCACTGAGGGATATCTGGGTTGTTTCCAGATTCTAGCTATTACAAATAAAGCTGCTATGAACATGATTGAGCAAATTCCATTATTTAATGGTGAGGCAACTTTTGAGAATATGCCTTGGAGTTATATAGCTGGATATGGAAGTAGCATTATTCTTAATTTTCTCAGACAGCACCATATTGATTTTCAAAATGTTTGTACAAGGTTATGGTTCCACCAGCAATGGAGAGGGTTCCACTTTCTCCACAACCTATCCAGTATACATCATCCCTTGAATTTTTTATCTTAGCCATTTTAATGTGTATAAGGTGAAATCTCAGGGACGTTTTATTTGAATTTCCCTGATGACTAAGGATGTTGAACATTTCTCCAAGTGTTTCTCTGCCATCAATATTCCTCTACTGAGAATTTTGTTTAGCTCTGTACTCCATTTTTTTTAATTTAACAACAAGGAAGACCCTAAGGAAGATGTATAATCCTCATTCAGAAGGGCAAACAGGGTAGACATTAGAAATAGAAGAAGTCAAGGAATCTGACAGCAGCTCTCCACAGAGGACCTCTAAAAAAACTCAACCCACAAGAGTATCAAATGAGATACTGAGACTCATCAGAAATTTGGGCTCAGTGCCAGAATTCTTATGAAAAAAAAAAAGGGAGATAGAAAGACCTGAAGGGGACAGTAATGACATAAGGAGAACCACAGAGCCAAAAATCCTGGATCAAAGGAGCCTGTACAGACCAATACTCTAATCAAAGACCTTGCATGGAGAGGACCTAGACCCTATGTTCATTGGAAGCCCATAGTCTGCTCAGTTTCCAAGTGAGTTCCTTAGTAAGGGATTGAGAGGCTGTCTGTGATATGAACTCAGTGGTCAGCTCTTTGATCACCTCCCCCTGGAGGGTGCAGTTTTACTAGGCCACAGAGGAAAATGGTACAGCCAGACTTGATGAGAACTGATAAACTGGGTCAGATAGAAGGAGAGGACGTCTTCCCTTATCATGGGGATAGGGAAAAGGCAAAGGGGGAAAAGAGGGAGTGTGTGTGGGACTGGGAGGATATGAGGGAGGAGGCTACAGAGCAGATACAAAGTGAATAAATTGTAATAAGTAAATAAAATTTAAAAATATTTCATACAATTTTACATATATATATACATTTACATATGTACATGTAGTTTCATGTGTCTGTGAATTCTGAACTACAGTACTAAAATTAAATATGTAATGTTTATTTGAAATTTTTGTATGTGGAGTTGTTTTTCATTTCCTTAAAAGGATATGCAATTTTTCAACATTTTACATGTTTAATTTTTACAATAGCCTGGAACCAATAAATACTTGTAGAATTTAGAATTATGCAATTTTCACTTAACAATCAATAAGAAAACATCACAGTAATTGGAAACATATTCACCTAACAAAACAATTATTAGTCTTGTTTTTAATATTCATATGTAATTATAGCCAAATAATTGAGTTCTTTGTGACTAAAGTAGTGAATTTTCTGTAAATTCTATGAGCGGATATGTTTAACATTTATAAATAAAATTTAAATATTAAATTTAATTACAAAAATAAGATTGTCAAACTAAGTAATTTATGATTAAGTAATATAGCTATTATAACATATTGTCTATTCATTTCTTTCACAAACTGTATATAATTTAATATATAGTAGCTATTTGAAAATTATAATAGAAGTATAAAATAATATACAAGTAAGGTAACAATCATTGTATTAAATAAATTCATATTACCTGAGTAACATTTTCAAAATCTATTGGAGACACACTTTGTATAATGTGTTTTTTATTTATATGCATGCAGTTTAATTAAATAATTAAACAATTATTTAATATATAGTTTTAATTCAGCTCCAATAATGTAAAATTAAAAAGATACCAGGACTGTTGTATTTTAGATTTTAGAACAAATCCTGTTTCTAGTATTTTCCCTGTGATGTTTAAATTCTTTGACAGAGATGCTATTGGCATTTTTCCCCGAGATCATAGATCAAGGCTCATAGATGTATTTCTTCAGTTATCACTGGGGTTGAATTTTAAAAGTATCAGGTTAATCAGTTTTATTTAATAAAAAGTACTTAGTAATATAATAGTATAAACAATGATCAATATACTCTCTGATATTTTGTGACCACTCCTAGGCATATATCCAAAAGATGCTCAAGTACACAACAAGTACATTTGCTCAGCCATGTTCTCAGCAGCTTTATTCGTAATAACCATAACCTGGAAACAACCCAGATGTCCCTCAATGGAGGAATGGATACAGAAATTGTGGTACATTTACAAAATGGAAGACTACTTGGCAATTAAAAACAAGGAAATCATGAAATTTACAGGCCAATGGTGGATCTAGAAAAGATCATCCTGAGTGAGGTATCACAGGAGCAGAGACACACACCTGGTATATACTCACTTATATAGTCCAATAAGATAGGATAAATATACTAAAATATGTGCATCTAAAGAAGATAAACAAGAAAGAGGACCCAGGTTAAGATGATCAATCTTCACTTAGAAAGACAAATGGGATAGATATGGGAAGTAGGAGAAAACAAGAAACAGGACAGAAGCCTACCAAAGAGGGACTCTGAAAGACTCTACCTAGCAGCATATCAAAGCAGATGCTGAGACACATAACCAAACCTTTGGCAGAGTGCAGGGAGTCATATGGCAAAAGGGGGAGTTAATATGACTGGGAGAGGACAGGAACTCCACAAGGACAAAATATATCAGGGTACAGGGGCCCTCTATGAGACTGTTTCTCCAACCAAGGACTAGGTTTGGATATAACCTAGATCCCTTGCTTGGATGTAGCCCATGGTAGCTCAGTATCCAAGTGAGTTTCCCTTGTAAGGGAAATAGGAACTATCTTTGGCATGATCTCAAGGACTGGCTCCTTTATCTCCCCCACCCCCAAGGGATGAACAGCCTTCCTAGGCCACAGAAGAGGACATTGCAGCCAGTATTGAAGATACCTGATAAGCTAGGGTCAGTCAGATGGAAGGGGAGGAGGACCTCCCATAGCAGTGGACTTGGAAAGGGACAGAGAAGAGATGAGGTAGGAAGGGTGGGATTGGGGGAAATGTAGGAGGGGGCTGGGATACAAAGTAAATAACATGTGATGAATATTAAAAAAATAAAAATTTAAAAAAAGAAACCCATGATAGAGTCAAATACACATGGAAAAAAAATCAGTGGAATGATTCCTAATGATATTCTACTATAGTTATATTGTCATCCAGCCCAGTTGTCATCAGAGAGGCTATGCCAGCGACTGATAGAAGGAGATGCAGAGAACCACAGCCCAACATTAGGTGGAGCCTGGGCAATCCTGCAGAAGAGGTGGAAAAGAATTGTAAGACGCAGAGGGGTCAAGGACACCACAAGAAAACTCATAGGATCAACAAACTTGAGCCTACAGGGGCTAAGAGAGACTGAACTATCCAGCTTGGAGCCTGAATGGGAATGACCTAGGTTCTTTGCATGTATGTTACAATTGTGTAGCTTGATTTTCTTATGAGAATCTTAAAATTGGGAATAGGAGCTGTCTCTGATTTTGTTGTATGCCATTGAGACACTGTCTTCCTACTGGGTTGCCTTGTCTAGTCTTTTTTTTTATTAATTACACTTCATTAATTTTGTATTCCCCCATAAGCCTCTCCCTCTTCCCCTCCAGATCCCACCCTCCCTCTCCTTTCTGCATGCATGCCCCTCCCCAAGTCCACTGATAGGGGAGGTTCTCCTCCCCTTTCTGAACTTAGTTTATCAGTTCTCCCCAAAAGTGGCTGCATTGTCCTCTTCTGTGGCCTGGTAGGGCTGCTCTCCCCTCAGGGGGAGGTGATCAAAGAGCAGGCCAATCAAATTATATCAGAGACAGTCCCTCTTCCCATTACTAGGTAACCCACTTGGACACTGACCTGCCATGGGCTACATCTGCGCAGGCATTCTAGGTCATCTCCATGAATAGTCCTTGGTTGGAGTATGAGTCTCTGGGAAGTTCCCTGTGTTCAAATATTCTTGTTCTGTTGCTCTCCTTGTGGAGACCCTGTGCTCTCCAGTATTTCCCACTTCTTACATAAAATTCTATTCACTCTGCCCAACAGTTGGCCATCAGGCTCAGCATCTGCTTTGATAGTCTGCAGGGCAGAGGCTTTCAGAGGCCCTCTGTGGTAGGTTCCTAGTTTGTTTCCTGATTTCTTCTTCTGGCTTTCAGAGGCCCTCTGTAGCAGGTTTCTAGGTTGTTTCCTATTTTCTTCTTCTTCTGATGTCCTTCCTCTTTGCCTTTCAGGATGGGGATTGAACATTTTAGTTAGGGTCCTCTCTCTTGCTTGGTTTCTTTAGATGCATAGATTTTGGTGGGTTTGTCCTATGTTGTATGTCTATATGAGTGAGTATATACCGTATGTCTTTTTACTTCTGGGACAACTCACTCAGGATGATCTTTTCCAGGTCCCACCATTTACCTGCAAATTTCATTATTTCCTTGTTTTTCATTGCTGAGTAATATTCCATTGTATAGATGTACCAAAATTTCTGCATCCATTCTTCAGTTGAGGGGCATCTAAGTTGTTTCCAACTTCTGGCTATTACAAATAAGGCTGCTACAAACATGGTTGAGCAAATGTCCTTTTTGTGTACCTGAGCCTCTTTTGGATATATGTCTAGGAGTGGTATGGCTGGATCTTGAGGAAGCACTATTCCTAGTTGTCTGAGAAAGCACCAGATTGATTTCCAGAGTGGTTGTACAAGTTTACATTCCCACCAGCACTGGAGAAGGGTTCCCCTTTATCCACAACCTCTCCAGCATGTGTTGTCACTTGAGTTTTTTTTTTCCCTTTTTTTTTAAATTTTTCATCAATTACACTTTATTCATTCTGCATCCCCCCATAAGCCCCTCCCACCTCCCCTCCCAATCCCACCCTCCCTCCTCCCTCTGCTTGCATGCCACTCCCCAAGTCCACTAATAGGTGAGGTTCTCCTCTCCTTTCTGATCTTAGTCTGTCAGTTCACATCAAAAATGGCTGTATTGTCCTCTACTATGGCCTGGTAAGGCTGCTCCCCCCCAGAGGGAGGTGATCAAAGAGCAGGCCAATCAGATTATGTCAGAGGCAGTCCCTCTTCACATTACTATGTAACCCAATTGGACTCTGATCTGCCCTGGGCTACATCTGTGCAGGGGTTCTGGGTTATCACCATGAATAGTCCTTGGTTGGAGTATGAGTCTGGGGAAGTTCCCTGTGTTCAAATTTTCTTGTTCTGTTGCTCTCCTTGTGGAGACACTGTCCTCTCCAGCTCTTACTATTTCCTCAAGATCCAGCCATACCACTCCTGGGTATATATCCAAAAGAGGCTCAAGTACACAAAAAGGACATTTGTTCAACTATGTTTGTAGCAGCTTTATTTGTAATAGCCAGAAGCTGGAAACAACCCAGATGCCCCTCAACTGAAGAATGGATGCAGAAATTGTGGTACATCTACACAATGGTTTATTACTCGGCAATGAAAAATAAGGAAATCATGAAATTTGCAGGTAAATGGTGGGATCTGGAAAGGATCATCCTGAGTGAGTTGTCCCAGAAGCAAAAAGACACACATGGTATATACTCACTCATATAGACATACAACATAGGACAAACCCACTAAAACCTGTGCATCTAAAGAAACTAAGCAAGAGAGAGGACCCTAACTAAAATGTCCAATCCCCATCCGGAAAGGCAAAGAGGATGGACATCAGAAGAAGAAGAAAACAGGAAACAACCTAGGAACCTACCACAGAGGGCCTCTGAAAGCCTCTGCCCTTCAGACTATCAAAGCAGATGCTGAGCCGGATGGGCAACTGTTGGGCAGGTGAACGGAATTTTAGGTAAGAACTGGGAAATAGTCACTTGAGTTTTTGATCTTGGCCGTTCTCATGGGTGTAAGGTGAAATCTCGGGGTTGTTTTGATTTGCATTTCCCTAATGGCTAATGAGGTTGAGCATTTATTTAAGTGCTTCTCTGACATTCGATATTGCTCTATTGAGAATTCTCTGTTTAGCTCTGTTCCCCATTTTTTAAGTGGATTACTTGGTTTGCTGCTTTTCAGCTTCTTTAGTTCTTTATATATACTGGATATGAGTCCTCTGTCAGATAAAGGGTTGGTGCAGATTCTTTCCCAATCAGTAGGCAGTTACTTTGTTTTGATGATGGTGTCCTTTGCTTTCCAGAAGCTTTTCAGTTTCATGAGGTCCCATTTATTGATTGTTGCTCTTAGAGCCTGTGTTGTTGGTGTTCTGTTCAAGAAGTTTTCTCCTGTACCAATGAGTTCTAGGGTATCCCCCACTTTTTTTTCTAGCTGATTTAATGTGTCTGGTTTTATGTTAAGGTCTTTGATCCAGTTGGACTTCAGTTTTGTGCAGGGTGACAAGTATGGATCTATTTTCATTTTTCTACCTATAGACATCCAGTTGTACCAGCATCATTTGTTGAAGATGCTATCTTTTTTTCCATTGTATGGTTTTGGCATCTTTGTCAAAGATCAGTTGTCCATAAGTGTGTGGGTTTATTTCTGGGCCCTCTGTTCAGTTGCATTGATCCACCATTCTGTTTCTATGCCAGTACCATGCAGTTTTTAAAACTGTTGCTCTATAGTACAACTTAAGATCAGGGATGGAGATAACTCCAGAAGACCTTTTATTGTAGAGGATTGTTTTAGCAATTCTGGGTTTCTTGTTTTTCCATACGAAGTTGAGAATTTTTCTTTCCAGGTCTGTAAAAAATTGTGTTGGTAATTTGATGGGAATTGCATTGAATCTGTAGATTGCTTTTGGTAAGATGGCCATTTTTACTATGTTAATCCTGCCAAGCCATGAGCATGGGAGATCCTTCCATCTTCTCATATCTTCTTCTAATTCTTTCTTCAGAGACTTGAATTTTTTTTCATACAAGTCTTTGACTTCCTTGGTTAGGGTTACTCCGAGGTACCTTATGTCATTTGTGGCTATTGTGAAGGGTGTTATTTCCCTAATTTCTTTCTCAGCCCTTTTGTCTTTTGTATACAGGAGGGCTACTGATTTTTTTGAGTTAATTTTGTATCCGGCCACTTTGCTGAAGGTGTTTATCAGCTGTAGGAGTTCCCTGGTAGAGTTTTTGGGGTCACTCACGTATACTATCATATCATCTGTAAATAGTGATAATTTGACTTCTTTTCCAATTTGTATCCGCTTGATCTCCTTCAACTGGCTTATTGCTCTAGCAAGGACTTCCAGCAGTATGTTGAAGAGATATGGAGAGAGTGGGCAGACTTGCCTTGTCCCTGATTTTAGTGGGATTGCTTTAAGTTTCTCTCCATTGAGTTTGATGTTGGCTATAGGCTTGCTGTATATCGCCTTTACTATGTTTAGATATGTGCCTTGTATCCCTGATCTCTCCAATACTTTGAACATGAACGGATGTTGGATTTTGTCAAATGCTTTTTCAGCATCTAGGGAGATTATCATGTGTTTTTATTCTCTCAGTTTGTTAATATGGTGGATCACATTGATGGATTTCCATATATTGAACCACCCCTGCATAACTGGGATGAAGCCTACTTGGTCATAATGGATAATATCTTTGATGTGTTCTTGGATTCGGTTTGCAAGTATTTTGTTAAGTATTTTTGCATCAGTTTTCATAAGGGAGATTGGCCTGAAATTCTCTTTCTTTGTTGAGTCTTTGTGAGGTTTAGGTACCAAGGTAACTGTGGCTTCATAGAATGAGTTTGGTAATGTTCATTCTGTTTCTATTTTGTGGAATAGTTTGAAGAGAATTGGTGTTAGCTCTTCTTTGAAGGTCTGGTAGAATTCTGTGCTGAAGCCATCTGGTCCTGGGCTTTTTTTGGATGGGAGACTTTTGATGACCACTTCTATTTCTTTGGGGGATATAGGACTATTTAGTTAATTTACCTGGTCCTGGTTAAGCTTTGCTAAGTCAAATCGATCAAGAAAATTGTCCATTTCATTTAGATTTTCAAATTTTGTGGCATATAGACTTTTGAAGTAAGTCCTAATGATTGTTTGGATTTCCTCAGTGTCTGTAGTTATGTCCCCCTTTTCATTTCTGATTTTGTTGATTTGGATGGTGTCTCAGTGCCTTTTAGTTAGCTTGGCTAATGGTTTGTCGATCTTGTTGATTTTCTCAAAGAACCAGCTTTTGGTTTTGTTCATTCTTTGAATTGTTTTATTTGTTTCCAATTGATTGATTTCAGCCCTCAGTTTGATTATATCCAGCCGTCTACTCCTTCTTGTTGTGTCTGCTTCTTTTTCTGGGGTTTTTAAGTGAGCCATTAAGTTGCTTTAATGAGCTGTCTCGAATTTCTTCTTGACGGCACTTAGTGCAATGAACTTTCCTCTCAGCACTGCTTTCATTGTGTCCCACAAATTTGGGTATGTTGTATCTTCATTTTCATTGATTTCTAGAAAGACTTTAATTTCTTTATTTCTTCCCTGACCCAGCTGTCAGTTAGCAACAAGTTGATCAGTTTCCATGTGTGTATAGGCTTTTTGCTATTTCTGTTATTGTTGAGGTCCAGCTTTATTCCATGGTGATCAGACAAGATACAAGGGATTATTTCAATCTTCTTGTATCTGTTGAGGCTTGCTTTGTGACCAACTATATGGTCTATTTTGGAGAAGGTTCCATGAGGTGCTGAGAAGAAGGTAAATTCTTTTGTGTTTGGGTCTAAAGTTCTGTAAATGTCTGTTAGGTCCATTTGATTCATGACCTCTCTCAGAGACATTGTTTCTTTGTTTAATTTCTGTTTTGTTGACCTGTCCTTTTGTTGAGAGTGGGGTGTTGAAGTCTCCCACTATTAATATGTGGGGATCTATATGTGGTTTAAATTTTATCAATGTTTCTTTAACAAATGTGGGTGTGCTTGTATTTGGGGCATAGATGTTCAGGATTGTGATGTCTTCCTGGTGGAATTTTCCTTTGATGAGTATGTAGTGTCCTTCCCCATCTCTTTTTATTAATTTTGGTTGAAAGTCTATTTTATCAGATATTAGAATGGCTACTCCTGCTTGCTTCTTGGATCCATTTGCTTGGAAAGTCATATTCCAACCCTTTACCCTCAGGTAATGTCTATCTTTGTGTCTTAGGTGTGTTTCTTGTATGCAACAGATTGCTGGGTTTTGTTTATCTCTCCATTCTGTTAGTCTGTGTCTTTTTACTGGAGAGTTGAGTCCATTGATGTTGAGAGAGATTAATGACCAGTGGCTGTTAGATCCCTTGATTTTGATGTTGGCTGTGGTCATCAGGTTGTGTGCTTGGTTGCTTTTTGTTTTACTGTAGTAAGGTTATTTATTTCCTGTGTTTTCTTGAAAGGAGCTATATTTGGGGGGTTTTATTTTCCCTTCCAGTGTCTTCTGTAAAGCTGGATTTGTTTTTAGGTATTGTTGAAATTTGTTTTTGTCATTGAATATCTTGTTTTCTCAGTCTATGAGGACTGAGAATTTTACGGGGTATAGTAGCCTGGGCTGACATCTGTGTTCTCTTAGGGTCTGCATGATATCTGTCCAGGCCCTTCTGGCTTTCATAGTCTCTGTTGAAAAGTCAGGTGTGATTCTAATGGGTTTGCCATTATATGTTACTTGGCTTTTTTTCCCTTGCAGCTTTTAGTATTTTTTCTTTGTTCTGTATACTTACTGTTTTGATTATTATGTGGCGGGAGGATTTTCTTTTCTGGTCAAATTTGTTGGGTGTTCTGTAGGCTTCATGTATTCTTATTTGCCTCTCCTTTAACTTGGGGAAATTTTCTTCAATGATTTTGTTGAAAATATTTTCTGGGCCTTGGAGAAGGGAGTCTTCTTTTTCCTCTATACCTATTATTCTTAGGTTTTGTCTTTTCATATTGTCTTGGATTTCTTGGATGGTCTGTGTCAGGAATTTTTTGCATTTAACATTTTCTTTGACAGATACATCGATTTCTTCCATTGTATCTTCTACACCTGAGATTCTTTCTTCCATCTCTTGTAGTATGTTGGCTATGCTTACCTCTGTAGTTCCTGTTTTCTTCCCTATATTCTTCCTCTCCATTATTTCCTCCATTTGTGTTTTCTTTAATTTTTCCAGTTCTATCTTCAGGTCTTGAGTTGTTTTGTTTACTTCCTTCACCTGTCTGATTGTACTTTCCTGTTTTTCTTTTAGTTCCTTCAACTTTGTTTCTTTTATTTCATTCAGTGCTTATAGCATTTTCTTTCTAAATAAACTGTTTGGCTGCAGCTTCCTCTATTTCTTTACAGATGGCAATATTTTGTTTGAGTTTATCTTCCTCTATGTCTTTACGTATCTTATTTGTTTCCTCTGTTATCATCTTCATGAGCATAGTTGTTAGGTCATTTTCTTGGATTTCAGTTATGCTGGGGTATCCAGGGGTACTTGCCCCTGAGTAACTGGGTTCTGGAGATGCCATATTGCTCTGTCTTTTTTGCTTGAGCTTTTATGCTGTCCTCTATCCATTGTGATAGCTTAGGTGTTTGGGATTATTTTCTGGTGGTTCCTGGGGATTCTGTGGTGGAGAGAATCCCCTTTGCAGAAAGCTGGTTTTCCCTGAAGGATGTCTTCTCAGCTTTTTGGGTATAGTCCCTGGATGGCTGGCTTTTTTTCAGGAGTTGCTGCTGCTCACCTCAGGGATAGAGACCTGGGTGGTAACTGTGGTCTTTGTTAGTTGAGAGGGCTCTCCTCTCACCCAGGAAGTCCTGAGGACAGCTGCCCTGTTTCTGGGTTTCTTGCTGTAAATTTAATGATCAGCTGCTGTGACCCAGTTGGACATCTGGTGTGCAGCAACTGTCTGTGCCTGTGTCTGGAGCACAGCTGAGTGATGGCGGCTCGGCCCCCTGGTCTTTGCTAGACTTTTTCCAGGGAAGGATTGGGTGATTTAAGTCAGTACAGTTTCCTTCTTTCCCTGTGGATTCTCTGGAGACAGGGATTCTCAGTCTCTTTTTTTTCCCTGGTGAGCACTACTGGGTCTCTATCTGCTGGCTGGCCACAGAAACTGCCTGTGTCTGGAGCACAGCTGAGTGATGGCGGCTCAGTCTCTGCCTTTCTGGCCTTTGGGAACCTGGGTGTTTGCCTAAACTGGGTAATCTTCCGGAGACCTTTTCGGGGTGGGGGTGTCGGCTGAGTGCTCTGAGATCGGACCAGCCATTTCCCTCCCTGTGTGTTTGCACCAGACAGAGAAACTCATTCGCTGGTGCCCTGGTGCCCACAGTTCTATCTCAGGCAGTGAATCACTTGTGTAGGCAGGCAGGGCTCTGTGCTGGAGCCTGGATCCCCGGCTCTGGCTCTGGGCTGACTCCTGGGGTGCCCGTGGAACCCGAGTCTTTTCCAGGATATGTCTAGGAGACCTAAGGTTGGTCCCAATCATTTCCTGCAGCGTGGGGTTATCTCTCGACTGAAAATTTCAGTCTCTGATAGTGCGGTGCGCACGGTTCAGTCTGGGACCATGTCCAGAGACACTGGCTTGTGGCTCTGGGCTGGGGCTGGGGCTGGCGGCTGGCAGCCAAGCACCTGGTGGAACTGGGATTTCTTCCGCGGTTTAGTTGGGTGAGTTAAAAGCTGATTGAATCCCCCACCGTGGGGAATCCTCTCACCTGGGAACCACAATGACTGTGTTTTATGGCCGCAAGTTCTGATTGCTGGTCACTGTGCTGATCCTGCCGCTGTTGCTCAGAATGAGAGTCCTCCTGGCACCGCCATCTTGCCCCTCCTCCCGCCTTGTCTAGTCTCAATAGGAGTGAAGGTGCACAGTCTTACTGAAACTTGGTATGCCATGGCAGGTTGTGATACCCATGAAGGCAGTTCCCTTTCTAAAGAGAAAAGGAAGAGTGGGTTGAGGGAGGGCAAGAGAGGCTGAGGGAAAACTGCAGTTGGGATGTGAAATAAATAAAATAAAAATGAAAATGAAAAGATTAACAAAAAAAGAAGTTATACGTAAACAAACCAAATAATCCAATTAAAATGGGTACAAAGCTGAATAAAATATTCTCAGTAGAGAAATACTGAATGGCAGAGAAACACTTAAAAATAGTTCAACAGCTTTAGTCATCAGGGAGATACAAATCAAAACAGCCCTGTGATTTCATCTTACACCCATCATAATGGCTAAGATAAAAATCTAAAGTGACAACACATGCTAGAAAGGATGTAGAGAGAGATGAACCCTCCTCCATTGCCGGTGGGAATGTAAACTTGTACAACTACTTTAGAAATTAATCTTGTGCTTTCTCAGAAATTTAAGAACATTGATACATCAAGATCCAGCTATACTACTCCTAGGCATATACCCAAAATATACTTAGGTACACAACAAGGACATTTTTTTCAACCATGTTCATAGCAGCCTTATTGTTAATAGCCAGAATCTGGAAACAAGAGAATATGTTGTACATAAACACAGTGGAATACTACTCAGCTATTAAAAACAAGAAAAACATTTTGGGAAAAATAATCTTGAGTGAGGTAACCCAGAAGCACAAAGACAAACATGGTATATACTCACTCATAAATGGTTACTAGATGTATTATAAGATAAGCATGCTAAAATCTATAGTTCTAAAGAAGCCAATCAACAAGGGATACCCTAGAGAATATGCTCATTCCTCATTCAGAAGGGCAAAAGTGATGGACATAAGAATCAGAAGACATGGAATAAGACAGGAGCCTACCACAGATGTCCTCTGAAAGACTACTGATAGATCTACTGAAGCGGAGGCTGAGACTCATAGCCAAACTTTAGTCAGAATGCATGGAATTTTACAAAAGAAAGGAGAGACAGACAGACATGGAGGGGACTGGACATCCAAAGGGAGACCAACAGAGCCAAATACCTGAGCCCTGGGACACCAGAAAGGAATGATACACCAATCAAGGACAATGTATGGAGAGGACCTAAAACCTCGGCTCAGATTTAGCCCATTTACTCACTCTCTAAGTGGCTTCCCTAGTAAGAGGAACAGGAGCTTTCTCTGTAAGGAACTCAGTGTCAGGCTTCTCCACCTGGGTGTTACAGCCTTGCCAGGTCAAAGAGGAAGGCAGTCAGTATGCAACCAGTCCTGATGAGAACTTATAGGCTGTTTTCAGATAGAAGGGGAAAAGTACCTTCCCTATCAGTGGACTAGTGGAGGGACATAGGTGGATAAGAGTGAGGGAGGGTAGGATTGGGAGAAGATGAGTGAGGGACTCACAGCTAGGATACAAATTGAATAAATTGTATTAAATGATAATAATAATAAAAACATTCTAATAATAGCATTCTTGTTACTTCCTGTTATCGATTGATGTGTAGCTCTTAAAATTTCCCACTGAAATTTCCATTAATACATTTTTTTTGTAAATTTTAACGTTGTTCAATTTATTTGCAGGTTTCCAAAATTCTGCAACAGATCCAGAAAATTCTCAAGTTATATTTTCAAATGCAAAGAGAATTTTATAACTACAAAACTGAAATGATTACATTTACAGTTATATGATGATGGATGAGTAAAATTAAACTGACACATGTTTTTCACTCATTTGGCTTATAAATTTTAATCTTCCCATGTATGTATGTGTGTGAGCAATTATGAGTCATGAAAATAGAAAGACAAACATGAAAGAAAGATAGTTATTTGGAGAAAGATTGGGTGAAAACCAGTGAATGACAGAATGCATGTGACAAGAAAATTTAGTAGAAAATTGGACAGGAAAATTGTGACTGTAAGTTGGGGGTGGGCAGAGAAGGAGAGTGCAGGAGGAGGGTCAGGACAAACAGAAAAATATAAATAAAACTTCCTCTACACAGTAATGGAGAA
Source organism: Meriones unguiculatus (assembly GCF_030254825.1). Lineage (NCBI taxonomy): Eukaryota > Metazoa > Chordata > Mammalia > Rodentia > Muridae > Meriones > Meriones unguiculatus. Next base: position 86,865,608 of record NC_083369.1, on the reverse strand, counting down.
CTAGCATTGATTTCTTATTAAGTATGTAATCACAATCTTTAGAAAATACTTTCATGTTAAAAGGTGGTTACATACGATCAAACACATATGTACAGTAACATTTTTCCTTCCAAATACTTCTTTAATATGTTTAGGGAAACATGAATAATATCTTGAGAAGACAAATATTTGGTTTACTAAATATCTTTGTACTGTTTTGTGGGCTTTACGTTTCACTTTACTGATTGATCATTATTCATTATTCTTGTACATGGGTTACAGTCATTTGATTATAAAGGCTTTATAGAATATCATACTCTCTTTACTAGTGTTTATTGAATTTCAGTTTTTAGTATCCTTAGCTAGTTTGATACTTTTAATATTAATTAATACGTGTGTGTGTTAGAGATTGCATATTTCATAGCACATGTGTGTTTGTCAGAAAGTAAAATTCTGTAGTCAGTCCATTTATTTAACCCCTAAAAGAACTAAAGGTACTGGAGTCATATTTTCAGTTCTGGGCAGCAACTTTATCTGCTGAGCCACATTGATAGCTTCTCATTAACTACTTTTGTAGTCTTATGTTCTTAAAAAAATTAGTAATAGTGGATTGGTACTAAAATTCACATTTTTATTTGAACCCCATTTGTCAGTTCACATCATAAAATATGTCATATACAAAAGAGTGATCAAATAACAGAACATTAAATCATTCCCAATTTGTTTGTTCCTATTGTGATATCTAGTAACTATGTCCTAAGTTTTCATATAGTGAAAATGCTCACCCTGCCAAAATCCATTTATAGATTCAATGCAATTCCCTTCAAAATACCAACAAAATTCTTTACAAACATTGAAAGAACAATTCTCAATTTCATATGGAAAAACAAACAAACTTAGAATTTCTAAGTCAATCCTGTAAAATAACATCTTTTGGAGGTACCTCCATCCCTGATCTCAAGCTCTACTACAGAGCAACAAAAATAAAAAAAAAAAATACATGGTACTGGCATAGAAACAGAATGGTGGACCAATGGAATTGAATGAAAGACCCAGAAATAAACCCACACATCGACAGATATTAGATTTTTGACAAAGAAGCCAAAGCCATACAATGGAAAAAAGACAGCATTTTCAACAAATGGCGATGGTCTAACTGGATATCTATATGTGGAAAAATGCAAATAGATCCATACATACCACCCTGCATGAAATTAAAGTCCGATTGGATCAAAGAATACAACATAAAGCCAGACCAACTAAACTTCTTAAAAAGAAAAAGTGAGGAAGAGCCTTGAACTCATTGGCACAAGAGATAACTTCCTGAACAGCACAGGATCTAAGATCAACAGTCAATAAATGGGACTTCATGAAACAGAAAAGCTTCTGTAAACAAAGGACACTGTCATCAGAACAAAATGACAGCCTATTGACTGGGAAAGGATCTTCACCAAGCCTATCTCTGACAGAAGGCTAATATCCAGAACACATAAAGAACTCAAGAAGTTAAACAGCAACAAATCAAGTAATCTAATAAAAAAATGGGGTACAGAGTTATTCAGATAATTCTCAATAGAGGAATATCAAATGGCAGAGAAACACTTAAAGAAATGTTCAACATCCTTACTCATCAGGGAAATGCAAATCAAAATGACCCTGAGATTTCACCTTACACCCATCAGAATGGCTAAAATAAAAAAAAAAAAAAACTGAAGTGACAACACATGGTGGAGAGGTTGTGGAGAAAGGGGAACCCGCCTCCATTACTGGTGGGAATGTAAACTTGTACAACCACTTTGGAAATCAATCTGGGTATCAAAGAAGATGCTCATACTCACAGCCAAATTTTGGTCAGAGGGCAAGGAATCTTATGGAACAAGGGGGAGGTGTAGAAAGACTTGAAGAAGACAGGAGCTCCACAAGGAGAACAACAGAACCAAGAAATATGGGCCAAGGGGTCTTTGCTGAGACTGATACTCCAGTCAAGTCCAATGCATGGAGATAACCTATAACCTCTATACAGAGGTAGCCAAAGGCAGGCCAGTCACCAAGTGGGTACCCTAGTAAGGGGAGAAGAGGTTGTCTCTGACATGAACTCAGTGGATGGCTTTTTGATCACCTTCTCCTGGGGGAGCAGCCTAATCAGGCCAAAAAGGAAGACAATCAAGCCAGTCCTAATCAGGACTGATTGCTAGAGTCAGATGGTAGGAAAGGAAGTCCTCTCCTATCAGTGGACTAGAAGAGGGACATGGGCGGAAAAGAGGGAGGTAGAGAGGGACTGGTAAGGGTCTGATAGGGGGCTACAACTGGGATATTAAGTGAATAAATTGCTATAAATAAAAAATAATTAAATTATTATAAAACAATACATATGCACATATTGTCGAGTACTTGAATTCACAAAAATACAGCAGAATAGATCATATAGGTAAACTATATATTTTAACCAAGGTTATAGTCAGTGAACATTCTGTATTATCATATATTTCAGAATAACTCTAAAATTGTTTATAATTATTTCTGGATGTCCTCCCAATGTGAACGGATTGTATTAATTATAAGATTTATTATCCCAGTGAATATCATTATGTTTAATCCAAATTGCAGGGGATTTTTTTATATGGAATTTTGCCAAATTGAATGTTTGGCCTAAAAGGAATTGAAGAAAAATCTATTCTGTTTTTGAAAAAAATAGAAAAAAAAAAGAAAAACCTTTGCATAATTTTACGAATTTCTTTATAATTTATTATAATGTGTATTATGCCTTTTCCTATATAACATTTCATTGTATGTTCAGTTCTTATTACTATGGTTCATATTTGGTTAATGTATTTTTATATGCCAATGGTCATTATTATATATTTCACACAGGGAAGGAAGAAAACAGGACTGGCCTCCGGTCACCCAGTATTTCCCTGGAAAAGGTCTTACAAAATGGCGGGTGCACCCAATACCTAAGATAGCCCAATGGGTAGAGGCCAGCGTTAAAGCTCAACCAACAAAAGACAAAACAATATTGCATCTCCAGTACTCAGTTATCCAGGGACAAGTAGCCCTGGACACCCCAGCATAATTGAAATTCAAGAAGATGACCTAACATCTATGCTCATGAAGAGGAAAATAGAGGAAACAATAAAATGCATAAAAACCTAGAGGAAGATAGTCAAACAGATTATGGCCATCCATAAAGAAACAGAGGAAAATAAAAAGAAACAGATTATGGCCATCCATAAAGAAATACAGGAAATTGCAGAAAAACAGTTTGTGACCGTTAGAGAGGAAATACTTCAGTCACTGAAAGAAATGAAAGAAACAAAGGGTTGTTCAAACAAACAGCTGAAGGAATTGAAAGAAAAACAGGAAAATACAGTCAAATAGGTGAAGGAAATCAAGAAAATGGCTCAAGATCTGAAGGTAGAGTTGAAAAATTAAAGAAAACACAAATGGACAAAATTGTGGAGAAAAAGAACTTAGGGAAGAAAACAGGTACTACACAGGTAAGCATAACCAATAGACTACAAGAGATGGAAGAAAGAATCTCAGGTGTGGAAGAAACAATGGAAGAAATCTATGTATCCATCAAAGAAAATGTTAAAAAATTCCTGACACAGGCAGCCCAAGAAATTCAAGACAACACAAAAAGACAAAACCTAAGAGTAATAGGAATAGAGGAAAAAGAAGATTCCCTCCTCCAAGGACCAGAAAATATTTTCAACAAAATCATAGCAGAAATTTTTTCCAACTTAAAGTAGAAGCCAATAAGAATACAAGAGGCCTACAGAACATCCAATAAATTAGACTAGAAAAGAAAATCCTCCCACCACATAATAATCAAAACAGTAAGTATACAGAACAAAGAAAAAATACTAAAAGCTGCAAGGGAAAAGGCCAAGTAACATATAATGGCAAACCCATCAGAACACCTGACTTCTCAACAGAGATTATGAAAGCCAGAAGGGCCTGGACAGATATCATGCAGGCCCTAAGAGAACACAGATGTCAGCCCAGGCTACTATACCCAGCAAAACTCTCCATCTTCATAGACGGAAAAAACAAGATATTCAATGACAAAAACAAATTTCAACAATACCTACAAACAAATCCAGTGTTATAGAAGATACTAGAAGGAAAAATAAAACCCAAGAAAACAAGCTACTTTCAAGAAAACACAGGAAATAATTAACCTCAGTACAATAAAACAAAAAGCAACCAACGCACAAACTCATGAGGAGGAAGGAGGGGCTTATGGGGACAAAGTGCATAAAGTGTAATTAATAAAAAAATAAATAAAAATTACAAAAAAAATAATTTATTTGCCTAGTAAATTTATTCAGCTTAATAAAACTGCTCACCCTGAGTTCCTAATTCATATATATCTTATGTTTTCTCAACAATATAAAAATATCTTTAGTATTGTCTAATATTATATGTTTTTCATTTTGCAAGATATGTTTCTCACACACATATTGAAATATAAGCCTGCAAAAATAAGATTATGTTAAAGAAACTAAGTCAAGGAAGTTGTTTTTTATTGTTCTCTGAGTTCAAGAAAATATATTCATTTCTTTTCATTCTTTTGCAGCCTGATTGATGATAGAAAACACTACTTGTCAACCATAAAGAAAAAGCATAACCTTCACAAGATTCAATGGAAAAATTGAAAATAAATTTATTATGATAAACATCTCCATTTCTGAATGATATTTTTATAATGATATTGTAGTTTTACTTCATTTATACTTAAATAGTGTCTTTATGTTTTCCTTGAATATAAAATTAGTCATAAAATATAGTTTACTATAATGAGAATCACGAAACAGCTTCCAATGAATGTATGACAATATATTAACATATGACTTTAATATATTTACCAATAGAATAATAATATCTATGTTTACGAACAGATTACTTGTTGTTCCCTATGCCCAAAATTCATACACAGGAAGAACTGAAGTAGAAAGTCTTTTAATTTATTATTTTTATCAAACACGTATACTGTTACAGGGTAGTCAGGAAGTAGAGCTTAAAAGATACCTATAGATGAAAGTACTCTACATTATTTTTCTAAAAAAGATCAGGGAGGCTATACTAAAATAAGCATATCAGTAATGTATGTTGACATGGAAAATTGACTATTTTAGAATTTTGTTTTGCTTGAGCAAATGTCCTTATTGTGTACTTGAGCCTCTTTTGGATATATGCCTAGGAGTGGTATAGCTGGATCTTGAGGAAGCGCTATTCCTTGTTGTCTGAGAAAGCGCCAGATTGATTTCCAGAGTGGTTATAGCAGTTTACATTCCCACCAGCAGTGGAGAAGGGTTCCCCTTTCTCCACAACCTCTCCAGCATGTGTTGTCACTTGAGGTTTTGATCTTGGCCATTCTGATGCATGTAAGGTGAAATCTCAGGGTCATTTTGATTTGCATTTCCCTGATGGCTAATGACATTGAGCATTTCTTTAAGTGTTTCTCTGCCATTTGATATTCCTCTATTGAGAATTCTCTGTTTAGCTCTGTTCCTCATTTTTTAATTGGATTACTTGATTTGTTGCTCTTCAGCTTCTTTAGTTCTTTATATATACTGGATATTAGCCCTCTGTCAGATAGAGGTTTGGTGAAGATTCTTTCCCAAACTGTAGGCAGTTGTTTTGTTTTGATGACGGTGTCCTTTGCTTTACAGAGCTTTTCAGTTTCATGAGGTCCCATTTATTGATTGTTGATTTTAGAGCCTTTGCTGTTGGTGTTCTGTTCAGGAAGTTGTCTCCTATACCAATGAGTTCTAACATCTTCCCCACTTTTTCTTCTAACCGATTTAATATGTCTGGTTTTTAATAGCCAGAAGCTGGAAACAACCCAGATGCCTCTCAACTGAAGAATGGATACAGAAATTGTGGTACATCTACGCAATGGAATATTACTCAACAAGGAAAAACAAGGAAATCATGAAATTTGCAGGTAAATGGTGGGATCTGGAAAGGATAATCCTGAGTGAGCTATCCCAGAAGCAGAAATACACACATGTATATACTCACTTATATAGACATATAATATAGGATAAACTTATTAAAATTTGTACACCTAAAGAAACTAATCAAGAGGGAGGACTCTGGATAAAATGCTCAATCCCCACTAGGAAAGGCAAAGAGGATGGACACCAGAAGAAGAAAACAGGAAACAAGTTAGGAGCCTCCCACAGAGGGCCTCTGAAAGGCTCTGCCCTTCAGGATATCAAAACAGATGTTGAGACTTATGGCCAAACTTTGGGCGGAATGCAGAGAATCTTATTAAAGAAGTGGGAAATAATAGATTTGGAGAGGACAGGATGTCCACAAGCAGAGCAACAGAACCAAAATATTTGAGTACTGGGGTCTTTCCTGTGACTCATATTCCAACCAAGTACCATGCATGGAGATAACCTAGAACCTCTGCACTGATGTAGCCCATGAGAGTTCAGTGTCCAAGTGGGTTCTATAGTAATGGGAACAGGGACTGCTTCTGACATGAACTGATTGGCCTGCTCTTTGATCACCTCCCCCTGAGGGGAGAGCAGCCTTACCAGGCCACAGAGGAAGACAATGCATCCACTCCAGAAGAGACCTAACAGATTAGGATCAGAAGGAAGAAAAAGAAACCCTCTCATACCAGTGGACTTGGGGAGAGGTGTGTGTGGAGAAGGGGGAGGAAGAGATTGGGAGGGGAGGAGGGAGGGATCTAGAGGGGGGAAACAAAGTAAATAAAGTATAATTAAAAAGAAAAAAGAATTTTGTTTTGTCCAAGGGAAAATTCATGGACTTAAAGAACAATGGATTTACCTATAATTATTTCTTTTTTTTTTTTTTTTTTTTTTTTCAATGCAGTTTATTCAGGAACATTGAACAATCCTCAGACCGCGGGGAAAGCCAGCCCACAGCTTAAATAGCCTCTGGGTAGCCAACCCAGGCGTGCCACGGGGGCAATGCAGATAGGTCCACATACATGGAAGCAAGCCAGATCCTCGGCCTTAGCCAAATGTGGAGTTGTTCGTGACAGAGAGCACTCACCATCGGGAAGGTGGAAGGCGGAAACCAGCTCCATCTTTAAGGCATAGCATTCCGCAGCTCTCTACAGTTCCCCCTTTTTGTTTTAGACGCATCAGGCAAGAGTAGAGGTCTGATCTCTGATATTAGAAATAAATTGGGACTTTGTACAGATGTTCATTTAGGTGTCATCCACCCAAAGAGCATCAGACCGTCCGATACCTTTTTCTCAGAGGCGGGACCTGGGGCATCAACCCGCATGCAATCAGACATGCTCTTCTCTGGGTCCAAAGCGGCTGACCCTGAGTGCAGTGCTTAGCCTCGCATCCTGAGCGTATCATTTTAGCTTTTTATCGTATCCAACCATGCTTGGGGAGAATGTCCTGCTTCAATGGCTGTAAAGGCCTGAATGATCATGGCTGCATCACACTGTTGTGAGACTCTAATCTTGCATATATGCCACAGGCAAACCAAGGAGACCAACACCAGAAGGCCTGCTAACACTCCCATGCCCACCCATTCCTTCAGATGATTCATGGCTGCAGTAATCCATGTTGATAATCCTGTGGCTAGTCCTGCGTCCACTCCGGTAGAATTTACTGTGACAATGGCCACTCTCAGCTGCTCCATCGTAGTATCGAATTCTCCAGTCCAATTACCTAAAATATAGCTCGACAATTGTTTAGACAGATTTGCAGCGCAGGAAAAATTCTCATGTTGTATGCTAGTGACACAAAGTCCAGCATACTTTCATTGACAGCCAGGTTGAGCGATTTGCCATAGGGTATCGATTTGCTCCTGCAAGAGGTCAATCCTCTGATTGAACACCATCAAGCTTCCTTTTAGTTGAGCATTAATTCCTTTATGTACAACTAAGGCATGAGCTACATTGGCTAAATGATTATTCAGGGTCTGAGCAGTCTGCCCAGTATGACTCATGGCTAATGCCCTGGTGGTAGCTCCAACAGCCGTCAATGAGATGGTAGTAACAATGGTGGCTGTAGTTCCAAGATCCCTTTTCTGTCTGAAGAGAGTCATAGCGTGAGGGGCATCAATGGGCATAGGCATCCAGTGAGGCATGCGAGTAACCAGGGCATACCTAACTTTACTAGCATTCCAGCATTGGGCAAAAAAGCAAGTATCATTACCATAATTACTTGGCTCTATCTGGCTAATAATGAATAAAAATGGGGGATATAGACAAACAGGTGTGGGCTTATAGGAAATATTATGAGAAGCCTTAACCCCTCGTTGGAACATCCTGCGTCAGTTCTAGAACTAGCAGTGGTGGTGTCCGAGGTCTGAGTAGGTTCAGGAGACCATTGCCCCCAGGGGCGAGACGTGCTCCATGCCAATTGACTAACTCCATGTTTTCCTCCAATTTTGAAAGTCATTTAAGGTTCTTAAATTACTTTTTTCCCTTTTTTCTTAAATTTTTCATCAATTACACTTTATTCATTCTGCATCCCCCCATAAGCCCCTCCCTCCTCCCATCCCAATCCCACCCTCCCTCCTCCCTCTGCTTGCATGCCACTTCCCAAGTCCACTAATAGGGGAGGTTCTCCTCTCCTTTCTGATCTTAGTCTGTCAGTTCACATCAAAAGTGGCTGTATTGTCCTCTACTGTGGCCTGGTAAGGCTGCCCCCCCCCCCCAGAGGGAGGTGATCAAAGAGCAGGCCAATCAGATTATGTCAGAGTCAGTCCCTCTTCACATTACTATGTAACCCAATTGGACTCTGAACTACCCTGGGCTACATCTGTGCAGGGGTTCTAGGTTATCTCCATGAATAGTCCTTGGTTGCAGTATGAGTCTCTGGGAAGTTCCCTATGTTCAAATTTTCTTGTTCTTTTGCTCTCCTTGTGGAGACCCTGTCCTCTCCAGCTCTTACTATTTCCCAGTTCTTACCTAAAATTCCGTTCACTCTGCCCAACAGTTGCCCATCAGGCTCAGCATCTGCTTTGATAGTCTGAAGGGCAGAGGCTTTCAGAGGCCCTCTGTGGTAGGTTCCTAGGTTGTTTCCTCTTTTCTTCTTCTTCTGATGTCCATCCTCTTTGCCTTTCTGGATGGGGTTTGGACGTTTAATTAGGGTCCTCTCTCTTGCTTAGTTTCTTTAGATGCACAGGTTTTAGTGGGTTTGTCCTATGTTGTATGTCTATATGAGTGAGTATATACCATGTGTGTCTTTTTGCTTCTGAGACAACTCACTCAGGATGATCCTTTCCAGATCCCACCATTTACCTGCAAATTTCATGATTTCCTTATTTTTCATTGCTGAGTAATATTCCATTGTGTAGATGTACCACAATTTCTGCATCCATTCTTCAGTTGAGGGGCATCTGGGTTGTTTCCAGCTTCTGGCTATTACAAATAAAGCTGCTACAAACATGGTTGAGCAAATGTCCTTTTTGTGTACTTGAGCCTCTTTTGGATATATGCCCAGTAGTGGTATGGCTGGATCTTGAGGAAGCGCTATTCCTAGTTGTCTGAGAAAGCGCCAGATTGATTTCCAGAGTGGTTGTACAAGTTTACATTCCCACCAGCAGTGGAGAAGGGTTCCCCTTTCTCCACAACCTCTCCAGCATGTGTTGTCACTTGAGTTTTTGATCTTGGCCATTCTCATGGGTGTAAGGTGAAATCTCAGGGTTGTTTTGATTTGCATTTCCCTAATGGCTAATGAGGTTGAGCATTTCTTTAAGTGCTTCTCTGCCATTCGGTATTCCTCTACAGAGAATTCTCTGTTTAGCTCTGTTCCCCATTTTTTAAGTGGATTACTTGGTTTGCTGCTTTTCAGCTTCTTTAGTTCTTTATATATACTGGATATGAGTCCTCTGTCAGATAAAGGGTTGGTGAAGATTCTTTCCCAAACTGTAGGCAGTTGTTTTGTTTTGATGACGGTGTCCTTTGCTTTACAGAGCTTTTCAGTTTCATGAGGTCCCATTTATTGGTTGTTGCTCTTAGAGCCTGTGCTGTTGGTGTTCTGTTCAGGAAGTTTCCCCCTGTACCAATGAGTTCTAGGGTATTTCCCACTTTTTTTTCAAGCCGATTTAATGTGTCTGGTTTTATGTTGAGGTCTTTGATCCACTTGGACTTCAGTTTTGTGCAGGGTGACAAGTATGGATCTATTTTCATTTTTCTACATGTAGACATCCAGTTAGACCAGCACCATTTGTTGAAGATGCTATCTTTTTTCCATTGTATGGTTTTGGCGTCTTTGTCAAAGATCAGGTGTCCATAAGTGTGTGGGTTTATTTCTGGGTCCTCTGTTCGGTTCCATTGATCCACCATTCTGTTTCTATGCCAGTACCATGCAGTTTTTAAAACTGTTGCTCTATAGTACAACTTAAGATCAGGGATGGAGATACCTCCAGAAGATCTTTTATTGTAGAGGATTGTTTTAGCAATTCTGGGTTTCTTGTTATTCCATATGAAGTTGAGAATTTTCCTTTCCAGGTCTGTAAAGAATTGTGTTGGTAATTTGATGGGCATTGCATTGAATCTGTAGATTGCTTTTGGTAAGATGGCCATTTTTACTATGTTAATCCTACCAAGCCATGAGCATGGGAGATCTTTCCATCTTCTCATATCTTCTTCTAATTCTTTCTTCAGAGATTTGAAATTTTTTTCATACAAGTCTTTGACTTCCTTGGTTAGGGTTACTCCGAGGTACCTTATGTCATTTGTGGCTATTGTGAAGGGTGTTGTTTCCTTAATTTCTTTCTCAGCCCTTTTGTCTTTTGTATACAGGAGGGCTACTGATTTTTTTGAGTTAATTTTGTATCCTGCCACTTTGCTGAAGGTGTTTATCAGCTGTAGGAGTTCCCTGGTAGACTTTTTGGGGTCACTCATGTATACTATCATATCATCTGCAAATAGTGATAATTTGACTTCTTCCTTTCCAATTTGTATCCCCTTGATCTCCTTCAACTGTCTTATTGCTCTAGCAAGGACTTCCAACACTATGTTGAAGAGATATGGAGAGAGTGGGCAGCCTTGTCTTGTCCCTGATTTCAGTGGGATTGCTTTAAGTTTCTCTCCATTCAGTTTGATGTTGGCTATAGGCTTGCTGTATATCACCTTTACTATGTTTAGATATGTGCCTTGTATCCCTGATCTCTCCAATACTTTGAACATGAATGGATGTTGGATTTTGTCAAAGGCTTTTTCAGCATCTAGGGAGATTATCATGTGGTTTTTTTCTTTCAGTTTGTTAATATGGTGGATCACATTGATGGATTTCCGTATATTGAACCACCCCTGCATACCTGGGATGAAGCCTACTTGGTCATAGTGGATAATATCTTTGATGTGTTCTTGGATTCGGTTTGCAAGTATTTTATTAAGTATTTTTGCATCAATGTTCATAAGGGAGATTGGCCGGAAATTCTCTTTCTTTGTTGAGTCTTTGTGAGGTTTAGGTACCAAGGTGACTGTGGCTTCATAGAATGAATTTGGTAATATTCCTTCTGTTTCTATTTTGTGGAATAGTTTGAAGAGAATTGGTGTTAGCTCTTCTTTGAAGGTCTGGTAGAATTCTGCGCTGAAGCCATCTGGTCCTGGGCTTTTTTTGGATGGGAGACTTTTGATGACCGCTTCTATTTCTTTGGGGGATATAGGTCTATTTAGTTGATTTACCTGGTCCTGGTTCAGCTTTGGTAAGTCAAATCGATCAAGAAAATTGTCCATTTCATTTAGATTTTCAAATTTTGTGGCATATAGACTTTTGAAGTAAGTCCTAATGATTGTTTGGTTTTCCTCAGTGTCTGTAGTTATATCCCCCTTTTCATTTCTGATTTTGTTGATTTGGGTGGTGTCTCTCTGCCTTTTAGTTAGCCTGGCTAAGTGTTTGTCAATCTTGTTGATTTTCTCAAAGAACCAGCTCTTGGTTTCATTGATTCTTTGAATTGTTTTATTTGTTTCCAATTGATTGATTTCAGCCCTGAGTTTGATTATTTCCAGCCGTCTACTCCTTCTTGGTGTGTCTGCTTCTTCTTTTTCTAGGGTTTTTAAGTGAGCCATTAGGGTGCTTGAATGAGCTGTCTCGAATTTCTTTTTGAAGGCACTTAGTGCTATGAACTTTCCTCTTAGCACTGCTTTCATTGTGTCCCACAAGTTCGGGTATGTTGTGTCTTCATTTTCATTGATTTCTAGAAAGACTTTAATTTCTTTCCTTATTTCTTCCCTGACCCAGCTGTCATTTAGTAACAAGTTGTTCAGTTTCCATGTGTGTGTAGGCTTTTTGTTATTTCTGTTATTGTTGAGGTCCAGCTTTATTCCATGGTGATCAGACAAGATACATGGGATTATTTCAATCTTCTTGTATTTGTTGAGGCTTGCTTTGTGACCCACTATGTGGTCTATTTTGGAGAAGGTTCCATGAGGTGCTGAGAAGAAGGTAAATTCTTTTGTGTTTGGGTGTAAAGTTCTGTAAATGTCTGTTAGGTCCATTTGATTCATGACCTCTGTCAGAGACATTGTTTCTTTGTTTAATTTCTGTTTGGTTGACCTGTCCTTTGTTGAGAGTGGGGTGTTGAAGTCTCCCACTATTAATGTGTTTGGATCTATATGTGCTTTAAATTTTATCAACGTTTCTTTCACAAATGTGGGTGCCCTTGTATTTGGGGCATATATGTTCAGGATTGTGATGTCTTCCTGGTGGAATTTTCCCTTGATGAGTATGAAGCGTCCTTCCCCATCTCTTTTGATTAATTTTGGTTGAAAGTCTATTTTATCAGATATTAGAATGGCTACTCCTGCTTGCTTCTTGGGTCCGTTTGCTTGGAAAGTTTTCTTCCAACCCTTTACCCTCAGGTAATGTCTATCTTTGTGTCTTAGGTGTGTTTCTTGTATGCAGCAGATTGCTGGGTTTTGTTTACGTATCCATTCTGTTAATCTGTGTCTTTTTATTGGAGAGTTGAGTCCATTGATGTTGAGAGAGATTAATGACCAGTGGCTGTTAGATCTCTTGATTTTGATGTTGGCTGTGGTCATCAGGTTGTGTGCTTGGTTGCTTTTTGTTTTACTGAAGTCAGGTTATTTATTTCCTGTGTTTTCTTGAATGTAGCTAGCTTTCTTGGGTTGTATTTTCCCTTCCAGTGTCTTCTGTAATGCTGGATTTGTTTGTAGGTATTGTTGAAATTTGTTTTTGTCATTGAATATCTTGTTTTCTCCATCTATGAGGACTGAGAGTTTTGCTGGGTATAGTAGCCTGGGCTGACATCTGTGTTCTCTTAGGGTCTGCATGATATCTGTCCAGGCCCTTCTGGCTTTCATAGTCTCTGTTGAAAAGTCAGGTGTGATTCTAATGGGTTTGCCATTATATGTTACTTGGCCTTTTTCCCTTGCAGCTTTTAGTATTTTTTCTTTGTTCTGTATACTTACTGTTTTGATTATTATGTGCCGGGAGGATTTTCTTTTCTGGTCAAATTTGCTGGGTGTTCTGTAGGCCTCATGTATTCTAATTGGCCTCTCCTTTAGCTTGGGGAAATTTTCTTCAATGATTTTGTTGAAAATATTTTCTGGGCCTTGGAGAAGGGAGTCTTCTTTTTCCTCTATACCTATTATTCTTAGGTTTTGTCTTTTCATATTGTCTTGCATTTCTTGGACGGTCTGTGTCAGGAATTTTTCAGATTTAACATTTTCTTTGACAGATACATCGATTTCTTCCATTGTATCTTCTACACCTGAGATTCTTTCTTCCATCTCTTGTAGTCTGTTGGCTATGCTTACCTCTGTAGTTCCTGTTTTCTTCCCTAGATTCTTCCTTTCCATTATTTCTTCCATTTGTGTTTTCTTTAATTTTTCCAATTCTATCTTCAGGTCTTGAGTTGTTTTGTTTACTTCGTTCACCTGTCTGATTGTACTTTCCTGTTTTTCTTTTAGTTCCTTCAACTCTGTTTCTTTCATTTCATTCAGTGTTTTAAGCATTTCCTTTCTAAAGGCCATAAACTGTTTGGCTGCAGCTTCCTCTATTTCTTTACGGATGGCAATATTCTGTTTGAGTTTATCTTCCTCTATGTCTTTACGAATCTTATTTGTTTCCTCTGTTATCATCTTCATGAGCATACTTGTTAGGTCATCTTCTTGGATTTCAGTTATGGTGGGGTGTCCAGGGCTACTTGCCCCTGGGTAACTGGGTTCTGGAGATGCCATATTGCTCTGTCTTTTGTTGCTTGAGCTTTTACGCTGGCCTCTACCCATTGTGTTATCTTAGGAGTTTGGGGTTATTTTCTGGTGGTTCCTGTGGATCCTGTGGTGGAGAGAATCCCCTTTGCAGAAAGCTGGATTTTCCTGAAGGATGTCTTCTCAGCTTTTTGGGTATAGTCCCTGGATGGCTGGTGTGTTTTCAGGAGTTGCTCACCTCAGGGATATAGACCTGAGTGGTAACTGTGGTCTTTGTTAGTCGAGAGGGTTCTCCTCTCACCCAGGGAAGTCCTGAGGGCAGCTGCCCTGTTTCTGGGTTTCTTGTTGCAAATTTAATGATCAGCTGCTGTGACCCAGTTGGACATCAGGCGCGCCTCAACTGTTTGTGCTTGTGTCTGGAGCACAGCTGAGTGCTGGCGCCTCGGCCCCACTAGACTACTAGACTTTTTCTAGGGAAGGATTGGGTGATTTAGATCAGTACAGTTTCCTTCCTTCCCCGTGGATTCTCTGGAGACACGGACTCCTAGTGTCTTTTTTTGCCCTGGTGCACACTGCTCAGTGTACGCCAGCTGGCTGGCCACAGAAATTTGCCTGTGCCTGGAGCACAGCTGTGTGATGGCGGCTCAGTCTCTGCCAGCTGTCTGGTGCGCAGAAACTGCCTGTGTCTGCCTTTGTGGCTTTTGGGAGTCTGAGTGGCTCCCTAAGCTGGGTAATTTTCCGGGGACCTTTTCAGGTTGGGGGTGAGCTGAGTGGTCTGAGATCAGACCCGCCGTTTCTATCTCTGGCGGCGAATCAGGCGCGCAGGCAGGCAGGGCTCTGTGCCGGAACCTGGGTCCCTGCCTCTGGCTCCGGGCTGGCTCCTGGGGTGCCCGTGGAACCCGCCCGAGTCTTTTCCAGGGGATGTCTGGGTGACCTAAGGCCGGTCCCAATCGTTTCCTGTACCCTGGGGTTATCTCTCGACTGAAAATTCCAGTCTCTGATAGTGTGGTGCCCAAGGTTCAGTCTGGGACCGTGACCAGAGACACTGGCTTGTGGCTCTGGGCTGGGGCTGGGGCTGGCGGCTGGCAGCCAAGCGTCTGGCGGAACCGGGATCTCTTCCGCGGTTTAGCCGGGTGAGTTAAAAGCTCATTGAATCCCCCACCGTGGGGTATCCTCTCACCTGGTAAACACAATGACTGTGTTTTATGGCCGAGAGTTCTGATTGCTGTTCACTGTGCTGATCCTGCTGTGCTGCTGCTCAGAATGAGAGTCCTCCCAGCGCCGCCATCTTGCCCCTCCTCTAATTATTTCTTGTCTGGTCAATATGGTATTATCTAAGGAAACAATTTCAGTGCTAAATATTTATACACTAAGTTATGAACATAAAAATATAAATATATTAATTTTAATATGTGTAGTATTTATAAATACTCCTAATTTTCCATTATTGGTAATATTATGTAAAACCTATTATTTTTACTAGTGTGTAGATTTTGTCTGTATGTGACATATTTGAAAGTGACAGTTATAAACTGGTTATAAATAAAAAAAACAGTATGTGGTGACAAAATTATAAAGAAAGTGGAAACTTCATATATTATAGTTAGTTGAATCCTCAAAAGATAAAAACAAATACCAAATAAGTCGAAGTTTCACTTCCAAATATATATCTAGGAGGAAGTTTTAACCAATGGAGTTTTTGAATGTGATCTTATTAATTAAAGACTCTTCAAACAACTTTATCTTTCATGACTTCTATTTAGAGAAAATTTTGGACATAGATATGATCATGAAAATCTGATGTCAGGTACCACAGTTATATAAGAGAAAGACTACCAAGGCACTAAACACTAAGGTGGAGATATAGTAGTGATTCTACTTTACAGCTGTCAAAGGAAACCTGCTTTGATGCTATCTTGATCAATCTGAGATTAAACTCTTGCTTTATAATTCTTTGAAACATCCTATAAAAGTAAACATCCTAGAATGACAAACATATTAACAAAAAACAAACAAATAAACGAACAAAAAAACAAGCATTTGATCCGAGACTGCCATATAGTCCAACGGTGGAAACAAGTCAAATATCCACAAAAAGAAGAATGACAAAAGGAAATGTGGCATAAATTTAGATAATACTTTAATCATTTCAATAAGATAATAAAGACAAGTAGACTGACAAACATAATAAGATTTTATATGCATTAAATATCTTATAGTCAAATTTGTAGCTATCAAAAGCAGATTAATGATCATCAGGTTTGAGGAACATATGAAAAAATTACTTTCATGGGAATGAGGGTTTATGGAGAGTAATAAAATTAATCTGGGATAAGTTGTTATATTGGTGGTACAAAAATGTGAAAATACTAAAAGCCACTTGAAAATTAGACCTTGGATTCGCAAATAATAAATAATATGTTACATGAATTATTGGTTATTAATACTTTTATTGATATGAAATTTCCTAGAATATATGTAATTATTAAATGATTTGTAGCATTGATGAATGAGAGCAGATTCATACTCATCACATAAATGAGAAAATTGATGTACCGTGTTTTATATGTATATATATATATACACATATATATTTCACTTTTATTGAGTATAAAAATAGACATGTTGGCATAAACATAGACATGTTGATAAATGTAATCAGATATGAATCCACACACCTATGATTTTTATAATGAAGCCAGAAATACACAATGGAAAAAATATAGCATACACAACAAATGGTGCTGGTCAAATTGAATGATTGCATATAGAAGAATGTACATTGATCCATATATATCACCGTGCATAAAATTCAACTTAAAATGGATCAAATAACTTAACATTAAACTGAACCTGATGAGAGAAAAAGTAGAAAAGAACCTTGAATGTAGTGATACAGGAGACTTCCTAAACAGAAAACTGTTAGTGTAGGCAATAGCATCAATAATAAATATTGTGACCTCATGAAACATAAAAGCTCCTGTAAGGTAAAGCATATCATCATTTGGACAAAGCAGCAGCCTACAGAATGGGAAAATATTTTTATCAACTCTACATTAGACAGAAGGCTAATACCCAAAACATATAAAGAAAAAACAACACTCAAATAATCCAATTAAAAATTTGAGTACAGATTTAAACAGAGAATTTACCATAGAAGAAATTCAAATGGTTAAGTAACACTTAAAGAAATGTTCAGAATACTTGGCCATCAGGAAATGCAAATGAAAACTACTTTCACATTCCATCTTACACCTATTAGAATGGGCAAGAACACCAGTGATATTTTATGATTGTGAGGATGTAGAGTAAGTGGAACACTCATCCATTGCTTGTGTGAGTGCAAAGTTTACAGTCACTATGGAAATCCCTCTGGTGGTTCATCAGAAAGCTGGAAGTCTATCTATATCAAGATCCAGATACACCACTCTCAGGCATATACCGAAGGACAATCCATCCTACCATGAGGACACTTATTCAACCAAGTTCATAACTGCTCTATTCACAATACTCAGTGACACGCTATGCTCAAGCTATGCCCAGTGTGGCTCACAGTCCCTCTTTGCTGCCTTTGGATCAAGAAGTAGAATTGTTGGCTCCTCTAGCAGCATTTTTGTCTACTCACTGCCATGTTTCTTTCTATGATGATAATGGACTAAGTCTCCTAATTAAATGTTTTCATTTATAAGAGTTGGCATGGTCATTGTGTCTCTTCACAGCAATGGAAACTCTAAGATACTTATGGATTAAACAAATTATATATAATTTTGTTGGTACATATGTGGTGCAGATAAATAGAGCTGAATTCAAATGATATTGAACCATGGCACTTGAAAGACCAGAAATATCATCATATTCATTTTGTTCATCCTAGATAGCAAATTGAATGTAAAACAGTAATTATTAGAAACAGAAAATTCAGGGAAAAAGCATTTACTGAAATAACCAGTGTGCACTAGCTTAAATTATAATAGACTCATTCATTATTTATACATCCATCTCATTTATGTATATTTTAGAACAACATAGAAAGTCTTTCTCTCCTTCAAATATAGTCCTAGGAGTATTCATTGATAGAGACAATATTTTCTTTAGAGAAACCAGAATTGTTTCACAATGCACATAGAAATGAGTGAGTAAATGAAAACCTCTTTCATAGACATTTGATAAATATTTAATAAAAACTTACCCCAGAACATCTAGTGGCATCAGGACTGAACACTGCCCTGGCAAGTCAGCCCCACCAGGGGGAAGTGATCAAAAATCATGCTACAGAGACAGCCTTCATTACCCTTTCTACAGAATCCTCATGGAGACCAAGAGGCTTATTGGAACATATGTGTGCAGTGCCTAGGTCCAGTTTGTGTTCAGATCTTGGTTGGTGCTTCAATCATCTCAAGCACCCTGGGCCCAGGTTGGTTGGCACTGATGTTTTTCTTGTGGAGCTCCTGTCCCCTCCAGGTTCTTCTATCTTTATCCCCACTCTTCCACAAGGTAACCTATGCTCTGCACAATGTTTGGCTTTATGTCTCCATATTTGTTTCCATCCACTGTTGGTTGAAGCCTCTCAGAACACAGAAATGCAAGGCTCCAATCTGAAAACATAGCAGAATGTCCTTAATAATGTCAGGGGTTGGCTCTCTCCCTTGGAGTGGTTCTCAGGTTGGGCCAGACATTGGTTATAGATTCCCTTACTCTCTGTTCTATCTTTATCCCTGCACATCTTGTAGGCAGGATAATTTTGGGTCAAAGATTTTGAGAGTCAGTTGGGGTTCCATTCCTTCCACTAAGAATCCTGTCTGGTTAGAGGGTGAGAACTTCAGTCTCCATGATCCACACTGTGTGAGGTCTCAGAAAGAGTCACTCCCATATCCTTCCAGGAGCACATCCTGTTGTAGGTCTCCAGGTAATGTCAGAGATACCTCCTCCATGGCTTTTCTTCTCTCTGAAAGCCAGCTGTCCTCCTCCTGTTCTCCCACATCTGATTCCATCCCTCATTTCTCTTAGGAAATGGATTAAATTTTCAATCCAATTAAAAATGGCATACAACACTAAAAAGAGAATTCTCAACAGAGGATTCTTGAATGGCAAAGAAGCTCTTAAAGAAATACTCAACATCATTAGTCATCAGGGAATTGCAAATCAAAACTGTTCTGGGACTCCATCTTACAACTGTCCAAATGGTTAAAGGTCAAAAACAAGTGACAGCACGTGCTGGCCAGAATGTAGAAAAAGAGAAACACTCCATTGCTAGTGGAAGTACAAACTTGCACAGTCACATTGAAAATCAATCTGGTGCTTTCTCAAAAAATTGGAAATAGTTCTACTTCAAGACCCAGCTTACCACTCCTGGGCAAATATCCAAGAGATTCCTCACCATACAATAAGGACATTTACTCAACTATGTCCATAGCAGCTTTATTCATGATAGCCAGAAGTTGGAAATAACCCTTATGTCCCTCAACTGAAGAATGAATAAAGAAACTATGATATATTTACACATTGGAATACTACTGGCCTATTAGAAACAAGGGATTCATGAAATGTGCAGACAAATGGATAGAACTAGAAAAGATCATCCTGAGTGCATTAACACATATCCAGAAAGACACACATGGTGTATACTCACATATAAGTGGATATCAGCCATATCATACAGGATAGACATACAATTCACAGACCAAAGGAAGCTAAGTAACAAGGAGGGCCCAATTGCTTGAATTTCACTCAGAATGGAAAATAAAATAGACAGTAGAAGTGGTTGAAGAAAGAACAGGATAGGAGTGGATTAGCAGGCCTTCTGGTGTTGGTCTCCTTGGTTTGCCTGTGGTATATATGCAAGATTAGAGTCTCACAACAGTGTGATGTAGCCATGATCATTCAGGCCTTTACAGCCATTGAAGCAGGACATTCTCCCCAAGCATGGTTGGATACCATAAAAAGCTAAAATGATATGCTCAGGATGCGAGGCTAAGCACTGCACTCAGGGTCAGCAGCTTGCGACCCAGAGAAGAGCATGTCTGATTGCATGCGGGTTGATGCCCCAGGTCCCGCCTCTGAGAAAAAGGTATCGGACGGGTCTGATGCTCTTTGGGTGGATGACACCTAAATGAACATCAGTACAAAGTCCCAATTTATTTCTAATATCAGAGATCAGACCTCTACTCTTGCCTGATGCGTCTAAAACAAAAAGGGGGAACCGTAGAGAGCTGCGGAATGCTATGCCTTAAAGATGGAGCTGGTTTCTGCCTTCCACCTTCCCGATGGTGAGTGCTCTCCGTCACGAACAATTCCACATTTGTCTAAGGCTGAGGATCTGGCTTGCTTCCATGTATGTGGACCTATCTGCATTGCACACGTGGCACGCCTTGGTTGGCTACCCAGAGGCTATTTAAGCTGTGGGCTGGCTTTCCCCAGGGTCAGATGATTGTTCAAGGTTCCTGAATAAACTGCATTGAAAAAAAAAAAAAAAGTAATGTTAGGTTAAAATAGAGTGTAAGTGACATACAACAAAAGTCAAACTTATGACTGTAAAATTTGTAATAGTATGCAAAAATGGTTCACATAGGTGTATATGGATAATAGCATGCAAATTTATATTGCTTTATATTTAGACAAGTTTTGATTCTAAATAATAGCAATGATACAAACTATTCTTCACTGATAACAAAATACATTTGACTTTTAATGTAGCTGAACTAAATTAATACATGCAGCATATATAAATGTACCATGTTCAAAATATTCATAGACAGAGAAATTATGATTGTTCATTCTTTAAATTCACCAATGAAACCATTTAGGGTAATGTTTTTCTTTGTTTGTATTGCTGAGATTACTGTTTCAGTCTATTTATTTATGACTGTTTTATTCAGATTTTCTATTTCTCATGATCTAGTCTTGGTGTTTTGTATGTTCAGTTTCTTTTAGGCTATATAATCGATTCAATTTATTTTAGGTTATATTATTAATTTGCATATAGTTTTCATTTCTGCCTCCTAAAATCATTTTTGCTTATATGGCACCTTTTACTGGGAAGTTAAGTTCGGTTCCCTACAGGCTCATATATTTGAATGCTTAGGGGATGGCATTAGAAGGTGTGGTCTTTTTGGAGTAGGTATGGCTCTATTGGAGTAGGTGTGTCTTGTTGGAGGAAGTTTGTCACTGGGTGTCAACACTGAATTCAAATGCTCAAGCCAGGTCTATTATTTCTCTCCCTGCTGTCTGACAATCCAGACAGAGAACTGTTGTCTCCTTCTTCAGCGACATGTCTACCTGGGCTGTGTCATGATTCCTTCCATGACAATAATGGACAAAACCTCTGAAGCTTCAAGCCAGACCCAATTAAGTGTATTCCTATAAAACAGTGGCAGTGTCATGGTCTCTCTTCACAGAAATAAAACAATAGACAACAAAGTCTATTGTAATTTTTTAATTTAATTTATATATTTATTTATTACAATTTATCCAATTTCTATCCCCTCTGTAGCCACCTCCCTCATCTCCTCCCAGTCCAACACAACCTCCCTCTTCTCCCTCTATGCCTTTTCTCTAGTTCCCTGATAAGGGAGGACCTCCTCACCTTCTATTTGACCCTAGCTTATCAGATCAGATCAAGGCTTGTTGTATCATCTTCCCCTGTGGCGTGGCAATGCTGTACAGCCCAGGGGGAGATAATCAAAGAGCCAGCCACTGAGTTCATGTCAGAGACAGCCCCTGTACCCTTAATGAGGAAACCCACTTGGAAACTGAGCAGTGAAGGTGCTTCCTTTGAGCAGGAAGTCTAGGTCCTCCATGCACTGATGTTAGTTGGAGTATGGGTCTCTGCAGGGCCCCCTGGACCAAGGTATTTTGGCTCTGTTGTTCTACTTGTGGAGATTCTGTCCCTTCATGGACTTTCTATCTCCCTCTTCTTCCATAGCAAATCCAGCACTCTGCCCAAAGTTTAGCTATGAGGCTCAGTATCTCCTTCAATAACCTGGTAGGGTAGAGTCTTTCAGAGGTCTTCTGTGGAAGGCTACTATTCTGTTCCTTGTCTTTTCCTGCTTCTGTAGTCTATCCTGTTTGCCCTTCTGAATGAGATTAAGCATCTTCCCTAGGGTACTCATTGTTTAGGTTCTTAGGGCTATAGATTTTAGTATGTTTAACCTATATTATGTGGCTAATATATACATATAAGTGAGTATATACCGTGTATATGTGTATAATACCATTGTGTAAATGTACCACACTTTCAGCACCCATTCCTTCGTTGAGGGAAATTTAGGATGTTTCCAGAATCTGGTTCTTACAAATAAAGCTGTTATGAACATACTTGAGCAAATGTCCTTGGTGAATGGTGGGGCATATTTTGAGTATATTCCTAGGAGTGATATTGCTGGATCTTGAGGTAGCACTATCACTAATTGTCTGAGAACGCATCAGATTGATTTCCAGAGTTGTTGTACAAGATTACATTCCCACCAGCAATGGAGGGAGCCCTTTCTCCACATTCACTCCAGCATGTGTTGTCACTTGAGTTTTTTATCTTAGCCATTCTGATGGGTGTAAGATGAAACCTCAGTGTCTTTTTGATTTGCATTTCTTTAATGATCAAAGGCATTGAACATTTTTGTCTAAGTATTTCTTTGTCATTCAATATTCCTCTGTTGAGAAATCTTTGCTAAGCTCTGTACCACATTTTTTTAGTGGAATTACTTGATTTTTTGGTGATTAACTACTTGAGTTCTTTGTATATTCTGGATATTAACCCTTTGTCAGATATAGGGCTAGTGAAGATCTTTTCCCCATCTGTAGACTGCCATTTTGTTCTAATGACAGTGTCCTTTGCTTTACAGAAGCCTTTCAATTTCATGAGGTCCCATTTTTTAATTGTTGATCTTAGAGTCTGTGCTGTTGTTGTTCTGTTCAGGAAGTTGTCTCCAGTGCCAATGAGTTCAAGGTTCTTTCCCAATTTTTCTTCTAACAGATTTAGTGTGTCTGGTTTTATGCTGAGGTCTTTCATCCGCATGGACTTTGACTTTGTGCAGGGTGATAAATATGGGTCTATTTGCATTTTCTACATGTATACTTCCAGTTAAACCAGCACCATTTGTTGAAGATCCTGACTTTTTTTTCCTTTTTCCATTGTGCAGTTTTGGCTTCTTTGTTAAAATTTAAGTTTCCATAGGTGTGTGGATTTATTTCTGGGTCTTCTATTCAATTCCATTGATCCGCCATTCTGTCTCTATGCCAGTATCATGCTGCTTTTATTACTGTTGCTCTTTAGTGCTACTTGAAATCTGGGACAGGGATACCTCTAGAAGATCTTTTATTACACAGTTTTGTTTAAGCTATTCTTTTTTTTTTTCATATGAAAATGAGAATTATTCTTCATGTTCTGTAATAAAATGTGTTGGTATTATTATGGGAATTGCATTGAATCTCTAGATTGCTTTTGACAGGATGGTCATTTTAACTATGTTAATCCTACCAAAATATGAGCATGGGATATCTTTCCATCATATTATATCTTCTTCTATTTCTTTCTTTAGAGACTTGAATTTTTTTTCAAATAGGTTTTTCACTTTCTTGGTTAGAGTTACACCAAGGTACTTTATGTTATTTGTGGCTATTTTGAAGGCTATTGTTTCTCTAATTTCTTTATAGCCCCTTTGTCATTTTATACAAGAGGGCTACTGACATTTCTGTCATAATTTTGTGTCTAGCCAGTTTACTGAGGGTGTTTATCATCTCAAGAAGTTCTCTGG
The DNA here is from genome assembly GCF_030254825.1 of Meriones unguiculatus. Taxonomy (NCBI): domain Eukaryota; kingdom Metazoa; phylum Chordata; class Mammalia; order Rodentia; family Muridae; genus Meriones; species Meriones unguiculatus. The sequence goes on along the minus strand of NC_083369.1, from coordinate 86,841,746 downwards.
TAGAATTTTGGGGATCACTCATATATACTGTGAAATTCTCTGTATGGTGATGCTTTGACTTCTTCCTTTCTAATTTGTATCCCCTTGATTTCCTTTAGTTGTCATGTTGTTCTAGCTAGGACTTCATAAACTATGTTGAAAAGATACAGAGAGAGCCTTGCCTTGTCCTTGATTTTGGTGGAATTGATTAATTTTCCCTCTATTTATTTTGATCTTGGCTATCCCCTTGCTGTATATTGCTTTAGTATGATTGGCTATGTGCCTTATATCCCCGATCTGTCCAAAACTTTAAACATGAATGCATGTTTAATTTTGTCAGATGCTTTTTTGGCTTCTAAGAATATTTTGATGTGATTTTTTTTTCTTTCAGTTTGTTTATATGTTGTAATACATTGATGGATTGTCTTATGTTGAACCACCCCTGAATGTCTGGGAGGAAGCCACTCTGGTCATTATGGATGACATCTTTAATGTGTTCTTATATTTGGTTTACAAGTATGTTGTTGAGTATTTAGGTCAATGTACATAAGCTACATTGTTCTGAAGTTCTCTTTCTTTGTAGGATCTTTGTGTGGTTTAGGTATTAGCGTGACTGTCGCCTCATAGAACAAGTTTGGTAATGTTCCTTCTATTTGTATTTTGTGGACTATTTTGCAGAGTATTGGTGTTAACTCTTCCTTGAAAGTCTGGCGGAATTCTGTACTGAAACCTTCTGGACCATTTTTGGGACAGGAGAATTTTGATGACAACTTCTATTTCTTTAGGGTATACAGGACTATTTAGTTTATTTACCTGATCTTGATTCAGCTTTTGTAAATGGAATCTATTAAGAAAAATGTCCATTTCATTTAGATTTCCTTTTTGTAGTAAAATAATATTTATTAGATTAGTTTACATAATACGGTTTTAATAGTCTTCACATTGGAGGTTCGGTCTATTAGCCATTTTGATCTACAGCTGAAAGATTTTTGGAGGGCCATGGTGTTCCTTTCTGATTGTAAGGCTATAGAAACTGGTTCTGTAGTCAAAAATTGATGGCAACAGGAGCAGCAGCAAAGCAGATGAACTTGCCAGTGAGACTCAAATGCAAATAGGCAAAAAGCAAATGCTTTTCTCTCAGACATCATTTTATTTAGATTGCTTGGCTAAAGGTGTCACCTACCTTTATGGTGGATTTTTCTATGACAGTTGTTCTGTTCAGGAAAACATCTCAAGTTCTATGAGGCTTGTCTCATAGTTTACTTCAAATCCAGTCAAGTTGAAAGCCAATATTTGCCATCAAATTTTTCTACAATGCATAATGATCAGATCAGGATATCAGTGGTTTTAAGCCTTTAATCTTTTCTGTGTATTAGAGGGTATTAAATGCTTCTCCTATATCTAGTTTGAAATGTATAATTATATGTAGCTATTGCTACCCTGTTGCACTGTAGAACATTAGAACTACTTTAGGTCTGTTAACTGTGCTGTGCTATTCTCCTCTCCCTCCCTCTTTCTTTCCCTGTACCATGCCTCGGGTCCTTTTACCCTATCTAACCATAATCAGCTTCTTTTTTATTCTCTATTTCATAACAACATAATTTTTAGTTTCTAGTAATACATATTACCAACAAAACTTATTACCTTAAACATATTGATAGTATAGTTCAAGTCTCCAAATACCTGGATTTAAAACTGGTTATGGGGTTTTAATGAACTATCTGTAAGTTAAAGGCTTTGGGACTAAACATAATAAGATATGTACAAGGTTGCAGAGCCTTGACAAAAATATCAATTTTCTAGCTTCATTTTCCAAACAGTAAATTAAAATAAATATTTAACATATTTATATGTATGTGTATACAAATTCCCATTACTGTACGCATATCTACAAAGTTGTTTATTTATTGCATAGATTCCATAAAATAGACATCATATGATCTATTTAAAGAATAGTATATTTGTGGGCATTTAGGCTGATTTTATATTTTGCTATATATATTTTGGATTAGACATCTATGAACCCTTACATATAAGCATAAATTTTTATTATTTTCTATGGAGACTTAGCCTCAAAACTGCTTGAGAATATTAAGATCCATTGAATAAACAGCACATTATTACATTGATTTTAAGGACACTATCAATAGGTTTTTAATTATCTCTAGGTAATGTAAAATACATAGCATAACAAAACTGCTATAAAAGTAGTCATTTCATTCTATTTTAAAAATTTATTTATTTATTTATTAACATTACACCCTACTTGTAGCCTCCTCCCTCCTCTTCTCCTGGTCCCACCCGCCCTGCATTTTTTCCCATCCCTCCTCCCGTATTTGTCAAGAAGAGAGATCCCCACCCTCCCACCCACCAGACCACTTGATGTGACCATCAAGTCATTATCAGGACTGAGTTCATCCTCTTCCCCTGAGGCCTGGTGAGGCAGCCCCATCAGGGGTTGTGGGATGGGGGTGGTGGTGATCAAAAAGCAGGCAACAGAGCCAATGTCAGAGTCATCCCAGACTACTCTTCTTACTAGGGAACTCACATGAACCCTTAGCTGCTCATCTGCTACATCTTTGTAGGGGGCCTAGGTCCTTTGTACTTCAGTCTCCACAAACCTCTCTATGCCCTTTTTAGTTGGCTCTGTTTTTCTTCTTGTTGGTCTTCTTCTGTCACCTCTAGGTTCTCCTATCTTTTCTCTCATTTTTCTACAAGATTCCCTACACTTCATCCAATGTTTGGCTGTGAATCTCACCAACTGTTTCAGTCTGCTACTGGGTGGAGCCGCAGATGTGTTGAACTCCTGTCTGTGAGCATGACAAAACATCTTTATCAGTGTCAGGGGTTGTCAGTCTCCCAGGGAGTGTGTCTCAGTTTAGACCAGGCATTGGTTGGACATTCCCACAATCTCTGATCTATTTTTATCTATGCACATCTTGTAGGCACAGTAATCTTTTTACTCTCTTACTTAAAAAATATTCCAGCTCACAGAGCAAGAGAATCTAAGCAGTGCTGATGAGACATGATTGTCTAGGATAAGATAACTGAGCCTGATAGGCAACTGTTGGGCAGGTGAACGGAATTTTAGGTAAGAACTGGGAAATAGTAAGAGCTGGAGAGGACAGGGTCTCCACAAGGAGAGCAACAGAACAAGAAAATTTGAACACAGGGAACTTCCCAGAGACTCATACTCCAACCAAGGACTATTCATGGAGATAACCCAGAACCCCTGCACAGATGTAGCCCAGGGAAGTTCAGAGTCCAATTGGGTTACATAGTAATGTGAAGAGGGACTGCTTCTGACATAATCTGATTGGCCTGCTCTTTGATCACCTCCCTCTGGGGGGGAGCAGCCTTACCAGGCCATAGTAGAGGACAATGCAGCCACTTTTGATGTGAACTGACAGACTAAGATCAGAAAGGAGAGGAGAACCTCCCCTATTAGTGGACTTGGGGAGTGGCATGCAAGCAGAGGGAGGAGGGAGGGTGAGACTGGGAGGGGAGGAGGGAGGGGCTTATGGGGGGATGCAGAATGAATAAAGTGTAATTGATGAAAAAAAAAGATAGCAAGAGAAGAGGGCTGCTTCTTTCAGTGGACTAAGGGAAGATCATGGAATGGGAGAGGATGGAGGGATGGTGGGACAAGCAGGAGATGGGACGGGGTTACAGCTAGGACACAAAGTGAATGAGCTGCAGTTAATAAAAAATAAATTCAAAAATAAAAACAAATATGACAAATGTTATGAGTCATAATATAAACAAGTTAGATAATTTTTAATTAATTTGTTTTTTAATTACAGTTTATCCACTTTGTATCCAAACTGTAAACACCTCCTTCCTCATCTCCAAACCCCACCTGCCCTCCCTCTCTCTTCTACTCCCATGACCCTCCCCCAGTCCACTGGTATGGGAGGTCCTCTTCCCCTTCCATCTGAGCCTTACCTATCAGGACTGGCTGCTTTGTCCTCCTCTGTGGCTTGACAATGATGCTGCCCCATCAGGGAGAGGTGATCAAAGAACCAGCCACTGAGTTCATGTCAGAGACAGTCCTTGTTCCCTTTACTAGGGCATCCACATGGAGACTGAGCTGCTATCTGTGAAGGGCTCCATGCAATGTCCTTGGTTGGAATAATAATCTCAGAAAAGAACCCTGTTCCCAAAGTTTTTGGTTCTATTGTTTTACTTATGGAGCTCCTATCACCTCCAGGTCTATCACCTGGATATTTTAATTTTCATAAAGTTCCCTGCACTCTGCCCAAAGTTTCACTATGGGTGTCAGGATCTTCTTCTATGCCCTGCTGGTTAGAATGTTTCAGAGGCCCTCTGTGGTAGGTTCCTATCCTGTTCCTTGTTTTCTCCCTCTTTCAATGTCCATCCCATCTGCCTTTCTGAATGAGGATTGAGCATCTTACCCAGGGTCCTCCTTCTTGATTAGCTTCCTTAGGTGTACAGATTTTAGTATGTTTATCCTTTATTATATGGATATGGCTAATATCCACTTATAAGTGAGAATATACTCTGAGTGTCTTTCTGCTTCTGGGATAACTCACTCAGGATGATCTTTTCTAGTTCCCACCATTTACCTGCAAATTTCATGATTTCCTCCTTTTTAATTGCTGAATAGTATTCCATTGTGTAAATCTACCACAATTTCTGTACCCATTCCTCAGTTGGAGGACATCTGGGTTGTTTCCAGGCACTGGCTATTACAAATAAAGCTTCTGAAAACATGCTTAAGCAAATGTCCTTGTGGCATACTTGAGAATATTTTCTATATATGCTTAGGATTGATATAGCTGCATCTTGAGGTAGAAGTAATCCTAATTTTTGAGATTGTGCATTATTGATTTCCAAAGTGGTTGTACAAGGTTACATTCACACCAGCAATGGAAGAGGGTTCCCCTTTCTCCACATCCTCCCCAACATGTTACTTGAGTTTTTGATCCTAGGTATTCTGATGGGTGTAAGGTGAAATCTCAAGGTCATTTTGATTTGCATTTCCCTGATGACTAAGGACATTGAACATTTCTTTAAGTGTTTCTCTCCCATTCGATATTCCTTTATTGAGAACTCTCTTTTTATCTCTGTACCCCATTTTTTAATTGGATTACTTGATGTGTTGGTGTTTAACTTCTTGTGTTCTTTGTATAGGCTGGATATTAGCCCTTAGTTAGATAAGGTTAGATAGAGTTGGTGAAGATCCTTTCCCAGTTATAGGCTGTCGTTTTGTTCTGATGACAGTGTCTTTTGCTTTACAGAAGATTTTCAGTAAATAAATGATGTCCCATTTATTGATTGTTGATCTTTGATCCTGTGTTGTTGGTGTTCTTTTCAGGAAGTTGTCTGTTGTGCCAATGAGTTCCAGACTCTTTCCCACTGTTTCTTCTAACATAGTTAGTGTATCTGGTTTTATGTTGAGGCCTTTGATCCACCTGGACTTTAGTTTAGTGCATGGTGATAAATATGAATCTATTTGCATTTTTCTACATGTGGACATCCAGTTAGACCAGAACCATTTGTTGCAGATGTGATCTTTTTTCATTGTATGGTTTTGTTTGCTTTGTCAAAAACCAAGTATCTATAGGTGTGTGGGTTTATTTCTGGGTCTTCTTGATCCACCATTCTGTTTCTATGCCAGTTCCATGCAGGTTTTATTACTATTGCTCTGTAGTACACCTTGAGATCAGGTTAATGGGGAAGGGCAGAAATCTATCTGAGCCTAAAGCTCCTCCTTTGCCCCACAGGCCTCCTTGGGGAGGTGGACAACGGAACTTAGGTCAGGTGCCTAGCTCAGCTCCACTGAGTTCTCTGACTATGCTGGGCTTGCTATTTTTGGCCTATGTGACTCAATCTTCTGGGACCATGGCGGATAGATCGCTGTGCCTAGAGCTGCTCCAGTGTCCAACGTGTTTCCTTAAGATAGTGGGGAATGGAACCTGGGTCCCAAGCTTAGCTCATTTCTGCTTTGTTTACTGTCTGTGCTGTGCTGGCTGATTCTGACCTAGCTGAACCAGGTAGGGGAGAGTAGGCAAAATGGATCTGTGCCTTCCCTATAGTGCCAGAATTTGTCCCTTCCACTGGGCAGTGAGAACGAGTGCCACTAGCTGCTGTGATCAGGAAGGTGTCCACAGAATGTAGAGTGGTCTCCAGGGTTTGGAAACAGGATCCTCTAGTACCCAGAAAATATGCACAGAATTGTGAATGTGGGTGCCCAGGTTTGGAGTCTCACCACAGTGCAAGAATGTATTCACTCTGCTGGCAGTGAAAGTGATTGCCCAATGACACAGCTTCCTGGCTCTCCTTCCAGGAAGATATCCACAGAAAGTGACCTTGGTTGTTGGGTGTCCTAAGGTTGTGGAGTAAGAACTGAGCATGCCCTTATGATGCCTGTCTGGAAAGATATCCACAGATGATGTGTTTGGGCAGGTGGGTGGCATAAGGCTATAGAGTAGGAGTCCTTTGTGCATGCTGCTGGTCCCAGAAAATTATCCACTGATTGTAGATACTAATGGGTGGCCAAGGGCTGAGGTGTCAGAGCAGAGGGAGCTACAGCTGCAGGTCCTGGAGGGTTCCTGCAGGTGGTTTAAATCTGCAGGTTAGAAGACTCCCTCATCCACACCCCACTTACGCAGCTGCTGGGAAACTCTGGAATATATCCACAGATGGTGAGTTTGGGTGAGTGGCCTAGGGGCTGCAGGGTCCCAGGCCAGAAAGTTAGCACTGGTCCCAGGAAAGTATTTGCAGATGGTGGGATTGTGCAGGTAGCCTAGGGCTGCATCAGTGCAGGGCTGGAGCCTAGGAATTTTTCTCCATATTTTCTGGGTAGCCTGAAGATGGACCTTCAAGTATCCCTGCGGATTTTCCTCTCACCTGGGAAACACCAATAGCCTGCTGGTCACCCTGATCTCCTTGCTGTGCTGCTGTTCAGATACCCAGCCTGGTCAGCACAGCCATCTTGGATCTGCTTTTTACTGTGATTTTATCTCTTGTGATTTTTTTTTTAAATATGGAATGGAATACTAACAAATTATCTCTGACAATCTTATGTAAAATGCAAAGTTATTTCTGTTCCTCCCATTGTTCTTAGTAATGACGAGGATACCTTTATATTTATCAAAAGCTTAAAGCACTATAGCTGGGAAGATACTCAGCTACTCTAACCCAACAATACGGGCGTGGCCTACTTTCCAATCCTGTGGCCCATAACCTGCCATATTTAACTCAGCCTTCCAACTCCTACTTCTTCACTGTCCTGATGGTAACTCCTGCCTTTCTTTCTGGTTCTAAGACCGTTTCCTTAGGCTCAGAAATCCCACCTTATACTCTTCTTCTCAGCCATTGGCTGTTCAGCTTTTTATGTAGCCAATCAGAAAGTGATGGAGAACAATGTTTACAAAAGATTGAAATAGGAGATGCTTCATTATAATGACAATTCCAAGGTCCAGACTGCAACCAGTTCTCTGGGTACAGAAATCACCACTTGAATAGTACAGGGAAAATCATTAAGGAGTGCATAGAAATATCTCTCCAACAATCTTAAACATCTACCATCCTATATTTGTGAGTGCTTTAACAAAGTTTTATTGTCACACAAAGAAAACTCCTGCAAAATAAATCTATAACATTCAGTCCATTAGAACTTTAACATATGTATTTAGAGATCTTTGATTAACATATTCCATTGTTCAAAGGTACATATGGATAAATATTCACCACCCCCCCAGATTACATGAGGCATGAAGCTCCTAATAATTATTTTATTTTTTCTAGTTATTTGATGATAATCTCATTGAGTTATACTTATTTCTGTGAACAGAGTTTAACTCCTTTCTGTAGAAACTGTAGGAAGTTACTGAGGTGTCAGAGCAGAGGGAGCTACAGCTGCAGGTTCTGGAGGGTTCCTGCAGGTGGCCTAAGTCTGCAGGGTAGAAGACTATAAAATTTATGTGGGAAGTTTAGATGAAAATTCCTGTTTAAAGCAAAAAAAAATGTACTGTATGAAATATAAAGATATGACATGACATTGGAATTCATTTCTACTAGTACCATTTAGAAAAATGTCTGATGTGAGTATTGGGACTCATTTGTTCTGGAGAAACAATATCCACACTGAAGAGTTAAGTCATTTCTACAACCCATTAAGTAACTCTTAACATTGCAGGCAAGTTTTTACTTGTTTTCTTTCCAGTACTGAGACTTCATTCTCTTTCTTAGTTGATAATACAGGACTCTTTTATAAGATAAAATATGTTCTAAACAGTATTATTGTCAATGTCTATAAGCACAAAATGCTGTCCTTGGCCTTAGTCTTAGAAATTCCTGATTAAAACTACCTTCATTTTAGGATAAAAGTACATTTTGTTTCTTCACATGTAAAACATTTTTCCATATTTTATTTTTAACATCACCATACTATATTACATACATAATACAGTTATGTGACCTTTTATTGCTTTCTCTTTCTTTACTTTGCTGTCATTTTTCTATCTTAGACTCAGTGAAGCTTTTCAGTTTTATTTTTTATCAGAGCTAAACCAACTCCAAGTTTTATATTTTTCACATTGTAATTCATTTTTCTATTTTGATTATTTCTATGCAAATATGTTCTATTTCCTTGCATTAGTTTTGGGCTTATTTTGTTGCTTTTTTTATTCTTAATAAAGTAGGTGCTAATTTACATTATTTTAACTTTCAAATTATTACTATGTGGCTGTATATCAAAAGTGTTCCTAGATACATTTTTGCTTTTAGTTGCTATAAATGTATACTCAAGTCCACATTTTATGTCATCTTTCTTTGATTTCAAAATAGTGGAGTTTTTTTAATTCATTTTAGATTTTTATCATTTGATTCATTTTTGAGGTAATAATTAGATCATGTATTCTTTTTCCTTCTTTCACCCAAATCCTCCCATGAAACCTGTCTTGTACTCTGGCAAATTAATGGCCAAATTTCCTTAACTGTTACACGATTCTATATACATGTATACACATATGATTCAAAATATAACCTGCTTAGTCTGTATAATGGTATCTTACTGTGTATTTTCAGGGTTTATAATATGGTATTTTTTCCATGGGTGTATACATATATTACATTGCTATTATTATTTAAAATAATAGAGTAATTAAATGAAGCAGTTACATAGAAAAAATAAATTAAAAGCATCAAAATCAGAAAGAATTAACATTGTGTCTTTTAGACAGAACATAATATTACATTAAAATAGTACTATACACACTTATAAAATATCTTAAAAACTAATGCATGTTGAATATGCTATCCTTATTTCCATTGGATGGTTTTAGATATTTTGTGAAAAATCAAATATCTGTAGGTGTGTGGGTTTTATTCTGAGTCTTCTATTTGATTCCATTTATCCACCATACTGTTTCTATGCCAGTGCCATGCAGTTTTTATTACTATTGCTGTGTAGTACAGCTTGAGATCAGTGATGTAGATACATTCAGATAACCTGTTGTTATACAGGATTGTTTCAGCAATTCTGTTTTTTTTTTTTTTTTAATATGAAATTGAGAATTGTTCTTTCAAGTTCTGTAAAGAATTGTGTGGGTATTTTGATGGGAATTGCATTGAATCTGTAGACTGATTTTGGATGAATGGCCATTTTCACTATGTTAATCCTACTGATCCATGAGCATGGGACATCTTTCCATCTTCTGATATATTCTTTAATTTCTTTCTTCAGAGACTTAAAGTTTTTTTTTTTCAAAAAGTTCTTTCACTTGCTTGGTTAGAGATAGCATCTTCAACAAATATTGCTTGTCTAACTGGATGTCTACATGCAGAAAAATGCAAATAGATCCATATCTATCACCCTGAACAAAACTAAAGTACAAGTGGATCAAAGACCTCAACATAAAATCAGACACACTAAACCTGTTAGAAGAAAAAGTGGGGGAAAGTCTTGAACTCATTGAAACAGGAGACAACTTCGTAAACATTAACACCAACAGAACAGGCTCTAAGATCAACAATGAAACTGAAAATCTATACAAGAAAGGAAACTGTCAGCAGAACAAAACAACAGCATACAGGCTGGGAAATGAGCTTCACCAACCCTATATCCAACAGAGGGTTAATATCCAGAATATATAAAGAACTCAGGAAGTTAATCACCAACAAATCAAGTAAACCAATTAAAAAATGGGGTACAGAGCTAAACAGATATTCCTTTGTAGAGGAATGTCTAATGGCAGAGAAACACTTAAAGAAATGATCAATGTCCTTAGCCATTAAGGAGATGCAAATCAAAATGACCCTGAGATTTCATCTTACACCCATCAGAATGGCTAAGATCAAAAACTCAAGTGACCACGCATGCTAAAGAGGATGTGGAGAAAAGGGAACCCTCCTTCATTGCTGGTGGGAATGTAAACTTTTACAACAACTTTGGAAATTAATCTGGTGCTTTCTCAGACAATTAGGAAAAGTGCTACCTCAGGATCCAGCTATAACACTCTTAGGCATATATTCAAAATTTGATCAGGTATACAACAAGGTTATTTGCTCAAGCCCGTTTGTAGTAACTTTATTTATAATAGCTATATTCTGAAAACAACCTAGGTGTCCCTCAGTGGAGGAATGGATACAGAAATCGTGGTACATTTACACAATGGAATACTACTCAGCAATTAAAAACAAGAAAATCATAAAGATTGCAGGAAAATGGATGGAACTAGAAAAGATCATACTGAGTAAGGTATCCCAGAATTAGAAAAATTCACATGGTATTTACTCACTTATTAGTTGATATTAGACGTATAATATGGGATGAACATACTAAAATTTGTCAACCTAAATAAGCTATATGAGAAGGATGACCCTGTGTAAGATGCTCAATCCTCATTCAGAAAGGTAATCTGGATAGACAAAGAAAGCGGGAGAAAACAGGGAACAGGACAGGAGGCTACCATAGAGGGCCTCTGAAAGACTACCCAGCAAGGTGTCAAAGCAGATGCTGAGACTCATGGTCAATGTTCTGCAGAGTCCAGGGAATCTTATGTAACACGAGAGAAATAGAAATATCTTCAGGGGACAGGAGCTCCACAAGAGAGCAAAAGAACCAAAAATCTTGGCTGAGGAGTCTTTACTCTGGCCATGCATGGAGATGACCTAGAAGTACTACATAGATTATAGCCTGTGGCACCTCATTCTCTAAGTGGTTTTCCTGGTAAGTGGAAAAGGGGCTGTCTCTGATATGAACTCAGTGGTTGGCTTTTTGAACATATCTCCCTGGGGGATGCATGCTTGCAAGGCCACGGAGGAATACAATGCTGCCTGTCCTGATGAGATCTGACAGGCTATGGTCAGAAAGAAGAGGAGGAGGACCTCCTCTATCAGTTGACTAAGGGAGTGTCATAAGGGGAGAAAAGGGAGAGAGGGTCAAACTGGGAGGAGATGAAGGAGTGAATAAACTACAAGTGATAATTAATAATAATAATAATGGTAATGATAATAAAGAATCTATAATGTGTACAGATAAAAAAACCACTGATTCTAAGTTTAATGTGACAATCATGAAAATTAATTTTCATTTGATATTTAAATGTTTAAATGACAGAGGTAAAACAATTCCTCTTTTTGTATCTGGTAAGGCAATTAATCTATTAGTTATGGAAATAGAATAATAATATGCTTAAAAGATATATTCAGTAAAGAAAAACATAATTACAAATCAATTATATTCATATTTATAATGGATATATAATAAATTACACATATATAACCTATGTATTATATATAAATGGGATACTAATAAACCATGAAAATTACCAGTTTCTTCATTAAAAATAGTGATATATATTAATAGAATTTTTGCAATAATTATATTCGAGACAAATCAAGTGTATAAAAATACCATTCTTCAAACATTTTAAATATTTAAAGTTATCTAGTCATGATCACATTTCATATACTAGATGCTTATTATTAAAATAGTCAACTGTTACTTTAAAATTAATATATATGTTTTACTGATTTCATTGCACTAAGCAAGAATCAGTAGTCAAGTTTGATTGTATGACTGAGATTGTGTTTGGTAAAATCATCTGATTAGAGAGTAATCATCATTAATAGATTAGAGGGAGTTAAATTACAGTTACTAAAAATTACTTTTAAGTATAATACAGCTTAATTTCCAAGCTACACTCATCCTTCAAAGGGAAAAGAATGCATTTAATCCATGTGCTTAAAATATGTCTGCATACCTATTAATGTGATGCATAATAATGGCTTTGGTCATTTAAAAATTAAAAGTATGTAATTGAACAATTACTACAGTCACACTGCCTGAAGGAACTATTTGTCAAGAGAATTATATATGGGCCAATTATATTCACTCAACCTTGAAGGATATATCTTCTTATTTGAACAAATTACTATTACTCTTCATCTTTCCCTCCCCCAAAGTTTAACTATCAGATTTCACAATTTACTTTTTGTAAAATGAACATTTTATAATACCATATTTTTAATTTAATACATTTTAAGTATCCACAATAACATCATCATAATAATAAAATAACAGAAAAGTATTAAAAAATAAAATAAATCTTCAGCCGTGAAGAATGTGTGCAGAATCCTAGAAACAGAGGTAACATTTGGGCTGCATAAGTATTTTCATTCTTTTCCTTATCAAAGTGACTTTGATTTAATGTATACTCTGATCATATTATTTCCCAGCTAGAAATTCACCATAAGTAGATAATTGGAAAAAAGTGGAAAATATCTCATGGAAAGAAAAATATTGTAATCAAGAGAAAAACAGTGCCAATTTTGCAGTAGACGTTAGAGAACAGCACTTGAGCAATGTCCAAAGAGAGTTACAGGCCTCTGAGCATTCGCCCTACATGAGATATCTTTACCAAATTCTCTCATCAAAGCTCAGGATCTATTTGGAAGAGAAGAAAAAATTTTTGTGAGAACAAGAGGTGGAGGATGACTCTAAGAAAAAAAGCATTTTCCAGATATGTCTGGGCTGTTACACATTTAAAATCACATCAACTGTTACAACACATATAAAACCTGCACATAAATTAGGCAAGGAAGAATGGGACACACACACAAAACTTCTATCCCTAAGCAAGAAACTATTGAAAGTTGATATCTAATGGGAAGACAGAAAATCAGTTTTATCTCCTTTTTTGCCAATTAAGTGACACTGAGTGTCATATTTCAGGACCTACCATATCAGTGGACTTGGGGAGGGGCATGAGTGGAGGAGGGAGGGTGGAACTGGGAGGGGAGAGGAGAGGGTTTATGGGGGGATACAAAGTGAATAAAGTGTAATTAATAAAAATTGAAATAAAAAAATCTCAGAGAACCCATAAAGTTACATGTTACGCCTGAGATAGTAGTAGTAAATATATGGAGAACTGTCAGAAACACATTTCTGTAAACTTACAAGGAGGTGAGATCTATGTGTTGTGCTTCTACTTGATGTATTTTTAATATACAACAGAGCAAATACTAAATAGAAAAAGAAAGAAATAGAAGGAAAGAAAGATGGAAGGAAGGAAGAATGGAAGGAAAGGAGAAAGAATGGAAGGAAAGAAGGAAGGAAGGAAGGAAGAAAGTTAGGCAAGTAGGGAAGCAGAGGAGATCTGAGTGAATTTAGGGGAAGTAAAAATACATATCAGACTGTATTGTATAAGAAAAAATCAATTAAAAATATATTTTGGGACTTGAATAGAAATTGCTACTGATTTTCTTTTTGTATTTAAAAAATGTATTTATTTATTCACTTTACATCCTGATTGCAGCCCCCTCTCCTCTTCCTTTTTTTCAACCATGTTCATAGCAGCTTTTTTATTTTTTATTATTTTTTTTATTAATTACAATTTATTCACTTTGTATCCCAGCTGGAGCCAGGCCCTTGCCCCCTCCCAATCTCACACTCCCTCCCTCCCTCATCTCCTCTCATGCCCCTTCCTCAGTTCACTGATAGTGGAAGACCTCATCTCTTTCCTTCTGACCCTAGCTTATCAGGTCTCATCAGGACTGTCTTTCATAGTCTTCCTCTGGGGCCTGGTCAGGGAGAGGTGAGGAAAGAGCCAACCACTGAGTTCATGTTAGAGACAGCCCCTGCTCCCCTTATTAAGGAGCCCATTTGGGACTGAGCTGTCATGGGCTACCTCTGTGCAAGGAGTCTAGGTTATCTCCATGCATGGTCCTTGGTTGGAGGATCAGAGTCAGAAAAAACAATTAGTTATTAATCGAGAAAATTCATCAGGAAAGTTAATCCAGAAAATTCAGTGAGTAATAGGCATTTTATCAATTTAGATACCCTACTATCAAATGACTGTAGCTTGTATAAAATTGAAAATAAACAACAAAAACACCAGGGTGAGCAGGGTAGGACAATCAAAGGAATGAGTAGATAAACTGTCAGGTGTAGATGTTGGAGATGATCAGTGGGCCCTATTCCTCACTGGTAGATTATTTTCTGCTGATAGATTAAGGCAGAAGAGGGAAAATCACTTTCAGTTGTGTATTCACAAGTGACTGTGCCAGACTCCAGAAGAGAGCTCAATTAAATGGTTACCCAGATGAGTTTGGTTAGACTAAATGGGTTACAAAGCAAACCAAATATCATGAATCTTGAAGCTCTGACAGGAAGGAGAGAGATTGGTAAGGATGGGAGTGAGGTAAGAGAGTGTAGAATACTCAGAAAGTGTTACACACATCTATGAAACTGTCAAAGAACAAAATTGATCAATTAAAAAATACTTAGCTCTCAGATGGCATGGATAATGAAAATGGCTACAATGAATACTTTTGTGGAAACCATAAAAAAGAATTCTTAATATTATGCTTAACAATATGATATTGCTACTTAATTACAACTAGAATATCAGAAGAAAAAAAGAGAAAAACCATAAAAATAGTTTGAAATTTGGTAAATATAATGAAAATAAAAGACAACAAGATCCTCTACAATAAAAGATCATCTGGAGGTATCTCCATCCCTGATCTTAAGTTGTACTATAGAGCAACAGTTTTAAAAACTGCATGGTACTGACATTGAAACAGAATGGTGGATCAATGGAACCAAACAGAGGACCCAGAAATAAACCCACAAACTTATGGACACCTGATCTTTGACAAAGACGCCAAAACCATACAATGGAAAAAAGATAGCATCTTCAACAAATGGTGCTGGTCCAACTGGATGTCTACATGTAGAAAAATAAAAATAGATCCATACTTGTCACCCTGCACAAAACTGAAGTCCAAGTGGATCAAAGACCTCAACATAAAACCAGACACATTAAATCGGCTAGAAAAAAAGTGGGGAATACCCTCGAACTCATTGGTACAGGAGAAAACTTCCTGAACAGAACACCAACAGCACAGGCTCTGAAAGCAACAATCAATAAATGGGACCTCATGAAACTGAAAAGTTTCTGCAAAACAAAGGACACCGTCATCAAAACAAAGTGACTGCCTACAGATTGGGAAAGAATCTTCACCAACCCTTTATCTGACAGAGGACTCATATCCAGTATATATAAAGAACTAAACAAGCTGAAAAGCAGCAAACCAAGTAATCCACTTAAAAAATGGGGAACAGAGCTAAACAGAGAATTCTCTGTAGAGGAATATCGAATGGCAGAGAAACACTTAAAGAAATGTTCAACCTCATTAACCATTAGGGAAATGCAAATCAAAACAACCCTGAGATTTCACCTTACACCCATGAGAATGGCCAAGATCAAAAACTCAAGTGACAACACATGCTGGAGAGGTTGTGGAGAAAGGGGAACCCTTCTCCAGTGCTGGTGGCAATGTAAACTTGTACAACCACTCTGGAAAGCAATCTGGCCCTTTCTCAGACAACTAGGAATAGCACTTCCCCATGATCCAGCCATACCACTCCTAGGCATATATCCAAAAGAGGCTCAAGTACACAAAAAGGACATTTGCTCCATCATGTTTGTAGCAGCTTTATTTGTAATAGCCAGAAGCTGGAAACAGCCCAGATGCCCATCAACTGAAGAATGGATACAGAAATTGTGGTACATCTATACAATGGAATATTACTCAGCAATGAAAAATAAGGAAATCATGAATTTTGCAGGTAAATGGTGGGACCTGGAAAGGATCATCCTGAGTGAGTTGTCCCAGAAGCAAAAAGACACACATGGTATATACTCACACATATAGACATACAACACAGGACAAACCCACTAAAATCTGTACATCTAAAGAAACTAAGCAAGAGAGAGGACCCTAACTAAAATGGCCAATCCCCATCCTGAAAGGCAAAGAGGATGGATATCAGAAGAAGAAGAAAACAGGAAACAACCTAGGAACCTTCTACGGAGGGCTTCTGAAAGCCAGAAGAAGAAAACAGGAAACAAACTAGGAACCTACCACAGAGGGCCTCTGAAAGCCTCTGCCCTGCAGACTATCAAAGCAGATGCTGAACCTGATGGCCAACTGTTGGGCAGAGTGAATGGAATTTTATGTAAGAAGTGGGAAATAGTAAGAGCTGGAGAGTTTCAGGGTCTCCACAAGGAGAACAACAGAACAAGAAAATTTGAACACAGGGAACTTCTCAGAGACTCATACTCCAACCAAGGACTATTCATGGAGATGACCTAGAATGCCTGCACAGATGTAGCCCATGGCAGTTCAGTGTCCAAGTAGGTTACATAGTAATGGGAAGAGGGACTGCCTCTGACATAATCTGATTGGCCTTCTCTTTGATCATCTCCCCCTGAGGGGGGAGCAGCCTTACCAGGCCATAATAGAGGACAATGCAACCACTTTTAATGAGAACTGATAGACTAAGATCAGAAAGGAGAGGAGAACCTCCCCTATCAGTGGACTTGGGGAGTGGCATGCATGCAGAAAGGGAAGGGACGGTGGGATCGGGAGGGGAGGAGGGAGGGGCTTTGGGGAGATACAAAATGAATAAAGTGTAATTAATAAAAATTTAAAAAAAGAATAAAAAAAGACAAGAATTTAAATAAAAGAGAAGTAGAGTAATATCTAGAAAACTAAAGAATGCCAATGTAATTCAAATCTATAAGAATGAATTATAAAGGTTATTTAAACTCATAAAAAGAAAAAAAAGTTGTATTCTCAGGATAGAATGGATTTGTTAGAAATTATATTATCCAGATAAAATTTGAGTACCATATGCAGAAGACTGAGAAAACGAACAATGTAAAAACCAAGTTGGCATTCCATCATGGATTTTAGAGAAGCTGATGGACTCTCTTGTTCCTCCTGAAGAACTGGCTACCAGATTTCAAAGAAGGGTAAGCCAGTACTTTCAGTTATGTCACCACTGATATGCCCACAATGCTCCACAGTATAATTCCTAAACCATGGTCATAAAAATAATCCTCCTTAACTTCAATGTGACTATGTAACAACAAAGGCCTGATTGTTTGAAAGTTAGTTTTTATGGAGGAGATGGGAGTAACTGACAACCTAAGAAAGAATCAAGTGCCAGTTTCTTCCCATTAATGAAGGATCTTTTCAAATAATCTCCCAAAGGTAGAGAGAAATAACATGGAGGTTGACAGTTCAATCACATACCTTGTGGAGAGGCAGGAAAGAGTCATAGTCATAGATCCCTGAAGCACGAAATCCAAGCTGGAGCCTGATGATGGGAAGTGAACTTATGACATTTCCCAGCAATAGTTCTACCACCTACTTCTCTATGTAACTCAAGAGTTCTCAACCTGTTGGTCACTGCCGTTCACATATTAGATGTCTTCCATATCAGATATTTACATTATCATTCACAATAATAGCAAAATTACACTTATGATATAGCAATTGAATCATTTCAAGGTTGGAGTCACCACAACATGACTACCTGTATTAGAGTCATGGCATTAGGAAGATTGAGAAACATTGATAGAAGGGGTTAAAATATACAGTTTTCTTACATCTTCTCATGACCTTGTCTTCTGAAAGTTTCTGCTGTGACTATACAGTTTAATTATAAATCCCAAAATTAAATGGGACACTTCATTTTCAACACAATTTGGTAACTAAATTCAGACCTTCAAGATATCTTTTTATTAATTCTCTTTCAACCTCTCCTTATATGAGAAGAATATCTCCAGGTAATTTTTTTAACTTTTATTAATTACACTTTATTCACTTTGTATCCTCCCATAAACCCATACCTACTGGCCTCCTAATCTCATCTTCCCTCCCCCTTCTTCACGCATGCCCCTCCCCAAGTCCACTGATAGGGGAGGTCCCCCTCTCCTTCTTTCTGATCTTAGTCTATAAGATCTCATCAGGAGTGGCTGCATTGTCATCTTCTGTGGCCTGGTAAGGCTGCTCCCCCCTCAGGGGGAAATGATCAAAGACCAGGCCAATCAGTTTATGTCAGTTTATGTCTCTTCCCATTACTATGGAACCTACTTGGACACTGAACTGCCATGGGTTACATCTTAGACAATATCCTATGTTGGATATTTGAACTGCATCATTATATTACCTTTCCATTTTCATTTCCAATTTGATTGGTGGGTGGCAAAGGGAGAAAGACAGGGAAAAGAAAATTAAAAATCTGATGAGTATATTCCAAATAGGGAAGAGAAGGTGGTCCTGGGGAGAGTTAGAAAAGGGTAGTGAATATGATCAAAATAAAGCACAAACAATCAAGGAAGACCCCTTGCACATATTTTGCAGAAGTGCAGCTTGGTCTTCGTGTGAGTCTCCTAGCAACTGGAGCTGTACCCTCTCTGATTCAGGCCTGCTTTTGGATCCTGTTCCCCTAACTTGGCTGCCTTGTCTGACTTCAGTTGGATAGGGTGCATCTAGTTCTGCAGAGACTTAATGTACCAGGGTGGTTTGTTACCCATGGGGGACCTCCCCTTTCACTGAGGAGAAAGAGATTGGAGACAGGAGAATTAGGGATGTATCTGTGTGAGGAAAAAGTTGGGAGGAGGAGGGCTGCAATTAGCTTGTAAAATCAATAAATAGATTTTTAAAACAATAATTTTCCAATATGTAACTCCATTTAGCTTAGCTTACCTAGCATGTACTATTTATATAAAAGGCTTGTTTCCATAATATTTTCCATTTCTAAAAACATAAAAATGTGATTAGCACAGGCTTATATTTAAAAACTTATGTATGGTAAAGCATTTTCATTGGGAAATGTGCTATTTGAGCATTATAGAAAGTGCTTCAGAAAGGAGTAAGATGTTTAACATAATTACAGTAAATATTGAATGTCACAAATAACTTAAAGCTGTAAAAAAAGACACAGAAATCAAGGAAAATATCTTGGAGATATTGATGGAATAATTATAGTAATTAAGACTGCACTTTTTTTTATTAGATTCCAGTGTCCCCAAATATTTGATATAGAATTGTCAGTTTGGTATTTAATGGCACTAAGTCTGTTTTTCCTATTTATAAAATCACAGATTGAAGTATTATATTTACATAATGATACAAAAATACCATGTGTAAGCAGTGCTTTTTTTGAGATTGGCCTTTCTATTATTTTGAGCAATGGGAATATGAGAGATATTGATTATCATTATTGAATATCAACCAATCAATATAATCAAAAGTTAGAATTTAACACCAGACAAAGTGAATCTTCCATTTAAAGAATGATGGCTCAAAGTAAGTAACCATTTTAATAACTAGTGTATAAAATAGCAACAAAAGAAACAAAATATAATTTCTAACACTTGTGAACAGCTTTATATTTCAGATTTGGTTCTTCAAACTTTCCATGATTTTATTTAACTTTAGATAAAAGTAGATATACTTAGACAATTTTAAAGAAGAAAATCTTAAAATTGATAAAACAAAATAATCTGATACAACAGGATGAATGGTAATTATTTAAATCATGTGGTAATATAAAAGCATATTCACTGTGATTATGATTATATATTTATGCATACATATATATTTACAAACATATATTTTAGAGTTATATTTTCATATATTATATATTTCATACATATGTATCACATAATAACTTTGCAATGCATGTTTCATATGGAAATTTTAGATTTCATTCTGTATGTGCTAGAGAAGATGACTTCTGACAACTATTTATAACTTAATTATGGAAATTTTATTAGTGTTATATTTAGAAAAAAATGCTTTGATACAAAAAGTAACATCTAGGTAGCAAAGCAATTACAATTAATGCAGAGGCTGAGACTCATAACCAAACTTAGTCAGAGTGCATCAAATTTTATGAAAGAAGGGGAAGATACAAAGACCTAGAGGGAATTGGAGCTTTAAAAGGAGAGAAAAAATATCTCGGCACCCAGGTCTTTTCTGAGACTGATAGTCCAGCCAAGGAGATAACCTAGAACCCCTGCACAGATGTAGGCTATGGCAGCTCAGTGTCCAAGTGGGTTCATAGTAATGGGGACAGGGACTGTCTTTGACATAAACTCAGTGGCTGGCTCTTTGATTACCTCCTCCTGAGGGGGGAGCAGCCTTAACAGGCCTCAGAGGAAGACAGTGCAGCCAGTCCTGAGGAGACCTGATAGGCTAGTGTCAGAGGGAAAGGGAGGAGGACCTTCCTTATCAGTGGACTGGGGGAGGGGCATGGGTGGTGAAGAGGGAGAGAGTAGGATTGGAAGGGGATAAAGGAGGATGCCACATTTGTGAGACAAAGTGAATAAACTGTAATTAATAATAAATAAATTTTTAAAAATTCTATCAATACTCATTATCCGTTTTATGTGCTCAGTGCTGAATATAAGTTGCCAAGTAAAATACTTTGAATGGGAAAATGTTTTATAAAATATTAGACTTAGGAAATATAATGTATTAATTGTGTAAGGCCGTGAGTTAGTGGAACACGTAAAGCATAAAAATCTTGGATTAAAAAATATTTCAACATATGTAATTTAAAATATAATATAAGATGCTAACAGAATGAAACATAAAAGTAATATCAACTTTAAGTTAATTTTTAGACCAAAATTAAAGTACACAGTTAACACAAACCACAGAAGTGAAACATTTCTTCATTATTCAGGAAAATTAAAAGTTAAAAAAATAATCCAATTCTGTGAAAAATGGGAGAGGGAAAGGAGAAAAAGCGTAGTAAGGTAGAAATGGCAGAAGTGGGGGAAGGGGAATGTAATAGGGATGTACAGTGAATAAATAAATAAATTGTAAAATAAAAAAGGAACAGAGGGGCCAAGATGGCAGTGCCGGGAGAACACTGTGACTTGAGAAGCAGGACAACACACTCCATGCAGCGACCAAGAGACTGAACTCTGGGCCCTAAAACAACAGCTGTCGTGTTTCCCAGGTGAGGGGAGGCTCCCACGGCATGGGAATCTGTCTGGTCCACTCTCGGGCCACTCAGCCAGAACCTGGAAGAGAACCCAGCTAACGCAGGCTTTGGGTCTTCGGGCTGGTGCCACAAGCCTGCGTGTCCCAATCACTTTCCCAGGCTGATTGGTGGGCACAACTGTGTCAGAGACTGGGAGTCCCAGTCACACACACACACACACACACACAAAAAAAAAACCCACGGGGAAGCAAAGTTGCGAGACTGATCACGGGTCACCCAGTCTTTCCCTGGAAGGTCTCGCTGACCTTGGGTACCCCCCGCAATAGCAACTGAGCTCCCGCAGCACAGAGAGCTGCGTGCCCAGCTCAAAATCCTTACTCCCTCTTGGGAGGAGGCAGGAGGCGGCCAGCAGAATCTGCCACAGACCACATTGTTTGTACCCCAACCTGAGATCGGGGCTGAGAAAACCCAATCCTTTTGGGCACTCCCCCAAATGCCGCCATAACCCTGCCACAGCGGAGCGGAAGGATAAAAAGGCAAACATTGGCTTCACAGTGCTGGAACTCCAGTGCTGCCTGGTGCTCCCAGCAAATAAACTTCAGCTCGGGATCTGGGACTGCGGTCATTCTACATGTCCTGAGATTCTCCTGGATGCAGAGCAATAAGGTCTAGCAGCAAGTTCTATCACCGACACCCCCCCCCCCCAACCCCTGGCAGAGAAACCCCGGTGCAGGATCTGACTGAGAAGCCCCAACCCCTTCTGGCACTCCCCTGAGAACACCTCAATAAGCTTGCCCTAGCAGAAGGAAAGGTCAGAGGGGAAGGACAGAGAGGTAGCCTGCCAAGGACACAACACCCTCTCTGCAGCTCACCCAGCAGCCCCTAGCAGAGAAACCCAAGCTCTGGATCTAAGGACACTCAATCCTACCTGGTACTCTCTCAGGATCAGCAAACATAGGTTCTACCGCCAGGCTGCTTCTGGCAGAGAGATCTGGGCCCGGGATCTGGGATTGAGAACACTCAACCTAACTCTTTCCCACGCCACCCTGGGACCAATCAACATAACCCCTCCAGGAAAAGGGAAAGGACAGAGAGGCAGCACACAGGAAAGGTGGACACTGAGTCCTGCAATCACAGTGTCACAGAGCTGACTGTTAGCCTACCCGTGCACTCTCCACAACAGGACCAAATCAGAGAGTAGTAAGCAAGGGGAACCCCTGTGCATTTCAACTGGTCCTACAAGAGAGTGAGTGAGCCTTATAGGGAGAGTTTGCCCCAGACCCAGGGCCTCTCCACAGAAGCAACCAGACGAGATCCCTGCCACCCACACCCCTAGTGTGGGCATCATAGGGATTCTTGGGATAGCGACCCAAACATTGAAGCCTCGGACTTGCGGTTCCACCAGTGTAATCCAGGCAAACAATCCCTGGATCTCAGACAGAACTGCATAATAGTGGCTGGCAGGCCACTGCAATAGTCAGAGAATCCACCGTGCATGCACACTACGCCCGCTAAAAGGGCACCAGAATAGCGCCAGCATAACATTCCTTACTTAGGCAAAACTGAAACCACAACGCACACTTCCAAACCAGTGAACCTCTCTCATCTTCCTGAAAAAACAGTCCAGAAAACAGAAAGAGACAATCATAGCCCAAAATACAATCTCGAGAAACAAACAGTGAGGATAATAAATAAACAGATGGCTAGAGGCAGACTTAAGAACACTCCCAACAAATATCAGGACATAATGACCTCAAGAGCAACCCCACAAAACAATGGACACTTCAATTCACTAGATATACAAGAAAACGACCTCAACACTATGTCTCTCCAGCTATTAGAGGCACATAAAGATGAAATGAACAAGGCCCTCAGAGAAATATCCAAAGAAATTGAGATGAACCAAGAGGAAACAAAAAGAGCTCTCAGAGAAATGACCACAAAAATTCAAGAAAATTATAGAAGAAAACTTTCCCAACTTAAAGAAGGAGATGGCCATAAACATACAAGAGGCCTACAGAACACCAAGTAGACTAGACCAGAAAAGAAATTCTTCATGTCACATCATAGTCAAAACACTGAACCTACAGAACAAAGAAAAAATTCTAAAAGCAGCAAGGGAAACAGGCTAAGTAACATATGAAGGTAGACCTATCAGAATCACACCAGATTTCTCAACAGAAACTATGAAAGCCAGAAGGGCCTAGACAAAAATCATACAGTCCTTAAGGGACCACATATTCCAACCCAGACTACTATACCCAGCAAAACTTTCAATCAACATAGACGGAGAATTCAAAATATTCCAAGACAAAACCAAATTTAAGCAATATCTTCATAGTAACCCAGTTCTATAGAAGTTACTAGAAGGGAAACTCCAAACCAAAGAAAACAACTACATCTAAGGAAACAGAGGAAATAGATGACTATACAACAAAAAAACCAAAAGAATACAAGCAATGAAACTCAGTGATACCACCAACCCCACATCTAAAGTAAGTAACAAATGTTTGGTAACTAGTATCTATCAACATTAATGGACTCAACTCAACAATAAAAAGACACAGACCAACACAATGGTTGCGGAAACAGCATCCAACATTCGGTTGCATCCAATAAACACACCTATGCAACAAAGATAAACACTATCTCAGAGTAAAGGGCTGGAAAAATGTTTTTCAAGCAAATGGTTCCAGAAAACAAGCTGGAGTAGCCATCCTAATATCTAATAAAATAGACTTTCAACCCAAGTTAATCAAAAAAGATAAGTAGGGCCACTATATTCTCATCAAAGCAAACATCCACCAAGAGGACATCACAATTTTGAATATCTAAGCCCCAAATAGAAGAGCACCTACATTCGTAAATGAAACAATATTAAAGCTTAAATCACACATTGATCCTAATACTCTAATAGTGGGAGACTTCAACACTTTACTCTCACCAAGGGACAGACCAACTAGACAGAAAACAAATAGGGAAATAAAAACACTTACAGAGACCCTAAGTCAAATGGACCTAATAGACATCTAGAGATCTTTTCATTCAAACTCAAAAGAGTATACCTTCTTTTCATCACTGCATGGAACCTTCTCCAAAATAGACCATATAGTTGGTCATAAAGCAAACCTAAAGAAATACAAAAAGATTGAAATAATCCCTTGTATTCTATCTGACCACCATGGACTAAAGCTGGAACTCAACAACAACAGAAATAACAAACAGCCTACACGCACATGGAAACTGAACAACTTGTTACTCAATGACAGCTGGGTTAAGGAAGAAAGAAAGAAAGAAATTAAAGACTTCCTAGAATTCGATAAAAACGAAGGCACAACATACCCAAATTTATGGGACACATTGAAAACAGTGCTCAGGGGAAAATTTATAGCACTAAGTGCCTGCAAGAAGAAATTTGTAACATCACATACAAACAACTTAATGGCCCACCTGAAAACCCTAGAAAAAAAAGAAGCAGATTCACCCAAGAGGAGCAGACGGCTGGACATAATCAAACTCAGGGTTGAAATCAATCAATTAGAAACAAATAAAACTATTCAAAGAATCAATGTTACAAAAAGCTGGTTCTTTGAGAAAATCAACAAGATAGAAAAACCCTGGGCCAAAATAACTAAAAAGCAGAGAGAATCTATCCAAATCAACAAAATCAGAGATGAAAAGGGTGACATAGCTACAGACACTGAGGAAATTCAAACAATCAGTAGGTCATACTACAAAAGCCTATATGCCACAAAATTTGAAAACCTAAATGAAATGGACAATTTTCTTGATAGATTCCATCTTCCAACATTAAGTTAAGATCAGGTAGAAAGACTGAATAGCCCTATATCACCCAAGGAAATTGAGGCAGTCATTCACAGTCTCCCCTCCAAAAAAAGCCCTGGGCCAGATGGTTTCAGCACAGAATTCTATCAGACCTTCAAAGAAGTGCTAATACCAATTCTTCTCAAACTATTCCACAAAATAGAAACAGAAGGTACATTACCAAACTCATTCTATGAAGCAACAGTCACCCTGATACCTAAACCACACAAAGACCCAACAAAAAAAAAGCGAACTTCAGACCTATCTCTCTTATGAACATTGACACAAAAATACTCAATAAAATACTTGCAAACCGAATCCAATAACACATCAAAGATATCATCCACCACGACCAAGTAGGCTTCATCCCAGGCATGCAAGTGTGGTTCAACATACGGAAATCCATCAATATAATCCACCACATAAACAAACTGAAGGAGAAAAACCACACGATCATCTCCTTAGATGCTGAAAAAGCATTTGACAAAGTCCAACACCCATTTATGTTTAAAGTCTTGGAGAGATCAGGGATACAAGGCACATATCTAAACACAGTAAAGGCAATATACAGCAAGCCTATAACCAACATCATACTCAATGGAGAGAAACTTAAATCAATCCCACTGAAATCAGGGACAAGACAAGGCTGCCTACTCTCTCCATACCTCTTTAACATAGTACTTGAAGTCCTAGCCAGAGCAATAAGACAACTAAAGGAGATCAAGGGGATACAAATCAGAAAGGAATAGGTCAAAGTGTCACTCTTCGCAGACGATATGATAGTATATATGAGCAACCCCAAAAATTCAACCAGAGAACTCCTCCAGCTGATAAACACCTTCAGCAAAGTGGCAGGATACAAAATCAACTCCAAAAAAAGAAGCCTTCCTGTATATCAAAGACAAAAGGGCCGAGAAAGAAATTAGGGAAACAACACCCTTCACAATAGCCATTAATAACATAAAGTACCTTGGGGTGACACTAACCAAGCAAGTGAACGACCTGTTTGAGAAAAACTTCAAGTCTCTGAAGAAAGAAATTGAAGAAGATATCAGAAGATGGAAAGCTCTCCCGTGCTCATGGATTGGTAGGATTGACATTGTGAAAATGGGCATCCTGCCAAAAGCAATCTACAGATTCAATGCAATTCCCATCAAAATACCAACTCAATTCTTTACAGACATTGAATAAAATATTCTCAGCTTCATATGAAGAAACAAAAAACCCAGAATCTCCAAAACAATCCTGGACAACAACA
Source organism: Meriones unguiculatus (assembly GCF_030254825.1). Taxonomy (NCBI): domain Eukaryota; kingdom Metazoa; phylum Chordata; class Mammalia; order Rodentia; family Muridae; genus Meriones; species Meriones unguiculatus. Next base: position 86,815,398 of record NC_083369.1, on the reverse strand, counting down.
GATCATCTGGAGGTATCTCCATTACAGATCTGAAGTTGTACTACAGAGCAATAGTAATAAAAACTGCATGGTATTGGCATAAAAACAGAAAGGATGATCAATGAAACTGCAGAGAAGACCCAGAAATAAACCCACACACCTATGAATATTCGATTTTTGACAAAGAAGCCAAAACCATTCAATGGAAAAAAGATAGCATCTTCAACAAATGGTGCTAGTCCAACTGGATGTCCACATGCAGAAAAATGAAAATAGATCTATATTTATCACCCTGCACAAAACTAAAGTCCAAGTGGATCAAAGACCTCAGAATAAAACCAGATACTCTAATTCTGTTAGAAGAAAAAGTGGGAAACAGCCTAGAACTCATTGGCACAGGAAACAACTTCCTGAACAGAACACCGACAGCACAGGCTCTAAGAGCAACAATCAATAAATGGGACCTCATGAAACTTAAAAGCTTCTGTAAAGCAAAGGACACAGTCATGAAAACAGAACGACTGCCTACAGATTGGGAAAGAATCTTCACTAACCATTTATCTGACAGAGGACTAATATCCAGTATATACAAAGAACTAAAGAAGGTGAAAAAAGCAAACCAAGTAACCCACTTAAAAAATGGGGAACATCTAAGGCATGAGCTACATTGGCTAAAAGATTATTCAGGGTCTGAGCAGTCTGCACAGTATAACTCATTGCTATTGCCCCAGTGGTAGCTCCAACAGCTGCCAATGAGATGGCAGTAACAATGGTGGCTGTAGTTCCAAGATCCCTTTTCTGTCTGAAGAGAGTCATAGCATGATTGGCATCAACGGGCACAGGCACCCAGCGAGGCATTAATGCTCAACTAAAAGGAGGCTTGATGGTGTTCAATCAGAGGATTGACCTCGTGCAGGAGCAAATTGATACCCTATGGCAAATCGCTCAACTTGGCTGTCAATGAAAGTATGCTGGACTTTGAGTCACTAGCCTACAACATGAGAATTTTCCCTGTGCTGCAAATCTGTCTAAACAATTGTCTAGCTATATTTTAGGTAATTGGACTGGAGAATTTGATACTACGATGGAGCAGCTGAGAATGGCCATTGCCACGGTAAATTCTACCAGAGTGGACACAGGACTAACCACAGGATTATCATCATGGATTGCTGCAGCCATGAATCATCTGAAGGAATGGGCGGGCATGGGAGCGTTAGCAGTCCTTCTGGTGTTGGTCTCCTTGGTTTGCCTATGGTATATATGCAAGATTAGAGTCTCACAACAGCGTAATGCAGCCATGACCATTCAGGCCTTTACAGCCATTGAAGCAGGACAGTCTCCCCAAGCATGGTTGGCTACCATAAAAAGCTAAAATGTTACGCTCAGGATATGAGGCTAAGCACTGCACTCAGGGTCAGCCACTTTCGACCCAGAGAAGAGCATGTCTGATTGCATGCGGGTTGATGCCCCAGGTCCCGCCTCTGAGAAAAAGGTATCGGACCGGTCTGATGCTCTTTGGGTGGATGACACCTAAATGAACATCAGTACAAAGTCCCAATTTATTTCTAATATCAGAGATCAGACCTCTACTCTTGCCTGATGCGTCTAAAACAAAAAGGAGGAACTGTAGAGAGCTGCATAATGCCATGCCTTAAAGATGGAGCTGGTTTCTGCCTTCCACCTTCCCGATGGTGAGTGCTCTCTATCACAAACAACTCCACATTTGGCTAAGGCCAAGGACCTGGCTTGCTTCCATGTATGTGGACCTATCTGCATTGCCCACGTGGCACGCTGGGGTTGGCTACCCAGAGGCTACAAAAGCTGTGGGCTGGCTTTCCCCAGGGCCAGATGATTGTTCAAGGTTCCTGAATAAACTGCATTGAGAAAAAAGAAAAAAAAAAAAAGAAAAAAAAATGGGGAACAGAGCTAAACAGAGAATTCTCGACAGAGGAATATCAAATGTCAGAGAAACACTTAAAAAAGTGCTCATCCTCATTAGCCATCATGGAAATGCAAATCAAAACGACCCTGATATATCACCTTACACCCATCAGAATGGCCAAGATGAAAAACTCAAGTGACAACACATTCTGGAGAGGTTGTGGAGAAAGGGGAACCCTCCTCCACTGCTGGTGGGAATGTAAACTGGTACAACCACTCTGGAAATCTATCTGGCGCTTTCTAAGACAATTAAGAATAGTGCTTCCTCAAGACCCAGCTATATCTCTGCTAGGTATATACCCAAAGTTTGCTCAAGTACACAAAAGGGATACTTGCTCAACCATGTTTATAGCAGCTTTATTTGTAATAGCCAGAACCTGGAAACAACCCAGATGTCCATCAACGGAGGAATGGGTACAGAAATTGTGGTATTTTTACACAATGGAATACTATTCAGCAATCAAAAAGAGGAAATCATGAAATTTGCAGGCAAATGGTGGGATCTAGAAAAGATCATTCTGAGTGAAATATCCCAGAAGGAAAAAGAAAAACACAGTATATACCCCCTTATGCAGACCTATAAGTTATGATAAACATAATGAAATCTATACACCTAAAAATGATAATCAAGAGAGCAGACATGGGGTAAGATGATCAATCCTTGTTTAGAAAGACAGATGGGATATGCATTGAACGTATGACAGGAGTCTACTGAGCACATCTGAGAGACTCTATCTAGCAGTGTTTTCAAAGCGAAGACTCATAACCAAACTTTTGGCAGAGTACAGGGAATCAAGGGAAAGAAGGGGAGTTAGTTTGATGGGGAAGGGATAGGAGCTCCACAAGGACCAAATATATCTGGGCACAGGGTCTTTTCTGAGACTGACATTCAACCAAGGATCATGTATGGATGTGACCTAGAACCTCCACTTGGATGTGGCCTGTGGTAGCTCGTTAACCAATTGGTTTCCCAAAGTGAGGGGAACAAGGACTATTTCTAACAGGAACTCAATGACTGGCTCTTTGGTCTCCCCACCCCCTAGGGAGGAGCAGTCCTGTTAGGCCACAGAGGAGGGCTTTGCAGCCAGTCCTGAAGATACCTGATAAAACAGGATCAGATGAATGGGGAGGAGGTCCCCCCTATCAGTGGACTTGGAAAGGGGCACGGTGGAGATGAGGGAAGGAGGGAGGGATTGAAGGATCGGGACATGGCTGGGATACAGAGTTAATAAAATGTAACTGATAAGGAAAAAAATAAAATTAAAAAAAAAGAAGAAGAAACAGCAAAAAAAATTCAAAAAGGAAATTACAGTTAATTCTGTTCAAGAAATGGTGTTGGCAATTCTCAACAATAATATGTAGAATAATGAAAGTGCATGCCTATATATAGCCCCATACAGGACTCAACTCAGAAGGGGTTAAACGCCTTAAGTTATGAACCTTAACTTAAGTTATGAAACTTTAATTTTATATGAAAAATATATGAGTAAATGTACCAAAACTATGATACCATAAATATAATCTAATTTCATTGATTAATAAAATGTCAATATGCCATCAGTTAGAAAAATGTATTCTTGAAGAACAGAATTATTTTTGTTATTGAAAATAGATATTTCTCATATAATATATCATTATTATAGTTTCTCTTCCCTCTTCTCTTCCCAGAAGCATTCCATCCTTTCCTCCTATATGAATGTATGAGTTTGTGCTTCTCATTTTAAAACAAAGAGACTTCTAAGGAAAAATAATATAATAAAACAACATAATGTGTTAAAAATCATTGCATGTGCTCTTTTCAAGTTTCTTTCCATTTATGCACAATTTTCCCACAAAAATATACAAATTCAACAATTAAAAGCTAGTATCCATATATGAAAATGAATGTGTTGAAAATAAATATGTATTTTTACATGCTTGAGTTACCTCAATTAATGTATTGACTTAAGTCCCACTCATTTCCTAGAATTCTTCATAATTTCATTTCTGTTAGAGTTGAATATAATTACTTCGAATATATACATGACGTCTTTATTATCATTTTATATGTTGACAGACAGGCTTATTACTTTTCCTTGCTGTTGTGGAAAGAGAAGCCAAGAAAACTGATAAGCAAGTATCTCTGTAGCAACATATGGTATCTTATGGGCATAATATACTAGGAGCTGAGACTTTTATTTCATAGAGTAGATCTGTTTTATATTTCTAAAATGCCCATACAATGATTTCTTTAGTAACTACCATTTTGCACATACACCAACAGTGAAAGAAGAGTTCCTCTTTCCCTACATTATCATTATCATTTCTTTTCATTTCTTGATGACAGCCATTCAGTGAGAAGAAATATAGCATACACATACAAAAATCTATACACTGAGAAAAGCTAAGCAAGAAGGAAGACCATGGTTAAGATAATCAGTCTTCATGCAGAAAAGCAAATGGGATGGGCATTGAAAGAGGGAGAAAACAGGGAACAGGACAGGAACTTATCACAGAGGACCTTGGAAAGATACTTCGCAGCAAAGCATCAAAGCAGATGCTGAGATTCATAGACAAACTTTGGGCAGGGTGCAGGAAATCTTATGAAAAGGGGGCAGATAGAAAGATCTGGAGGAGACAGGAGCTCCATAAGGAGAGCAATAGAACCAAAGCATCTGGATAAAGTGGTCTTTTCTGAGAATGGTACTCCAACCAAGGACAATGCATGGAGATAACCTAGAACCCCTAGGCACAGATGTAGCCCATGGCAGCTCATTCTCCAAGTGGGTTTCCTAGTAAGGGAAACAGGGATGTCTCTGACCTGAACTCAGTGGCTGACTCTTTGATCACCTCCCCCTGATGGGGTAGCAGCCTTAAGAGGCTACAGAAGAAGACAATGCAGCCACTCCATTTGAGACCTGATAGACTAATGTCAGAGGGAAAGGGAGGAGAACCTCCCCTATCAGTGAACTTGGGGAAGTGTATGGGAGGTGATGAGGGAGGGAGCGTAGGATTTGGAGGGGATGAGGGAGGGATCTAGAGCAGGGATACTAAGCAAATAAATTGTAACTTATAAAAAAATTAAAAAAAAAAGAATTGTGCTGGAAAGGATGTGGACAAAGGGGAACCCTCTTTCATTGACTGTGGGAGTGAAAATTTGTGCAATCACTTTGTAAATCAATCTGATACTTTCTCAGAAAATTGGAAATAGCACTACCTCAAGATCCAGCTATACCACTCTTTGGCATATACACAAAAGATGACCCACCACTGACATTTGCTCAACTATGTTCCTAGGAGCTTTATTTGTAACAACTAGAATCTGGAAACAACCTAGATGTTCCTCAATGAAGGAATGGATACAGAAAGTGTGGTACATCTATGAAATGGAATACTCCTCAACTGTTAAAAACAAGAAAATCATGAAATTTGCAGGCAAATGGATGGAACTAGAAAAGATCATCCTGGGCGAGGTAATGCAAAAGCAGAAAGACAGGCATGGTATATGCTCACTAATAAGCAGATAATGCTTACTCATGCACACTAATAAGCAGATAGCCATATAATATTGGATAGCCATCTACAGACCAAAAGATGCTAAATACTAAGGACGACCCTAGGGTGGGTGTTTAAATCTCATTTAGAATGGCAAACAGGGTGGACACCAGAAATGATAGAAGAGAGGGAAAAGGACAGGAGCCTACTTTAGAGGGTCTTCTGAAAGAATTCACCTGACAGAGGATCTAAACAGATACTGAGTCTCATGGCCAAACTTTAGGCAGAACACTGGGAGTCATATGGAAAAAAGAGGGATGTGTGGATAGAGGAATATTGAAAGGTCAGGAGACCCACAAGGAGAACACCAATACTAAAGCATCTGATTACAGGGGGTCATTTCAGAGCCTGATGCACCAATGGAGGATGCATGGAGAGGACATAGACCCCGTATTAAGATGTGGCTGATTTGCAGCTCAGTATCCCTGGGAAGTTAAGGGAGAGGGCTTCAATAGGGACATATAATGAAGAAATTGTGAAAACAATAAAATTAAAAACTAAAAAAGGCCCTCTGTGGTAGTCTCCTGTCCTTTTCCCCTGTATTATCCCTCTTCCTATGACAATCCCATTTGCTTTTCTGAGTGAGGATTGCTGATCGTCTTTCCCAGGGTCCTTCTTCTTGCTTAGCTTCTTTCCATATACATATTTTAGAATGTTTATTCTATATTTTATATCTAATATCCACTTAAAAGTAATTATATACCATGTGTGTCTTTCTGCTTTTGGGATACCTTACTCAGGATGATCTTTTCTAGTTCCCACCATTTGACTAAAAGTTTCGTGATTTCTTTATTTTTAATTGCTGAGTAGTATTTCATTGTGTAAATGTACCACAATTTCTGTGTCCATTCCTCCATTGAGGGACATCTGGGTTGTTTCCAGGTACTAGCTATTATGAACAAAGCTGCTTAAGAACATGGTTGACCAAATATCTTTGTTGTGTACTTGAGCTTATTTTGGAAATATGCTTAGGAGTGGTATAGCTGGATCTTGAGGAAGCGCTATTCCTAGTTGTCCAAGAAAGTGCAAGATTGATTTCCAAAGTGGTTGTACAAGTTTACATTCCCACCAGTAATGGAGGAGCGTTCCACTTTCTCCACATCCTCTCCAGCATGTATTGTCACTTGAGTTTTTGATCTTAGCCATTCTGAGGGATGTATAGTGAAATTGTCAGAATCTGGAAAAAACCTAGATGTCCCTCAACTGAGGAATGGATTGAGAAATTTTGGTACATTTATGCATTGGAATACTACTCAGCAATTAAAAACAAGGAAATCATGAAATTTGTAATCAAATGGATGGAACTAGAAAAGATCATGCTTAATGTGGTAACTCAGAAGGAGAAAGACACATATGGTATGTACTCACCTATAAGTGAATATTAGCCATATAATAAAGGATAAACATAATAAAACTATAGTACAAGAAGCTAATAAACAAGAAGGAACTTAGAGAAGAGGCTGAAACTTCAATCAGAAGGTTTAACAGAATAGACATCTGAAGTAGAAGAAAACAGGGAATAGGATAGGAACATTACACATGGACCTCTGAAAGACTCTGCTCATCAGGATATTAAAGTAGATGCTAAGACTCATAGCCAAACTTTGGGATGGAGTGCAGGGAACATTGTGGAGGAAGGGCAAGATAGAAAGACTTGGAGGGGATAGGTGCTCCACAAGGAGACCAAAGGAGCCATAAAACAGGGCCCAGGGTGTCCTGTAGAGATTGATATTCCAGTTGAGGACCTTGCATGCAGAGGACCTGTACCTCCTGCTCAGGTAAAGCCCATGGGCTGCTCAGTTTCCATCTGAGATCCCTAGTAAGGGGTATAAGGGTGCTTCTGAAATGAATTCAGTGGCCTGCTCTTTGATCACCTCTCCCTTGGGGGTGCAGCCTTTGAGAAGCGACAGATTAATATGACGCAGCTAGTCTTGATAGACCTGATAGGTTAGGGACAGATAGAAATTGAGCAAGTCCTGGCTATTACAAATAAAGCTGCTATAAACATGGTTGAGCAAGTATCCCTTTTGTGTACTTGAGCAAACTCTGGGTATATACCTAGTGGTATAGCTGGGTCTTGAGGAAGCCTATTCTTAATTGTCTTAGAAAGCGCCAGATAGATTTCCAGAGTGGTTGTACCAGTTTACATTCCCACCAGCAGTGGAGGAGGGTTCCCCTTTCTCCACAACCTCTCCAGAATGTGTTGTCACTTGAGTTTTTCATCTTGGCCATTCTGATGGGTGTAAGGTGATATATCAGGGTCGTTTTGATTTGCATTTCCCTGATGGCTAATGAGCATGAGCATTTCTTTATGTGTTTCTCTGCCATTCGATATTCCTCTGTTGAGAATTCTCTGTTTAGCTCTGTTCCCCATTTTTTAATTGGATTACTTGGAATCAACCCAGAATCAACCCATTTTTAATTGGATTACTGGAAACAACCCAGATGTCCATCAACAGAGGAATGGGTACAGAAATTGTGGTATTTTTATACAATGGAATACTACTCAGCAATCAAAAAGGAGGAAATCATGAAATTTGCAGGCAAATGGTGGGATCTAGAAAAGATTATTCTGAGTGAAATATCCCAGAAGGAGAAAGACAAACATGGGATATACTCACTTATATAGACCTATAAGATATGATAAAGATAATGAAATCTATACACCTAAAAAAGATAATCAATTGAGCGGACATGGGGTAAGATGATCAATCCTTGTTTAGAAAGACAGATGGGATGTGCATTGAACATATGACAGGAGTCTACTGAGCGCATCTGAAAGACTCTAACTAGCAGTGTTTTCAAAGCAAAGACTCATGACCAAACCTTTGGCAGAGTACAGGGAATCATAAGAAAGAAGGGGAGTTAGTCTGATGGGGAAAGGATAGGAGCTCCATAAGGACCAAATATATCTGGGCACAGGGTCTTTTCTGAGACTGACATTCAACCAAGGACTATGTATGGATATAACCTAGAACCTCCACTCAGATGTAGCCTGTGGTAGCTCGTTAACCAATTGGTTTCCCAAAGTGAGGGGAACAAGGACTATTTCTAACAGGAACTCAATGACTGGCTCTTTGGTCTCCCCACCCCTGAAGGGAGGAGCAGTCCTGTTAGGCCACAGAGGAGGGCTTTGCAGCCAGTCCTGAAGATACCTGATAAAACAGGATCAGATGAATGGGGAGGAGGTCCTCCCCTATCAGTGGACTTGGAAAGGGGCATGGTGGAGATGAGGGAGGGAGGGAGGGACTGCGAGGGAATTAGGGATCGGGACACGGCTGGGATACAGAGTGAAGAAAATGTAACTAATAAAAAAAATAAAAAAAAAAGAAATTGAGCGAGTCCTCTTCTATACGTGGAGTAGGTGAGGGGCTAGGGGAAGAAGAGGAAGGGTGGAGGGAACTGGGAAGAAATGAGGGAAGCCTTCAGTCAGGATGCAAACCAAATAAATTGTAATAAATAATAATAAGAAAAGAGAAAAAGAAAAAATATTATTAATTTTCAAGAAGGTTAGTGAAAAAAGTAAGTGATAAGTGACTATTCTTATATTTTAGTAAGTAGTGTTACCAGTCCTTTGTTAAAATATTTATTGCCAAAGAAATATAAAGTTTTCTTAAGATAGTAATGTATACTATTATAAAAGACAGCTGAAAAGAAGCATAGTTATCAATAAATTCAAAACAGATCAATACAAAAATTACTGGATAAATCATGCTATCTATAATTCATATGAGAAATGTGGATATAAATTTGGATTATTTTTTTATTTGATGGCCAAATATAACTGACCTTTAGATTAAATTTACTGCTGTCACAGTGACACATTAATATTGAACGGTCCAAACCAGCCTCTTAGTGCATATTCTCCACTACTTATTTTTGATTACAATTTGCTCTTAATTATATGCCCTTTACTACTTAACCATCAGATGAAATACATAATGAAGAAAATATCAGTACTAGTATTGTTTTAATGTAAATTAACTTTATCCTGTCAAAACTCCATACAACTTTAAAAAAAGAAAAATATAGAGTGTTCTAACTCATGGGGGAGGAGGGAGGTCAGTACAGAAGAGAAGAAGGGAGATGGTACAAATAACACTGTAGATTCTCAAGGAGTATTATTATTGTATATTTACCTAAATCATTTAAAATATTTATGTGTATCACTATGCCCATATATACATATATATTCACATTTATTTGAAAAAATGAGTTATGCTACTAGGGAATGCAGAAATTACTCTGCACAAGAACCATAGACTATCAAAGCCCACAATACAAAGTACCAGAAATATACTCTTGTGTGGTTAGCTAGGGTAGTCCATTTGACTCTTAAAACTATATGTGTCTGTTGTTTGGGGGCCTCTCAGAGACTGAAGGCAAGCTTCTCTTGCTGAAGAAACCAAAACTTAGGACACAACACTGTGGGTAGTGTCATTTCTGGGATGGTGGTCCTGCATTCTATAAGAAGACAGGCTGAGCAAACTATGGTATGTAAGCCAGTAAGTAGCACCTTTCCTCTGCATCAGCTCTTGCCTGCTGGATCCTGCCCTGTTTGAGTTCCTGTCCTAGCTTCAGTCTATGATGAACAATGTTATGGAAGTGTAAGCCGAATAAATCCTTTCTTTCCGAAGTTTGTTTTTTACCATGAAATTTCATCTCAGCAATAGGAACCCACCTTCATTAGTGGTTGGAATGTAAATTCGTATAACCATTTTGGAAATGATTCCAGCACTTTCTCAGGAAATTAGGAATAACGCTACCCCAAGATCCAGCTATACCACTCCTAAGCATATTTCCAAAATATGCTCAAGTACACAACAAGGACACTTGGTCAACCATGTTCTTAGCTGCTTTATTCATAATAGGCATATATCCAAAGGATGCTCAAGTGCACAACAATGGCATTTGCTCAACAGTGTTTGTAACAGCTTTTTTTTGTAATAGCCAGAAGCTAAAAACAACCCAGAAGCCCCTCAAAGGAGGAATGGATATAGAAACTGTGGCACACAGTGGAATACTAATCGGTAATTTAAAACAAGGAAATTATGAAACTTGCAGGTAAATGGTGAAAACTAGAAAAGATCATTCTGAATGAAGTATCCCAGAAAAAGAAAGGCACACATGGTATATACTCACTTATAAGTGGATATTAGACATGTTATATAGGATAATCATACTAAAATCTGTACACTTAAAGAAGCTAAGCAAGAAAGAGTACACTGGGTAAGATGATCATTCCACCTTCAAAAAGGCAAATGGGAGTAACATAGGAAGAGGGATAATACAGGGAACAGGACAAGAGCTTACCACAGAGGGTCTCTGAAAGACTCTACTCTGCAGGGTATCAAAGCAGATGCTGAGACTCATAGCCAAACTTTGGGCAGAGTGCAGGAAATCTTATAAAAGAATGGGGAGATCGAAAGACCTGGAGGGGACTGGAACTCCAGAAGGAGAGCAACAAACCCAAATATCTTGGGCCAGGGGTCTTTTCTGAGACTCATACTCCAACCAAGGATCATTCACGGAGATAACTTAGAACCTCTGCACAGATGTAGCCCATGGCAGTTCAGTCTCCAAGTGGGTTCCCTAGTAAGGGAAACAGGGACTGTCTCTGATATGAGCTCAGTGACTTGCTTTTTAATCAAACCCCCCACCCCCTGCAATGGGGGAGCAGCCTTACCAGGCCACAGAGGAAGACAACACAACCAGGTCTCTTGAGTCTTGCTAGACTAGGGTCAGATGGAATAAAAAGGGGACCTCCCTTCTCAGTGGAGTTGGGGAGGGACAAGGGAGGAGAAGAAGTTGTTGGGAAGTGGGATTGGAAAAGGAGGAGAGAGTGTGCTACTTCTGGGATACAAAGTGGATAAATGGTAATTAATAAAAAATAAATAAATTTTAAAATATGTCTATAAAAAAACCATAAATAAGGAGGTAATGATAAATATGCCTTTTTGTCTCCTACTTGTGTCTATTAATATGTTAGAACATATCTTGATACCTATATCATGTGTGTCTATTATAAAAATAGGTCCCTATATTTAATAACAGTAGTCATAACATACAAAAATTAGAATAGTTTGGACACAATTACTGTATTCAAAGTTTAAATATGACTAATAAATTTCACCTGCAATATATTCTTAAGCATATAATTAATTTTTTAACACACAGTTTTGTCACTGGCAAAATGGGTACAATAACTTTTACTTCATAAAGTTATGACATAATCCACATCAATAATCAAAAATACATAAGAATACGAGCCAATATATGTATATTATGCTTAATTGCATGTATGCACTTTATATTAACATTAATGTATAGTTAGCTCCCTCTCCTAGCACAGATTTCTTCAATGTTTACTACATACTTTCTTCTTGATTTGGGAAAGTACCAAATGGTTTAAATTTCACCTTTTCTTCTTGCTGGATATTTCCCATGGATCATTATATAAGGAAGTTTTATATCTCTGTATAGGAAAGCAGGATCTCTCATTGCAATAAATTGATAAAATTTAGTAGTAATTATTTTGTCATTAATTTTGAATATAGTCTTCTGCCAATCTCTCACCTTCCTAAGAGTAACTACTATGATTTAAGGTTGTGGGAGTCCCACTGTAAAATTTCATTTAGAAAATTTTATATGCATCTTATGCATCTTATTAATTTAAAAAGCATTACCAATAATGTCATTTACCTGTTCAACAAATATTAATTTTCTTTTCCTTAGATATATTCTAGACTTTTGAGGTGTGATACCTAGTGTAAGAATAAAAGCTTAAAAAATGATTGGTGCTCACTGGTTTAATAACACATATGAGACATAATGATACTTTACAATACAGTTTTAGAAATCTACATATTATTAAAGAATCAAAGCTTATTTTGGCAAAAATATGTATATAAAAGTCAAGTGGGTGCCTGATGCGTCTAAAACAAAAAGGGGGAACTGTAGAGAGCTGTGTAATGCCACGCCTTAAAGATGGAGCTGGTTTCCGCCTTCCACCTTCCTGATGGTGAGTGCTCTCTGTCACAAACAACTCCATATTTGGCTAAGGCTGAGGATCTGGCTTGCTTCCGTGTATGTGGACCTATCTGCATTGCCCACGAAGCACGCTGGGGTTGGCTACCCAGAGGCTATTTTAAGCTATGGGCTGGCTTTCCCCAGGGTCAGAAGATTGTTCAAGGTTCCTGAATAAACTGCATTGAGAAGAACAAAAAAAAAAAAAAAAAAAAAAAAAAAAGATCAGAAAGAAGGAGAGGAGGACCTCCCCTATCAGTGGACTTGGGGAGAGGCATGCATGCAAAAAGGGGGGAGGGTGGGACCGGGAGGGGAGGAGGGAGGGGCTTATGGGGGGATACAAAAGAAATAAAGTGTAATTAATAAAAGTTAAATAAAAAGTTAAAAAAAAAGACAAGAAAAAAAGAGAAAAAAAGTCAAGTTGGATGTATTTGGCTGTATTCTAGCTCTTCTATTTGATTGCAATTTGTGATTTCTCCATACTTGAGAAAAAAACTGATTGTTCAATGGTAGTGTACAACTTTATACATAGGGACACTGTGTAACTAAATGGAACAAACTGGGTGACTTAGGAAATCTAAACTTTTTGTTCTAAATAAACAGAGAAGATATAATATTATAAACATTGATTATCTGGAAAAAGTGAATTATTACATTCAACTTAGTATAAAATAAACAATTATACTTAATCTACCGGAATTTCATTTCATATAAAATAAGTGTGAAATATATGAGTAAAAGTACCTCTATGTTTGGTGCACTGCTTGCATATTGTTTGAAAATAATCCAAAAAAATGCTGAAATAAGACTATTTTATGTCAGAATTAAAAAGGAATATTTTGGAAAAATCAAGATAATTATATCAGATAAATGTAACAGAGAAAGTAGAAGCCTATTAGTCCACACTGAAACAAAGAAATGACAATAACAAAATTTTTATTTGAATAAATGTTAAATAACAAAACATAAAAGCTGAAAGAAAAGGGAAGAACTCATATATTTGACTGTAGTTACCAAATAAAAGTGTTACCAAATAAAAGTGCCTGGTATGTGTGGAAGATACAATGCATTTCAGCAAAATTCTTAAGGCAATTAAGAACAACAAATTTAGCAAAGTGAACAGGTATTAATAAAATATTCTGTTATTCTATGTAAACAGAATGATGTAAATTATAGGCTGCCAGGTTCTATCTGATCTAGTATATCATGTCTCTTGTTATAGCTCCTTTTATCCTGCTTTTTTAAACAATATGATCCATTTTTGCAAGAACTTTATGCTACTCAGAAACCATTGCATTTCTTAAAGAATCTGCATATTTTCTCAACTCTTTTTCACTGTTTTGAAATGTATCATTGTTTAAAATTGCAGTCTCTTCTTTGAAAGTCTAAAATAAGGAAATCATGAAATTTGCAAGTAAATGGTGGGACATGGAAAGGATCATCCTGAGTGAGCTGTCCCAGAAGCAGAAAGACACACACAGTATATACTCATTCATATAGACATATAACATAGGAAAAACCTCCTAAAAACTGCACATCTGAAGAAACTAAGCAAGAGAGAGGACCCTGACTAAAATGTCCAATCCCCATCCGGAAAGGCAAAGAGGATGGACATCAGAAGAAGAAGAAAACAGGAAATAACCTAGGAACCTACCACAGAGGGCCTCTGAAACCCTCTGCCCTACAGACTATCAAAGCAGATGCTGAGCCTGATGGGCAAGTGTTGGGCAGAGTGAATGGAATTTTATGTAAGAACTGGGAAAGAGTAAGAGCTGGAGAGGACAGGGTCTCCACAAGGAGAGCAACAGAACAAGAAAATTTGAACACAGGGAACTTCCCAGAGACTCATACTCCAACCAAGGTCTATTCTTGGAGATAACCCAGAACCCCTGCACAGATGTAGCCCAGGGCAGTTCAGAGTCCAATTGGGTTACATAGTAATGGGAAGAGGGACTGCCTCTGACATAATCTGATTGGCCTGCTCTTTGATCACCTCCCCCTGGGGGAGAGCAGCCTTACCAGGGCATAGTAGAGGACAATGCAGCCACTTTTGATGTGAACTGATGGACTAAGATCAGAAAGGAGAGGAGAACCTCCCCTATCAGTGGACTTGGGGAGTGGCATACATGCAGAGGGAGGAGGGATGGTGGGATTGGGAGGGGAGGAGGGAGGGGCTTATAGGGGGATGCAGAATGAATAAAGTGTAATTGAGGAAAAATTAAAAAAAAGGGGGGGGATAATTTAAGAACCTTAAATGACTTTCAAAAGTGTAGCAAAGCATGGAGTTAGTCAATTTACATGGAGCATGTCTCACCCCTGGGGACAATGGTCTCCTGAACCTACTCAGACCTCGGACACCACCACTGCTAGTTCTAGAACTGATGCAAGATGTTCCAACGAGGGGGTTAAGGCTTCTCATAATATTTCCTATGAGCCCACACCTGTTTGTTTATATCCCCCATTTTTATTCATTATTAGCCAGATAGAGCCAAATAATTGTGGTGATGATACTTGCTTTTTTGCCCAATGCTGGAATGCTAGTGAATTTAGGTATGCCCTGGTTACTCGCATGCCTCGCTGGGTGCCTGTGCCCGTTGATGCCCCTCACGCTATGACTCTCTTCAGACAGAAAAGGGATCTTGGAACTACAGCCGCCACTGTTACTGCCATCTCATTGGCGGCTGTTGGAGCTACCACCGTGGCATTAGCCATGAGTCATACTGTGCAGACTGCTCAGACCCTGAATAATCTTTTAGCCAATGTAGCTCATGCCTTAGATGTACAAAAAGGAATTAATGCTCAACTAAAAGTAGGCTTGATGGTGTTCAATCAGAGGATTGACCTCGTGCAGGAGCAAATTGATACCCTATGGCAAATGGCTCAACCAGGCTGTCAATGAAAGTATGCTGGACTTTGTGTCACTAGCCTACAACATGAGAATTTTTCCTGTGCTGGAAATCTGTCTAAACAATTGTCTAGCTATATTTTAGGTAATTGGACTGGAGAATTCGATACTACGATGGAGCAGCTGAGAGTGGCCATTATCACAGTAAATTCTACCAGAGTGGACGCAGGACTAGCCACAGGATTATCACCATGGATTGCTGGAGCTATGAATCATCTGAAGGAATGGGTGGGCATGGGAGCATTAGCAGGCCTTCTGGTGTTGGTCTCCTTGGTTTGCCTGTGGTATATATGCAAGATTAGAGTCTCACAACAGCATAATGCAGCCATGATCCATTGAAGCAGGACAGTCTCCCCAAGCATGGTTGGCTACCATAAAAAACTAAAATGTTATGCTCAGGATGCGAGGCTAAGCACTCCACTCAGGGTCAGCTGCTTTTGACCCAAAGAAGAGCAAGTCTGATTGCATGCGGGTTGATGCCCTAGGTCCCGCCTCTGAGAAAAAGGAATCAGACAGGTCTGATGCTCTCTGGGTGGATGACACCTAAATGAACATCGGTACAAAGTCCTAATTTATTTCTAATATCAGAGATCAGACCTCTACTCTTGCCTGATGCGTCTAAAACAAAAAGGGGGAACTGTAGAGAGCTGCGTAATGCCGTGCCTTAAAGATGGAGCTGGTTTCTGCCTTCCACCTTCCGGATGGTGAGTGCTCTCTGTCACAAACAACTCCAAACAACTATCAAAGCAGATGCTGAGACTTCTGGCCAACTGTTGGGCAGAGTGCGTGGAATCTTATGTAAGAAGTGTGAAATAGTAAGATCTGGAGAAGACAGGAACTCCACAAGGAGAGCAAGAGAACCAGAAAATTTGAACACAGGGGACTTCCCAGAGACTCATACTCCAACGAAGGACTATTCATGGAGATAACCTAGAACCCCTGCACAGATGTAGCCCATGGCAGTTCAGTGTCCAAGTGGGTTCCATAGTAATGGGAAGAGCGACTGCCTCTGACATAATCTGATTGGCCTGCTCTTTGATTACCCCACCCTCTGAGGGGGGAGCAGCCTTACCAGGCCACAGAAAATGACAATGTAGCCACTCCTGATGTGATTTGATAGACTAAGATCAGAAGGAAGGAGAGGAGGACCTCTCCTATCAGTGGACTTGGGGAGGGGCATGTGTGAAGAAGGGGGAGAGAGGGTGGGATCTGGAGGGTAGGAGGGAGGGGCCTATGGGGGGATACAAAGTGAATAAAGTGTAATTAATAAAATAAAATAAAATGTTGAAAAAAAAGAAGTCTAGTAGAATTATGTGTTAAAACTATTTTGCTCTAGGCTTTGTTTTTATGGTTTAAATACTTTGAATAACCACTTCTATTTCAGTAGGGTTATAGATCTATCTGAAGTGTTTATCTGATATTGATTTAAATTTGGTTAGTAGTATCGATCAAGGAAAGTACCTATTTCTTTTGGATTTTTCCATTTGGTAAGGCACATGTTTTTAAAGTATGTCCCTATGATTCTCTGGGTTTCTTTGGCATCTGTTATTATGTCATCCTTTTCTTTTTTTGATTTTATTAATTTGAATACTTTCTCTGTAATTTAGTAAAATATTTTAAAGTTCTTTATGTTTATGTTGGTACCACTACAGGAACTGTTATCATTTGTTGAGTGCTTAGAATGGGTCAGATTTCAGACAAAGGCTGTATCAATATTATCTCATTGAGTTCTAGGAGAAATATTATAACTTGGATAGTATGACTACATCCATTTGATATATTTATGCTATTCACGAACTAAAACATAGAACTCTTTCAGAATTTTATAAAACTTACATTCCATTTTCCACAATATCATACTACCTTTCATAATCAACAGATGACAAAAAGTATTAATTCTTAGTAACATCTAATGAGAAGTTGGAACACAAGCTGTTGATAAATGGAATTTTTTAATTTTAACTTTATTTTTTATATTAATTACAATTTATTCACTTTGTATCCCAGCTTTAGCCCCCATCCTCATTCCCTTTCAATCCTACCCTGCCTCCCTCATCTCCTCTTTATATGAACTACTTATATGAACCTCTCCTTATATGAACTACTCATCTCCTTTTTTTTCCTCAAAATGATTTATAATAGCTTTACTTATGTGGACTGGTTTGTAATAATATAATGACAAGATCATTCTGTTGTGTCAACACAAAATAATTACTTTGCAACGATATTCTCACTTTTTAAATACAATGTATTCAGCTAATTAAAGATGTTGAGGGAAAATGAGATTGGTTCTTACTTGCAAATTTTTGCAGAGTTTCAGAAAAGAGCTTTTTAGACATTCGTGGAACCATCCTGTCTTAAGAAATGCCACATAAAATTTTATAAAGAATTAACTAAAAAAACACAAGTATATTCAAAATCTAGCATCTTATCTCCTTGATAGTATTTGGTATTATAGATAGGGAAGTCATCACAGTGAAAAAATAAATCCTCTAGTTGCTAAATGTCATATGTGACAGGTCCTGAGTGAGACTATGTGAGACAAGGAAATAATGAAAAGAAGATCATTGAAAACCCATAGGAAAACATTGTTAATCTTTACTTGAAAATATATAGTATCAAAAGTACATTTAAATACATATATAAATATTTAAATGAAATTATGTCACATGTGATGATAATACTTCCCTAAACAACTATACACTAGGTGGATGACACCTAAATGAACATTGGTACAAAGTCCCAATTTATTTCTAATATCAGAGATCAGACCTCTACTCTTGCCTGATGCGTCTAAAACAAAAAGGAGGAACTGTAGAGAGTTGCATAATGCTGCGCCTTAAAGATGGAGCTGGTTTCTGCCTTCCACCTTCCTGATGGTGAGTGCTCTCTGTCACAAACAACTCCACATTTGGCTAAGGCTGAGGATCTGGCTTGCTTCCATGTATGTGGACCTATCTGCATTGCCCACGAGGCATGCTGAGGTTGGCTACCCAGAGGCTATTTAAGCTGTGGGCTGGCTTTCCCCAGGGTCTGATGATTGTTCAAGGTTCCTGAATAAACTGCATTGAAAAAAAAAAAAAAAAAAACAATAGACAGTTCTAGGCATGGGAAACCTTCCCTTAAATTCTTGGTAAGAAGAATCTCAGTGCCTTTTAAAACAATACAGGTCATTCCAATTGCTCTTGGTTACATCCAAAACTTGAAGGTAAGACCCTATGGCTGAAGGCTCTGTACAACTTGGACACAGTACTTGGAAGAATAAAGCTGAAAATAACCTGGAAGATTGTGAATACTAGCTCTCATAGCATCTAAACATGTTAGCAAATTGTGTGGGAGGAAAAGGAACAGTCCTATTCAGCTGTAATGTCTACAAATTACAAAAAGTGACAAGCCAGGAAAGATGTCCTCATGGGTACAACAACGGCAATTATATCTAAGTACCATCTAATTTAAGGCCTGCTCAATAGGATGGAAATCACACCTGATACTGTAAATCTAGTCAACTTCCTGTGGTAATCAGTGTCATGGACTTCAGGTGAAAACCTATTACTGCCAATTACTCAGAGTAATTCTTAACTGTATTCTAAATACCTACCCTTATATGTAGTAATAAGTATAGCTCTTACCCCTTATCAAAGAAACATTTTTTTTTGCAGCAGATAGAGAACATTAGATAAATCTACAAATGTTCAAAGAAAAGAAAAGAACTAACTGTAGATCAACAACAGATAAGTTTACAATACAAACCTCTATACCTAAGGCTCAGAAAACACAATATGAAGGTGCAGGGAAATTGGAAGATACAGAGGACCAGGACATCTACTATAAGGTAGTGTCTTATATATGACAAGAAGTTGCACCCATGAACATTTAGCAATATGGTCACCAAAACAAGGCCTGCACAATGACAATACCAACTGATATCCCATCATGGATGGAAACGATCCCATAAGACCATACTCATAGATGAAGAGCTACAGGCAGTGAATAGCTTCTGAGACAGAGAAAGAAAGAGCGACCAAGAATGAATTAATCAGTCTTCTCTAGGGAAGAGCCCATGATCAGTCATAATGCACATACACTCTAAATGTACTCAGTAGGCTATGTCACAATAGTGAGAAAAATAAGAGGTCACAGATTTGAGAGAGAATAGAGAAACAAAGCAGTTAAAATAGAAAGTGTGGGATAGAAATGATGTAAATACAGAATTCTCGTAAAAGGTTTGAAAAGAATACAAAAGAATAAAGGTTCCAAAAAGAATTCCCTGAAGCTTTTTATTAGAGATCTCAGGTGAAAAACTAAAAAAAAAAAAAAACATTAGTGAATAACATTACTTCATTAAACACTTATATTCACTTTTTCTTTTTCTTTCTCAGTCTTTGTTGGAACCAAAGATTGTTTCATTAATCTTTTTGTACTTGATACCAATTTGTATGAGCTCTGGGAGAATGAGTTCAGTGTTGTATAATTTTGTGGAATAGACTAAGTAATTATAGGTAACTGGCAACAAGTAAAAGCTGCCTAAGATGAACTTTGTCCCAAAGATCTCAAAAAATACGGCAAGGAGAAAAAAAAGAAAACAACCTCTTTTTACATTTGACACTAATGTGCATCAGGCTATATAAATCAGGTATCCATTGGTAAAATGTTG
The DNA here is from genome assembly GCF_030254825.1 of Meriones unguiculatus. Lineage (NCBI taxonomy): Eukaryota > Metazoa > Chordata > Mammalia > Rodentia > Muridae > Meriones > Meriones unguiculatus. Next base: position 86,795,359 of record NC_083369.1, on the reverse strand, counting down.
GACAACATATTTCTAGAAAAGTGGGAAATACAGTCTTTTCAATCTAAAAAGTTCTTTCCTAACGCAAATTGTTCATTCATCTTGGAAAAACAAGAACAAGCCTAAGACTGTTTAGGGTATTTCCCTTATATTGTGCAGTAGGATATTTCTACTTGCATTCATCACTTCTATTTAAGTTCTCCAAGCAAGAAAGGGACAGAACTTTGTCTATATTAGATTGCTTAAAGAACTTTCCTGAAGGAACATTGGTGAGATATTAGCACAATCATGAAGCTTTACAGCTGTCAGAGGTGCATGAATTTATGTGCTTAGTTTCATGATCTCAGTTTCAAAATATCTAGTACAGTGAATGACATCAAGACTGTTTCTCTCTTGAGTATGTCAGAGGAAATATTAATCAGACTTGTAGCTGTCTGTGTAAACTTTATTTAAGTGAGCTTGTGAGAAATATTGCTCAGTGATTAGGGGTATTTACATAGGGGAGATTACAAATCTAATATCTTGAACTCAAGTTCCATGATTATCTGTCATCTTTTGCTGATCTCTGTAGCCACAGGACTGAAAACAGTATGGAAGTTCTTCAAAAAAAGAAAAATATAATTACCATACAATCCACCCACCTCACTACTATAAATATATCTCAAGGAAAAAGGTGAGTGCACAGTCTCAGACTCAGACATACATACATACATACATACATACATATTATATCATAAGTAGGAGGACAAAGAACAGGACAGGAGCCTTCTACAGGGTACCTCTGAAAGAGTCTATCCAACAGAGACTCATAGCCAAACTTTGGGCAGAGTAGAGGAAACTTCATGGAAGAAGAGGGTGATAGAAAGACCTGGAAAGGACAGGAACTTCACAAGGAGACCAACAGTGCCATAAAATCTGGGCCCAGGGCTTCCTACAGAGTCTGATACTCCCACCAAGGACCATGCATGGAGATGACCTAGAACCCCCATTCAGAGGAAGCCCATAAACTGCTCAGTTTCTAAGTGGGCTCCCTAGTAATGGATACAGGGGATGTCTCTGACATGAACTCAATGGTGGCTCTCAGTTCATCTACCTTTAGGGGTGCTGCCTTGTTAGGCCACAGAGGAAGATGATGCACCCAGCCCTGATGAGACCTGATAGGCTAGATTCAAATGGAAGGTAATGAGGACCTCCCCTATCAGTGGACTAGGGAAAGGGCATAGGGGGAGAAGAGGGAGGGAGGGTGAGACTAGGAGGATATGAGAGAGGAGGGTACAGGGTGGATACAAAGTGAATTAATTGTAATAAATAATAAATAAATAAATAAAGTTACCCACAAAAATTCAATGTGTGAGTGTAGACATTTTCTTAGTTGGAAATTTATTCACACAGTCATTTTTTTCCTTTTCTTTTATTATTATTATTAATTACACTTTATTCAGTTTATATCCCCCCATAAGCCCATCCCTCCTCCCCTCCCAATCCCACCCTTCCTCCCCTTTCTGCATGCATGCTCTTCACACTCATTTTTTATATTTAGGTTTCACAGATACTCCATTATTGGTTTTTCTCTTCGGTCCCTGGATCCCCATACTCAAAGATTTCATTATGAGTTATCAAGTTGAAAGGAACTTAGAAAAGGTGGAATCTGCTAGCTAAAATGTTGGAAAAAAACATACATTTCCAAAAGGAGTTAGAGGTATAAATACATCTGTGAGGCACATTCTGGGAGATGTCTCAGGGATAAATTCAGATTTTGTAAAACATAGAAGGGGTAAAAAAGATAAATTGTCAGAGACACTTTACAAGAAGAGTTTATAGCTATTAAGCTTCCTTCAAGAACCACAGTGATAACAGCGGCCCAGGAGCAGGGCAGGATAGACCAAACCCATATTTCATGCTTAGTTGGATTCCATATGCAGAAAAATGACAGGCTTCTTTATTAGTCTTAGTCTGCTAAAACCTACCACCAATAAGTGTTATCTAATCAGGCCACTAACCATGTGTAGAACACTTAGAACTTGTTTTCTGAGGTCTATTATAAAAGCATAGTAACTTTCACATAAGGGAAAACTGCTTCTGATGGACTTCTCAATAGGAGCAACTAGATTAATTTAAGAAAAAGATTCACAAAGTATAATTTTCACTGGTTGTTGAAGCTTCTATAATTTTACTTGCAAATAATATTGTATCTTTACTCAAAGGAGAGATGATGTTTTCCTTATATGTCTGGCTTCAAATCCATGAGTTCACTGTCACCTGCCAAGTTGTGTTGCAGGATCATTTCACAGTGACTCCTGGAAATTTGTTTTTGTGTTCAGTGAAATAGTTTTACCTTAGGAAATCTCTGCCACTCATTGTGACAATTATCAAGAGGTCTTTACATATCTTTATTTCAATTACCAAAATTCTCTTTTCCATTTTATTTTGAAAACAAAGTATAAATATTCTTGTACCCTAAGTATTTGGTAAACATTTGGTTTTCAGTGATTTTTCCATACAAATCAAGATTTACATATAAACTCATTCCTTTAAAGCCATGAATAACAGTGTACGTAAAGAAAAAAATTTCCCTTCTTAGAGAATTGTGCTCTATACCAAGTCAACCTCCATGATCCCGTATTTTTATATAGTTTATGAACCACACCGAATAGTCTTCTGCGAACCTGTAAAAAAAAAAAAAAGAAAAAGAAAAAAGAAAGCATATAGATTTCTTATTTTTAATTAAAATTTTGTTTTTTTATATTAGTTACAGTTTCTATACTTTGTATCCCAGCTGTAGCCACCTCTCTCATTCTCTCCCAATCCCACCCTCCCTTCCTCATCTCCTCCATACCCCTTTCCAAGTCCACTGAAAGGGGAGGACCTCCTCCCTTTCTATCTGACCTTAGCTCATCAGTTCTCTTCAAGTCCTCCTCTGTGGCTTAGCAAGGCTGCTCCTCCCTCAGGGAGGGATGTTGAAGAGCCAGCTATTGAGTTCATTTCAGAAACAGCCCCTGTTCCCCTTGCCGGGGAACCCACTTGAATACTGAGCTGCCATGGGCTACATCAGGGGTTCAAGGTTATATACATGCGTGGTCCTTGGTTGGAGAAACAGTGTCAGAAAAGACCCCTGTGCCCAGATAATATTTGGTTTTGTGGAGCTCCTGTCCTCTCCAGGTCATACTAACTCCACCTTTTTACATATGTGCCCTGCACTCTGCCCAAGGTTTGGTTATGAGTCTCAGCATCTGCTGTGATAAACTGCTAGGTAGAATCTTTCAGAGGCCTTCTGTGGTAGGCTCCAGTCCTGTTAATTTATTTTTCCTACTTAGAATGTCCATCCCACTTGTCTTTCTAAGTGAGGACAGATCATCTTGCTCTGGGTCCTCTTTCTTGTTTATCTGCTTTAAGTATACTGATTTTAATATGTTTATCTTATCTTATAGGTCTAGTATCCACATAAAAGTGTGTATATCTCATGTGTGTCTTTCTGTTTCTGGGATACCTTACTCAGAATGATCTTTTCTAGATCCCACCATTTGCCTGCAACTTTCATGATTTCTTCCTTTTTAATTGCTGGGTAGTATTCCATTGTGTAGATGTACCACCATTTCTGTATCCATTCCTCAACTGAGGGGCATATGGGCTATTTCCACCTTCTAGCTATTACAAATAAAGCTTCTACAAACATGGTTAAGCAGATGTCCTAGCTGTTTACTTGAGCATCTTTTGGATATATGCCTAGGAGTGGTATAGCTGGATCTTGAGGAAGCAATATTCCTAATTGTCTGAGAAAGCACCAGATTGATTTCCAAAGTGGTTGTACAAGCTTACATTCCCACCAGCAATGGAGGAGGGTTCCCCTTTCTCCACAACCTCTCCGGCATGTGTTGTCACTTGAGGTTTTTTTTTTTTTTTTTTTTTTTTTTTTTTTTATTTTAGCCATTCTGATGGGTGTAAGGTGAAATCTCAGGGTTGTTTTGATTTGCATCTCCCTGATGGCTAAGGATGTTGAGCATCTCTTTAAGTGTTTCTCAGCCATACTATATCCCTCTAGAGAATTCTCTTTTTAGCTCTGCACTACATTTTTAATTGGATTGCTTGATTTGGTGCTTTTTGACTTCTTTAGTTCTTTTATATTTTCTCCATATCAGCCCTCTCTTAGATACAGGGTTGGTGAAGATTCTTTTCCAGTCTGTAGGCTGTCGTTTTGTTCTGATGCAAATGTATTTTGCTTAACAGAAGCTTTTCATTTTCATGAAGTCCCATTTATTGACTGTTGCTCTTAGTGCCTGTGCTATTGTTATTCTTCTCATGAAGTTGTCTCCTGTGCCAGTGAGTTCTAGGCTCTTCCCCACTTTTCCTTCTAACCAATTTAGTGTGTCTGGTTTTATGTTGAGGTCTTTGATCCACTTGGACTTTGGCTTTGTGAGGGGTGATAAATATGGAGCTATTTTCACTTTCTGCATTTGAACATTCAATTGGACCAGCACTATTTTTTGAAGATGATGTCTTTTTCTCCATTGAATGGTTTTGGCTTCTTTGTCAAAAATCAAGTAGTCATAGGTGTGTAGGTTTATTTCTGGGTCTTCTATTTTGTTCCATTGATCCACCATTCTCTTTCTATGCCAAATACCATGCAGTTTCTATTACTATTGTTCTGTAGTACAGTAGCTTGAGATCAGGGATGCAGGGATGGAGATACCACCAGATAATCTGTTGTTGTACAGGATCATTTCAGAAAATCTGGGTTTTTTATTTTTCTATGTGAAGTTGAGAATTGTTCTTTTGTTGTTGTTGTTTTTATTATTAATTACACTTAATTCATTTTGTATCCCCCATAAGACCCTCCCTCCTTCCCACCCAATCTCATCTGCCCTCCCCCTTCTTCACACATACCCCTCCCCAGGTCCACTGATAGGTGAGGTCGTCTTCTCCTTCCTTCTGATCTATCAGATCACATAAGGAGTGGCTGCATTATCATCTTCTGTGGCCTGGAAAGGATGCTCCCCCCTCAGGGGGGGTGATCAAAGAGCAGGCCAATCAGATTATGTCAGAGGCAGTCCTTCTTCCCATTATTATGGAACCCCCTTAGACACTGAACTGTCATGTGCTACATTTGTGCAGGGGTTCTAGGTTATCTCCAGGAATGGTCCTTCATTGGAGTATGAGTCTCTGGGAAGACCCCTGTGTTCAAATTTTCTGGTTCTGTTGCTTTCCTTGTGTGGTTTCTGTTCTCTCCAGCTCTTAAAATTTCCAACTTCTTACATAAGATTCCCTGCACTCTGCCCAACAGCTGGCCATAAGTCTCAGCATCTGCTTTCATAGTCTGAAGGTCAGAGGCTTTCAGAAGCCCTCTGTGGCAGGTTCCTGTTTTCTTCTTCTTCTGATGTCCAACCTCTTTGCCTTTCAGGATGGGGATTGAGCGATTTAGTCAGGGTCCTCACTCTTGCTTTGTTTCTTTAGATGTACAGTTTTTAGTAGTTTTATCCTATGTTATATGAGTGTATGAGTGAGTATATACTGTGTGTGTCTTTCCGCTTCTGGGACGGCTCACTCAGGATGATCCTTTCTAGGTCCCACCATTTATGTGCAAATTTCATGATTTCCTTATTTTTGACAAAATCCACCATCCATTCATGTTTAAAGTCTTGGAGAGATCAGGGATACAAGGCATATATCTAAACATAGTAAAGGCGATATACAGTAAGCCTATAGCCAACATCAAAATGAACGGAGAGAAACTCAAAGCAATCCCACTAAAATCAGGGACAAGACAAGGCTGCCCACTCTCTCCATATCTCTTCAACATAGTGCTGGAAGTCCTTGCTAGAGCAATAAGACAGTTGAAAGAGATCAAGGGGAAAAAATTGGAAAAGAAGAAGTCAAATTATCACTATTTGCAGATGATATGATAGTATACGTGAGTGACCCCAAAAATTCTACCAGGGAACTCCTACAGCTTATATACACCTTCAGCAAAGTGGCCAGATACAAAATTAATTCAAAAAAATCCGTAGCCCTCCTGTATACAAAAGACAAAAGGGCTGAGAGAGAAATGAGGGAAACAACATTCACAATAGCCACAAATGACATAAAGTACCTTGGAGTAACCCTAACCAAGCAAGTCAAAGACTTGTATGAAAAAAATTCTAGTCTCTGAAGAAAGAATTTTAAGAGATATCAGAAGATGAAAAGATCTTCCATGCTCATGGCTTGGCAGGATTAACATAGTAAAAATGGCCATCTTACCAAAAGGAATCTACAGATTCAAGGCAATTCCCATCAAATTACCAACACAATTCTTTACAGACCTGGAAAGAAAAATTCTCAACTTCATATGGAATAACAAGAAACCCAGAATTGCTAAAACAATCTTCTACAATAAAAGATCTTCTGGAGGTATCTCCATCCCTGATCTTAAGCTGTACTATAGAGCAACAGTTTTAAAAACTGCATGGAACTGGCATAGAAACAGAATGGTGGGTCAATGGAACTAACAGAGGCCCGAGAAATAAACCAACACACTTATGGACATCTGATTTTTGACAAAGATGCCAAAAGCATACAATGGAGAAAAGATAGCATCTTCAACAAATGATGCTGGTCTAACTGGATGTCTACATGTAGAAAAATGAAAATTGCTCTTTTAAGTTCTGTAAAGAATTGTGTTGATAACTTGATGAGAATTCCATTGAATCTGTAGATTACTTTTCACAAAATTGTCATTTTCACTATCTTAATCCTACTGATCCATGAGCATGGGAAATATTTTCATCTTCTGATATCTTCAATTAATTTCTTCAGAGACTTAAAGTTTTTTTTTCAAACAGGTCTTTCACTTGCTTATTTAAATTCACCCCAAGGTAATTTATGTTATTAATGGCTATTGTGAAGTCCTTTTTTCTTTGGTATATAGGAGGGCTTTTCTGGTTGAAAATTTGGGTTCGCTCATGTATACTATCGTATCATCTGTGAATAGTTAAACTTTGACCTCTTCCTTTCTGATTTGTATCCCGTTAATCTCTTTCGGTTGTCTTATTGCTCTAGCTTGGACTTCAAGTACTATTTTGAAGAGATATGGAGAGAGTGCCAGCCTTGGCTTGTCTCTGATTTCAGTGGGATTGATTTAGCTTTCTCTCCATTTAGTTTTATGTTGGCTATAGGCTTGCTGTATATTACCTTTACTATGTTTAGGTATGTGCCTTGAATCGCTGATCTCTCCAAAACTTTAAACATGAAGAAGTGTTGGATTTTGTCAAATACTTTTTTGATATCTAAGGAGATGATCATGTGGTTTTTCTCCTTTAATGTGTTTATATGGTGGATTTCATTGATGGGTTTCCTTATATTGAACCGTCCTTGCATACCTGGAATGAAGCGTAATTGGTCATAGTGGATGATGTCTTTTATGTATTCTTGGTTTCAGTTTGCAAGTATTTTATTAAGCACTTTTACAGTAACATTTCTAAGAGAGATAAGTCTGAAGTTCTCTTTTTGGGGGGTCTTTTTGTGGTTTAGGCATCAAGGTAACTGTGGCTTCATAGAATGTATTTGGTAATGTTCCTTCTGTTTCTATTTTGTGAAATAGTTTGAAGAGAAGTAGAGTTAGTACTTCTTTGAAGGTGTGGTAGAATTCTGCTCTGAATCCATCTGGCCTAAGGAAGGGAGACTGTTGATGACTACTTCAATTTTCTTGGGGGATACAGGACAATTACGTCTTTCTATCTGTTCTTGATTTAATTTTGGTAGATGGAATCTATCAAGATAATTGTCCATTTCCTTTAGATTTTCAAATTTTGTGGCATATAGGCTTTTGTAGTACGACCTAATGATTGTTTGAATTTCTTCAGTGTCTGTACCCCTTTTCATTTCTGATTTTGCTGATATTCATAGTTTCTCTCTGCCTTTTAGTTAGTTTTGTTAAGAGTTTGTCTATCTTGTTGATTTTCTCAAAGAACCAGCTCTTGGTTTCATTGATTCTTTGACTAGTTTTATTTGATTCTATTTTATTGATTTTAGCTCTAACTTTGAGTATTTCCAGCTGTCTGCTCCTCCTGGGTGTATATGCTTCGTTTTTATTCTAGGGCTTTCATTTGGTTCATTAAGTTGCATATCTGGGGTATTACAAATTTCTTCTTGAGGGCACTTTGTTTTATGAATTTTCCTCTGAGCACTGCTTTCATTGTGTCCCATAAATTTGGGTATGTTGTATCTTCATTTTCATAGAATTCTAGGAAGTCTTTAATTTCTTTCTTTCTTCTTTAACCTAGTTGTAGGTTAAAACCTAGTAGCTAGTTTTTCAGTTTCCATGTGCTTGTATGCTCTTTGCTATTTCCATTGTTGTTGAGGTCCAGCTTTAGTCCATGGTTGTCAGATAGGATAAGGGGATTATTTCAATCATCTAGTATCTGTTGAGACTTGCTTTGTGACCACCTATATGGTCTATTTTGGAGAAGGTTGCATGAGGTGCTGAAAAGAAGGTATATTCTTTTGAGTTTGGGTGAAAAGTTCTGTAGACATCTATTAGGTCCATTTGTTTTAGGGCCTCTATATGTGCCTTTATTTTCCGATTTGGCTTCTGTCTAGATGATCTGTTCCTTGGGGAGAGCGAGGTAAGTCTCCAACAATTAAGTTGTTGGGATCAATGTATTATTTAAGCTTTTATAATGTTTTATTTATGAAAGTATGTGCTCTTATACTTGTGGCAGAAATGATCAGAATTGTTATATCCTCTTGGTGGATTTTTCCTTTGATGAGGATGTAGTTCTTCTCCTCATCTTTTTTTTTTTTGATTAATTTTGGTTGAAAGTCTATTTTATTAAATATTAGGATAGCTACCCCAGCTTACTTTCTGGGTCCATTTGCTTGAAAAACATTTTTCCAAGCCTTTACTCTGAGGCAGTGTTTATCTTTGTTGCAAAGGTACATTTCTTAGATGTAGCAGAATGTTAGATCCTGTTTCTGCACCCATTCTGTTAGTCCTTGTCTTTTTATTAGGGAGTAGAGTCCATTGTTGTTGATAGATAATAGTGACCAATGAATGTTAGTTACTTTTATTGTGGAGTTGGTGGTCTTACTGTGAATCATTGCTTGTTTTCCTTTAATTTTTGTAGGGACATTATCTGTATCCTATTTTTCTTGGGCATAGTTTCTTCTGTTGGATTGGAGTTTTGCATCTAGTATCTTTTGTAGGGTTGGTTTGCTATGTAGAAATTGCTTAAATTTAGTTTTATTATAGAATATTTTGTTTTCTCCATCTATGTTGATTGAAAGCTTTGCTGAGTATAGTAGTTCGGGTTGGCATGTGTGGTCCCTTAAAGTCTACATGACTTCTGCCCAAGACCTTCTGTCTTTCATGGTTTCTGATGAAAAGTCTGGTGTGATTCTGATAAGTCTACATTTATATGTTACTTGGCCTTTTTTCTTTGCTGCTTTTAATTCATTTCTTGGTTCTGTATATTTAGTGTTTCGAGAATGATGTGATGTGAAGAGTTTCTTTTCTGGTCTAGTCTAATTGTTCTGTGGGCCTTTTGTATGTTTATCGAGATCTCTTTAGTTTGGGAAAATTTTCTTCTATGATTTTCTTGAAAATATTTCCCAAACCTTGGAGCCTGGTATTTTCTTTTTCATCTAGTCCTATTATTCTTAGATTTTGTCTTTTCATGGTGTCCTTGATATTTTGGATGTTTTGTGTTTGGAACTTTTTTTATTTCATTTTTTTCTTTGAGAGATATATCAGTTTCTGCAAGTGTATCTTCAACACCTGAGATTCTCTCTTCCATCTCTTGTATTCTGTTGGTGATGCTTACCTTTGTGGTTCCTGATCATTTGTCTAAGTTCTCCAGCTCCTGTGTTTTCTCTGTTTGTGTATTCTTTCTTGATTATAATTCTGTTTTCACGTCGTGCACCATTTCCTTCATCTGTTTGAATGTGGAGTCCTGCTTTTCAGTGATGGCTTCTGTTTTTTGTTCGTTTCCTTTCTATATGCTGCCAATTGTGTCTCTACTTGTTTGGCTGTATTTGCCTGTATTTCTTTGAGAGTTTTGTTCATTACGTCTTTCTTTGCCTCTATTTGTGTGGCTATTTCTTTGAGAGAGTTGTTTTTTTGTTTCCTCTTTTTGTGCCTGTATTTGTGTAGCAATTTCTTCCTCTAATAACTGGTAAGCATCATTTTAAAGACTTTTTCTTGTGTTTCCAATGAACTGAAGTGTCCATTGATTTTGGGGGTTGCTGGTGAAGCCATGATGTCCTGAGTTTTGTTGGGTGTGTTCTTAAGCCAGCCTCAGGACATCTGCTTATGTGTAACCCTCACTGTTTGTTTCTGGAGTCTGTACTTCAGACTAGGTCTGTCTTTTTCTGGTTTCTGGAATGTGTTTCAGGAAGATGAGAGGTTCACTGGTTTTAGAGTTTGCATTCATGTTTCAGTTGTACCTAAGTGAGGAATGTGATGCTGGCACTATTCACAAGCTTTGTTAGTGGGCACAGTATGCAGGCACAGATTCCCTAACTACCTCAGTGGCTTCCAGCCCATTGGTATGCACATTTGTCTGAGCTCCAGGAATTGTTTGCCTGGAATTCACTGGTAGACCTGCAGAGCAAGGCCTTTGGTGTTAAGAACTCTGTCCCAAGAATCCTTTTGTTGCCCACAACAGGGGTATGGGTTATAAGGATGTGTTGTCTGGTTGCTTGCATAAAGTGGCTCTGGATCTGGGGCTCTAAAAACACTCACTTGAAGGCACACTCACTCTCTAACAGGAGCAGTAGGAAAGCACAGGGGTTCCCCTGGTTCTCTACTCTCCGATTTGATTCTGCTGGGGCAAGTGAGGGTGTTAGGCTAACAGGCAGCTCAGTGATGCTGTAGCAGCTGGTCTTGGTATCCACAGGCACTGTGCACTGGGCTGGAAGCTGCCCAGGCTCTGCTCTGTGGCAGACTCTGCTGGCTGCCTCTGTATCCTTCATCTCTGCCAGGGAAGGATTATGGTGGGTGTTCCCAGGGGAGTGCCGAATGGATTGAGTATTTTCTGTCCCAGATCCTGAACCGGGGTTTCTTTGCTAGCTGCTGCTGCTGCTGAGGCCTGGGTGCTGTGGTCTATGGGAGAATCTGCAGTCCACCTCCACTACCTCGGCCAAAGAGGGAGTAGGGAGATGGATATAGGGAAGTGCCTGGGGATTGAGCCCTCAGGAAAAGTCTACGTAGGAGTCTGTAGGTGACCCGAATCTAAATGGACTAGTTCACAGTTAGTCACCTTTCTTCCTGGAAGCCTCCATATCTTTGTTCTGGGTTCAGTAGCCTCTCCACTCACCAATTTCAGATCCTTTGCCCCTCAGGTATAGTGCATGCTGGTCACTGCCATCTAGGATCTTCTTTCATATAGCTTTCTTAAAAGCTGTTCATAATTCTAAATAAATGTTTTCAAATTTAAATTTCTTGGTAAAGTAGGTTTTAATATATTTTGAGACAATTCAAATATTTGAAAAAAAATCTTTCTTATTATGTGCTTGGGAATAAAGAAACATAGTTTTTAAAATCCAGTCACTAAAAAACAATGAATCAAGTAATCCAATTAAAAAATGGGGTACAGAGCTAAGCAGAGAATTCTCAATTGGGATATAAAGAATTGCAAAGAAATACTTAAAGAAATGCTCACCATCCTTAGTCATCAGGGAAATGAAAATCAAAAGAATCTTGAGATTTCACCGTACACTCATTAGAATGGCTAATTTAATAAACTCAAGTGACAACACATGTTAAAGAGGATGTGGAGAAAGGGCAACACTCCGCCATTGCTAGTGGAATGTAAACTTGTACAGCCACTTTGGAAATAAATCTGGTGATTTCTCAGATAATTAGGAATAGTGCTTCCTTAAGATCCAGCTATACTACTCCTAGGCATATTTCTAAAATATGCTAAAGTACACCAACATGTACATTTGCTCAACCATGTTCATAGTAGCTTTAGTCATAATAGCCAGAACCTGGAAACAACAGAGATGTTTCTCAATTGAGGAAGGCATACAGAAATTATGGTACATTTACACAATGGGATACTACTCAGCAATTAAAAACAAGGAATTCAAAAAAAGAAAAAGAAAGAAAGAAAGAAAGAAAGAAAGAAAGAAAGAAAGAAAACAAGAACAAAAAAAGGAATTCATGAAATCTGCAGGCAAATGGTGGGAACTAGAAAAGATCATCCTGAGTGAGGTATCCCAGAAACAGAAAGACACACATGGTATATGCTCACTAATAAGTGGATATTAGCCATATAATGTAGGATAAACATACCAAAATCCATATACCTAAAGAAGCTAAGCAAGGAGGAGGAACCTGGGTGGTAATCAATCCTCACTCAGGAACACAAATGGGATGGACACTGGAAGAAGGAGAAAACAGGAAACAAGACAGGAGCCTACCACAGAGGATTTCTGAAAGACTCTACACAGCAGGGTATCAAAGCAGATGTTGAGTCTCATAGCCAAACTCTGGGCAGTGTGAAGGGAATCTTAGGAAAGAAGAGGGAGCTCGAAAGACCTGGAAGGAAAAAGAGCTCCACAATGAGAGCAACAGAACCAAAATATCTAGGCACAGGGGCCTTTTCTGAGACTGATACTCCAACCAACAACCATCCATGGATATAACCTAGAACCCCTGCTCAGATGTAGCCCGTGGCACCTCATTGTCCAAGTGGGTTTCCTAGTAAGTGGAACAGGGACTGTCTGTGACATGAACTCAGTAGCTGGCTCTTTGATCACCTCACCCTGAAGTGGAACCATCCTTTCCAGGCCACAGAGTAAGACAAAGCAGCCAGTCCTGATGAGACCTGATAGGCTAGGGTCAGGTGGAAGAGGAAGGGGACCTCCTTTCTCAGTGGACTTATAGAGGGACATGGGAGGAAATGAGGGAGGGCAGGATTAGGAGGGAATGAGTGGGGGCTACAGCTGCAATACAAAATACATAATCTATATTTAATTTTTTAAAGTCAGTCACTTGAATTGAATCACACATATCTATGCAATCTGTCATACATGTCAACTTAGAATTTTATTTCACACATATTTGGCTAGAACTTACTACAATTATTGGTACATACTAAAATTATTTTAATTTATAATGATAATAATATATTAATTCACTAATGTACTAGGTACCTGCTGTGTATGAGACAGAAATAGGCAAGGTTCCCACCTCTTTTTGAAATGTCGAGAGCACTAGGAATGAAATATGTAAAACATTACTATGTGAATTCAGTTGTTATAAGGGTAATAGATTTAGATTGTGTCCTCAAAAGTAAAGGAATTATTACTTCTAATAAAAAATAATAATGATGCAGATATTAAAGTATCCCGTAATGTACATGTTTTTGTTTTTGTTTTGTCTTAATTACTGTAAATGTACTGAAGTAGAACTATCTAGGCAATTTTGCCTTTCTCTTTTATTGGAACTCTTGGAAAGCTCAGCAATGGCCATGGGAGATAATTGGAGGTAAGAAAGCTTTTATATTTTAAAAATGTATGTTACTCTCTAACCTGCTTTATGAATCATTAGTGGTAAGTCAAAACTGGCAAATAGCAGAAAACAGAACTTAACAGCTTTGCAGCCAGTCCTGAAGATACGTGATAAACAGGATCAGATGAATGAGGAGGAGGTCCCCCCGTATCAGTGGACTTGGAAAGGGGCACGGTGGAGATGAGGGAGGGAGGGAGGGACTAGGAGGGAATGAGGGATTGGGACATGGCTGGGATACAGAGTTAATAAAATGTAACTGATAAAAATAAAATAAAATAAAGAAATACATATGAGATCACTTTTGGTATTTCTACTCAAAACACACAGTCTGAATTATATGAGAGAAATAAAACTGATAGCATTTAAAATAATATTTGGTTTCTAAATGATGGAATGATAAGAAATTTAAAAACCACGGTTAAAGAGTTGTAGGCATATGTAGATCAACTGCCCCTTCAAGCAAGTGCAACATATATTAAGCTTAATTTAGTAATAAAATACAGTGTAGAGAAGATTGACGGTTATAAAGTCAGATTGGACTCTGCACTGCAATATTCTTTTAAAAAAAGTCTTTGGTTGAATAAAGCACTTTATAAAACAATGGAAAGTAAAAATAATAATAATAATAATTAAACACAGAGGTGACCAGATAAAGATCTTACATGTTAGCAGGATTAATTTTCTTGAATTTCATGTAATTTCTTTTTCTTTTGCAAGGAGGATATATTTTCTCTTCATTTATGAATCATAATTTTGCTAAATATAGTTTATATCCCTTATTTTTGAGTGACTTAAAATATCTTTGTCATTTCTATTTTACTTTTGTTGTTTGAAAAGGGTAATCATTCATTTATTTAAATTCCCCCTATAAAATACATGTACTTCTGACTTATTTCAGTATTTTTATTTGTTTGTTTTCAGATTTGGTTGGATAATCTATTTAAGTATGGCTTTTATATCCATTGTCAAATTTAAATAATTGTCAGATATTGTAAATTTTATTGCTATTTCAATCTATTCCGGTATTTTCTCTCTTTGATAGCTGATGATCTGAGAACTTTTCTAATTATCACTCAAGCTCTCAAAGTTCTGATTTTTTGTTTCCATGTTTTGTCTTTACATTTACCTTCACATATATTATAATTTAAAACCTATCTGGTATATCTTCTTCATTGTGTATTTCACTTCCATACTTACTAATTTGTTTGTATTTTCTTTTTTTTTTTTTTTTTTTCAATGCAGTTTATTCAGGAACCTTGAACAATCCTCGGACCCTGGGGAAAGCCAGCCCACAGCTTAAATAGCCTCTGGGTAGCCAACCAAGGCATGCCACGTGGGCAATGCAGATAGGTCCACATACATGGAAGCAAGCCAGATCCTCAGACTTAGCCAAATGTGGAATTGTTCGTGACAGAGAGCACTCACCATCGGGAAGGTGGAAGGTGGAAACCAGCTCCATCTTTAAGGCATAGCATTCCGCAGCTCTCTACAGTTCCCCCTTTTTGTTTTAGACGCATCAGGCAAGAGGAGAGGTCTGATCTCTGATATTAGAAATAAATTGGGACTTTGTACCGATGTTCATTTAGGTGTCATCCACCCAAAGAGCATCAGACCGGTCCGATAACTTTTTCTTAGAGGCGGGACCTGTGGCATCAACCCGCATGCAATCAGACATGCTCTTCTCTGGGTCCAAAGCAGCTGACCCTGAGTGCAGTGCTTAACCTCCCATCCTGAGCGTAACATTTTAGCTTTTTATGGTATCCAACCATGCTTGGGGAGACTGTCCTGCTTCAATGGCTGTAAAGGCCTGAATGATCATGGCTGCATCACACTGTTGTGATACTCTAATCTTGCATTTATACCACAGGCAAACCAAGGAGACCAACACCAGAAGGCCTGCTAATGCTCCCATGCCCGCCCATTCCTTCAGATGATTCATGGTTGCAGCAATCCATGATGATAATCCTGTGGCTAGTCCTGCGTCCACTCTGGTAGAATTTACTGTGACAATGGCCACTCTCAGCTGCTCCATCGTAGTATGAATTCTCCAGTCCAATTACCTAAAATATAGCTAGACAATTGTTTAGACAGATTTGCAGCACAGGAAAAATTCTCATGTTATATGCTAGTGACTCAAAGTCCAGCATATTTTCATTGACAGCCAAGTTGAGCGATTTGCCATAGGGTATCAATTTGCTCCTGCAAGAGGTCAATCCTCTGATTGAACACCATCAAGCTTCCTTTTAGTTGAGCATTAATTCCTTTATGTACAACTAAGGCATGAGCTACCTTGGCTAAATGATTATTCAGGGTCTGAGCAGTCTGCCCAGTATGACTCATGGCTAATGCCACGGTGGTAGCTCCAACAGCTGCCAATGAGATGGTAGTAACAATGGTGGCTGTAGTTCCAAGATCCCTTTTCTGTCTGAAGAGAGTCATAGCGTTAGGGGCATCAACGGGCACAGGCACCCAGTGTGGCATGCAAGTAACCAGGGCATACCTAAATTTACTATCATTTCAGCATTGGGCAAAAAAGCAAGTATCATTTCCACAATTACTTGGCTCTATCTGGCTAATAATGAATAAAAATGGGGGATATAGACAAACAGGTGTGGGCTTATAGGAAATATTATGAGAAGCCTTAACCCCCTCGTTGGAACATCCTGCGTCAGTTCTAGAACTAGCAGTGGTGGTGTCCGAGGTCTGAGTAGGTTCAGGAGACCATTGCACCCAGGGGTGAGACGTGCTCCATGCCAATTGACTAACTCCATGTTTTCCTCCACTTTTGAATGTCATTTAAGTTTCTTAAATTATTTTTTCCCTTTTTTAAAAAATTTTTCATCAATTTCACTTTATGCATTCTGCATCCCCCCATAAGCCCCTCCCTCCTTCCCTCCCAATCCCACCCTCCCTCCTCCCTCTGCTTGCATGCCACTCCCCAAGTCCACTAATAGGGGAGGTTCTCCTCTCCTTTCTGATCTTAGTCTGTCAGTTCACATCAAAAGTAGCTGCATTGTCCTCTACTATGGCCTGGTAAGGCTGCTCTCCCCCAGAGGGAGGTGATCCAAGAGCAGGCCAATCAGATTATGTCAGAGGCAGTCCCTCTTCACATTACTATGTAACCCAATTGGACTCTGAACTGCCCTGGGCTACATCTGTGCAGGGGTTCTGGATTATCTCCATGAAAAGTCTTGGTTGGAGTATGAGTCTCTGGGAAGTTCCCTGTGTTCAAATTTTCTTGTTCTGTTGCTTTCCTTGTGGAGACCCTGTCCTCTCCAGCTCTTACTATTTCCCACTTCTTACCTAAAATTCCATTCACTCTGCCCAACAGTTGCCCATCAGGCTCAGCATCTGCTTTGATAGTCTGAAGCGCAGAGGTTTTCAGAGGCCCTTTGTGGTAGGTTCCTAGGTTGTTTCCTGTTTTCTTCTTCTTCTGATGTCCATCCTCTTTGCCTTTCCGGATGGGGATTGATCATTTTCATTAGGGTCCTCTCTCTTGCTTAGTTTCTTTAGATGCACAGGTTTTAGTGGGTTTGTCCTATGTTGTATGTCTATATGAGTGAGTATATACCATGTGTGTCTTTTTGCTTCTGGGACAACTCACTCAGGATGATCCTTTCCAGATCCCACCATTTACCTGCAAATTTCATGATTTCCTTATTTTTCATTGCTGAGTAATATTCCATTGTGTAGATGTACCACAATTTCTGCATCCATTCTTCAGTTGAGGGGCATCTGGGCTGTTTCCATCTTCTGGCTATTACAAATAAAGCTGCTACAAACATGGTTGAGCAAATGTCCTTTTTGTGTACTTGAGCCTCCTTTGGATATATGCCCAGTAGTGGTATGGCTGGATCTTTAGGAAGCGCTATTCCTAGTTGTCTGAGAAAGCGCCAGATTGATTTCCAGAGTGGTTGTACAAATTTACATTCCCACCAGCAGTGGAGAAGGGTTCCCCTTTCTCCACAACCTCTCCAGCATGTGTTGTCACTTGAGTTTTTGATCTTGGCCATTCTCATGGGTGTAAGGTGAAATCTCAGGGTTGTTTTGATTTGCATTTCCCTAATGGCTAGTGAGGTTGAACATTTTTTAAGTGCTTCTCTGCCATTCGGTATTCCTCTACAGAGAATTCTCTGTTTAGCTCTGTTCCCCATTTTTTAAGTGGATTACTTGGTTTGCTGCTTTTCAGCTTCTTTAGTTCTTTATATATACTGGATATGAGTCCTCTGTCAGATAAAGGGTTGGTGAAGATTCTTTCCCAATCTGTAGGTGGTCGCTTTGTTTTGATGACGGTGTCCTTTGCTTTACAGAAGCTTTTCAGTTTCATGAGGTCCCATTTATTGACTGTTGCTCTTAGAGCCTGTGCTGTTGGTGTTCTGTTCAGGAAGTTTTCCCCTGTACCAATGAGTTCTAGGGTATTTCCCACTTTTTTTCAAGCCAATTTAATGTGTCTGGTTTTATGTTGAGGTCTTTGATCCACTTGGACTTCAGTTTTGTGCAGGGTGACAAGTATGGTTCTATTTTCATTTTTCTACATGTAGACATCCAGTTAGACCAGCACCATTTGTTGAAGATGCTATCTTTTTTCCATTGTATGGTTTTGGCGTCTTTGTCAAAGATCAGGTGTCCATAAGTGTGTGGGTTTATTTCTGGGTCCTCTGTTTGGTTCCATTGATCCACCATTCTGTTTATATGCCAGTATCATGCAGTTTTTAAAACTGTTGCTCTATAGTACAACTTAAGATCAGGGATGGCGATACCTCCGGAAGATCTTTTATTGTAGAGGATTGTTTTAGCAATTCTGGGTTTCTTGTTATTCCATATGAAGTTGAGAATTTTTCTTTCCAGGTCTGTAAAGAATTGTGTTGGTAATTTGATGGGCATTGCATTGAATCTGTAGATTGCTTTTGGTACGATGGCCATTTTTACTATGTTAATCTTGCCAAGCCATGAGCATGGGAGATCTTTCCATCTTCTCATATCTTCTTCTAATTCTTTCTTCAGAGATTTGAATTTTTTTTTCATACAAGTCTTTGACTTCCTTGGTTAGGGTTACTCCGAGGTACCTTATGTCATTTGTGGCTATTGTGAAGGGTGTTGTTTCCCTAATTTCTTTCTCAGCCCTTTTGTCTTTTGTATACAGGAGGGCTACTGATTTTTTTGAGTTAATTTTGTATCCGGCCACTTTGCTGAAGGTGTTTATCAGCTGTAGGAGTTCCCTGGTAGAGTTTTTGGGGTCACTCACGTATACTATCATATCATCTGCAAATAGTGATAATTTGACTTCTTCCTTTCCAATTTGTATCCCCTTGATCTCCTTCAACTGTCTTATTGCTCTAGCAAGGACTTCCAGCACTATGTTGAAGAGATATGGAGAGAGTGGGTAGCCTTGTCTTGTCCATGATTTCAGTGGGATTCATTTAAGTTTCTCTCCGTTCAGTTTGATGTTGGCTATAGGATTGCTGTATATCGCCTTTACTATGTTTAGATATGTGCTTTGTATCCCTGATCTCTCCAATACTTTGAACATGAATGGATGTTGGATTTTGTCAAAGGCTTTTTCAGCATCTAGGGAGATTATCATGTGGTTTTTTTCTTTCAGTTTGTTAATATGGTGGATCACATTGATGGATTTCCGTATATTGAACCACCCCTGCATACCTGGGATGAAGCCTACTTGGTCATAGTGGATAATATCTTTGATGTGTTCTTGGATTCGGTTTGCAAGTATTTTATTAAGTATTTTTGCATCAATGTTCATAAGGGAGATTGGCCGGAAATTCTCTTTCTTTGTTGAGTCTTTGTGAGGTTTAGGTACCAAGGTGACTGTGGCTTCATAGAATGAATTTGGTAATATTCCTTCTGTTTCTATTTTGTGGAATAGGTTGAAGAGAATTGGTGTTAGCTCTTCTTTGGAGGTCTGGTAGAATTCTGCGCTGAAGCCATCTGGTCCTGGGCTTTTTTTGAATGGGAGACTTTTGATGACCGCTTCTATTTCTTTGGGGGATATAGGACTATTTATTTGATTTACCTGGTCTTGATTCAGGTTTGGTAAGTCAAATCGATCAAGAAAATTGTCCATTTCATTTAGATTTTCAAATTTTGTGGCATATAGACTTTTGAAGTAAGTCCTAATGATTGTTTGTATTTCCTCAGTGTCTGTAGTTATATCCCCCTTTTCATTTCTGATTTTGTTGATTTGGGTGGTGTCTTTCTGCCTTTTAGTTAGCCTGGCTAAGGGTTTGTCGATCTTGTTGATTTTCTCAAAGCTCTTGGTTTCATTGATTCTTTGAATTGTTTTATTTGTTTCCAATTGATTGATTTCAGCCCTGAGTTTGATTATTTCCAGCTGTCTACTCCTTTTTGGTATGTCTGCTTCTTCTTTTTCTAGGGTTTTTAAGTGAGCCATTAGGGTGCTTGAATGAGCTGTCTTGAATTTCTTCTTGAAGGCACTTAGTGCTATGAACTTTCCTCTTAACACTGCTTTCATTGTGTCCCACAAGTTCGGGTATGTTGTGTCTTCATTTTCATTGATTTCTAGAAAGACGTTAATTTCTTTCTTTATTTCTTCCCTGACCCAGCTGTCATTTAGTAACAAGTTGTTCAGTTTCCATGTGTGTGTAGGCTTTTTGTTATTTCTGTTATTGTTGAGGTCCAGCTTTATTCCATGGTGATCAGACAAGATACATGGGATTATTTCAATCTTCTTGTATCTGTTGCGGCTTGCTTTGTGACCCACTATATGGTCTATTTTGGAGAAGGTTCCATGAGGTGCTGAGAAGAAGGTAAATTCTTTTGTGTTTGGGTGTAAAGTTCTGTAAATGTCTGTTAGGTCCATTTGATTCATGACCTCTGTCAGAGACATTGTTTCTTTGTTTAATTTCTGTTTTTTTGATCTGTCCTTTGTTGAGAGTGGGTTGTTGAAGTCTCCCACTATTAATGTGTGGGGATCTATATGTGCTTTAAATTTTATTAATGTTTCTTTCACAAATGTGGGTGCCCTTGTATTTGGGGCATAGATGTTCAGGATTGTGATGTCTTCCTGGTAGAATTTTCCTTTCCCTTGATGAGTATGAAGTGTCCTTCCCCATCTGTTTTGATTAATTTTGGTTGAAAGTCTATTTTATCAGATATTAGAATAGCTACTCCTGCTTGCTTCTTGGGTCCGTTTGCTTGGAAAGTCGTCTTCCAACCCTTTACCCTCAGGTAATGTCTATATTTGTGTCTTAGGTGTGTTTCTTGTATGCAACAGATTGCTGGGTTTTGTTTACGTATCCATTCTGTTAATCTGTGTCTTTTTATTGGAGAGTTGAGTCCATTGATGTTGAGAGAGATTAATGACCAATGGCTGTTAGATCTCTTGATTTTGATGTTGGCTGTGGTCATCAGGTTGTGTGCTTGGTTGCTTTTTGTTTTACTGAAGTGAGGTTATTTATTTCCTGTGTTTTCTTCAATGTAGCTAGCTTTCTTGGGTTGTATTTTCCCTTCCAGTGTCTTCTGTAATGCTGGATTTGTTTGTAGGTATTGTTGAAATTTGTTTTTGTCATTGAATATCTTGTTTTCTCCATCTATGAGGACTGAGAGTTTTGCGTGGTATAGTAGCCTGGGCTGACATCCATGTTCTCTTACGGTCTGCATGATATCCGTCCAGGCCCTTCTGGCTTTCATAGTCTCTGTTGAAAAGTCAGGTGTGATTCTAATGGGTTTGCCATTATATGTTACTTGGCCTTTTTCCCTTGCAGCTTTTAGTATTTTTTCTTTGTTCTGTATACTTACTGTTTTGATTATTATGTGGCGGGAGGATTTTCTTTTCTGGTCAAATTCGTTGGGTGTTCTGTTGGCCTCATGTATTCTAATTGGCCTCTCCTTTAGCTTGGGGAAATTTTCTTCAATGATTTTGTTGAAAATATTTTTGGGCCTTGGAGAAGGGAGTCTTCTTTTTCCTCTATACTTATTATTCTTAGGTTTTGTCTTTTCATATTGTGTTGCATTTCTTGGACGGTCTGTGTCAGGAATTTTTCAGATTTAACATTTTCTTTGACAGATACATCAATTTCTTCCATTGTATCTTCTACACCTGAGATTCTTTCTTCCATCTCTTGTAGTCTGTTGGTTATGCTTACCTCTGTAGTTCCTGTTTTCTTCCCTAGATTCTTCCTTTCCATTATTTCTTCCATTTGTGTTTTCTTTAATTGTTCCAATTCTATCTTCAGGTCTTGAGTTGTTTTGTTTACTTCCTTCATCTGTCTGATTGTACTTTCCTGTTTTTCTTTTAGTTCCTTCAACTCTGTTTCTATCATTTCATTCAGTGTTTTAAGCATTTTTTTTTAAAGGCCATAAACTGTTTGGCTGCAGCTTCCTCTATTTCTTTACGGATGGCAATATTCTGTTTGAGTTTATCTTCCTCTATGTCTTTACGAATCTTATTTGTTTCCTCTGTTATCATCTTCATGAGCATACTTGTTAGGTCATCTTCTTGGATTTCAGTTATGGTGGGGTGCCCAGGGCTACTTGCCTCTGGGTAACTGGGTTCTGGAGATGCCATATTGCTCTGTCTTTTGTTGCTTGAGCTTTTACGCTCGTCTCTACCCATTGTGTTATCTTAGGTGTTTGGGGTTATTTTCTCGTTGTTCCTGGGGATCCTGTGGTGGAGAGAATCCCCTTTGTAGAAAGCTTGTTTTTCCTGAAGGATGTCTTCTCAGCTTTTTGGGTATAGTCCCTGGATGGCTGGTGTTTTTTTAGGAGTTGCTCACCTCAGGGATATAGACCTGAGTGGTAACTGTGGTCTTTGTTAGTCAAGAGGGTTCTCCTCTCACCCAGGGAAGTCCTGAGGGTAGCTACCCTGTTTCTTGGTTTCTTGTTGTAAATTTAATGATCAGCTGCTGTGACCCAGTTGGATATCAGGCGCACCTCAACTGTTTGTGCCTGTGTCTGGAGCACAGCTGAGTGCTGGCGCCTCGGCCCCACTAGACTGCTAGACTTTTTCTTGGAAACACAATGACTGTGTTTTATGGCCGAGAGTTCTGATTGCTGGTCACTGTGCTGATACTGCTGTGCTGCTGCTCAGAATGAGAGTCCTCCCGGAGCCGCCATCTTGCCTCTCCCCTTGTTTGTATTTTCCATATTCAATTTCATTAGTAAAACAATCTGTTTCCAGTATTCAAATTACTTTGTAATTACTTAGAGAACTATTTATTTTATGGTCACTACAAAGCTTCTCAAGTTTTTAAGCTAGAGATATATCTGAGACTAGACAGCAGTTGACTTTCTTTGGAATACAGGATGATTTTTATGGTAATAGATTGAAATTGATTTGTGTTTTGTTTTGTGTGAGTGAGTGATTTTGTGTGTCTCTCTGTGTGTGTGTAGGTCTCTAGAGCATCTGAGTGGATATTCAGAAAATATATGAGATTCCCTATGAATTGTGTGATACAATCTAAAGCTTTATTCTTTTACAATTTGTTAAAAATGCCATTGGTTTTACTTCATGGAGAAATAACAGCATAAAGCAAAGCAGCAGCCCAAAATCAATATGACATGTTCAGTAAATTGAAAGTACTATTGAATATTTACATCAGAGGAACGACAGTGGATACAGATTCAGGTACAGTGGATATACAGATTTTTGTTATTGCATTGATAAAATAAAGATTATACTTTATATTTTTATTTTAGCAAATAGTAGTATTGTTACTGTCACAGATATCCTCATACCATCTTGGGGACTGCTTTCCCAATGATGTAACTTTCAATGGCATTGGGTGTTTGCTATTCTAGCAATTTTATTTTACATTCCCCTTTAGGAATTCATACAAGTCTCACCTCGTAGAGAAGAGAAATGAGGTTACAAGGCTCATAGCATTGCAGATAAAGTTCATTGTGGTTAAGAAATAATTAAATTTTAGCTTTTCATCATCTTTCAGAGGATGGAGGGAAGAATTTCAGCACAGAAGAGAATAAGAAGAATTCACCCATTATTGCTCTTAGAGTCCTGTTGCCTGGTCCTTGTACTAGTATCATTATTGTTTAGAGCTGTGTAAGATGCTCGTTAAGCACATAGAAGGAATTGTATTATCTGGTGCCATATTTGCCATAATTAATTTTAATTTGATAATAAATATAACATTAGTATATGTTGTTTATTAAAATTAATTTAATTTATACACAGAAATCTGTGTCCTTGCTTTTTGTTTCTGAGTTTTAATTTTTTTTCATTCTGCTTTCTTTGGTCTTTTTGTATTTTGTCTGTATTTATAAAGAAAGACAGTTGGTGGGTGGGGAAATAAAGATATGGGAGGAATAGAGGAGGGATTAATTTTTTAAATAAAATAAAATGGTGACAAACCATGTTAGCATTAAACAATATTAAGGGAATTAAAGTTTGCTCATAAATGTACAATATAAGAACAGTATGAAAAGTGCTTAGAGATACATATAAGTAGCATATGCCCAAAGAAATCAACAACTATTCCATTTATTTTTCTTTGTTAATTAAATTTTTATTTTTTATGTTAATTACAATTTATTCACTTTGTATCCTAGTAGCAGCCCCCTCCCTCATTCCCTCCCAATCCCACCCTCTGTCCCTCATCTCCTCTTATGCCCCTCTCCAAGTCCACTGATAAGGGAGGTCTGTCTTGCCTTCCATTTGACCCTAGCTTATCCTGTCTCATCAGAACTGCCTGCATCATTTTCCTCATGGCCTGGTAAGGCTGCTCCCCCATTGGGATAGGTGGTCAAAGAACTATCCACTGAGTTCATGTCAGAGACAGTCCTTGTTCCCTTTACTAGGGACACACATGGGTACTGAGCTGCCATGGGCTACATCTGAGCAGGGATTCTATGTTATAGCCATATATATGAATATATGTATATATATGAATATATATATATATACATATATATATATATATAATTAAATTTATAAACTCAAGTGACAACACATGCTGGAGAGGATCTGGAGATGTGGAGAAAGGAGAACCCTCTTCCATTGCTCGTGGGAATGTAAATTTGTACAACAAATTTGGAAATCAATCTGGCACTTTCTCAGACAATTAGGAATAGTGCTACCTCAAGATCCAGCTATACCACTCCTGAGCATATATCCAAAATATGTACACATATACAACAAGGATATCTGCTCAACCATGTTCAAAAGACACATATGGTATATACTCACTTATAAATGGAAATTAGACATATAACACTGGATAAACATACCAAAATGTGTACACCTAATGAAGCTAAGCAAAAAGGAGGACGTTAGAGGTAGTTGCTCAATCCTCATTCTGAAAGGCAAATGGGATAGACATCAGAACAGGGAGAAAACAGGGAACAGGCAGGATCTTAGAACAGAGGGTCTCTGAAAGTCTCTACCCATCAATGTATAGAAGCAGATGCTGAGACTCAGCAAAACTTTGGGTAGAGCCCATAGAATCTTTGAAAAAAAGAGGAAAGGGTAAAACTTGGTGGTATCTGGAGCTCCACAGGAAGACCTACAGAGCCAAGAAATCTTGGCCCATGTTTCTTTGCTGAAAATTATACTTCAACCAAAGACTATACATGGAGATAACCTAGAACCCCTGCAGTGATGTAGACCAAGGCAGCTCAGTCTCCAAGTGGATTTCCAAGTCAGGGAGCAGTGGCTGTGCCTGATATCGACTCAGTACTGGGCTGGCTTTTTGATAACCTCCCCATGGGAGGGGGTAGCCTTACCAGGCCACAGAGGAAGACAATGCAGCCAGTCTTGATGAGACCTGATATACTAGGGAAAGATAGAAGGGGAGGAGACTCTCCCTTATCAGTGGACTGGTAAAGGAGCATAGGAAAAGAAGAGGAAGGAAGGGTAGGATTGGGAGCAGATGAATGATAGGGCTACAATTATGATACAAAGTGAATAAGCTGTAATAAATAGATACATTCTAAAAACAACTAAAATAGTCATTTCACCAAGTTCATAAATTGTAGTCATCAATAGGCAGAATCATTAGCCTTTCAGTGGACACAAAATGACAGATCTCAGAATACGAGCTAGACTACTTGCTGTTTTCACTGCTGTCTCCTCTTGTAAAGAGAATAGAAAAAAATGATAAAAATTAAAGGTTATGTACAAAACAAGATTAATACCTGACATTTTTAGTTAAACCTTGTTATTGAAAATGACCTAAGTGAATATCGTATGGCATTTAATGATGAATATTCAAAAATTCTAGTAACATAATATATTACTTCCCATACATGTTCAACCACTTTAACTTTTTAGCCTGTTATTATTTTAAAATAATTATCTTTCATGTTGCACTAATTTTTAATCTTAACATTAGTATTTGCCAATATTTTGTATAATTATTGCTTATATAGTCTTTTCCCAGTACAAAGCAATCATCATATTATTTTACACTATTATCCTCCATCAATATATTAACAAGAAACTGAGAGATGAGGTAATATTTTAAAATATTTTAAGTGTAATATTTTTAGTGTTAAATATTTTTCTTAATTGTAATCTTTTATTTAATTACTAAACAGATGCCATGGTATTTGAGTAACATTTAGAAAAAGTTCATTCCAAAACTGATAAATTCGCCATATATCTTAATGTAAAATTATAGACACAATCTTATTATCTGCTATCATTTTCCTAAATTTTTCTTTTACATGTTTGAATGTTTTACCTGTTTGTGTATGTCACATGCCTGGTACCTGTAGAGGCCAGGAGAGAGTATCTTAGGAACTGGAGTTACAGATGAGTGTAAGCTGGCATGTGTATGCGGAAATCAACATTCACAGGTCTCATGAAAGATCAGCCAGTGTTCAACAATGTTGAGCTGTATGGATTATAAGCATTACTAATTAATTCTTATTATCAATAACACATTCATATGTCATTAAGGAAAGAAAGAAATGCAATTCCCCTAGGAGTAATTTTACTAAAAGTTTGGATTTGAATTCTCTACTTCATATTCCACATGTCTCCCATCTACTATCTCTCTGTTGCATAAATCTGAATCTGTGCCTGTATCTATTTTTTTCCTGTTTCTGTGTTTGTTTATTTGGTCTGTGTCTGTCTGACAATCTTGAGTGTGAATGCATGTGTCTTTGAGTGTATGCCTGTCCTTAACAACGGGCTTTGCTTTATATTTAGTGAACAACATGGAAAGCATCACATGGGAGAAGGAATGGAATATTTCACAGAAGAAGATTAAATCACTGGCTCCATCTGATCCAAACTGATTCAGAAAACAAACATAATTGTTTATCAACCAATATTCATAAATGTTGTTTTCAACTTTTATGCTAGATATTTGTTAGTTGTTCTCAACTTCTGTACTTGCAGCTTTCAGCAAATGATATACGTGAATTTTCTGTGCCAGGGGCATGGAAGAATACACAAATGAAGACTGAAACTAAGTATTATTGGGTCATAAAAGTTGATAATGTGGGAAATTCAAGGCAAGTAAGGTTGGTTGTTACATTGTTCTCATAAAGGCAGGCTAAATATACACATATGCTTTTGAATACAACATAAGATAATGGTCTTAAGTATTAAGCAGTATCAAGTATATTGTTAACTCTGGCTGTAAGACCAGCAAAAGTTTTAATCTCTTAAATGTAAAGGTATGTTCAAAATATTGCATCATCACATTAAGCTGTCTCCCAAGGCCTATTTTCTGCTGTTAACTGTTGTACTTAAAACTTCCTCTGTTGTTAAAATTCTAGGTTAAAGAAAGTGTCTTCCAGGGACTGTCTCTGACATGAACTGATTGACCTGCTCTTTAATTACCTCCCCATGAGGGGGGAGCAGCATTACCAGGCCACAGAAGAAGACAATGCAGCCACTCCTGATGAGACCTCATTGAATAAGATCAGAAGGAAGGAAAAGAAGACCTCCTCTATCAGTGGACTTGGGGAAGGGCATATGTGCAGAGTGGGGAGGAAGGGAGGTATTGGGACAGGAGGAGGGAGGGAACCACAAGGGGGATACAAAGTGAATAAGTGTAATTAATAAAGAATTAAAAAAAGAAAGAATCTTCAAACTCAGAAAATTTCAAGACTGATGAATACACATTTACTATAATTCCATTGTTAAAATTTTATGTGCAGAGAAATTCCTTTTAATGAATTCATGTTCATAATAATGTGTTGATAACTCTTGCCAAAATGGTGCTCAGAGGGTCTCTGCAAATCATTTTACATAACTAAAATGTTTCATCTATTAAACAACAATTCCCACTTCCCTTCTTTTACTGTGAATTAGAATATTGTGATTCCTCATGCATTTTGTCTTTCATAGTATTTTTTTCTTACATATCTGGATAAGATCATTTAAAATGCTGTCTTCTAAGTACATGCATATAATTGTACATGACAATAATTTTTTTGTTTTTTTAATTTTTTATTAATTACACTTTATTCATTTTGTATCCCCCCATAAGCCCCTCCCTCCTCCCCTCCCAATCCCACCTTCCCTCCCTTTTCTGCATGCATGCCACTCCCCAAGTCCACTGATAGGGGAAGTTCTCCTCTCCTTTCTGATCTTAGTCTATCAGTTCTCATCAAAAGTGGCTGCATTGTCCTCTACTGTGGCCTGGTAAGGCTGCTCCCCCCTCAGGAGGAGGTGATCAAAGAGCAGGCCAATCAGATTATGTCAGAGGCAGTCCCTCTTCCCATTACTATGTAACCCACTTGGATACTGAACTGCCATGGGCTACATCTGTGCAGGCGTTCTAGGTTATCTCCATGAATAGTCCTTGGTTGGAGTATGAGTCTCTGGGAAGTTCCCTGTGTTCAAATTTTCTTGTTCTGTTGTTCTCCTTGTGGAGACCCTGTCCTCTCCAGCTCTTACTATTTCCCACTTCTTACATAAAATTCCATTCACACATGACAATAATTTAAGCTACCTAAAAATGGACATTATTCCATTAAAGGCAGTATGAGTGTAAAGTGAAATCTCAGGGTCATTTTGATTTGCATCTCCGTGATGATTAAGGACATTGAACATTTCTTTCTCTGCCATTCGATATTCCTCTATTGAGAATTCTCTGTTTAGTTGTGAACCCCATTTTTAATTGTAATATTTTATTTGTTGGTGTTAAACTTCTTAAGTTCTTTATATATTCTGGATATTATCCCTCTGTCAGATATAGAATAAGTAGAGATCCTTTCTTAATCTGTAGGCTGTTGTTTTGTTCTGATGACAGCATCCTATGCTTTACAGAAGCTTTTCAGTTTAATAAGGTCCCATTTATTGATTGTTAATCTTAGAACCAGTGCTGTTGGTATTCTGTTTAGGAAGCTGTCTCCGAAGCCAATGAGTTCCTCCAGCTACACCACTCTTGCATACACCTGAAATATGTTCAAGTATACAACAAGGACATTTGCTCAACAGTGTTCGTTGTAGTTCTATTCATAATAGCCAGAATTTGGAAACAGCCTAGATGTTCCTCAATGGAGGAACAGATACAGAAATTGTGGTACATCTACACAATGGAATACTACTCAGCTATTAAAAACAAGGAAGTCATGAAATTTGCAGCTAAATGGTGGGAATTAGAAAAGATCATCTTGAGTGAGGTAACCCAGAAGTAGAAAGACACATAGGGTATATACTCACTCATAAGTGGATATTAAACATATAATATATTATAAACATACTAAAATATATAGTACTAAAGAATTTAAACAATATAGACGACCCTAGAGAAGATACTCAGTCCTCATTCAGAAAGGCAAATGCAGTAGACATTGGAAGCAGGAGAAGAAGAGATAAGATAGGAGCCTACCACAGACTGCCTCTGAAAGACTACTGATTGAGGTCAAAACAGAGGCTGAGACTCATAGCCAAACTTTGGGCAGAGGGCATGGAATTTTATGAATGAAAGACAAGATAGAAGGACCTGGAGAGGACAGAAGCTCCAAAAGGAAACCAAAAATTCCTGGGCCTGGGGTCCCTGAAGATACTGAAACCCCAACAAAGGACCATGCATGGAGAGAACCTAAAACCCTTGCTCAGATATAGCCCATAGACTCAGTCTCTTATTGGTTCCCTAGTAAGGGAGCAAGGGCTGTCTCTGGCATGAACTCAGTGGTAGCCTCTCTGATCACCTCACCCTGGGTGGTACAGTCTTGCCAGGTCACAGAGGAAGACAGTACACACAGTTCTGATGAGACCTGATAAGCTAGGGTCAGATAGAAGGGGAGGAGGTCCTCCCCTGCCAGTGGTCAATGGGAGGCATATAAGAGAAGAAGAGGGAGGAAAGGAGGAATTGGGAGGAGACAAATGAGGGGCCCACAGCTGGGAAAAGTGAATAAATAGTAACAAATAATTAATAAAAAAATAAAAAATAAAAAATTCCATAAATATATGAACTTTGAGTTTTTATTTCAAACAAATAGAACATTTGAGAGGACTTTTCCAAATATACCTTTCTATACATATAAATGTGTGTGTGAGACTTCAACTATAATTCATGATAGGGATGAGTTTGTTGAATCAAAACCAAATCCAGGGTAGACCTGCTATATGATATACTTCCCCTCTCCAAAAAGAAGTACGGAGCAAAAAACAAAACAAAAAAAAAACAAAACAACAACAAAAAAGAATGTATTTTGAGGGACAAAAAAAAAAGAAGAATAACAGTAATAGCATGCAGTGTTTTGGGAGTAGCTTTCATAACACTGACCAACAACTCAAAGAGATTTCTCATTGCTAATGTTATTTTTGTTGATAGTCTTAGGCTTTTGGAGGGAGAATTGTCATCCTAGATGGAAATTTTTCATTTAAATTATATCTTTAATTTTAGTCACCTAGTGTGTATTATAGGTATTTTAGGTAGATATTCAATATTAAAATTCCTTATGACATTTTCAAAAATCTCTACAGTTGTTTCACCCTCCTCTTTCCTTCATTATATATCTCCCTCCCAACTCAATAGTTAATGTGCCCCGCCAATTTTCACAATTAACCTACATCATATTTGTATCCTACCAGTTTTCTATCTATTGCTCCATGATTCTCCCAACTATGGTCCCTTTATACTTTTCTTGTTTTTACAGTTGCTTGTGGATATTTATTTATAGCTGAACTTTTAGAGCTAATAGCCTCAGGTGAGTGAAAACATGTGATAGTTGTCCTTTTGGATCTGAGTTACTATACACAATGTGATATTTTCTAATTCTTTTCATTTCATTGAAAATTTCATATTTTTATAGTATTCCATAGTGAATATGCAGCACAATCTCATTATCCACTCAGCAGAAGAAATAAATTTACATCATTTTCAGTCCCTAGTTATTGGGAATAAGACAGCAATTAACATGGGCAAGTATCTATGAAGTAGGATTTCAGGTCCTCTGAGCATGTACAGCTGAGTCCTAGGGTAAATTTTTATTATTGTTTTGGTTGTTTTTGCTGTTGTTGTTGTATTGTTTACAATAATTTTGTTTAAACTGCCAAATATACAAATCAAATTTGTGAAGCATGTCTTGTATGGGTGATTGCACAGTTACCAGAGATTTTTTGAAATGCTCAATGGGTAAGGTTAAAACTAGGTACTAGCCCTAATCATGTGGAAAAGGTATAGAAAGTCAGTGAGCAGAGGCCTCATATGACAGAACTGGCCAGACACAAACCTTGGACACTTAGTGGCACAGGCTCACAGACAGACCCTCTGAGTGAGCACCCTGATGACACTCTGAGCTGTTTCTCATCAACTCCCACAACAGCTGCCTGCTGACACTACCCACTCCACCCCCAACCACTAATGTGCAATCTACTGGATAAATGGAATCTCTTTATCCCACTTCCCAGTCATCCTCCAACCAATATTCCAAATTCTAAAAATGGAAAAACATTCAAATGGTTACATATGAAATGATGACCTGTATCTTTGTATCAAAAAGAGCAGCTGCCTCAACTTCAACTCCTCTCCATTTCCTGAGTGATTTCTGTGCCAAGATGAAGAGGTAGCCCAAAGCTGTAGGGTCTCCTGACCAGGCTGTTGCAGTACTGCCAGGGCACAGGATGAGTAAGGCTCAGCGAAGAACCTGGCACCACTGCTCACTTTCCAGCATCTCCTCCCATAGACCAGCTTAGTAGTTCAGGGAGAGTGATTGCATTCATTTT
Source organism: Meriones unguiculatus (assembly GCF_030254825.1). Taxonomy (NCBI): domain Eukaryota; kingdom Metazoa; phylum Chordata; class Mammalia; order Rodentia; family Muridae; genus Meriones; species Meriones unguiculatus. Next base: position 86,763,767 of record NC_083369.1, on the reverse strand, counting down.
CCTGAGAAAGTTGAGTCATCTTTTACTTTTCTCTCTTCTTTCTTTCTTGTTGCCTCCTCCCACTGTTTCTCGATGATTGCCAACTGGGAAGATCACTTGGCCTGCTCTAACTCCCCAGGCAAATGCATCTTCATGTAGTGCTCTTTTGTTTCTGCTTCTCTATTTCTTCTCCTTTTCTCCTTGAAAGCTTCTTTGACCCATCCAGATCCAGTTGTGTGAACTTCTTGGTTGTCTGTGCCACCTGGTTGTGGTTCTCAATGTCAATTAGCTCATTTACACCTTTTGCTTGTGCTGGTAGTCATCATCTTACTCTTCACTGTCACCTAAGTCTATCAAATTCTTCTCATTTTTAGGGTCAACTGAAGCCCCATCAACACCTTTTTCTTGGTCATCATCTTCCTTTACCTTCTGCTTCACAGCATGCAGTTGGGCATGTTTCTCCTCCAGTGTTGTATACTGCTTCACTAAGCCATTTTGGCCTCCCTTTCTACCTGTTTTAGGCATCTCGGATCCCAAAGATGCATCTGCTCCTTGAACTGACACCTGAACAGGAAATTCATTAGGACTGAATTCTTCCAAGCCTACCCCTCTCTTAATAGTCTCTCTCTCTCTCTCTCTCTGTGTGTGTGTGTGTGTGTGTGTGTGTGTGTATGAAACAGGGTACCTCTGCTGTAGTCCAGGACATACTGAAACTGAACAGGTTGGCTTGAACTCAGAAAACCACTGGCCTCTGCTTTCCATCTGTTGAGATTAAGTGTATGTCGCCACCAAAAGAACATTTTATGTTTGTTTTTTTAGCATAAAGTAATTGATATCCAAAGCAAGTGTAACAGTTTACTTGCTTTGGATATTAATTAATTAATTAATTAATTAATTAATTAATTAATACAATTTATCCACTTTGTATCCTAGCTGTAGCACACTCCCTTCCTTTTCTACTCCCAAGCCCCTCCCCAAGTCCACTGGGGAGGTTCTCCTCACCTTCCATCTGACCCTGGCCTATCAGTTTTCATTAGGACTGGCTGCATTGTCTTCTTCTGTGCCTTCTTAAGGCTGCCCCCTCGGAAGGGGGAGGTTATCAAAGATCCAGCCAGTGAGGTCATGTCAGAGACAGGCCCTGCTCCCTTGACTAGGGAATCCACTTGGACACTGAGCTGCCTTGGTCTACATCACTACAGAGGTTCTAGGTTATCCCCAAGTATGGTCTTTGGTTGAAGACTCAGTCTCAGAAATACCCCTGGGCCAAGATTTCTTGGCTCTGAAGGTCTCCCCATGGAACCCCTGATTCCACCAGGTCTTTCTATCTCCCCCATTTTTTTCAAAGATTCCATGTACTCTGCCCAAAGTTTTGCTGAGTCTCAGCATCTGCTTCAATACTGCTTCAATTGGTAGAGACGTTCAGAGACCCTCTGTGCTCCTCTCTTGTTCCCTGTTTTCTCCCTGTTCCAGTGTCTATCTCATTTGCCTTTCAGAATGAGGACTGAGCAACTACCCCTAAGATCCTCCTCCTTGCTTAGCTTCATTAGGTGCACACATTTCACCTATGTTTGTATGTATGTATGTATGTATGTTTGTCCTATATTATATGTCTAATATCCACTTATAAGTGAGTATATACCATGTGTGTCATTTTTTTTATTTATTTTATTTTATTTTATTTTTTTTATCAGTTACATTTTATTAACTCTGTATCCCAGCCATGTCCCGATCCCTCATTCCCTCCCAGTCCCTCCCTCCCTCCCTCCCTCATCTCCACCGTGCCCCTTTCCAAGTTCACTGATAGGGGGGACCTCCTCCCCATTCATCTGATCCTGTTTTATCAGGTATCTTCAGGACTGGCTGCAAAGCCCTCCTCTGTGGCCTAACAGGACTGCTCCTCCCTTCGGGGGTGGGGAGACCAAAGAGCCAGTCATTGAGTTCCTGTTAGAAATAGTCCCTGTTCCCCTCACTTTGGGAAACCAATTGGTTACTGAGCTACCACAGGCTACATCTGAGTGGAGGTTCTAGGTTATATCCATACATGGTCCTTGGTTGAATGTCAGTCTCAGAAAAGACCCTGTGCCCAGATATATTTGGTCCTTGTGGAGCTCCTATCCTTTCCCCATCAGATTAACTCCCCTTCTTTCTTATGATTCCCTGTACTCTGCCAATGTGTGTCATTTTAATTATGGGATACCTCATTCAGGATGGTCTTTTATATATCCACCTATTTGCCTGTAAATTTCACGATTTCCTAGATTTTAATTGCTGACTAATATTCCATTGTGTAAATGTACCACAATTTATGTATCCATTCCTCAGTTGAGAGATATCTGGAGTGTTTCCAGGTTCTGGCTATTATGAATAAAGCAGCTTTGTACATGATTGAACAAATATCCTTGTTGTATACCTAAGCATATTTTGGATATATGCCCAGAACTGCTATAGCTGGATATTGAGGGAGAACTATTTCTAATTTTCTGAAAAAATACCAGATAGATTTAATTTGATGTTGGCTATGTGCTTGCTGTATATTGTTTTTACCCTTTTAATGTTTGTACCTTGTATCCCTGATGTCTTCAAGACTTTAAACATGAATGAGTGTTGGCTTTGGCAAATGATTTCTTGGCATCTAAGGAGATGATCATGTGATCTTTTTCCATCAGTTTGTTTACATGGTTGATTACATTGATGGATTGCTGTATATTGAATAAGACTGCATGTCTGGCTTGAAGCATACTTGTTCATGTTGGATGATATCTTTAATATGTTTTTGGATTTGGTTAGGATTATTGTATTGGATACTTTTGCACTGATATTCATTGAATCTGTATTTTTTGGAAAAATTGTCATCTTTGCAAAATTATTTTACCAATATGTGAACAGAGGATGAATTTCCATCTTATAGTGTAGTTTTATATTTTTTTCTTCATCAGTTCAAAATTTTCACTTCACTTCCTTGCTTAGTTTTATTCCTAGATATTTTAATGCTTTTGAGGCTATTGTGAATGGGAATTTGTCCATTATTTCTTCCTATAGACAATCAATCTTGGTATACAGAACAGCTACTTATTTGTAGCAAACTACCATATTGCTAAATTTGTTTACTGTTTCTAGAAGCTTTATGGTATTATTTTTGAGATCTCTCACAACAATGACAAAATGGTATAGTTTGATCTAATTCTTAATTTTGATAGTATAATGTATATTTCTAGAATTCAGGACTGACTCAATTATCAGCCTGATGTTTTTCAAAATCCTCAGTTACTGGCTAAATGAAATAATACTTCAATAAGTGAGGATGTACTTCTATGTTTATTTATCATGCCATATTATGATCATATTTTCTTTACTCACTAGTAAAAAATAAGAACAGATTTTTAGGGGCATATGATTTTTTAACTGTATGTTTAAATTAGAGGAAATGTTCATTCATGACCTAAACTTAATTTACAAAGGGTTCTTAAGTTAAATAAACAAGAGCAAGTAAGGCAAATATGTCAAATAATAATGAAAACAATGTAATGAAAACAAAGGAATATACATTAATTAGCAATATTATAAATTTTCCAGGCTGATATATTTTACATATGTCTGAATGTCCTTTATTTCTATTAAATTAAAGATGAATATGCTTATTCAAAAGATATAATTTGATTTTGTAATAAGACACTCAGAATTGGAAAGATTTCCCATGCTCATGGATCAGTAGGATTAACATAGTGAAAATGGCCATCCTGACAAAAGCAATCTACAGAATTTGATGGGAATCTACAATTCCCATCAAAATGCAAACACAATTCTTTACAGACCTTGAAAGAACAATTCTCAACTTCAAATGGAAAAACAAAATAAAAAACAGAATTGCCAAAACAATCCTGTACAACAACAGATTGTCTTGAGGTATCTCCACCCTTGATCTCAAACTTACTATAGAGCAATAGTAATAAAAACTGCATGGTATTGGCATAGAAACAGAATGGTGGATCAATGGTATCTAACAAGAGACCAAGTAATAAACACACACACCTATGGATACTTGATTTTTTACAAAGTAAAAAAGCCATACAATGAAAAAAAGATAGCATCTTCAGCAAATGGTGTTGGTCTGACTGGATATCTACATGAAGAAAAATGCAAATAAATCTATACTTATCACCCTGCACAAAATTAAAATACAAGTGGAACAAAGACTTCAACATAAAACCAGACACACTAAATCGGTTAAAAGGAAAGGTGGGGAAGAGCCTAGAACTGGCATAGGAGACAACTTCCTTATCAGAACACCAACAGCACAGGCTCAAAGAGCAACAATTAATAAACAGGACCTTACGGAAATAAAAATATTCTGTAAAGCACAGGACCTTGTTGTCAGAACAAAACAACAGACTACAACCTGGGAAAGGATCTTCACCAACCCTATATCTGACAGAGGGCTGATAGACAAAATTTATAAAAACTCGAGAAGTTAAACAGCAACAAATCAAGTAATCCAATTAAAAAAATGGGGTACAGACCTAAGCAGAGAATTTTCTGTAGAGGAATATAGAATGGCAGAGAAACACTTAAAGAAATGTTCAATGTCCTTAGTCATCAGGGAGATGCAAATCAAAAAGACCCTGAGATTTAACCTTGCACCCTTAAAAATGGTTAAGATCAAACACTCAAGTCCCAACACTTGCTGGAGAGGATATGGAGAAAAGGGAACCATCCTCCATTGCTGGTGGGAATGTAAACTTGTACAACCACTCTAGAAATCAATCTGGTGCTTTCTCAGGCAATTAAGAATAGTGCATCCTCAAGATCCAGCTATACTACTCCTTGGAGTATTTCCAAAATATGCTCAAGTACATAACAAGGACATTTATTCAACCATGTCTGTAGCAGTTTTATTCATAATCTCCAGAACCTGGAAACAACCCAGATGTTCCCCAACAGAGGAATAGATACAGAAATTGTGGTACATTTACACAATGGAATATTACACAGCAATTAAAAACAAGGAAATCATGAAATTTGTATGTAAATGGTGGGATCTAGAAAAGATCACCCTGAGTGAGGTATCCCAGAGGCAGTAAGACACACATGGTATATACTCACTTCTAAATGTTTATAAGACCTATAATATAGGATAAACATACTAAAATCTGTACACCTAAAGAAGCTAAGCAAGAAGGAGTTCCCTAGGTAAGATATTTAATCTTCACTCAAAAAGACAAAAGGGGTGAATATTGGAAGAAGTTAAAACTGGAAACAGTACAGTAGCCTACCACAGAGGGCCTCTGAAAGATTCTACCCAGTAGTGTATGAAAGCAGATTCTGAGATTTTTAATGTAACTTTGGGCAGATTGCAGGGAATCCTATGAAAGAATGGGGAGATAGTGAGACCTGGAGTGGCAAGGAGCTCCACAAGAAGAGCAACAGAACCAACATATCTGGGACTAGGGATGTGTTCTGAGACTGATATTCCAACCAAAGGCCATTCATGGATATAACCTAGAACCCCTGCTCAGTTGTAGCCTGTGGCAGCTCAGCATCCAAGTAGATACCCTAGTAAGGGGAACAGGGACTGTCTCTGATATGAACTCAGTGGTGAGCTCTTTGACCACCCCACTTTGAGTGGCGATCAACCTTGCCAGACTACAGAAGAGCACAATGCAATCAGTCCTGATGAGACCTGATATGCTAGTATCAGATGGAAAGGGAGGAGGACTTGGAGAGGGCAATAAGAGGAGATGAGGCTGAGAGGGTGGGATTAGGAGGGAATGAGGGAGGGGCTACAGCTGGGATACAAAGTAAATAAACTGTAATTAATATCAAAAATAAAAATTGAGGGAGGGTGGGATTGGGAGGGGAGGAGGGAGGGGCTTATAGGGGGATGCAAAATGAATAAAGTGTAATTGAGGAAAAATTAAAAAAAAGGGGGGGGGGAATAATTTAAGAACCTTAAATGACTTTCAAAAGTGGAGCAAAACATGGAGTTAGTCAATTTACATGGAGCACGTCTCGCCCCTGGGGGCAATGGTCTCCTGAACCTACTCAGACCTCGGACACCACCACTGCTAGTTCTAGAACTGATGCAAGATGTTCCAACGAGGGGGTTAAGGCTTCTCATAATATATCCTATAAGCCCACACCTGTTTGTTTATATCCCCCATTTTTATTCATTATTAGCCAGATAGAGCCAAATAATTGTGGTGATGATACTTGCTTTTTTGCCCAATGCTGGAATGCTAGTGAATTTAGGTATGCCCTGGTTACTCGCATGCCTCGCTGGGTGCCTGTGCCCGTTGATGCCCCTCACACTATGACTCTCTTCAGACAGAAAAGGGATCTTGGAACTACAGCCGCCACTGTTACTGCCATCTCATTGGCGGCTGTTGGAGCTACCACCGTGGCATTAGCCATGAGTCATACTGTGCAGACTGCTCAGACCCTGAATAATCTTTTAGCCAATGTAGCTCATGCCTTAGATGTACAAAAAGGAATTAATGCTCAACTAAAAGGAGGCTTGATGGTGATCAATCAGAGGATTGACCTCGTGCAGGAGCAAATTGATACCTTATGGCAAATGGCTCAATCGGGCTGTCAATGAAAGTATGCTGGACTTTGTGTCACTAGCATACAACATGAGAATTTTTCCTGTGCTGAAAATCTGTCTAAACAATTGTCTAGCTATATTTTAGGTAATTGGACTGGAGAATTCGATACTACGATGGAGCAGCTGAGAGTGGCCATTATCACAGTAAATTCTACCAGAGTGGACGCAGGGCTACCCACAGGATTATCACCATGGATTGCTGCAGCCATGAATCATCTGAAGGAATGGGCGGGCATGGGAGCATTAGCAGGCCTTCTGGTGTTGGTCTCCTTGGTTTGCCTGTGGTGTATATGCAAGATTAGAATCGCACAACAGCGTAATGCAGCCATGATCATTCAGGCCTTTACAGCCATTGAAGCAGGACTGTCTCCCCAAGCATGGGAGCTAAAATGTTATGCTCAGGATGCGAGGTTAAGCACTGCACTCAGGTTCAGCCGCTTTCTACCCAGAGAAGAGCATGTCTGATTGCATGCGGGTTGATGCCCCAGGTCCTGCCTCTGAGAAAAAGGTATTGGACGGGTCTGATGCTCTTTGGGTGGATGACACCTAAATGAACATCAGTACAAAGTCCCAGTTTATTTCTAATATCAGAGATCAGACCTCTACTCTTGCCTGATGCATCTAAAACAAAAAGGGGGAACTGTAGAGAACTGTGTAATGCTGCTCCTTAAAGATGGAGCTGGTTTCTGCCTTCCACCTTCCTGATGGTGAGTGCTCTCTGTCACAAACAACTCCACATTTGGCTAAGGCTGAGGATCTGGCTTGCTTCCATGTATGTGGACCTATCTGCATTGCCCACGAGGCACGCTGGGGTTGGCTACCGAGAGGCTATTTAAGCTGTGGGCTGGCTTTCCCCAGGGCCCGATGATTGTTCAAGGTTCCTGAATAAACTGCATTGAAAAAAATAAATAAAATAAATAAATAAATAAAATAAAAATAAAAATTGAATTAAAAAATATATAGTACATTAAAAAACAGTACACTTTTTTCACTGATGAGCCACATGTCAACTTCCACTTTTCTTTGGATGCTTTCATATAGTTATTTTAAATTTAAAATTTCCCTAACAATAATTTATTTTTCTGGTTATTAAATTCCTACTTTCTGAGGTAATATTTTTGAATGAGCCCAGTTTCATGCCATTTCTTCTTTTTCTTTATTCTCTATGCCTAATAAAACCATGTTTTTATTATTTTTCTATCTAGCTGGTGTTTTCCTTGAAAATATTCTTGTAAACATCTTTGTACATACATTTTTTTTTTCTCTTAGAGATATACACAAGAAGAATACACAAACTTCCAAGCTGCTCACTTTACTCTAATCAGTGTTTTATGGTTAATGAACCTCTCTGCATTCAATGACTATCTCCTTTCTATTTACCAGTGATAAAACTTAGTTTGAGAAACAAATGTATGTACCCTATAGTAACATACGTTTTAGTTATGAAATTGATAATTTAGGCTTTAATTCCAATGTAGGTTTATTCAGAAATATTTTTTGAAATAGGAATATTCACCTAGTCTCTTTCCTGTCTGTAACTTTGAAGATTTTTGAAAGATTTATTCATAAACATTCATTTTTAGTTTGTTGCTATTTATTGATACAAACATTACATCTTGAAGGTTTATATGATTGGAAAATGCTATTCCTTTGCTGTCTGTTGCTTATCTTTTCTTCAGTTGCCCAATGGATTAAATGTCATTTAATGAAACTCACTATTATGTATTTGCAAATGTATGTTTTTATTCACCACAATAATTGTTGTCTCAAAGGCTTACTGCTGAGTAACTGGGTTTTCTAGTTCACCCTGAAATTTGGCTGGTTGGTTAAACTCTCCAAGCCGACTGATTCAATTTGGCTTTTCTTAGCTTCTTACTGGGGTGTTCTGCTTGGAAAACTGCCCCTGAACCTTAGGAACTGAACTGACACCAACTTGACTGCCACAAACTCACCTTCACTGCACCATCATTCAACTGACTCCCAACTCACTGAAGTGAATCCATCTCTTACTCTCTATACCTGCCTGATCTCTCTTAAGCCCCATCATTTTAGTTTTCTACCATTTCATAAGCTTATACTTAAGAGTTTATGGTAGGCACTGACATGTTTATTTATTGACAGAACGGATGTGTTAATGAGAGAAATACAATCATAGAAATAGCTATGTTCAGCTGTATTTCTTAAATCCTCGCATGCATTAAAATTGTAAAATTTAATAAAGAACATTTGCTTGAAATGCTGCATATTCTAGACATTACAGGAAAAGAGTATTGCTTTCCATAATCACACCACTCTCAAAATTTAAAAATTCTTTCTTATCTTCACCAAATAAATGACTAACATTCGATTTCTGATAAGATATGTATATGTAAAAAAAATCAGACTGAATAAAAGTTCACATTCTAAAAAGTAAAAATTTTCCAAATAGTCTAAATATAGTTTAATTTCAGGTTAAATAGAAAATATTATGCTGTGTGACATTGTGTGTTTCATTTGGTTTCCAGCTACATTTTCATTTATTGGTAACATGGAAAAAAATCCCATGTTTTTCCAGAAAATGTAAGTATCATGAAATCATGTTGTAAAGGCCATGGAAAAGCCAGTTTTAGAAATAAAATAAACCTATATCTTTTTCTTTAGACTGATATCCCGGACTATAATTACATATGTTGTAGAAAATACTATATTTAAAGAATGAAATTTAGATGATAATAATTCCATATAAAATGCAGTTAAGAAAAGGTCATATTATAATCTCTGCATGATATAAAGCCTTAGTACTTGAAATTGTCCCAGTCAAGTGTTACTGTGTTGTTTATATATATACTATCCTTTTAAAAGATGAACATTTTTGCCATAGGGTATCAATTTACTCCTGCATGAGGTCAATCCTCTGATTGAACACCATCAAGCCTCCTTTTAGTTGAGCATTAATTCCTTTTTGTACATCTAAGGCATGAGCTACATTGGCTAAAAGGTTATTCAGGGTCTGAGCAGTCTGCACAGTATGACTCGTGGCTAATGCCACAGTGGTAGCAAATCACTCAACTTGGCTGTCAATGAAAGTATGCTGGACTTTGAGTCACTAGCATACAACATGAGAATTTTCCCTGTACTGCAAATCTGTCTAAACAATTGTCTAGCTATATTTTAGGTAATTGGACTGGAGAATTCGATACTACGATGGAGCAGCTGAGAGTGGCCATTGTCACGGTAAATTCTACCAGAGTGGATCCAGGACTAGCCACAGGATTATCATCATGGATTGCTGCAGCCATGAATCATCTGAAGGAATGGGCTGGCATGGGAGCGTTAGCAGGCCTTCTGGTGTTGGTCTCCTTGGTTTGCCTGTGGTATATATGCAAGATTAGAGTCTCACAACAGAGTAATGCAGCCATGACCATTCAGGCCTTTACAGCCATTGAAGCAGGACAGTCTCCCCAAGCATGGTTGGCTACCATAAAAAGCTAAAATGTTATGCTCAGGATGCGAGGCTAAGCACTGCACTCAGGGTCAGCCGCTTTCTACCCAGAGAAGAGCATGTCTGATTGCATGCAGGTTGATGCCACAGGTCCCGCCTCTGAGAAAAAGGTATCGGACCGGTCTGATGCTCTTTGGGTGGATGACACCTAAATGAACATCAGTATAAAGTCCCAATTTATTTCTAATATCAGAGATCAGACCTCTACTCTTGCCTGATGCGTCTAAAACAAAAAGGGGGAACTGTAGAGAGCTGCGTAATGCCACGCCTTAAAGATGGAGCTGGTTTCTGCCTTCCACCTTCCCGATGGTGAGTGCTCTCTGTCACGAACAACTCCACATTTGGCTAAGGCTGAGGATCTGGCTTGCTTCCATGTATGTGGACCTATCTGCATTGCCCACGTGGCATGCTGGGGCTGGCTACCCAGAGGCTATTTAAGCTGTGGGCTGGCTTTCCCCAGGGCCAGATGATTGTTCAAGGTTCCTGAATAAACTGCATTGAAAAAAAAAAAATTCACTGTGAAATGTAAAAAAAAAAAAAAAAAAAAAAAAGAGGGAGCATGCCACAGTCCCTGTGCAGTTAGGAAACAGTGAGAGAATAAAAAGTGAGGCAGTGTCATAAAGTCTCAAGAATTTCCAAAACTTATTAACAATGTCTGCCAGTGAGGTAACACCTACCTCCTAAAATTCCTACAACCTCTGTTAAACTGTACCAGGTACAGAAGGTAGGACTCACGTTTACAAAAGCATTATCTCACAGGGGACAAACTACAACATGAAGCAACTGACCTCTGTACACGTAAATCAAACATTAGTAGTTTATTTTATTCAAGTGTTATAGGTGATAGTTTCAACTGAAATATTTGTTCACCATAAATACTAGAAGAGATTGAAACTAAATTCATTGATGACTCGATAAGAACAATGTTTCACTAAATTTGACACGTCTGTTTCTCATTAGATAAAATGGTATGAGAAACAAAACTTAGAAAACAAAATATGCCACAATATGCTACAATTAAAATGAGTACTATTTTCAAATATTTTATTCTACCCCTGTGTTTTAAACTACCACTGAAGAGCTAAAACCCTTCCCTCATTGTTTTTGCCATGAACTATCTTCATTTGATAATCTGACACCTAGTAATCTATTAATCTTATGTTAGTTTTTCCAAGAATTTCTAGTTGGAGTGTTATAATGTTATACATGTTTACACTGCTATTCTTTAGCTTTATTATAAAATTTTGGTGTGCTTATATATATATATATATTTAAAATATTATGTATGAAAATTTTCACTATCTGTGCTCTTCTATACTACCAATCCCAGGATAATAATAATAGGTACTGTTTTCTGCAAGATTCTTTCCTGGATCACAATACCACAGTTTTCATGAGTTAATTCTGCAGGTTTAATGATGCAGCTGCTGCCAACATTTCAACTTTTAAAGTACATACATTTAAGAAAAGTCATGCTTTTGTTAAATGCCTTTTTATGTATGAATAATTGCATTTGTGGTTTCCTCTTGATATTAAAACAAATCACTGCTACAGTGATTCCTGCATTACAATGCTCGTCTCATTTCAAGAAGTAATTTCATAACACTCTTACCATTCTCCCACTCTTAAAGTTTTCTACACCCAATTCTTTATTATTCTCTGGCTTTTGTCACAATGGAGGAGTTGAAATAGATGTCCCATATATAACTGAGCACTCTTTATGAGGCTGATATCCCCTACAAGTCATTCTATCTCTCCTTTCTTGCATAATATTCCCTGAACTCTGCCCAAAGTTTGGTTATGAGTCTTAGTATGTGTTTCTGTACCCTGTTGAACAGTCTTTCAAAGACCCTCCATGGACAAACAAAGGCAAAATTCCTGGGCCCAGAGAGGCCTGCAGAGACTTATGAATAAACAAAGGACCATGCATGGAGAGGACCCAGAGCCCCTGTTCAGATGTAGTCCTTGGGCAGCTCTGTCTCTGTGAGGGTTCGCTAGTAAGCGGAGCAAGAGCAGACACTGCCAGGAACTCATTTGCCTGCTCTTTGATCACCTCCCCCATGAAGGTGGCCTTAACAGGCCACAGAGAAAGAGGATCCAGATAATCCTGATGTGAACTGATACTGATAAGCAAGGGTCAGATAATAGGGGAGGAGGACCTCTCCTATCAGTGGACTTTTGGAGAGACATGGGGTGGAGAGGGATGGAGTGAGTTACAGCCAGAATACAAAGTGAATAAATTGTAAATATTATTAATGATGATGGTAAAGAAAACCTTTTTTTTTAAAGATTGGGCACTCACAGTCATTCTCATAACTTAGTTATGAGTCTCTGTACTAACTTCTGACAACCGTAATACTAAAGTTATTAGCCAGATAGAGGTGTCACATACCTTTAATTCCAGCATTCAGAAGGCAAGGGAAGGTGGATGTCTGTGAGTTCAAGACCACCCTGGTCTACAGAGTTAGTTTCAGGATACCATGGCTACAAAAAAAATTTACACAATGGAATACTACTCAATAATTAAAAGCAAGGAAATCATGAAATTTGTAGTCAAATGGTGAGATCTAGAAATGATCATCCTGAGTGAGGTATCCCAGAAACAGAAAGACACCCATGGTATATACTAACAAGTAGTTATTAGACATAAAATATAGGATAAATATACTAAAATCTGTTAACCTAAAGAAGCTAATCAAGAAGGAGTTCCCTGGGTAACATGACAAGTCCTCACTCAGAAAGACAAATGGGACAGACATCTGAAGAGGGAAAAAATGTAACAGGACAGGAGCCTACCACAGAGGGCCTCTGAAAGACTACACAGCAAGGTATCAAAACATAGCTGAGGCTCATAACCAAACATATGTCAGAGTGCAGGGAATCATATGGAAAAACAAAAAAGGAGGAGATACAAAGACCTGGAGGGGACAGGAGCTCCACAAGGAGAACAACAGAACCATAAAATCTGGGTACAGGGGTCATTTCTGAGACTGATATTCGAACCAAGGACCAGTCATGGATAACCTAGAACCTCTGCTCAGATGTAGCCCATGGCAGCTCAGTATCCAAGTGGGTTCCCTACTAAAGGGAACAGGGACTGTCTCTGACATGGACTCAAGTGGTTGGCTCTTTGATTATCTCCTCCTGAAGTGGGATCAGCCTTACCAGGCCACAGAAGACAGTGCAGCCATGTCCTGATGAGACCTGATAGTCTTGGGTCAGATGGAAGGAGAGGGTCAGTTGGAAGAGAGTCCTCCCTTATCAGAGGACTTGTAGAGGGGCATAGGAGGAGATGAGGGAGGAAGGATGGGATTGGGTGGGAATGAGGTAGGGGGCTACAGTTGAGATAAAAAGTGAATAAACTAATTATCATAAAAATTAAAATAAAAAAAGAAACCTGTCTCCTTGCCCTTCCCAAACTCAAAAGCAAACAAGCAAACAAACAAACAAAAAATTTCTTTGATAACGGTTACATTTAAATGTCAATTACATTTTTTTTTGAGAAAATATCACAATATTAGCAAGGGTAGAGTCAAACTCACAGTCTGCTTCAGTTTCACATATTGTGGGATTATAGGTATAAATTATAGGTGTATGAGCGTGTGTGTCTATGTGTCTGTTTGTCTGTATATATAAGTATATGTGTTTCTGTATATGCATATCACTTAATTATTCTGTTGAAGTACTATAATGTAGATCTTCAAGATATTTGTAACTCTGGAAGGTTTGGTAGCAGTTTTACTGTGAAGGATGACACAACATATTATGCTGTTATGACAGATGCAAGAAATTTTTAAATCCAAAAACAGTGTACGAAAAGTTCAATTGTTGAGCTTTATGGTGTTTCCAGTCAATAACAGACATTGATTGGAGGAATGTCTGTGCTGCTTTAGCATTAATTACCTAGTCAATTCCTCACAGAAATACTTGACAAGCACCTCTTGACAGATTACTTTTACAACTTTTGAGTAACAGAACTCTCTTATTATGTTCTACTTGACTTTTGATGAGGAAAGAGTCTTGTTAATGAAAATCACATCTTAAGCCATGTGCTAATTAAATCTCACTGCCATCCGGTATTTTTATGTGATTTAGTGGGGATATCCTGCAGCTGTGGAATAGGAAGCAAGAGAAAAATTTATTTGATCTTTGGTGAGAATAAGATTCTAACATATCTAAAAGGAATGACCTATTCAATAAGTCATCTATGATGATCATCAGTGGAAAAAATGGTGCTCTATATGCATTCCCATCATTCAATTAGGTTACAAATGTAAATAGAAAAATCCACATCATCACCTTGAATGATTTAAAGTACAATTTTCTCAAATTGTTAGAGACAATACTTGCTTATAAAAAGGAGCAGTTCTAAAGTCAAAAACAAACTCAACAGTGTATATATAAACTTTCATTTGTTTCATATTGGCTTGTTTGGGCATTTTTTTTTGTCTCACTGGTCTTTTGCATGAATATTAGTATTTTCAGTTTTGTAACTTCATAGACATTTTGTTCGTGTATGTGTGGTGTTTCTTGTTTTATATTGTAATTCTGAGCTTTTTCCGGAAAGTTTGCTGTCTAATTAAAAAGAGAGAGATGGCATGGGGTTTGGGTAGGTGAAATGACATGGGGTTCGGCAGGTGAAGTGCTCACAAGGATCTGGGAGGAGTCAGAGGAGGGGAACTATGATCAGAATATATTACATAATTTTTTTCAATATAAAGATGTATGAAAATAAAAGTGTCCCTAGGGGAATAGAGAGGTCGCTCAGCAATTAAGAACACTGTTGTCTTTTGTAGAGGAGATGGTTTTGGTTCCCATTACCCAAATCTGGCTGGTCACAATCCTCTGTTATTTCAGTTTAAAAGGACATAATGTCCACTGCTGACTCATTTTATATGACAGCTGCACAGAAAGCCTTTTTTCCATTTATTTCTCCTCTCTCTAATAAATGAGAGAGGGAGTAACAGGGAAGAAAGAGAGATATAGACAGAAAGATAGACACACACAGAGAGAGACAGACAGACAGAGAATGAGAGTGAAAGATAAACATAAATGTTTTCCGATTTTTTGTTTTAAAATCAGTTTATTAGCACTTCTGTTTGAAAAAAAAATCACATAATTGTATATGTGTATACATGCACACAAATGCAGTTATTTGAAAACTTTTCTGCCCACATGCTTTTTTTTTTTTTTTACTTAAAGGGGTCATGCAGACACTGTGTTACAAAATATTTGAGAATAGACAGAAATAATAAGGATTATAGGAAGGATGGTGAAGGTTGCAGGTATATTTTTTAAGTTTTAAATATTTTTTCTTACAATTTATTCACATTGTATCCCAGCAGGAGCCTCTCTTTCATCTCTTCCCAGTCCTACCTTCCTTCCCTGTTTCATAGTATGCTCCTCCCATGACCATAGCCCACCAGGTCTCATCAGAACTGTTTGCATTTTCTTTCTCTGTGGCCTGGCAAGGCTGCACCTTACAGGGGGAGGTGAACAAAGAGCCAATCACAGAGTTCATGTCAGAGACAGCCCCTGTTCCCCTTTACTCTGAAACCCCTTGGAGAATGAGTTGCCATGAGCTACATCTGTACAGGGGTTTCAGTTTATCTCCATGCATGGTTCTTGCCTGGAGTATCAATCTCTGCAAAGATCCCAGATATTTTGGTTCTCCTGCTCTCCTTGTAGAGCATCTGTTAGCTCCAAATCTTTCTATCTGCCCCTTCTTTCATAAGATTACCTGCACTCTTCCCAATGTTTGGTTGTGGGTCTCCATATTTGCTTTGATGCCCTGCTGGGTAAAATCTTTCAGAAGCTCTCTACAGAGAAATATAGAATGTTTTACAATTTTTAAAAACAAACTTCATATTTTAATTTGGGGTTCTATATATGTATTATCACTTTGTAGTTGGATTTTGACCATTTATCAAAATGGCTAAAATAAAAAAAACTCAAATGGCAACACATGCTGGAGAGGTTGTGGAGAAAGGGGAACCCTCCTCCACTGCTGGGTGGGAATGTAAACTGGTACAACCACTCTGGAAAGCTATCTGGCGCTTTCTAAGACAATTAGGAATAGTGCTTCCTCAAGACCCAGCTATACCACTGCTAGGTATATACCCATAGTTTGCTCAAGTACACAAAAGGGATACTTGCTCAAGCATGTTTATAGCAGCTTTATTTGTAATAGCCAGAATCTGGAAACAACCCAGATGTCCATCAACGGAGGAATGGGTACAGAAATTGTGGTATTTTTACACAATGGAATACTACTCAGCAATCAAAAAGGAGGAAATCATGAAATTTTCAGGCAAATGGTGGGATCTAGAAAAGATCATTCTGAATGAAATTTCCCAGAAGGAGAAAGACAAACACGGTATATACTCACTTATATAGACCTATAAGATATGATAAACATAATGAAATCTATACACCTAAAAAAGATAATCAAGAGAGCAGACATGGGGTAAGATGATCAATCCTCATTTAGAAAGACAGATGGGATGTGCATTGAATGTATGACAGGAGTCTACTGAGTGCATCTGAAAGACTCTAACTAGCAGTGTTCTCAAAGCAAAGACTCATGACCAAACCTTTGGCAGAGTAAAGGGAATCATAAGAAAGAAGGGGAGTTAGTCTGATGGGGAAAGGATAGGAGCTCCACAAGGACCAAATATATCTGGGCACAGGGTCTTTTCTGAGACTGACATTCAACCAAGGACCATGTATGGATATAACCTAGAACCTCCGTTCAGATGTAGCCTGTGGTAGCTCAGTAACCAATTGGTTTCCCAAAGTGAGGGGAACAAGGACTATTTCTAACAGGAACTCAATGACTGGCTCTTTGGCCTCCCCACCCCCCAAGGGAGGATCAGTCCTGTTAGGCCACAGAGGAGGGCTTTGCAGCCAGTCTTGAAGATACCTGATAAAAAAGGATCAGATGAATGGGGAGGAGGTCCTCCCCCATCAGTGGACTTGGAAAGGGTCACGGTGGAGATGAGGGAGGGAGGGAGGGACTGGGAGGGAATGAGGGAGCGGGACACGGCTGGGATACAGAGTTAATAAACTGTAACTGATAAGAAAAAAATAAAATTCAAAAAAAAAAAGTGAGTATATATCATTTGTGTCTTTCTGATTGTTGGTTACCTCACTCATGTTTGATCTTCTCTAGTTCCCACCATTTGCCTACCAATTTCACGATTTTTTTTTGTTTTTAGTGGCTGACTAGTATTCCATTGTATAAATGTACCACAATTTCTGTATCCATTCTTCTGTTAAGAGACATCTAGGTTGTTCCCAGATTCTGGCTATTATGAATAGAGCTGCTACAAACATGTTTGAATAAATGTCCTTATTGAATGGTGGGGCATCTTTTGGGTATATGCCTAGGAATAGTATAGCTGGATCTTTTTTTAATATAATATTTTATTTATTACAATTTATTCACTTTGTATCCCATTTGTAGCCCCCAACCTCATCCCGATAGCACTATTCCTAATTTTGTGAGGAAGTGCCAGACTGATTGCCAAAGTGTTTGTACAAGTTTACATTCCCACCAGAAATGGAGGAGGGTTCCCCTTTCTCCACATCCTCTCCAGCATGTGTTTTAAAATGAAATATGCAAGAGCAAAAGAAAAGGGAAAATGAAAGGGAAGAAATAATAACCTATTCCAATCATGGTTCAAATATAATATTTTAAATTCATTACAAAGAACAAATATTGGAATAATTTATTACATTGCTTTAGTTATACTTTTTAATTTCCTTGAGAAATTATTCACTGACATTGACTATTTCAAACACAGATTTGTTTGGTAGTGTCAGTTTGTGTACTTATATTTCAAGTGAATAATCCCCCATACTTTATTGACAAACAATGTTATAAGTCCTGTGGGTATCACTTCTAGTCTTACTCTTAACTTCACTTGATAATTTTCACTAGTCATTACAATAATACTTGCAAATGTCTTCGGTAGCTATTCTTTTGTTTGTTAGAAATTCTATGTTTTCTTGCTGTGTGAAAATGGCATGTAATGTGATTAAATTAGATGAAAAAATTCACTCCTTGTAGGTCTGGTGACATTCAGTGTGCTTTCATGCAGAGTAAATGAGACTGGTGGGCTTTCTATTGAACATTATTTCTCAGTATCCTCAGAAAGGAGTACTGCTTGAATCAAATACAGATGAGTTCTTATCCCTTCTAAGACAGGGAGAAAAGAGATTTAAATTTCTGCTGGCTGACAAATTGGAATAGGTTTAGACACTTATAGCTGTTCCATTTTCCTATGTGTGTATTAGAGAACAGATATTTCTTATGTTTTCTTTTTGTGTCATATGATTAACAACACCATCCAGATAATTGACTGGAAAACTATTTGCAAGAGAAAGAAGCACCAGAAAATAAAAGAGGTTTGAATAAAAACAATAGCAATATCTCATCTGCAGTAGGGATCTTGATGTATTTTCTACCCCATTTTATTTGTCAGTGTATACACATATATACTTATGTGGTTAGTAGTTGTATTTAAGACAAGAAGGAACTGGAAAAAGAAAACAATGAAAGCTGACATTAATCAAGTTTTGTCCTGCTTTTACTTTCAGAACTTTGTTACTTTTATTATATACTGCTACAGATTTTAATTCCACTCAATGTCATGGGACAGCCTGATATTTAGTCACTCAAATATCTCAAACACAACAGAATAAACACACAACAGCAATAATACATAATGTTTATTTTAAGTGTAATTCAGAATCTTAGTCTCCACACTTTAACAAAGGCATAAAGTAGGAAGGCTACTTTATTATATGACTAGAAAAATTATGTAGAGTTATTATTCAGACCTCTATGAATGCCTGCAAAGGAAATAGAATGGCTGATTCACTACACATTTTGAACCATAGTAAACAGAAATATAGTAGGTTCTACACAAGATACACCTCTTGGTCAAAATTTAAATCTCCATTATACAACACATAAAAAATAAAGTTAACTCATCATTTGAGTATATTATATCACTAAACAAAATTATTACCTGTTCCTCCTGAAATATATATTATGCACAAAAGAGGAACTTAGAGGAGTTTATGTTATTCAAGTAAAGAACAAGACATGATATTTAGACAATATTTTAAACTTTTGAATAGTACTTTCTTCTGAAATAGTGCATATTACAGCAGTGAGGGTTCCAGAAATTATTAAGCATTAAATGTAGGGGCATGAAAAATCTCTTTGATTTGCTCTAAGAATTGTTCTTGTAGTAGAATCATTTCCAGATGGTTGACATTCATGGCCAAGTTAAAGTGTTGACATTATTATGACAGCTTAAATATCAGTAGCACATAAATCTACAACACAGAATGATTTTAGTTTTCTTCTTGGAAAGAATTTTTTTATTGTTGTTGTTATCAAATACAATCCAGTAACATTTACACATGACTTTCTACAAGTTGTTCTTCCCTTCTATCACTTGTAAGACAACTTCATAAAAGTAAATAGCTATTGTTGGGACCACTCTAATTTTGGTTACAGGAAAATTTTTTGTTATCACTCTGAAATGGACTCTCCACCTTCCTTAATGTCTAGAAAACATCATTCTGATTTAATTAACAGCATATGTTCCATTGGAAAACAACAGCAATGACTAGAAAATAAAATAAAATATTTCACCTGATTTGAATAGTTAAATATTTAGAGTGTTTCCATAGGAATCTCTCAGCTTCCAAATATGAATGAATCTATTATGAGACTGAGTTTATTTCCTGAGCACTGTATAGGTAGGTAATTTCCACTTAATTCTTTTAGCTTGCTTTAAGAAAGATTAATTTTTTATTTATGTTTTTAATTAAAATCATCACCTGCACAGCTTATTTGTCTACATAAAACATTTCAATTCTTCATTTTTACCTAAACTAATAAAATGTCGGCATTTTTAAATATCTTTTTTGCTTCCCTCCTTCCAATGCTTCCTATGTCCCGCTTTTTCCTCTTAAATTCATGACAATGTTCACTTTGTTAGCATTAAATATATGTGTACGTGTATAAATATATAAATGTAACCTACTGACCCCATATATTATTGCTAGAATGTATAGAATACCAGGGATGACTAATAACCAGTTGGAGGTCTTTTCTCTGGGGAATATTAAGTCTTCTTATTTCAGCAGGCATTAATCACCTCTATTTCTTTGTCTCCAAGTAGGACCCTAAAGGTGTTCCCTTCCACTGAGGCTTTTGTTCATATCCTATTAAGGAAGTGATATTGTTTAGGTATCCTAGGTGTACCTTCTCTTACTGATATTTATCTGAAATATAGCATTGTCAAAAGTTAATGCTTAGTTGCTTAAGGACCTGAGATTGAATTCCCAATACCCATATTAAAAGTACTGGCATGTGAGACAGAGACAGAAGGATCCCCATGATTCACTAGCAAGTCAATCTATGCAAGCAAGAAGTTTCAGCTGAAAGATAAAACGGAATTTCCAAACATCCTCAGTGTTATATATATTATGTTTATTTAAAATACATTACATATATATTAATATATATGACAAAACAGCATCAACATGATATGCAGA
Organism: Meriones unguiculatus; assembly: GCF_030254825.1. Classification (NCBI taxonomy): domain Eukaryota; kingdom Metazoa; phylum Chordata; class Mammalia; order Rodentia; family Muridae; genus Meriones; species Meriones unguiculatus. Next base: position 86,743,128 of record NC_083369.1, on the reverse strand, counting down.
AGTTATATTATTTGCAGTGATAAAGCTCCCCAGATGAACTACAGATTTTCTAACAAAGCCCCAGGCCAAGCATGACAAAACTTCCTTGGAGTTCCTGGTCAGTGGAGTATGGCAGACTGAAAATAATACAGGAAATATCCTTTCTCTTTATTTACCTCCTAGAAGTTGAAGTGAAGACTTTCTTGCTGAAAACATCATTCATTTGGCCACAGGAGTTAGAGGAATTGAGATTAATCTAGTCAGGAAGTGTTTTTCCTGAGCACAAGCTCTCATTGAATCAGAATATGCTATTCAGACTGCCAAGGAACAACAACAACAAAAAAAAAACCAAAAGTCTTACCCAAATGGGTAGTGTACAATCTGGAAAAAAAAAATGGCCAGTACACAAAGATATCCTCAAGGGTGCTATTATGGCATCTCTATCTGGAGGGTAACCAAAAGCTGCCTAATTGTATTTAAAGTCCACAGATTAGAAGGAAAGTCATGCCCAGTACTGTAAACCTAGTCAGTTAACTTCACAAGGATTGTAAGGTAATGACAAATTAAAGAGAACCTCCTATTGCTATACTGTTTTTTTTTTATTCAACATTTTACATTAATTAAATTCTATTTGCTTTGCATCCCAGTTGCAGTCCGTGCCTCATTCCCTCCCAATCCCACCCATCCTCCCTCATCTCCTCCCATGCCCCACTTCAAGTCCACCAATAGGGGAGATCCACCTCCCCTTCCATCCGATCCTAGGTTATCAGGTCTCATCAGGACCAGCGACAATGTCCTCCTTTGTCTTCTGGCAAGGCTGCTTCTCTCTCAGGGGTGGGAGTGGTCAAAGTGCCAACCACTGAGTTCATGTAAGAGACAGTCCCTCTTCCCCTTACTAGGGAACCCAATTGGATACTGAGGTGCCATGGGATCCATCTAAGCAGAAATTCTAAGTCATATTCATAAATATAACTAGGTTGGAGTATCAGTCTCAGAACACACCACTGAGCCCAGATATTTTGATTCTGCTGCTCTCCTTGCTGGAAATAATCAAACTCAGGATTGAAATCAATGAATTAGAAACAAGTAAAACAATTAAAAGAATCAATGAAACCAGTTCTTTGAGAAAATTTACAAGATACACAAACCCTTAGCCAAACTAACTAAAAGGCAGAGAGAAACTAACGAAATCAGCAAAATCAGAAATGAAAAAGGGGGACATAACTACAGACAATGAGGAAATCAAAACAATCATTAGGTCATACTACAAAAGCCTATATGCCACAAAATTTGCAAATCTAAAAGAAATGGAAAATTTTCTTGAGAGATTCCATCTATCAAAATTAAATCAAGACCAGGTAGAAAGATTGAACAGCCCTATATCCCCCAAGGAAATTGAAGCAGCCATCAACAGCCTCCCCTCAAAAAAACAGCCCAAGGCCAGATGGCTTCAGGGCAGAATTCTACCAGACCTTCAAAGAAATGCTAATTCCAATTCTCTCCAAATTATTCCACAAAATAGAAACAGAAGGAACATTATCAAACTCATTCTATGAAGCCACAGTTACCTTATTACCTAAACCACACAAAGATCCAACAAAAACATTGATGCAAAAATACTCAGGAAAATATGTGCAAAAATACTCAGGAAAATATGTGCAAACCGAATCCAAGAACACATCAAAGATATCATCCACCATAACCAAGTAGGCTTCATCCTTGGCACACAAGGGTGATTTAATATATGGAAATCCTTCAATTTAATCCAACATATAAACAAACTTAAGGAGAAAAACCACATGGTCATCTCCCTAGATGCCGAAAAAGCATTTGACAAAATCCAACAACCATTCAAGTTTAAATTCGTGGAGATATCAGAAATACAAGGCATATACCTAAACATAGTAAAGGCCATATGCAACAGTCTTATAGCCAAACTCAAACTCAAAGGAGAGAAACTTAAGTCAATCCCATTGAAATCAGGGACAAGGCAAGGCCGTTCACTCTCCCCATATCTCTTCAACATAGTACTTGGAGTCCTAGCTAGAGCAATAAGACAAGTAAAGGAGATCAAGGGGATACAAATCAGAATGGAAGAAGTCAGTTTCACTATTCACAGATGATATGATAGTATAAATGAGTGACCCCAAAAACTCAACCAGAGAACTCCTTCAGCTGATAAACACCTTCAGCAAAGTGGCTGGATACAAAAGTAACTCAAATAAATCAGAAGCCCTCCTGTATACCCAAGAAAAAAAGGCAGAGAAAGAAAGTAGGGAAACAACACCCTTGAGAATAGTCACTAATAACATAAAGTACCTTGGGGTGACTCTAACCAAGCAGATGAAAGACCTGTTTCAAAAACACTTCAAGTCTCTGAAGAAAGAAATTGAAGAAGACATTAGAAGATGGAAAGATCTCCCGTGCTCATGGATCAGTAGGATTAACAGTGAAAATGGCCATCCTGCCAAAAGCAATCTACAGATTCAATGCAATTCCCATCAAAATACCAACACAATTCTTTACAGACCTTGAAAGAAAAATTCTTAACTTCATATGGAGAAAAAAACCCAGAATTTCCAAAAGAATCCTGTACAACAACAGATCCTCTAGAGTTATCTCCATCTCTGATCTCAAATTGTACTACAGAGCAATAGTAATAAAAACTGCTTGGTCCTGGCATAGAAACAGAATGGTGGATCGATGGAACTGAACAGAAGACCCAGAAATAAACCCACAAACTTATGGATACCTGATCTTTGACAAAGACGCCAAAACCATACAATGGAAAAAAGATAGCATCTTCAACAAATGGTGATAGTTTAACTGGATGTCTACATGTTAAAAAATGAAAATAGATCTATACTTATCACCCTCCACAAAACTGAAGTCCAAGTGGATCAAAGACCTCAACATAAAACCAGACACATTAAATCGGTTAGAAGAAAAAGTGGGGAAGACCCTACATCTCATTGGCATAGGAGACAACTTCCTGAACAGAACACCATCAGCATAAGCCCTAACAGCAAAAAATCAATAAATGGGACCTCATGAAACTGAAAACCTTTTGTAAAGCAAAGGATACTGTCCTCAGAAGAAAACGATAGCCTACAAATTGGGAAAGGATATTCACCAACCGAATATCTGACAGAGGGCTGATATCTGGAACACATAATGAACTAAAGAAGTTAAAAGGCAATAATTCAAGCAACCCAATTAATAAATGGGGTATGAAGCTAAACAGAAAATTCTCTTTAGAAGAATATAGAATGGCCGAGAAACACGTAAAGAGATGTTCAACATCTCTAGCCATCAGAGAGATGCAAATCAAAATGACCCTGAGATTTCACCTTATACCCATCACAATGGTTAAGATAAAAAATTCAAGAGACAACGCATGCTGGAGAGGTTGTGGAGAAAGTGGAACCCTCTTCCATTGCTGGTGGGAAGGTAAAGTGTTACAACCACTATGGAAATCAATCTGGCACTTTCTCAAACAATTAGGAATAGTGCTACCTCAAGATCCAACTATACCACTCCTAGACATATATCCAAAAGATGTTCAAATACACAACAAGGACGTTTGCTCAACCATGTTTGTAGCAGCTTTATTTATAACAGCCAGAACCTGGAAACAATCCAGATGTCCATCAATAAAAGAATGTATAAAGAAATTGTGGTATTTTTACACAGTGGAATATTAATCAGCAATTAAAACCAAGAAAAGCATGAATTTTGCAAGCAAATGGTCAGATCTAGAAACAGCCATCCTGAGTGAGGTATCCCAGGAGCAGAAAGAGACACATGGTATATACTCATTTATATGTGGGTACTGGGCATATAAGATGGGATAAACATACTTAAATATGTACACCTAAAGAATATAAACAAGAAAGAGGACTGGGGATAAGATTATCAATCGTCATCTAGAAAGACAAAGGGAATGGACATTGGAAGTAGGAGAAAACAAGTAACAGGACAGTAGCCTACCTCAGAAGGCACCTGAAAGACTCTACCAAGCAGTGTAACAAAGCAGATGCTGAAACTCATAACCAAACCTTCTGCAGAGTGTAGGGAATCATATTAAGGCAGGAGGAATTAGTATAACCTATAGGGGACAGGGAGCCCCACAAGCTCCAAATATATCTGGGCACAGGATTTTTCTCTGAGACTGTTTATCCAGCCAAGGACCATGCATGGATATAGCCTACAATATCTGCTCAGACACAGCCCTTGGTAGCTCAGTATCCAAGTGGGTTCCCTAATAAGGGGGACAGGAATTGTTTCTGACATGAACTCAATGTCTGGCTCATTGAGCTTCCCCTCCCCCACGAGGGATGAGCAGCCTTGTTAGGCCACAGATAAGGGTATTGCAACCATCCTGATGATACCTGATAAGCTAAGGCCAGATGCAAGGAGAGGAGGACACCCCCTCTCAGTGGACTTGGAAGGGGGCAGTGAGGAGATGAGGGAGGGAGAGGAGGATTGGGAGAAAAAGAGGGAGAGGGCTACATCTGGGATACAAGTGAATGTATGAAACTATTTAAAAATTAAAATGTATATATTAAAACGTAATACTGCTTCCTCAAGATCAAGCTATACCACTCCTAAGCATATATCCAAAATATTCTCAAGTACACAACAAAGACATTTGTTCAACCATGTTTTTAGCAGCTTTATTCATAATAGCCAGAAGCTGTAAACAACCCAGATATCCATCAACAGAGGAATTAATACAGAAATTGTGGTACATTTACACAGTGGGATACTACTCAGCAATTAAAAACAAAGAAATCATGAAATTTGCAGGCAAATGGTGGGATCTAGAAAAGATCATTCTTAGTGAGGTATCCCAGAAGCTGAAAGACACACATAGCATATACTCACTTATAAGTAATTCTAGATCTATAATATAAGATAAATATACAAAAATCTGTATGGCCACTTTCTTAAACTAGAATTATTTCTGATATTGTAACTACTTATCCTTGTATGAAAAAATAATGTAGTAATTAGTCCTCATCAAAGAAATTTCTCTTTGCAGCAGACCATTACAGAAATCCACAACTGGATTGAACAATTAGTCATGGGATGCACAGCCCCAATTCATCTATAACACCACCATGTGTACCAAAACAATGGGAATATCACAGATGAAGTTTTGGAAAAAAAATTAAACCCCAGAGTACTAAGGAATCGGTGTCAGATATATACATGTGTGTGAATGAATGACAGGTAAACTGCACATATGGTTTATCAAAAAAAAAAAAAATGTTGCCCAAATTAAATTTGCATAATGACAACACAATTAGACATGCAAAAGTGAATGGGAGATATAATCCCCAGAACCTACCTCTGTATGAAGAGGCAGGAAAATGTTATGAGTGCTAAGAGAGAAAGCAAATCTGTCTCCCACACTCTGATAGATTAATTATAACCAAATTGTCAACCATAAACACATACATATGAGCAACACTAAATAGGCACATAAAATGTATTTATATGTACATATGTGTATAACAATAATAATAATAAAAAACATGAATTTGAAAAAGAATATGGAAAATATGAAGAAATGCACTGGGAATGAAAGGAGGAAATGAGGTAGACGGAGTAGTAATGTATGCAATTCTAAAATATTCTTAAGTAAAAATAGAGTAAAAGACATTAGAGGCTATTAGTCAGTGACCAATATATATGCACACAAGAAAACATGCATCTGTACATTATCTTGAATATTACATACACACACACACACACACACACACACAGACGCACATGCACACACGTAGTTTCACATATTTGACAACATACCTTTCAAATGTTTTCTTTGTATTTAATGTCTGAACCTCCTAATGCTGTACTTATACCTGTTGTTTTCCCATGCCATGGGGATGCTTCTTTTCCTAGATAAAATTCAAAATTCCCACTAGATTTATTAGATTTTGGAGAACGTTGAAACATATTTTGAAATTAGTTGTGCCTATATTTTTATTATATATTATATATATATTATTTATTACAATTTGTTCACTTTGTATACCAGCTATAGTCCCCTCCTTCAATTCCTCCTACCTCCTACCTCCTACCTCCCTTCTTCTCCCCAACCCCATGTTTCTCCCCTAGTCCACTGATAGTGGAGGCCCTCCTCCCTTACTGTCTGATCTTAGCCTATCAAGTCTCTTTAGGACTCCCTGGATCCTCTTTCTCTGTGGCCTAATGAGGCTACCTCACCATGAGGAGATGTTCGAGTAGCAGCAACCTAGTTTATGACAGTGACTGCCCCTTCTCCCCTTACTAGGTCACCCACATGGATACTGAGCTGCCCATGGGCTACATCTGAGTAGGAGGTCTAGGTCCTCTCCATGCATGGTCCTTGGTTGATTCAGCAGACTCTGCTGGAGACCCTGGGCCTATCCCAGATTCTTTAGATTTATTGGTCTCCTTTTAGAGCTCCTTTCCCCTCCATGTCTCTCTATCTTCTCCTTCCATAAGATGCCCTTCACTCTGCCAAAATCTGGCTTTGAATCTGCTTCGATGCCCTGATGGGTAGAGTCTTTCAGAGACCCTCTGTAGAAGGCTCTTGTCCTGTTCTCTGTCTTCTTCTACTTCTGATATCTATCCTGTTTGCCCTTTTGAATGAAGATTAAGCATCTTCCCTAAGGCAAGTCTTTTTTTATCTTCTTTAGGACTACAGATGTTGCTACGTTTATCTTATATTATATGACTAATATCCACTTATAAATGAGTATATACAATGTGTGTCTTTTTTGCATGCAAATTTCATGATTTCCTTGTTTTAATTTATGAATAGTATTCTACTTTATACCCATCAGAATGGCTAAGAAAAAAAACTCAAGTGACAGAACATGCTAGACAGCATGTGGAGAAAGGGGAACCCTCCTCCATTGCTGATGGGAATGTAAACTTGTACAACCACTTTGGAAATCAACATGGCTCTTTCTCAGAAAATTAGGAATAATGCTACCTAAAGATCCAGCTATACCCTTCCTGGGCATATATCCTAAAGATGCTCAACCATACAAGAAGAACGTTTGCTCAACTATGTTCATAGCACCTTTATTCATAATACCTAGAATCTGGAAACAAACTAGATGTCCCTCAACTGAAGAATGGATAGAGAAGTTGTACAACGTTTTATTCAGATCTGTAGTGTATAAGGGTTTCTTTCTAACTCTATTATTTTCAGAATTTATTGATGTTTCTTTTATTTATGATAGATATTCTGAATGACATATAGTTTTGCATGGAATTTCTTTCTTGGCTAAAGTTGCATATTTTTCATAAATCTATTTATCATTAACATCTCTTCTTTTCCAAAGTAGCTTTCAGTCAATGTGCTCATTTATTGATTGGATTACTTATTGTTTTGTGGTATTAAGTTTTAATATATTCTGCATATTAATCATTTTTGTAGAAATAAATGTCAAAGATTTTGTTTATCATTCTTTAAAGGTCTTCATTGTCCTTGCATTCTTTGAAGTTTAGAAATTTTTATTTTTAAACTCAACTCTATGCTAAACTCTATTTAGCATAGAGTTTAAGGGCTAACCCATCTCTCCAGATGATGCAGCCAGCTTTGCTGAGGTCTGACAAGCTAGGGTCAGACAGAAGAGGAGAAGGTCCTCCCCTATCAGGGGACCAGGGAAAGAGCATAGAGAGAGAAGAAGAAGAAGAGTGTGTGGGCGTAGGAGATGAGGGAGGGAGCTGCAGAGGGGATACATAATGAATAATTTGTAATAAATAAATATATAAATAAAGTTAAATTTAAAAAAAGAAATTTTAATATAATGTAGTGAAAGCTGTCAGCTTTTAAAATATTTTTTCCTGTGCTTTTTGAATTCTTTAAAGAATGGAAATTTTTTATTTATCCCCTTTCTTTTTGTACTACTTTATTTATTTTTATGCTTAAATTTATTTATTCACTTTACATCCTGATTGCAACACCCCTCCTGTCCTCTTAGCTCACCTCCTGGCATACTCTTCCACTCCACTCTGCCCTCTCCTCCCCTGAAAAGGTAGGCCCTCCATGTGTACAAAAACACACTGGTATATTAAGTCACTACAGGATTAGGCACATCCTCTCCACTGAGACCAGACTAGGCAATCCAGTTAAAGAAACAGGATATAAAGAGATGAATCAGAGTATAGTTTTAGGGGAATCCAAATTAAAGCCAAGTTGCACATTTGCTAAATATGTGCTGGGAGCCTAGGCCACACTCTTTGGTTGGTGGTTCAGTTTCTGTAAATCCCCATTTACCCAGATTAATTGGCCCTGCAGATCTTTTAAAGGGGTCCTTGACCTCTCTGGCTCCCTCATTCTTTCCCCCAACACTTCCATAGGAATCCCTGTGCTCATTCTAATGTTTGGCTGTGGGTCTCTGCATCTGTTTCCATTAGCTGCTATGTGAAGCTATGCTAAGCTCATGTCTACAAACATAGTGAGGTAACATTAAAATTGTCAGTGACTGGTTCTCTTCCATATGATGGGTCTCAATCAGGGCCTGCATTTGGTTGGCCATTCCATCAGGCTTTGTGCCAACTTTGTCCCTGCACATTTTGTAGGCAAGACACACTTTGGGTCGAAGGTTTTGTGGGTGGATTGGTGTCCTTATTCCCCCATAGTCAGTCCGGCTTGGTTACAGGAGGTCTACCTCTCAGACTTCATATCCTCCCTGCTAGTAGTCTCAACTAGGGTGACCCCCACAGAATTCCTGGGCCTTCCTTATCTCAGGTCAGTGGTAAATCCCAGAGATAACTCCCAAAATTAATGTCTGTTCTCACCTGGACCTCTCCCCACTGCTCTCACTACTCCTAACACCCATACTTGCTCCTCTCCCCATCCAGTTTTGAGCGAGTTCCCTCCCTCCATTCAACTCCAATTTCTATTTTATTTTCTTTTTTGAGTGCAATTCAAACATTCACCCTTGGGCCCTCCTTATAACTAAGCTTCTTTGTGTCTAAGAATTGTAACATAGTTAACCTGTATTTATGGCTAATATCCACTTATAAGTGTATACATATCATGCATGTCTTTTTGGGGTTGGGATACTTAACTCAGGATGATTTTTATACTAGTTCAGTCCATTAGATTCCCCAGTTTTTAATAGCTGAATAGTATTCCAATGTCTAAATGTACCACCATTTTTTATCCAAATTTTGGTTGAGGGACATCTAAGTTGTTTCCAGTTTCTGGCTGTTATAAATAAATCTGCTATGAAAATAGTTGAACAAGTGTCTTTGTGGTATAATAGAGCACTGCTTGGGTGTTTGACCAGGAGTGGTACAGCTGGGTCTTGAGGTAGAACTATTTCCAGTTTTCTGAGAAAGCACCAGATTGATTTCCAATGTTGTTGTAAAGTTTGCATAGCCACCAGCAATAGAGGAGTTTTCCCCTTTCTCACAGTCTTGCTAGTATATAATGTTCCTTGAGTTTTTTATAATAGCCATCCTGAGAGGTATAATATGGATCAATCCTCCCTCAGAAAGACAAATGGGATGGACATTGGAAAAAAGGAATAAGACAGGAAACATAACAGGAGCCTAATACAGAGGGACTCTGAAAGACTCCACCCAGCAGTGTATCAAAGCAGATGCTGAGACTCATAACCAAGCTTTGCACAGAGGGCAGGGAAACTTATGAAAGAAGAGAGAGATAGCAAGATCTGGAGAAGACAGGAGCTCCACAAGGAGAGCAACAGAACCAAAAACCCTGGGCACAGGAGTCTTTTCTGAGACTGATACTCCAACCAAGGACCATTCATGGATATAACCTAGATAACCTAGAACCCCTGCTCAGATGTAGCCCATGGCAGCTGGTATCCAAGTGGGTACCCAAGTAAGGGGAACAGGGATTGTCTCTGACACGAACTTGGTGTCAGCCTCTTTGATCACCTCCCCTTGAGGGGGAAACAGCTTTGCCAGGACACAGAGGAAGATAATGTAGCCAATCCTGATGAGATCTGATAAACTAGAGTCAGATGGAATGGGAAGAGGACCTCCCCTATCAGTGGACTTGGAGAGGGGCATGGGAAGAGATGACGGATGGAGAGTAGGATTGGGAGAGAATGAGGGAGGGGGCTACATCTGGGATACAAAAGGAATAAACTTAATTAATATAAAAATAAAATATAATTTAAAAAATATATGGAATCTCTGGATTGTTTTGATGTATATTTCCCTGGCAACTAAGGATACTGAAACTGTCTTTAAGTATTTCTTAGCCATTCCAGATTCCTCTGTTGAGAAATGCAGGCTTAGCTCTGTCTCCATTTTATTTATTTATTTATTTTTGGTTTGTTGGTGTCTAATTTCTTGTGTTCTTTATATATTTTGGATATTAGTCCTCTGTCAGATGTAGGGATGGTGAACATCATGCCCCACTCTGTTCACTGCTGTTATCTCCTATTCACAGTATCTCACAGAAGCTTTACAGTTTCCACAGGTTCCAATATTTAATTGTTTATCTTAATACCTTATCTGTTGGTGTTCTGTTCAGAACGTTCTCTCCTGTGCCAAGGAGTTCAAGGGTTTTCCCCACTTTCTTTTCTATTACATTTATTACATTTGGTTTTATGTTGATGTCTTTGATCCACTTGCAGTTGAGTTTTGTGCAAGGGGAAAAATATTGATCTATTTGCATTCTTCTACATGCAGACATTGAGTTATACCAGCACTATTTGTTTTTTTTTTTTTTTCAATGCAGTTTATTCAGGAACATTGAACAATCCTCGGACCCCGGGGAAAGCCAGCCCACAGCTTAAATAACCTCTGGGTAGCCAACCCAGGCGTGCCACGGGGGCAATGCAGATAGGTCCACCTACATGGAAGCAAGCCAGATCCTCGGCCTTAGCCAAATGTGGAGTTGTTCGTGACAGAGAGCACTCACCATCGGGAAGGTGGAAGGCGGAAACCAGCTTCATCTTTAAGGCATAGCATTCCGCAGCTCTCTACAGTTCCCCCTTTTTGTTTTAGACGCATCAGGCAAGAGTAGAGGTCTGATCTCTGATATTAGAAATAAATTGGGACTTTGTACAGATGTTCATTTAGGTGTCATCCACCCAAAGAGCATCAGACCCGTCCGATACCTTTTTCTCAGAGGCGGGACCTGGGGCATCAACCCGCATGCAATCAGACATGCTCTTCTCTGGGTCCAAAGCGGCTGACCCTGAGTGCAGTGCTTAGCCTCGCATCCTGAGCGTATCATTTTAGCTTTTTATGGTATCCAGCCATGCTTGGGGAGAATGTCCTGCTTCAATGGCTGTAAAGGCCTGAATGATCATGGCTGCATCACACTGTTGTGAGACTCTAATCTTGCATATATACCACAGGCAAACCAAGGAGACCAACACCAGAAGGCCTGCTGACTCTCCCATGCCCGCCCATTCCTTCAGATGATTCATGGCTGCAGCAATCCATGTTGATAATCCTCTGGCTAGTCCTGCGTCCACTCCGGTAGAATTTACTGTGACAATGGCCACTCTCAGCTGCTCCATCGTAGTATCGAATTCTCCAGTCCAATTACCTAAAATATAGCTCGACAATTGTTTAGACAGATTTGCAGCGCAGGAAAAATTCTCATGTTGTATGCTAGTGACACAAAGTCCAGCATACTTTCATTGACAGCCAGGTTGAGCGATTTGCCATAGGGTATCAATTTGCTCCTGCAAGAGGCCAATCCTCTGATTGAACACCATCAAGCTTCCTTTTAGTTGAGCATTAATTCCTTTATGTACAACTAAGGCATGAGCTACATTGGCTAAATGATTATTCAGGGTTTGACCAGTCTGCCCAGTATGACTCATGGCTAATGCCCTGGTGGTAGCTCCAACAGCCATCAATGAGATGGTAGTAACAATGGTGGCTGTAGTTCCAAGATCCCTTTTCTGTCTGAAGAGAGTCATAGCGTGAGGGGCATCAATGGGCATAGGCACCCAGTGAGGCATGCGAGTAACCAGGGCATACCTAACTTTACTAGCATTCCAGCATTGGGCAAAAAAGCAAGTATCATTACCACAATTACTTGGCTCTATCTGGCTCTATTACATTTATTACATTTGGTTTTATGTTGATGTCTTTGATCCACTTGCAGTTGAGTTTTGTGCAAGGGGAAAAATATTGATCTATTTGCATTCTTCTACATGCAGACATTGAGTTATACCAGCACTATTTGTTGAAGATGCTTTCTTTTCGCCATTTTATTGTTTTGACTTCTTTGATATAAATCAAGTGTATGTAGGTATGTGGGTTAATTTCTGTATCTTTGATTACATTTTATTAATCAATCTGTCTGGTCCTATATCAATACCAGGCAGTTTTATTACTTATGTTCTGTAAACAGCTTAAAGTAAGGGATGGTGATACCTCAAGAAGTTATTTTATTGTACTGAATTGTATTAGCTATTCTTGGTTTTTGTTTTCCCATATGAAGTTGAGAACTGCTGCTTCCATGCCTGTAAAGAATTGTGTTAGAATTTTGATGAGGATTGCATTGAATTTGTAGATTGGTTTTAGGAAGATGGCCATTTTTATTATGCTAATCTTACCAATCCATGAACATGGAAGATCTTTCCATCTGCTGGTATCTTCTTCATTTTCTTATTTCAGAGTCTTGATGGTCTTGTCATACAGGTCTTTCACTTGCTTGGTTTGAATTATACCAAGATATTTTATATTATTTGTGGCTATTGTGAAGGGTATTGTTTCCATTATTTCTTTCTCAATCCATTTACCATTTGTATAAAGGAGGGCTACTGATTATTTTTGAGTTGATTTTGTAGAGAGCCACTTTGCTGAAGGTGTTTTTCAGTTGTAGGAGTTCTATGGTAGAATTTTGGGGGTCAGTTGCTTATACTATGATATCTAATCTGTGAAAAGTGATGCTTTGCCTCCTTTCTTTCCAATTTGTATCATTGTGTTCTCCTTTAGTTGTCTTACTGATCTAGCTAGGACATCAGCTTTATTCTGAATAGATATGGAGAGAGTGGGCAGCCTTGTCTTGTCCCTGATTTTAATGGAATTGCTTTAAGTTTCACTCCCTTTAATTTGATGCTGGCTATAGGCTTTCCGTGTATTGTCGTTATTGATTTTGTGCATGTGTCTATTACTCCGATCTTTCCAAGTCTTTTAAAGTGAAGAGAAGTTGGATTTTGTGAAATATTTTAAAGGCATCTAATGAGATAAACATATATTTTTTATTGTTTATATTATAGATTAAATTGAAGATTTTTTCATGTATTAATCCACCCTTGAATTCTTGGGATGAAGCCTTCTTTATCATGGTGGATGATGTTTTTGATGTATTCTTTTTTAATTTTGATTTTTAAAATTTATTCATTATATATTCTGATTGAAGCTCCATCCTTCATCTCCTCCCAGTCTTGTCCATTCTCCTTCTACCCCTGTAATCCCCTTCCTGTAGTCCACTGAAAGGAGGAGTTCTTCTCTTCTGACATCTGCCCATACCTTATCAAGTCTCATCAGGACTGCCTGGATCCTCTTCCTCTGTGGCCTGGTAAAGCCACGTTGACAAGGAGAAGTGAACAAAGAGTAGACAAATAAGTTCATGACAGAGGCAGCCCTTGCTCCCCTTACTCAGTAACTCACATGGAGACTGAGCTGCAAATAGGCTGTATCTGAGCACCAGGACATCTAGGTCCTCTCCGTGTATGGTCCTTCATTAGTGCATCAGTCTCTGCAGGACTACTTGAGATCAGATTTTTTAGCTTGGTTGGACTCCTTCTGGGGTTCCTGTCCCATCCATGTCTTTCTATCCCCCCTTCTTCCATAGGACTCCCAGATCTCTGTCCAAATTTGGTTGTGAAGTCTAAGCATCTGCTTCCATCCCTTGATGGGTGGAGCTTTTCAGAAGACCCTTTAGAGTAGGCTCCCATCCTGTTCCCTCTTTTCCAATGCTTCTGAGGTATATCCTGTTTGTCATTCTGAATGAGATATAAGCATCCCCATTTATAGTCCTCCTTGTTGTTTAGTTTATTTAGGTCTGTAATTTTAGTATGGCTAGCCTATATTATATGGCTAATATTTGCTTATAAGTGACTATATACCATGCATGTCTTTCTGTTTCTGGGTTACCTCATTCAGAATGAACATTTTTAGTTCCGTTCATATGCCTGCAAATTTCATAATTTCCCTGAATGGAGGAATGGATAGAGACATTGTGGAACATTTACACAGTGGAATGCTGGTCAGCTATTGAAAACTAGGAGATCATGAAATTTTTGATGTATTCTTAGGTTTGGTTTGATAGTATTTTACTGAGTATTTTTTCTTCAGTGTTCATAAGGGAAAGTGATATGAAATTCTCTTTTTTATTGGGTCTTTGTGTGGTTTAGGTAGAATTCTGCACTGAAATATCTAGCCTTGGGCATTTTTGGCTGGGAGAATTTTAATGACATATTTCCTTATTGGTTATATCACTATTTAAATTGCTTACTTGATCTTGATTTAATTTTGGTAAATAAAATCTGTCAAGAAAATGATCTCTTTTATTTAGATTTTCCAATTTTCTGGATTTCAGGCTCTTGAAGAAAGACCCAATGATTTTTTAGATTTCCTCAATGTCTGTTCTAATGTCTCACATTTCTTTTTTGTTTAATTTTGTTTATTATTATTATTATTTATTATAATTTATTCATTTTGTATCCGTCCTTTATCCCCTCCTTCATCTCATATATTTCTGACCCATCCTCCCTCATCCCACCATACCCTTCCTATAGTCCACTGATAGGGGTGCTCCTCTTCACTTTTAATCTGGATCTAGTTTATCTGGTCTCATCATGACTGTCTGGATCCCATTTCTCTGTGGTCAATTTAGGCCACCTCACAAGTGGAAGGGGATCAAAACACAGGCAACTGAGCTCATGTCAGAGACTGTCCCTGCTTACCTTATTAGTGAACCCCTGAGGATATTGAACTCCCCATGGGCTACATATGGGCAGTGGTTTGAGGCCTTCCCCATGCATGGTTCTTGATTGATTCAGCAGTATCTGCACATCCTCCAATGCCCAGATTTTTGGCATTTTTGGTCTCCTTCTGGAGCTCCTGTACCCTCTAGGTCTTTCTATCTCCCCCTTCTTCTATAAGATTCCCTGCACTCTGACCAAGGTTGGCTATGAGTCTTAGCATCTGCTATGATTCCACCTTAAGCCATTAGAATGGCTAAGATAAAAAACTCAAGTGACAAAACATGGTGGAGAGGTTGTAGAGAAAGGAAAACCCTCCTCCATTGCTAGTGAGAAGGTAAACTTGTACAACCACTTTGGAAATCAACCTGGAACTTTCTCAGAAAATTAGTAATAGTGCTAACTCAAGATCCACCTATCCTACTCCTGGGCATATATTCAAAAGGTGTTCAACCATACAATAAGGACATTTGCTCAACTACATTCACAGTAGCTTTATTCATAATCATCAGAAACTGGCAACAACTCATATATCCCTAAACTGAAGAATGAATACAGAAATTGTGGTACATTTACATAATGCAATACTCAGCAATTAAAAACAAGGAAATCATGAAATTTTCAGGAAAGTGTATGGAACTAGAAAAGATTGTAATGAGTGAGGTAATCCAGAAGGAGAAAAACACACATGGTATATAGTCACATATAAGTGGATATTAGTCATATAATATAGGATAAACATATGAAAATCTGTAGTCTAAGGAAGCTAAACAATAAGAAGGACCTTAGAGAAGAGGCTTAATCCTCTTTCAGAAGGGCCAACAAGTTAGACATTGGAAGTTGAAGAAAACAGAGAACAGGACAGGAGCCTACCACAGAGCGCCTGTGACTCTATTTTCCCCCTTTTCATTTCAGATTTTGTTGATTTAGATATTCTCTCTCTGCCATTTAGTTAATTTGAGTAAGGACTTGTCTCTTTTGTTGGTTTTCTCAAAGAAAAAGGACTTGTCCATTTTGTTGTTTTTTTTTTATTAAGAATTATTAAATCTTTGTATTACTTTCTTTGCTTCTAATTTATTGATTTAAGTCATGAATTTGATTATTTCCTGCAGTATACTCCCTTTGTGTGTGTATACTTCTATTCATTCCAATGTGCTGTTTAGTTCCTAGTAGGAGATCTCTCTTTAAAAAAAATATTATTTACAATTTATTCACTTTGTATCCCAGTTGTAGCCTCCTCCTTCATGCCCTCCTAATTCCACCCTCCTCCCTCTTCTACTCCCTTGCCCCTCCACTAGTCCACTGATAGGGGTGGTTCTCCTCCCCTTGTTTCTGACCCTAGCCTATTGGGTCTTATCAGTAATGGCTGCATCATCTTCCACATGGCCTGGTAAGGCTGCTCCCCCATTAGCAGGAGGTGATCAAAGAGCCAGCCACTGAGTTCATGTCAGAGATAGCACCTGTTCCCCTTACTAGGAAACTCAATTGGACACTGAGCTTCTATGGGCTACATCTGTGCAGGGGTTCTAGGTTATCTCCACTCACAGCTCTTGGTTGGAATATCAGTCTCAGAAAAGACCACTGGGCACAGATTTTTTCGTTCTGTTGCTCTGGGGGAGCTTCTATCCCCCCAGGTCTTTCATCTCCCCCTTCTTTCATAGGATTCCCTATACTCTTCCCAGGGTTTGGCTATGAGTCTCAGGGTCTGCTTTGATTCCCTGCTGTGTAGATTTTTTCAGAGGCTCTCTGTAATAGGCTCTTGTCCCGTTCTCTGTTGTCTCCCTCTTCTGATGTCCCTCTGTTTTGCCTTTCTGAATGAAGATTGATCATCTTACCCAGGGTCCTCAATCTTGCTTAGCTTCTTTAGATGTACAGATTTTAGTATGTTTATCCTATATTATATATCTACTATCCACTTATAAGTGAGTCATGTACCATGTGTATCTTTCTGCTTCTGGGATACCTCACTCAGGACAAATTTTTCTAGTTCTCACAACTGGCCTGCAAATTTCATGATTTCCTTTTTTTTTTATTTTCTGAGTACTATTCTGTCGTGTAAGTGTACCACAATTCTGTAACCATTACTCAGTTGAGGGACTTCTGGATTTTTTCCAAATTCTGGCTGTTACCTTCTCTGACACAGCAGTCATTGAGAAGAGAGTTGTTCAGTTTTCATGAGGCTGTAGGCTTTCTACTGTTTCTGTTTTTGTTCAAGTACAGCTTTTTTTCCATTGTGATCTGATAAGATACACGGGGTTATTTATTTATTTTTTCTTTTAAGGATTGCTTCAAGACCCACTATATGGTCAGTTTTTGAGAAGGTTATCTGAGTTGATAAAAAGAAAGTGTATTATTTTGTGTTTGTATGGAATTTTCTCTAGATAGCTTTAAGGGCAATTTGGTTCATGACAGCAATTAGTTTCATTATTTCTCTGTTTAGTTTCTGTCTCAATGACCTGTCCATTGGTGAGAGTGCAGTGTTGAATTCTCTTACCATGAATGTTTTAGTTTTGATGTGCATTTTAAGCTTTTGGCATGTTTCTTTTACAAATGTGGGTTGAGACATAGATGTTCAGAAGTGAGATGTACTCTCATTGGAGTATTCCTTTGATGAGTATGAAATCTCTTTTTCCATCTCTTTTGATTAATTTTGGTTCAAAGCCTAGAAGATTGCTAGAAGATTGGCTACTCCAGCTTGCATTTGGGGCTGTATAGTTGGAAAATCTTTTTCTAGCCCTCATCTCTGAAGTAATGCCTACCTTTGTTGCTGAGATGTGTTTATCACATACAACAGAATGATAGGTCCTGTTTATGCATACATTAAATTAGAATGTGTATTTTTATTGGGGAATTGAGTCCACTGATATTCACAGATACTAATGACCCAATTAATTGTAGTTCTTATTATTTTGATGTTGATGGTAGTAGTGTGTGTGTGTGTGTGTGTGTGAGACAGACAGAGAGAGAGAGAGAGAGAGAGAGAGAGAGAGAGAGAGAAAGAGTTTCTCTTCTTTTGGTTTTGCTGTAGTTGAGTGTTTTATTTGTTACTGTTTTTTTTTGGGGGGGGAGTATTATTAACCTCCTTGGTGTGCAATTTTATTTTAAACATCTTCTATTGTGTTGGGTTCGTGCATAGATATTATTTAAATTTGGTTCTGTTCTGTCAGGGGTATCTCATTTTCTCCAACTATGGTGCTTGAAAGTCTTACTATATGTAGTAGTCTAGGTTGATATCTGTAGTCTTCTGTTCTACAAACATCTGACCAGGTTCTTGTGGCTTTTAGAATCTCTGTTGAGTACCTAAAGATAGTAAAGGCAATATACAGCAAGCCTACAGCTAACATCAAACTCAATGGAGAGAAACTTAAATCAATCCCAGTGAAATCAGGGACAAGACAAGGCTGTCCATTGTCCCCATATCTCTTCAACATAGTACTTGAAGTCCTAGCCAGAGCAATAAGACAACTAAAGGAGATCAAGGGGATACAAATCAGAATGGAAGAAGTCAAAGTTTCACTATTCGCAGATGATATGATAGTATAAATGAGTGACCCCAAAAACTCAACCAGAGAACTCCTTCAGCTGATAAACACCTTCAGCAAAGTGGCAGGATAGAAAATCAACTCAAGAAAATCAGAAGCCCTCCTGTATACCAAAGACAAAAAGGCTGAGAAAGGAATTAGGGAAACAACACCCTTCACAATAGCCACTAATAACATAAAGAACCTTGGCGTGACTTTAAACAAGCAAGTGAAAGACCTGTTTGAGAAAACTTCAAGTCTCTGAAGAAAGAAATTGAAGAAGATATCAGAAGATGGAAAGATCTCCCTTGCTCATGGATTGGTAGGATTAACTTTGTGAAAATGGCCATACTGCCAAAAGCAATCTACAGATTTAATGCAATTCCCATCAAAATACCAACTCAATTCTTTACAGAACTTGAAAGAAAGATTCTCAGCTTCATATGGAGAAACAAAAAACCCAGAATCTCCAAAAGAATCCTGTACAACAACAGATCATCTGGAGGTATCTCCATCCCTGATCTCAAGCTGTACTACAGGGCAACAGTAATAAAAACTGCATGGTATTGGCATAGAAAAAGAAAGGAGAATCAATGGAACGGCATAGAAGATCCAGAAATAAACCCACACACCTATGATTACTTGATATTTGACAAAGAAGCCTAATCAAATTCAGTGGAAAAAAGACAACATCTTCAACAAATGGTGCTGGACCAACTGGATGTCTACATGCAGAAAAATGAAAATAGATCCATATTTATCACCCTGCACAAAACTAAAGTCAAAGTGGATCAAGGACCTCAACATAAAACCAGATACCCTAAATCAATTGGGAAAAAAAGTGGGGAACAGCCTAGAACTCATTGGCACAGGAGACAACTTCCTGAACAGAACACCAACAGCACAGGCTCTAAGAGCAACAATCAATAAATGGGACCTCATGAAACTGAAAACCTTCTGGAAAGCAAAAGTCACTGTCATCAAAACAAAACAACTGCCTGCAGATTGGGAAAGAATCTTCACTAACCCTTTATCTGACAGAGTACTAATATCCAGTATATACAAGGAACTAAAGAAGCTGAAAAGCAGCAAACCAAGTAATCCAATTAAAAAATGGGGAACAGAGCTAAACAGAGAATTCTCGACAGAGGAATATCGAATGGCAGAGAAACACTTAAAGAAATGCTCATCCTCATTAGCCATCAGGGAAATGCAAATCAAAACGACACTGAGATATCACCTTATACCCATCAGAATGGCCAAGATGAAAAACTCAAGTGATAACACATGCTGGAGAGGTTGTGGAGAAAGGGGAACCTTCCTCCACTGCTGGTGGGAATGTAAACTGGTACAACCACTCTGGAAATCTATCTGGCGCTTTCTAAGACAATTAAGAAGAGTGCTTCCTCAAGACCCAGCTATACCACTGCTAGGGATATACCCAAAGTTCGTTGAAGTACACAAAAGGGATACTTGCTCAACCATGTTTATAGCAGCTTTATTTGTAATAGCCAGAACCTGGAAACAACCCAGATGTCCATCAACGGAGGAATGGGTACAGAAATTGTGGTATTTTTATACAATGGAATACTACTCAGCAATAAAAAGGAGGAAATCATGAAATTTGCAGGCAAATGGTGGGATCTAGAAAAGATCATTTTGAGTGAAATATCCCAGAAGGAGAAAGACAAACATGGGATATACTCACTTATATAGACCTATGAGATATGATAAACATAATGAAATCTATACACCTAAAAAAGATAATCAATTGAGCAGACATGGGGTAAGATGATCAATCCTCGTTTAGAAAGACAGATGGAATGTGTATTGAACGTATGACAGGAGTCTACTGAGTGCATCTGAAAGACTCTAACTAGCAGTGTTTTCAAAGCAAAGACTCATGACCAAACCTTTGGCAGAGTACAGGGAATCATAAGAAAGAAGGGGAGTTAGTCTGATGGGGAAAGGATAGGAGCTCCACAAGGACCAAATATATCTGGGCACAGGGTCTTTTCTGTGACTGACATTCAACCAAGGACCATGTATGGATATAACCTAGAACCTCCACTCAGATGTAGCCTGTGGTAGCTCGTTAACCAATTGGTTTCCCAAAGTGAGGGGAACAAGGACTATTTCTAACAGGAACTCAATGACTGGCTCTTTGGTCTAACCACCCCCGAAGGGAGGAGCAGTCCTGTTAGGCCACAGAGGAGGGCTTTGCAGCCAGTCCTGAAGATACCTGATAAAACAGGATCAGATGAATGGGGAGGAGGTCCCCCCATCAGTGGACTTGGAAAGGGGCACGGTGGAGATGAGGGAGGGAGGGAGGGACTGGGAGAGAATGAGGGATTGGGACATGGCTGGGATACAGAGTTAAGAAAATGTAACTGATAAAAAAAATAATAATAAAATAAAAAAAGAATCTCTGTTGAGAATAATTCTGATAGATTTGTCTTTATATGTTTCTTGATCATTTGTCCTTACAGCCCTTGATATTCTTTATTCTGTACATGTAGTGTTTGACTATTGTGTAACAGGAGGATTTTCTTTTCTGGTCTATTCTATTTGGTGTTCTGTGAACTTCCTGTACATTTATAGGCATCTCTTTCTTTAAGTTGGGGAAATTTTCTTCTGTGGTTTTGTTGAAAATATTTTCTGATCATTGGAGCCAGGACTTTTCACTTTCTTCTGCCTATTATTTAGGTTTTGTCTTTGCATATTGTCCCTGATTTCTTGGATGTTCTGTCAGGAACTTTATAGATTTAACATTTTTTGACTATTGTATTGATTTCTTCAATTGTATCTTCTACATTTGAGATTCTCTTCTCCACCTCTTATATTCTCTTGGTGATTCTTCTGCCTGTAGTTCCTCTTCTCTACCCTAAGATTTACATCTTCAGGATAGCTCCCAATTTGTGTTTCTTTTTTATTTTTTTCTATTTCCATTTTCAGGTCTTTGGGAGTGTTATTAATTTCCTTCATCTGTTTTATTGTATTATCTTGCATCTTTTTAAGGAATTTATTTGTTTTAGCTTTTAAGGCTTCTATCTGTCTTATTTTGTTTTCCTGTAATTCTTTAAGTTATTTATTTTATCCTCTTTAAAGGCCCCTATCATTTTCATAAGAATATATTTAATGTCATTTTGTGTGTGTGTGTGAGTTTCTACTGTGTTAGGAAATCCTTTGCTTACTCTAGTAGGATAGCTGAGTTCTCATATTTCAATGTTTTCCTTTGTCTTAGTGGTTGTGTTTTTTTTTTTAATTTTATTTTTCTTTTTAGTTACATTTTGTTAACTCAGTGTCCCAGCTGTATCTGGCTCCCTCATTCCCTCCCCAACCCCACATTACCTCCCTGGTCTCCTCCCTGCCCCTTTCCAAGTCCACTGATGGAGGAGGACCTCCTCCCCTTTCATTTGACCCTGCTTTATCAGGTATCTTCAAGGCTGGCTGAAAAGTCCTCCTCTGTGGCCTAACAGGACTGCTCCTCCGCTGGGGGGGGGGGTCAAAGAGCCTGCCCTTGAGATCCTGTTAGAAAGAGTCCTTGTTCCCCTTACTTTGGTAGACTACTTGGTTACTGAGCTACCACGGGCCACATCTAAGCAGAAGTTCTAGGTTATATCCATAGATGGTTCTTGGTTGAGTGTCAGTCTCAGAAAAGACCCGGTGTACAGATATATTTGGTCCTTGTAGAGCTCCTATCCTTTCCATATCATACTAACTCCCCTTCTTTCATATGATTCCCTACACTCTGCTGAGGGTTTGGTTATGAGTCTTAGTGTCTGCTTTGACACACAGCTAGGTAGAGTCTTTCAGATGTCTTTTGTGGTAGACTCCTGTCATACGTTCAATGTAAATCCCATTTATCTTTCTAAATGAGGACTGATCATCTTCGCCTGTGTCCACATTCTTAATTATCTTCTTTAGATGTATAGATTTCATTATGTTTATCATATCTTATAGGTCTATATAAGTGAGTATATACCATGTTTGTCTTTCTCCTTCTGGGATACTTCACTCAGAATGATCTTCTATAGATCCCACCACTTGCCTACAAATTTCATGATTTCCTCCTTTTTGATTACTGAGTAGTATTCCATTGTGTAAAAATACCACAATTTCTGTATCCATTCCTCCATTGATGGACATCTGGGTTGTTTCCAAGTTCTGGCTATTACGAATAAAGCTGCTACAAACATGGTTGAACAAATGTCCTTGTTGTGTACTTGAGCAAATTTTGGGTATATAACTAGTAGTGGTATAACTGGGTCTTGAGGTAGCACTACTCCGAGTTGTCTGAGAAAGCGCCAGATTGACTTCCAAAGTGGTTGTACCAGTTTACATTCCCACCAGCAATGGAGGAGGGTTCCCCTTTCTCCACAACCTCTCCAGCATGTGTTATCACTTGAGTTTTTCATCTTGGCCATTCTGATGGGTGTAAGGTGAAATCTCAGGGTAGTTTTGATTTGCATTTCCCTAATGGCTAATGAGGTTGAGCATTTCTTTAAGTGTTTCTCTGCCATTCGATGTTCCTCTTTCGAGAATTCTCTGTTTAGCTCTGTTCCCCATTTTTTAATGGGATAACTTGGTTTGTTGCTTTTCTGCTTCTTTAGTTCTTTGTATATACTGGATATTAGTCCTCTGTCAGGTAAAGGGTTGGTGAAGATTCTTTCCCAATGTATAGGCTGTCGTTTTGTTTTGATGACAGTGACTTTTGCTTTCCAGAAGGTTCTCAGTTTCATGAGGTCCCATTTATTCATTGTTGCTCTTAGAGCCTGTGCTGTTGGTGTTCTGTTCAGGAAGTTGTCTCCTGTGCCAATGAGTTCTAGGCTGTTCCCCACTTTTTTTTCCCAATTGATTTAGGGTATCTGGTTTTATATTGAGGTCCTTGATCCACTTTGACTTTAGTTTTGTACAGGGTGATAAATATGGATCTATTTTCATTTTTCTGCATGTAGACATCCAGTTGGTCCAGCACCATTCGTTGAAGATGTTGTCTTTTTTCCACTGAATTTGATTAGGCTTCTTTGTCAAATATCAAGTAATCATAGGTGTGTGGGTTTATTTCTGGATCTTCTATGCCGTTCCATTGATCCTCCTTTCTGTTTCTATGCCAATACCATGCAGTTTTTATTACTGTTGCCCTGTAGTACAGCTTGAGATTAGGGATGGAGATACCTCCAGATGATCTGTTGTTGTACAGGATTCTTTTGGAGATTCTGGGTTTTTTGTTTCTCCATATGAAGCTGAGAATCTTTCTTTCAAGTTCTGTAAAGAATTGAGTTGGAACCTGGGGCATCAACCCGCATGCAATCAGACATGCTCTTCTCTGGGTCGAAAGCGGCTGACCCTGAGTGCAGTGCTTAGCCTCGCATCCTGAGCGTATCATTTTTGCTTTTTATGGTATCCAACCATGCTTGGGGAGAATGTCCTGCTTCAATGGCTGTAAAGGCCTGAATGATCGCCTCTGAGAAAAATGTATCGGACGGGTCTGATGCTCTTTGGGTGGATGACACCTAAATGAACATCGGTACAAAGTCCCAATTTATTTCTAATATCAGAGATCAGACCTCTACTCTTGCCTGATGCTTCTAAAACAAAAAGGGGGAACTGTAGAGAGCTGCGGAATGCTATGCCTTAAAGATGGAGCTGGTTTCCGCCTTCCACCTTCCCAATGGTGAGTGCTCTCTGTCACGAACAACTCCACATTTGGCTAAGACCGAGGATCTGGCTTGCTTCCATGTATGTGGACCTATCTGCATTGCCCACGTGGCACGCCTGGGTTGGCTACCCAGAGGCTATTTAAGCTGTGGGCTGGCTTTTCCCAGGGTCCGAGGATTGTTCAAAGTTCCTGAATAAACTGCATTGAAAAACAAAAACAAAAACAAAAAAAAAAAAATTGAGTTCGTATTTTGATGGCAATTGCATTGAATCTGTAGATTGCTTTTCGCAGTATGGCCATTTTCACAAAGTTAATCCTACCAATCCATGAGCAAGGGAGATCTTTCCATCTTCTGATATCTTCTTCAATTTCTTTCTTCAGAGACTTGAAGTTTTCTCAAACAGGTCTTTCACTTGCTTGTTTAAAGTCATGCCAAGGTTCTTTATGTTATTAGTGGCTATTGTGAAGGGTGTTGTTTCCCTAATTCCTTTCTCAGCCTTTTTGTCTTTGGTATACAGGAGGGCTTCTGATTTTCTTGAGTTGATTTTCTATCCTGCCACTTTGCTGAAGGTGTTTATCAGCTGAAGTAGTTCTCTGGTTGAATTTTTGGGGTCGCTCATGTATACTATCATTTCATCTGCAAATAATGATACTTTGACCTCTTCCTTTCCAATTTGTATCCTCTGGATATCCTTTAGTTGTCTTTCGTTCTCTTTAGCTGCTCTGGCTAGGACTTCAAGTACTATGTTGAAGAGATATGGAGACAGTGGGCAGCCTTGTCTTGTCCCTGGTTTCAGTGAGATTGATTTAAGTTTCTATCCATTGAGTTTGATGTTGGCTGTAGGCTTGCTGTATATTGCCTTTACTATCTTTAGGTATGTGCCTTGTATCCCTGATATCTCCAAGAGTTTAAACATGAATGGATGTTGGACTTTGTCAAATGCTTTTTCAGCATCTAGGGAGATTATCATGTGGTTTTTCTCCTTCAGTTTGTTTATGTGGTGAGTTACATTGATGGATTTCCGTATGTTGAACCACCCTTGCATGCCTGGGATGAAGCCTACTTGGTCATGGTGGATGATATCTTTGATGTGTTCTTGGATTCAGTTTGCAAGTATTTTATTTAGTATTTTTGCATCAATAATCTCTTTTGTTCATAAGAGAGATAGAACTGAAGTTCTCTTTTTTTGTTGGATCTTCGTGTGGTTTAGGTATCAAGGTGACTGTGGCTTCATAGAATGAGTTTGGTAGTTTTCCTTCTGTTTCTATTTTCTGGAATAGTTTGAGGAGAATTGGTGTTAGCACTTTTTTGAAGGTCTTGTAGAATTCTGCGCTGAAGCCATCTGGTCCAGGGCTGTTTTTGGAGGGGAGACCGTTAATGACTGCTTCAATTTCCTTGGGAGATATAGGGCTATTCAGTCTTTCTACCTGATCTTGACTTAATTTTGGTAGATGGAGTCTGTCAAGAAAGTTATCCGTTTCATTTAGATTTTCAAATTTTGTGGCATATAGGCTTTTGTAGTATGACCTAATAATCGTTTGGATTTCCTCAGTGTCTGTAGTTATGTCCCCATTTTCATTTCTGATTTTGCTGATTTGGATAGTTTCTCTCTGCTTTTTAGTTAGTTGGGCTAAGGGTTTGTCTATCTTGTGGATTTTCTCATAGAACCAGCTTTTTGTTTCACTGATTCTTTGAATAGTTTTATTTGTTTCTAATTGATTGATTTCAGCCCTTAGGTTGATTATTTCCAGCCATCTGCTCCTCTTGGGTGTTTCTGCAAATGTCTCTTCAGCTCCAGAGATTCTCTCTTTCATCTCTTGTATTCTGTTGGTGATGCTTACTTTTGTGGTTCTGATCTTTTCTCCAAGTTCTCCAGCTCAAGGTTTTTCTCATTTTGTGTTTTCTTTATTGATTCTAATTCTGTTTTCATGCCTTGCACCATTTCTTTCATGTGTTTGAATTTGTATTCCTATCTCTCTACCATGGCCTCTATTTCTTTGTTCATTTCCTTTTCATATGCCACTAATTTTTCCTCTACTTGTGTATCTATTTGTTTGACTATGTTTGCCTGTGTTTCTTTAAGGATTTTGTCTATTTCTTCTTTCTTTACCTCCAATTGACTGGCCAACTCTTATAAAGATTTGTTCATTTCCTCCTTATGAGCCTCAAATAATTGGGCAAGCATGGCTTTAAAATCATTTTCCTGTGCTTCTGCTGAATTGGAGTATCCATCGATTTTGGGATTTGCTGGTGAAGTCATGATGTCCTGATTTATGTTGGAAGTGTTCTTTCGCCTACCCCTGGCCATTATCTTATCTGAAACCTTCCCTGTTTGTTTTTGGATTCTGCAGATCAGACTGGTACTGTCTCTCTCTGGCATCTGGAGAGTTCTTCATGAAGCTGAGAACTCTCAGCGTTTGCTGAGGAGCTGTACCTGTGGGAGGAAAGTACGCAGGTGCAAACGAGGCAAATGCAAGCGCGTGTGTGTGTGTGTGTGTGTGTGTGTGTGTGTGTGTGTACGTGTGTCTCAAGGGACAGTGTGATGGCTAATGTTGAACCCTTGAGTGTGTGGGAGGGGCTCTGCACTGTATATGTTGCAGGAGCTAGTGATGATCGCAGCGCAATTTCTGGCATTAACTGCCTTAACTCCTCAATTAGACCCACAGAGCAGGAACTTCAATGTCCCTAGTGCCCTTCTGTTTCCCAAAGTGGGTATGTGGGTAGGAGTGGGTTCGATGCCTGGCTTCTGTTTTAGAAGGACCCAGGATCTGGAGATCTGCAGACTCTCAAGGGTGCACTCACTTACAGGCAGGTCACTTGGCAGAGATCATGGTATCTGGGCTCTCTGCTCTCTGGTTTGGCCCTGCTTCTTTGATGTGCTCCGCCAGTTCTGTGCTGCTGTCACTGCCAGGTTCTAAGGTCTTGCTGCAGCTGGAGATTTCAGGGTGGTCACATCAGCAGGGATGGGGTAACCAGGCTCTCTGTTCTCTGGTTTGGCCCTGGTTAGTCTTAAACTGGAGGGCTGTTGTGCCCCGCCAGCTCAGTGCTGCTCCGCAGCCAAGTCCCGTTGTAACTGGAGACTGGGTCGCTAGTCCCGATGCTTTCTGGGAAGTCCTGGGGTCTCTTCACTGTGCTTTCCAAGCTTGGGAGGCCCAGAGCCTGGTGTGTCTAGGTTGTATGACGTTTCTGCCTGGTTTTGGTGAATATATAGCATATTTTCTGTCACTGTGGGATTGAGTGGGCCATACTGTCAGTGATTGAGATACTGTGGAGCTATTATGGAGTCTAGAAGACTCATGCCCTGGGAGGATGGTGCAGCTGCTGCGTGAATCTGGGACTCCAGGACAGGTACTGCTGGCCTTTGCTGCTAAAGGGCTTGGAGCTCTGCCTCAGAGGCTGCAGGCCCCAGGCAGTTAGGTCTGCGCTGAGAAAGAGGAGCCTGCTGTGCAGAGGAGTAGGGAGGTATGGGGGAGGGGAGTGCTGCGAGATCAAAGTATCATTTCTCACCTTACCCAAACAAGTCCCTGGGTGACCTGAGACCAAAGTTTTCACCTCCTGTGATGTTTTGTTTAGAAAGCCTCTCCGTCGATTCCCTGGCTTCAGAAGTCCTTCCATTCACCAACTCAGAAGTTTAGCTCTTCCACAGCTCAGAAACTGTGTGTGCTAGTCGCCATCTTGGCTCTGCCCCTTTGGTTGTGTTTTAACACTGGCCTTTAGCAATCTGGTTGGTCATGGTGTTGGTAGATGTTTCTTTTATTTGTAGGACTCCTTGCAAAGGCAGACAGAGCCCAAGGCTGGTGGATTGCTATTCCTGAGGTGTGACACCCCTCTCTGGTAAGTGTGTAGAACCTTAGGCCAGATACTGGAACCTTGTTTCCCTGTGTGTCCTGCAGGATTCCTCAAGAAGCCAGGTAGAGCTATGGGCCTGAGACTGGAATTCAGGGAATCTTATACACCTATTTATTCAATTGTCTTTTCTTCTTTCTTCATGATGTTGAGTATATTACCAAAAAAAAAAATGTTATGTGACTACATACATCTGTCTTCTTCTTAATGTTAGAGGAAATCCCTTCAGGTCTTCATCCAGTGCAGTTTTGGAAGATTCTTTTATACAAAGTACTTATTATGTTGATTTATTGTCTATCTGTGCTTGTCATTTTGAAGTTATTTTGGAAGTTGCTAAATTCTGTGACTTTTTCCTGTATGTATTGAGATGATATTATTACTTTTTTCCTTATATTCAAGGGTTTGCTATGTTTAACAAGTCTTTACTTGTTTAAACAAAAGCAACTTAATAATGGTGTACAATATTTTCAAAGTGAAACTGAATTAAATTAGAATTTTTTTGAGAATGTAAGGGTCTATGTGGTGTGTAGTTTTTGTTGTTCTTCTTGTTATTATCTGTGTGTATTTTTATACTGTCAGAGGAAATCTAATTTCATGGAATAAAGTGAATAGACTTTATATGTTATCTAATAAATTAGGGAGTAATAGTGTCACTTCATAAGATATTTGTCAGATACTTAATTATCATTAAGAGACATTTCATCTCCACTCCATTGTTCATTATTGATTTCTCTCTAAAATATAATAACAGTTTTATTGTGGTATGGCATTTGTACTTAAAAATGTAGTCATTATTCATTTTACCTAGATTTTCTAGTTTATTAATATATAGTTTCCTGATCCTACCATTTGCCTGCAAATTTCATGATTTCCTTGTTTTTAACTGTTGTGTAAAAGTACCACAATTTCTGTATCCATTCCTACATTGATGGACATCTGGGTTGTTTCCAGGTTCTGGCTATTACAAATAAAGGTGCTACAAACATGGTTGAGCAAATGTCCTTTTTGTGTACTTGAGCCTCCTTTGGATATATGCCAAGGAGTGGCATAGCTTGATCTTGAGGAAGTACTTTTCCTAATTGTCTGAAAAAGAGCCAGATTGATTTCCAAAGTGGTTGTACCAGTTTACATTTCCACCAGCAATGAAGGAAGGTTTCCCTTTCTCCACAACCTCTCCAACATGTGTTATCCCTTGAGTTTTTTACCTTAGCCATTCTGATAGTTGTAAGGTTAAATCTCAGGTCATTTTGATTTGCATCTCTCTGATGGCTAAGGACATTGAGCATTTCTTCAAGTGTTTCTCTGTCATTCTATATTCTTCTACAGAGAATTCTCTGTTTAAGTCTGTACCAAATTTTTAATATAATTGCTTGATTTTTTTTTTCCTGTTAACTTCTTTAGTTCTTTATATATTCTGGATATCAACCCTCTTTTAGATGTAGAGTTGGTGAAGATCCTTTCCCAGTCTGTAAGGTGTCATTTTGTTCTGAGGACAATGTCCTTTGCTTTACAGAAGCTTTTCAGTTTCATGAGATCCCATTTATTGATTGTTGCTCTTAGAGATTGTGCTGATGGTGTTCTCTTCAAGAAGTTGTCTCCTGTGCCAGTGAGTTCTAGGCTCTTCCACAGAAGGCTTCTGACACTCTCTACCCAGTAGTGTATCAAAGCAGATGCAGAGACTCATAACCAAACTTTGGGCAGAGTGCAAGGAATATTATGAAAGAAGGGGTTATTGTAAGACCTGGAGAGGACAGGAACTCCACAAGGACAGCAACAGAACCAATTATCTCGGCACAAGGGTCCTGATACTCCAACTGAGGATCCCTTGCCTGGAAATAACCTAGAACCCCCATTCAGTTGTAGTCCATTAAAGCTCAGTATCCAAGAGGTCGCCTAGTAAGGAGAACAGGGACTGTTTCTGACATGAACTCAGTGGTTGGCTCTTTGATCACCGCTACTCCGAGGGGGTGCAGCCTTACCAGGCCACAGAGGAAGAAAATGCAGCCAGTCCTGAGGAGACTTGATAAGCTAAGGTCAGAAGGAAGAGGAGGAGGAGGACCTCCCCTATCAGTGGACTTGGAGAGGGGCCTGAGGGGAAGAAGAGGAAGAGAGGGTGGCATTGGGAGGGAATGATGGAGGGGACTACATCAGAGATACAAAGTGAATAAACTGTAATTAATATAAAAAATAAAAATTTAATTAAAAGATTAAAAAAAACAACACAAAAAAAACCCACAAAATATAGTTTCCTAAGCTATTCTTTGTAAATGTTATTTTTATTTTCTCAGATAAGGGGATCAGATGAGAGCCATTCCCAAGCCTTTCTAGCTCTTTGTGAACTCTTGCTGGCTGGTTCAACAGAACTGCTCTCACCCAAACTTCTCTCCAAGCTGGTTCATTCATTCAAACTGGCTTCTCTTGTCTTCTGACTGAATAGCTCTGCCTGGCCTTGAAGTAATTCTGGCAAAATATTTTATTCTTCTGGCTTCTTCTCTTTCTCTGGCTCATTATGTTTTCACCAGTGATTAGCTTATTCCCTTCGCCACTTGTCTCTGTAAAACTTCTCCATTAATCAACACTTGGTGAAAAAAAAATAAACACCACCAACAACAAAACTTTGTTGTCTTTTCTAGTTCCATTCATTTGCTTACAAATTCCAAGGTTTCCTGGTTTTTAACATCTAAGTTGTATTTCATTGTGTAAATGTACCACAGGTTTAATCAGTCTTCCTTTGAGGGATATATGTTTGTTTGTTTGTTTTCCAGTTTCTGACTATTACAAATAAGGTTGCTATGAACACAGTTAAGCAAATGTTCTTATTGTATGGTTGAGCATCTTTTGGGTATATGCCAAAGAATTGTATAGCTGGGTCTTGAGTTAGCTCTATTGTCAGTTTTCTGAGAAAATAACAGATTGACTTCCAAAGTGGTTGTGCATGTTTACACTCCCACCATTTATGAAGGAGTGTTCCTCTTTCTCTATATCCTTGCCAGAATGTGCTGTCACTTGAGTTGTTTATCTTAACCATTCTAATGGGTGTAAGATAGTATCTCAGAGTTCTTCTGATTTGTATTTTCCTGATAACTAATTGTGTTGAGCATTTCCTTAAGTGTTACTCAGCCATTCACCATCCCTCTGTTGAGAATTCTCTGTTTAACTCTGTGCCCCACTTTTATTAGGTTTATTTGGCTTGTTGGTGTTTAATTTTTGGAGCCTAAAATCATCCTGAGTGAGGTAACCCAGACCCAGAAAAAGATATGTGGTGTGTACTCACTCATAAACAGACATTAGTGGTGTAGCACAGAATAACCTTACTACACTTCCCAGATCCAAAGAAGCTAAGTAATAAGAAGAGCCCAAGGCAAGTTTGAATCTCATTGAAAATAGGAAATAGGATAGACAGGGAAATTGCTTAAGGAGAGGAACAAGATAGAGAAAGGTGTACTGAGGGAAGTGAGGGTGGGGACCATTTGTGCAGAGAGTGTTGTATAGCAGGGGAGTGGGCAAAAGGCTTTCATAGAGAAGAGAAACACTAGGCAGGGACATCTCTGAGACAAGCTAGAGACCTGTAACAGGGTGAGCACCTGTAAGGGTAACTCTAGCTGAGACTCCTAGTAACAGGGGACATGGAGTCTGAAGACACCACCCTCTAACCAGACAGGACTCCTAGTGGAGGGAGGGGGACAGCAATCCACCAAAAATTTTTTGACCCAAAATTTACCCTGCTTAGAAGATGTGTATGGATAAAGATAGTTCAGAGATTGAGGAAATGTCCAACCAATCCCTGGCCACATCATGAGAGAAAGCCAACTTTTAACACTATTAATGACATGCTGCTATGCTTGGAGACTGTAGCCTAACACAGCTGTCCACTAAGAGGCCACACCTAACAATGGATCGAAACAGATGCTGAGACTCACAGCAAAACAGTGGGCAGAGTACAAGGAGCCTTGTGGAAGATTTGAGGGAAGAATACAAGGACCCAGGAGGGACAGGTGCTCCACAAGAAAACCAACAGAGCAAACAATCCTGGACCCGGGAGGGGGAAGGGACTCTTGCAGATAAGGAAGTAACAACTAAGGACCATGTATGGACTGGACCTAGGTCCCATACACATATGTACCTTATGGGTATCTTTATCTTCATGTGGTTTCCCTAGTAAGGATTGCTGTGGCTGTCTCTGACAAGGACTCTGTTGCATGCTTGTCAATCATTGTCTCCTGATAGGGCTACCTTTTGAGACCACTGTGGAAGAGAAAGTGCTCAGTCCTCTTGCAACTTGATGTGCTGTGGTAGGTAGGTGGGGGTTTCCTTTTTTGATGGGTGAGGGAGGGTAGATGGGGGTACAGGGAAGGAGGGTAGGACTAGGAGAAGAGAAGGGAAGGGGTTACAACTGTGTTGTAAAGTGAATAAATAAATAAATAAATAAATAAATAAATAAATTTAAAAATTTTTCTTGTCCTTCCTGACCTGCTTTTAACTCTTTTCTGTCTTGTTTTCTGTCTTGTTCTTATGTAAGTTTACTGTATCCTAGCTGACTTATTCTGTCAAATCTTTCTCTAATTCATCACTTTGCCTGAACCTCAGTATACATCATGTTTACACATGGCTTCTTCCTTCTATGAACTAATCTTATCTCCATTTTTTGAGATTAAAGGTATTCCATAAGGAAGTATTCCATCGAGATGATACTATAATTCAAAGCATGCCTGCATTCCAGCCAAATCATATGTACCTAGAAGGTTTTTGGAAATAATTCCTTACCACAGCAGTCATGTTTTTGGATAAAAATTCCTCTCCAATTCTCCAGAAGTCCTAGGAATTTCATTGGTACTCCCTTGTGACAGCTACTTTTATGTTGCTGTGATGAAATATAATAATCAAAAGGAATTAATTTAAAAAAGAGCTTATTTTGGCTTAGGATTCTAGATAAGTGTCTATTATGGCTGTAAGGCATGAAATCAGGCATACATGAAGGCTAGTACAGGAAACTAAGAGCTCACATCTTAAATCATAAACATGAAGAAGAAAGAGTGTACCATAAATGACTAGAGAATTTAAACACTCAAAACCCTCTTGCAGGGAAAAAAATGCCACCATTAGGGCCACAGTTCCTAAATGTCTCCCAACAATACTGCAAATGGGAACATAGTGTTGAAATACTAGAGCCTATGTTAAATATTTCTCATTCAAGTTACCACATTTCACTCCCTGGGCCTCACAGACTCATGGAGATCTCATAATGCAAAAGGTGTTTGTTTGTTTTAACTGAAATGCTCCCATAGTATCCCACAGTCTCAACACTGAAATTACCAATCCCTTTCTCAGACTCAAGGTGATCTTTTAGTTTTATCCCTTTGTAAAATTGAAAAGAAAATTACATGCTTCTAGCATATAATATTATAGAGTATTATTCTAAAATAGAGAAATGTAGGTATAGTTTGTAAATACTGGGCAAAAACACAATCAAAATCTAGCAAGGGAAACACCAATTCCTGTGGATCCATCTCTGGTGTCGATATCTCATGTTAAAAGGGCTTAGATCAGGGCTGGAGAGATGGTTCAGCGGTTGAGAACACTGGCTGCTCTTCCAAAGGACCCAGGTTCAAATCCCAGCACCCACATAGCGGTTCACAACTGTCTGAAAATTCCAGTTCCAGTGGATTTGACACGACCACACAGACAAACAGGGAGGCAGAATACCAATGTAAATAAAATAATTAAAAAAAAATTAAAAAAAAAATTAAAAAAAAAAGGGCTTAGATCAGTAAACACCTCTAACTTTTCTGGCTGAAAGAAGTTTTTTTTTTGGTTTTGTTTTGTTTTTTATTCTTCAGCTGTTTCTATTTATTTCTCTCTTTTATTTTTTTTAACCATAGTTCAATTTTTATTGTATTGTTTGGTTTCTTTTTTAATTTTTTTGTATTAATTAGTTTATTTATATTTTTATCCCAGCTGTAGCTCCTTCTTCATTCCCTCCTAATCCTCCCCTCTTTCCCTCATCTCCTCAAATGCCCCTCTCCAAGTACACTGATAGGGGAATACCTCCTCCCCTTCCATCTGACCTTAGCTTATCAGGTGTCATCAGGATTGGCTGCATTAATTTTCTCTGTGGCCTGGGAAAGTTGCTCCCCCCCCCAGGGGGAGGTGATCAAAGAGCCTAACTTAGTTCATGTCAGGGACAGACCCTGTTCTGTTTAGATTATTATGTGGTGGGAGTATTTTCTTTTCTGGTCAATTTTTTTTGGTGTTCTGTAGGCCTCATGCATTCTTATTGGCCTCTCCTTTAACTTGGGGAAATTTTCTTCAATGATTTTGTTGAAAATATTTTCTGGGCCTTGGAGAATGGAGTCTTCTTTTTCCTCTATACTTATTAATCTTAGGTTTTGTCTTTTCATATTGTCTTGGATTTCTTGGACGGTCTGTGTCAGGAACTTTTTGGATTTAACATTTTCTTTGACAGATACATTGATTTCTTCCATTTTATCTTCTACACCTGAAATTCTTTCTTCCATCTCTTGTAGTCTGTTGGTTATGCTTACCTCTTTAGTTCCTGTTTTCTTCCATAGATTCTTCTTCTCCATTATTTCCTCCATTTGTGTTTTCTTTAATTTTTCCTATTCTATCTTCAGGTCTTCAGTTGTTTTGTTTACTTTTTTCACCTGTCTTATTGTACTTTCCTGTTTTTTTTTTTAGTTCCTTCAACTCTGTTTCTTTTATTTCATTCAGTGCTTTAAGCATTTCCTTTCTAAAGGCCATAAACTGTTTGGCTGCAGCTTCCTCTATTTCTTTACGGATGGCAATATTCTGTTTCAGTTTATCTTCCTCTATGTTTTTATGTATCTTATTTGTTTCCTTTGTTATCATCTTCATGAGGATAGTTGTTAGGTCATCTTCTTGGATTTCAGTCATGCTGTGGTGTCCAGGGCTACTTGCCCCTGTGTAACTGGGTTTTATTGATGCCATATTGCTCTGTCTTTTGTTGCTTGAGCTTTTAAGATGGCCTCTCCCCATTATGCTATCTTAGGTATTTGGGGTTATTTTCTGGTGGTTCTGGGGATCCTGTGGTGGAGAGAATCCCCTTTGCAGAAAGCTGGTTTTTCCTGAAAGATGTCTTCTCAGCTTTTTGTGTATAGTCCCTGGATGGCTGGCGTTTTTTCAGGAGTTGCTGCTGCTCAACTCAGGGATAGAGACCAGAGTGGTAACTGTGGTCTTTGGTAGTCGAGAGGGTTCTCCTCTCACCCAGGGAAGTCCTGAGGACAGCAGCCCTGTTTCTGGGTTTCTTGCTGTAAGTTTAATGATCAGCTACTGTAACCCAATTGGACATCTGGCGCATAGCAACTGTTTGTGCCTGTGTCTGGAGCACAGCTGAGTGATGGCGGCTCGGCCTTGCTGGTCTGCTAGACTTTTTCCAGGGAAGGATTGGGTGATTTAAGTCAGTACAGTTTCCTTCCTTCCCTGTGGATTCTCTGGAGACAGGGACTCCCAGTCTCTTATTTTGCCCTGGTGTGCACTGCTCAGTGTCTGCCCGCTGGCTGGCTGCAGAAACTGCCTGTGTCTGGAGCATAGCTGAGTGCTGGTGGCTCAGTCTCTGCCAGCTTTCTGGCGTCCAGAAACTGCCTGTGTCTGCCTTTACAGCCTTTGTGAGCCTGGGCATCTGCCTAAACTGGGTAATTTTCCCGAGACCTTTTCGGGGTGGGGGTGTCTGCTGAGTGCTCTGAGATCAGACCAGCCATTTCCCTCCCTGTGTGTTTGCACCGGACAGTGAAACTCATTCGCTGGTGCCTGGTGCCCACAGTTCTATCTGAGGCGGCGAATCAGGCAAGCAAGCAGGGCTCTGTGCGGGAGCCTGGGTCCCCAGCTCTGGCTCTGGGCTGGCTCCTGGGGCTCCCGTGGAACCCGAGTCTTTTCCACGGGATGTCTGGGTGACCTAAGGTTGGTCCCAATCGTTTCTTGCAGTGTGGGGTTATCTCTAGACTGAAAATTCCAGTCTCTGATAGTGTGGTGCGCACTGTTCAGTCTGGGAACATGACCAGAGACACTGGCTTGTGGCTCTGGGCTGGGGCTGGGGCTGGTGGCTGGCAGCCAAGCATCTTGCGGAATGGGGATCTCTTCCAAGGTTTAGCTGGGTGAGTTAAAAGCTGAATGAATCCCCCACCTTGGGTATCCTTTCACCTGGGAAACACAATCACTGTGTTTTATGGCCACGAGTTCTGATTGCTGGTCACTGTGCTGATCCTGCTGTACTGCTGGTCAGAATGAGAGTCCTCCTGGTGCTGCCATCTTGCCCCAGTAGATCTGTTTCTTATAAACAATAGATCAAACTGATAAAAAAAAAAATAAACAATAGATCAATATATTTTTGTGCCTCGACCCATTCAGTAAGTCTTTGTCCCTATTGAAAAATTGAGTCCATTAATACATAAAAGTATTTTTAAAGTGAGTGTGTTGGCTGCAATCACTGTGTTTCTGATTTTTGATGATGTTGTCTGTACTCTCAGCACTACTTTGTGTT
Source organism: Meriones unguiculatus (assembly GCF_030254825.1). Taxonomy (NCBI): domain Eukaryota; kingdom Metazoa; phylum Chordata; class Mammalia; order Rodentia; family Muridae; genus Meriones; species Meriones unguiculatus. The sequence continues at coordinate 86,706,662 of NC_083369.1, read as the reverse complement.
TCAATAATTCTACCTTCATGTTTCTTTCTACAGTCTTTTGTTTCATTCCTCTCTCCTGACCTAAATATTGCATTCTGTGTTTTCTTTGGATCTAGATTATTTATACAATTGATTTAGGCTGTTTAAATAACTGAAAGTTTTACTTTTTTCCCTTTATATAGGGCTGAGAACTTCTGCTGAGTATATTAGTTTAAGTTAACCATCATGGTCTTTAAGGACATGGAATGAATTGCTCCAGGTTCTTCTGGCTTTCAAAGTTTTAATCAAAATAGCAACTCTGATTCTGTTGGCTCTTCCTTTATATGTCATGTACATTTTTATATTCTTTGTTTTGAGAGTTGTATGTACAATTTTCCCTAATGCTTATCTTTTCTTTTTTTTTCTATTTCAAAGAATGCACCATCAGAAAGCTCACAACCACCTGTGACTCCAGATTCTGTATGATCAGACATCTGTGGTCCTCAAGTGAGTGCTAGCAGGGACAAAGACCTTAGGTCCCTCTGCATTAGCAGGTAGACATCTGAGCCCTCCCACCCACACCCCCACTGTGAACAATATAGGGATCTCTGAGACAGCATACTTAACATTGAAGCAACTGTTCTGTAGGTCTCCCAGTGGAGTTCAGGCAAGAAATTCCAGGAGCCAAGGTAGTACTGCCCAGACAGATATGAATGTTCAGAGCACAGTTCAAAAGGCCTGCAGGCCACTGAGTCATTAGAGCACCTGAGCAAATGCCTTGCACTGCGAACCGTGCCAGCACCTTCACTTGTGCTTACGTTCCACACTTCCATGTATCTACAAGCTCTTGCACCCAGTCTTTAAGGAACTCTTGCACACACACTGCCATGCTTACCCACATGTGTCTGTGACATTACTTCCTTAGCTGCATCTGAAAAAGCAACATCCACCCTCAAAACAGTAGACCACTCTCATCTTCCTGAAGAATACTCCAGAGTCCAGAGACAGACACACCCAGTCTGCAATGCAGGCTCCAGGAACAAATCGAAAAGGCTACTGACAATCAGATGGCTAGAGACACATTCAAAAAAATCAGTACAACATTGATTTACCAGTAAACCCAAAAATCAATGGATATTTTAATTCATTGGAAACACAGGATAATGGTCATAAATCTATGCTTATACAGTTATTAGAGGCAAATAAAGAGGAATGAACAGGCTGATCAGTCCAAAATGGCAGCAACCAGTGTGCACCATATCTGAGGGGCACAGGATCCAAAACTTGGAAATTAGTGAGTGGAGGGGCAGCTGAAGTCAGAACATCAACACTGAGGGGACTACCTATGAGCTGGTACCATTTGGATCCAGGTCACCTGTGGACATCTCCTGGGATTGAGAGTGGTGAATATTCACACACACGCACACACACACACACACACACACATACACACACACACTGGCCCAAGCACTGGGCCTCCCTGCTACACAGAGGAGACAGGCACTGTCCACTGCTACAAGCATGAGAATCCTTACTCAGTGACTAATACAACAGAGGAGGGCATCCCAGGTCTAGAGCTGTATAGGCCTCCCAGAGGGTGACTGTACTGGCCTCCCTGGTCTTGAGCAGCAGCTGGATGGCCTCTAGCCAAAGCAGGAGCCTCCATTCTCAGTGACTGAGATGGCAGAGTTGTCTACACAAAGCACAGGTCTCCCTACCTTGTGGCAAAACTATGAACACCACTGTGCTGGTGGATCTCCCACACTGTCATTTTCCCCTGTGGGTCCCAATATGTGAGTAGAGAACAGGGGGAACCCCTGTGTTTTCTGATTAGGTCTCTGAGTGAGTGCATGCAGAGAGACAGATCCAAGGTCCCATTACATTAACAGCCAGTCATCAGATCCTTTCCACCCATACTCCCACTGTGGGAAACAGAGGGATCCTGGGCAGTGTTCTAAACATTGAAGCTCCTGTTCTGTGGGTCTGCACTCTAGCCATCTGCATAAAAACACAACAAAAATCAGGACATCATGGATCACCAGCAACCCCCCAAAACAAAGAATATGTTAATTCATTAGCAACACAGGAAAATGATCTCAAATCAATCTATGCTTATCCAGTTATTAGAGGCACATAAAGAAGAAATGAACAAAGATTTTTAAAGAAATACAGGTATATACAGCGAAACAAATAGGCACAAGTAGAGGCAAACTTAGTGGCATATAGAGAGGAAATGAAGGAACAAATAAAAAATAATTAGAGGTTTTCATGGAAAGGCAGGAATCTACATTCGAAAAGATGAAACATATGTTGTAAGACATGAAAACAGAATTAGAATCAATAAAGAAAACACAAACAGAGGAAACCCTAGCACTGGAAAAGTTAGAGAAAAGACCACAAACCACAAAGAAAAGCATCACCAATAAAATAATACAAGAGATAGAAGAGAGAATCTCAGACACTGAAGATACAGTTAGATAAATCAATACATCTCTCAAAGAAAAAATAAAATTGGAAAGTTCCAAACACAAAACATCCAAGAAATCAAGGACACCATGGAAAGCAGAAATTTAAGACTAGCTAAGAATAGGAATAATAGGAATTGATTAAAAAAAAAAAGATTTCAGGGTCCAAGGTCCAGAAAATATTTTCAAGAAAATCATAGAAGAAATTTCTCAACTTAAAGAAAAAGATGTTCATAAACATAAAAGAGGCCTACAGAACACCAAATAGACTAGAACAGAAAAGAAACTCCTCACACCACATAAGAGTCAAAAAAGTTAATCTAAAGAATGAAGAAAAATATTAAAAGCAGCAAGGAAAAAAAGTAACATATAAAGGTAGACCTATCAGAATCACACCAAACTTCTCAGCAGAAACTATGAAAGTCGGAAGGTTCTAGGCAGATGTCATGCATACTCAAAGAGACTACAGATGCCAACCAAGACTACTATTCCCAGCAAAGCTTTCAATCAACATAGATGGAGAAAACAAAATATTCCATGACAAAACTAAACTTAAACAATATGGAAACAGCAAACCAGCCCTACAGAATATACTAGAAGGAAAACTCCAATCCAGCAAAAATAATTACACCCAAGAAAACACAAGCTATAGATAACTTCACAACAAAAATAAATAAATAAATAAATAAATAAATAAAAGAAAACAATCATTGAAACATAGTAACACCACCAACTCCACAAGAAAAGGAACTCACATTCTTTGGTCACTATTATCTATCAACATCAATGGACTCAAATCTCTGACAAAAAAAAAAAAAAAAAGACACAGACTAACAAAATGGTTGCAGAAATAAGATCCAACATTCTGCATCAAGAAACAACCTCTGCAACCAAGATAAACACTACCTCAGAGTAAAGGGCTGGAAAAATATTTTCTTTTTTTTGTTGCATTATTTAAATATTTTTATTTTCATTAATTACAGTTTATTTACTTTGTATCCCCGCTGTACCGTCTTCCCTCCTTCCCTCCCAATTCCACCCTCCTTCCCCACCCATGTCCCTCTCCCAGTCCACTGAAAGCAGAGGTCTTCCTCCACTTCCTTCTGATCCTAGTCTATCAGGTCTCATCAGGAGTGACTGCATTATCATTTTTTTCAAGGAAACAGACACAGAAAAAAAGCTGGGGTTGATATCCTGATATTTAATGAAATAGATATTCAACCAAAATTAATTTAAAAAGATGAGGAGAGGTACTTCATTCTCATCAAAGTAAAAACCCACCAAAAGATCATCACAATCCTGAATATCTATGCCCCAAATACAAGAACATTTAAATTTGTAAATGAAACATTAGTAAAGCTGAAATTATGCATTGATCTGAACTCCTTAGTATTGGGAGACTTCAACACTCCACTCTCACCAAGGAATATATCATCTAGTCAGAAGCTAAGTAAGGAAAGACTGACACTTACAGAGGTCCAAAATCAAATGGCCCTAATATATGTCTACAGTACTTTTCACCCAAACGCAAAAGATTTTATCTTCTTTTCAGCACCTCATGGATTTGTCTCCAAAATAAAACATATATTAGAGCACAAAGCAAGCCTCAACAAGAAGATAGAAATATTCTCTTTTATCCTATCAGACCATCATGAAATAAAATTAGACCTCTACAACAACAGAAATAACAAAAGCCTACAAGCACATGAAAACTAAACAATGACAGCTTGGTCAGGGAAGAAATGAAAAAAGTCATGAGACATCCTAAATTTTAATGAAAATGAAGGAAAAACTAACCAAACTTATGGGACACAATGAACGCAGCACTCAGAGGAAAGTTCATAGCACTAAGTGCCTACAGAAAAAAAGTTTAAGTCATCTCATACAAGCAACTTAATAGCAAACTTAAAAGCCCTAGAAAAAAAGAAGTCATACCTGAGAGGAATAGATGATTGGAAATAATCAAACTTAGAGGCAAAATCAATAAATTTGATGCAAAGGAAACAATGCAAAGAATCAATGAGACCAAGAGCTATTGTGTTGAGAAAATGAATAAGATAGACAAACCCTTAGCCAAGCTAATTAAAACACAGGGAGAAACTATCCAAATCAGCAAAATCAGAAATGAAAAGGGGACATAACAACATGCATTAAGTAAATCCAAACAATAATTATATCTTACTACAAAAGCCTATAAGCCACAAAATTCGAAAAAATTAAATGAAATGGACAATTTCAATAGATTCAATTTACCAAAATCAAATCAATATTACATAAGTAGATTAAATAGTCCTATATCCCACAAAGAAATAGAAGTCATCAAAAGTCTCCCTTGCAAAACAAAAGCCCAGGGCCAGAAGGCTTCAGTGCAGAATTCTACCAGATCTTCAAAGAAGAGCTACATCCAATACTCTTCAAAATACTCCAGAAAATAGAAACAGAAAGAACATTACCAACTTTATTCCATTAAGCCACATTTACCTTGATATGTAAGCCACACAAGACTCAACAGAAAGGAAAACTTCAGACCTATCTCTCTCATGAACATTGATGCAAAAATGCTCTGAGGGAGGGAGCTCCGGCTGGGATACAAAATAAATAACCTGTGATTAATATAAAAAATATCATGAAAAAATAAAATAAAATACTTGTAAACCAAATCCAAGAACACATAAAAGATAATCATCTTCCATTTTCCAAGTAGGCTTTATCCTAGGCATGCAGGATGGTTCAGTATAAGGAAATTCATCAGTGTAATCCAGATAAAAACAAACTGAAGGAGAAAAACCAAATGATCATTCCTTAGATACTGAAAAAGTCTTAGACTAAATCCAAAACCCATTCAGGTTTAAAGTCTTGAGGAGATCAGGGATATAGGGGATATACATAAACATAGTAAAGATAATATACAGCAAGCCTATAGCCAACATTAAACTAAATGGAGAGAAACTTAAACCAATCCCACTGAAATCAGAGACAAGGTAATGCTGCCCAATCTCTCCTTATCTCTTCAACATCATAGTTGAAGTCCTACCTAGAACAATAACACTGCTAAAGGAGATCCAGGACATACAAATTGGAAAGGAAGAAGTCAAAGTATCACTATTTGCAGATGATATGATAGTTTATATGAGTGTCCTCAAAAATTTAACAAAAGAACTCCTTCAACTGATAAACACCAGGAGGAAGCTTCTCTAATAATTTCTCAGCAAAGCACTATTCTGAGTATAGCAAAATGTTATTAGATGTCATTTATTTTTCCTATTCCTTTAGCAGAACAGCAATAATTAGTTTTCCCTTAGGTCCTTGGCCCACCTTGTCTCAGGTTCTTTCCCAATGAATCAGTGTCTGTCTGGGACCTTCTGGCACCTTGCTGCCCCCTGAATTTTGGCATCTGGCTTGACTGGCCTACTGCCCGAATACAACAGTGCATTCCTGGCTGACCTGGGGCTTTCAATAAGATCATATTCCTGAAATACCTTAAATCTTTCTCTCCCTCAGGGTTTCCTAAGTAACTCTTCTGAGGAACTTTCTAAACAACCATTATTAGCACAACTTGGTGGGCCATCCTGTGATTTCTAGTCACTTAGTAACCCTGCCAAAGGCAATTACATTCCTTTCGCCCTGCCTATATAAAGATATACTAAAAATAATAAACGAAGACTTTGCTCAGAGATACTGTCTTGGTCTTCATTTCTCTCCCCCCTGTCCCCTTTTTTCATTCCCACTCCCCCATTCAGGATCTCTGGTGACAGACATATGGGACAGGTCAAGTGTCAGACATGGTTCCATTTCATGGAATGGCCATTATTCCAATCAGATGTTGCTTGGTAACCCCCAAAAGGCTTGTGCCACTATTAGCGCATCTTTCAAGAGTCAACCATTTTTGGGCTAAGGGCTTGTACCTGGGTCTGTGTTTACACCTTTCTTCTCCCCTGGTAGTATGTATGTAGAGTACCTTCCAGTACTATGAATACCAGTAAGTAGGGGTGAAGATTCTAGATAGGTACTGGCTTGACTTCTCTGTACTCAGAGAATTGTGTAGGCATTGTTTTGAGGAATAATACTTTAACATAAATTTGTGGAGACAAACTAATAGCTTTGTTAATAGTCTGAGTTGTTTGGGGCTCTCTATGGGTCCCTTTGGCCCACAACTTCAGTAGAGGTAACAAATTCCCCATACTGGAAGCTTCTTTTAGTGACAACAAATGTTCAGTTGGGTGTCTGCTTCCCCTGTTATTTGGTGATTTTATTTATATCATCTTCATACACTTAAAAAATTTAGGAAATTGTATTAGGTTTTCATATGACATCTCAAATGGTCCTTAATTTTAATTGTTTCTCTCAATACTCTCCTCCCTCTGCTCTCTCTTTTTGCTTTTCTCCATAGGATGTTCCCACTCCAGTCAACCCATGGACCCTCTGTAACTATCCATTCTATTATTCCAAGGGAAATAATTTTAAAATTCAGTAGAAAACGAGTGAATTTAAGAGCTGAACTTTTTTTTTCTTTTTGCATTTATATTGAAGCACAGACACACTTTTAGGCTTCTTAACAAGTTTCCATAATCACCTGAAATTCATACTTAGAAACATTTGAACTTAACCATACAAAAATACTGCCTTTTTATTCCCTGACAGAGAATACCACCGCCTGTAGCTCCATTGATCAATAAGCCTTTAGACATGAATGTTCACTCAGGGCTCCCTTGTTAGATTACAAAATAGTATGTCAAGTACAAAAATTATTTGATTTTATCACACATTGACAATTAACATCATAGTGTTTTCTCTGTCTCTGTGTGTGCAAAACATTTAACACGTGATTCACACAATACATTTATCATATCAGTAGATTGTTAACATTGGTAGTATTAACAAAAATTTCATTTATATTTACCATCTTTTTAGAACTGATTGATTGGACAAACAGGCAATTTAGTCAAATAGTTGTGTAAGATCATATAAAAAGGGACGATGTAGAGGCAGGGCAAGATGGCGGTGCCGGGAGGACTCTCATTCTGAACAGCAGCACAGCAGGATTGGCAAAGTGATCAGCAAGCAAAACTCGCGGCCATAAAACACAAGTGATTGTGTTTCTCAGGTGAGAGGATACCCCACAGTGGGGGATTCAATCAGCTTTAACTCACCCGGCTAAACCGCGGAAGAGACCCTGGTTCCGCCAGGAACTTGGTCGCCAGCCCAGAGCTACACCCCAGTGTGACCTGGTCACTGTCCCAGACTGAACTGTGGGCCCACAACATCACAGACTGGATTTTCCAGTCGAGAGATAACCCCACGGAACAGGAAACGATTGGGACCCACCTTAGGTCACCCAGACATTCCCTGGAAAAGACTCATGTTCCGCTGGCACCCCAGGAGCCAGCCCAGAGCCAGAGTTGGGACCCAGGCGTCTGCATGGAGCCCTGCCTGAGCACCTGATTCACCACATCAGATAGAACTCTGGGCCCCAGGGCACCAGAGACTCAGTTTCACCATTGGGTGCAAACCCACAGGGAGGGAAATGGCTGATCTGATCTCAGAGCACTCAGCTGATACCACCATCCCGAAAAGGTCTCCAGAAAATTACCTAGTTTAGGAGATGTTCAGGCTCCCAACGGCCAGAAAGGTGGAGCCATAGGCGGGCGTCTGTGCCTGTAGGTTCTACTTGCTGCCACCCCAGACAGAACAGCGGTCCCCAAAGCAAAGACTGGGTGTCCTTGGCAGGAGGAAACCCCCAGCGGGGGGGGGGGGGATCATCAGGTCTAATGCTCAGGATACCAAGCACCAAAAGACTTTCTGAATTCACACAGACTCTAGGCTCTAGTCTTCTACTGCAGGCAGGAGCGCTGTGCTCAGCCGCCATTATTGAGTACCCCTAGGGCACTGGGGCACACAGCTGCATACTCAGACTTACAAATGCCAGAGAGCCATTACAGCAGCCCTCAGATACTGTGCCAAGGATCAACCAGTTACCCCAAGCTAAACTGGGGGAATCCCTGGCCTTAAATAGGGCTGTACCGACAGCATCCAGACCAGAGCAGTGCCTGCAGCCTACATCCCAGAGAGGGACACACAGCTTCCGGTTCAGACTGAGGCACCCAGCCTCCAGACCAGAGAAGCACCCCCAGGTGCCAACTCAACCTAGGTGCACATTCTCCAGGCCCAGAGCAGAACACTCAGCCTCTGCCCGGAGACTTGCTGGGCACTCCTCTCACTTTCCTGGACAGAACAGTATGCCCCAGGATAACAGACTGAGTTTCCCTGTTGGGAGAAAACCCCACAGCTAAGGAATCAGCTGGTTCTTCAAGAGGACTGTACCTGGAAAAATGTAACAACAGCAGCAGCTCACTAAATTTATAATGAGAAACCCTGCAGTGGGCCAGCTGTCTTGAGAACTTCTATGGGTAAGAGGAGAGCCCCCCATGCCTAACAAAGACCACACCTACTACTCAGGGCTAAACACCTGAGGTGAGCAGTGGCAATTCCTGAGAAACACTGGCCATACAGTGACCATAACCAAAAAGCAGAGGAGGACTCCTTCAGGAAAAATCCTCTTCCGGCCAAGGGGATTCTCCCTACCTCAGGACTCCAGGAAGCACAGAAACTAACAGCCAACACCTAAAATAGCCCAATGGGTAGAGGTTAGCGTAAAAGCTCAACCAACAAAAGACAAAGCAATATAACATCTCCAGAACCCAGCCATCCAGGGGCGAACAGCCCTGGACAACCCAGCATAATAGAAAATCAAGAAGATGACCTTATATCTATGCTGATGAAGAGGATAATAGAGGAAACAAATAAAATATGTAAAGAATTAGAGGGAGATAAAAACTAACAGATCATGGCTATCCTTAAAGAAATGGAGGAAGTTAAAGAAAAACAGATTATGGCCATCCATGAAGAAATACGGGAAGATGCAGCCAAAAAGTTTGCGGCCTTCAGAGAAGAAATAATTAAATCACTGAAAGAAGTAAAAGAAAGAGAGTTGAAGGAACTAAAGAAAAAGAGGAAAATACAATCAGACAGGTGAAGGAAGTAAACAAAACAAATCAAGACAGGAAGATAGAACAGGAAAAATTAAAGAAAACACAAATGGAGGAAATAATGGAGAGGAAGAATTTAGGGAAGAAAACAGGAACTACAGAGGTAAGCATAACCAACGGACTACAAGAGATGGAAGAAAGAATCTCAGGTGTAGAAGATACAATGGAAGAAATCGATGTATCTGTCAAAGAAAATATTAAATCCAAAAAAATCCTGACACAGACCATCCAAGAAATCCAAGACAATATGAAAAGACAAAACCTAAGAATAATAGGTATAGAGGAAAAAGAAGACTCCCTTCTCCAAGGCCCAGAAAATATTTTCAACAAAATCATTGAAGAAAATTTCCCCAAGTAAAAGGAGAAGCCAATAAGAATACATAAGGCCTACAGAACACCCAACAAATTTGAGCAGAAAAGAAAATCCTCCCGACACATAATAATCAAAACAGTAAGTATACAGAACAAAGAAAAACTAATAAAAGCTACAAGGGAAAAAGGCCAAGTAACATATAATAGCAAAACCATTAGAATCACACGTGACTTTTCCACACAGACTATGAAAGCTAGAAGGGCCTGGACGGGTATCATGCAGACCCTAAGAGAACACAGATGTCAGCCCAGGCTACTATACCCTGCAAAATTCTCAGTCCTCATAGACAGAGAAAACAAGATATTCAATGACAAAAACAAATTTCAACAATACCTACAAACAAATCCAGCATTACAGAAGACACTGGAAGGGAAAATACAACCCAAGAAAACTAGCTTCTGTCAAGAAAACACAGGAAATAATTAACTTTACTATAGTAAAACAAAAAGCAACCAAGCACACAAACTTATGACCACAGCCAACATCAAAATCAAAGAATCTAACAGCCACTGTTCATTAATCTCTCTCAATATCAATGGAATAAACTCTCAAGTAAAAAGACACAGATTAACAGAATGGATATGTAAACAAAACCCAGCAATCTGTTGCATACAAGAAACACACCGAAGGCACAAAGATATTACCTGAGGGTAAAAGGTTGGAAGACGACTATCCAAGCAAACGGACCCAAGAAACAAGCAGGAGGAGCCATTCTAATATCTGATAAAACAGACTTTCAATCAAAATTAATAAAAAGAGATGAGGAAGGACACTTCATACTCATCAAGGGAAAATTCCACCAGGAAGACATCACAATCCTGAACATCTATGCCCTAAATACAAGAGCACCCACATTTGTAAAAGAAACATTGATAAAATTTAAACCACATAGAAATCCCCACACATTAATAGTGGGAGACTTCAACACCCTACTCTCAACAAAGGACAGGTCAACAAAACAGAAATTAAACAAAGAAACAATATCTCTGACAGAGGTCAGGAGTCAAATGGACCTCACAGACATTTACAGAACCTTACACCCAAACACAAAAGAATTTGCCTTCTTCACAGCACCTCATGGAACCTTCTCCAAAATAGACCATATAGTTGGTTACAAAGCAAGCCTCAACAGATACACAAAGATTAAAATAATACCTTGTATCTTGTCTGATCACCATGGAATAAAGCTGGACTTCAACAACAACAGAAATAGCAAAAAGCCTACACACACATGGAAACTGAACAACTTGTTACTAAATGACAACTGGGTCAGGGAAGAAATAAAGAAAGAAATTAAAATCTTCCTAGAACTCAATGAAAATGAAGACACAACATACACAGACTTGTGGGACACAATGAAAGCAGTGCTAAGAGGAAAGTTCATAGCACTAAGTGTCTTCAAGACAAAATTCGAGACAGCTCATTCAAGCAACATAATGGCCCACTTAAAAACCCTAGAAAAAGAAGAAGAAGACACACCAAAAAGGAGTAGACAGCTGGAAATAATCAAACTCAGGGCTGAAATCAATCAATTGGAAACAAATAAAACAATTCAAAGAATCAATGAAACCAAGAGCTGGTTCTTTGAGAAAATCAAAAAGATAGACAAACCCTTAGAGAAGCTAACTAAAACGCAGAGAGACACCAACCAAATCAACAAAATCAGAAATGAAAAGGGGGACATAACTACAGACACTGAGGAAATCCAAACAATCATTAAGACTTACTTCAAAAGACTATATGCGGGGGGGCGGGGCCAAGATGGCGACTAGCACACAGTTTCTGAGCGGTGGAATACCTGAACTTCTGAGTTGGTGAATGGAAGGACCTCTAACCCAGGAAAACAACTGTGAGGCTTTTTCTCAGAGGCGGGACCTGAGGCATCATCCTGCATGCAATCAGACATGCTCTTCTCTGGGTCCAAAGAGGCTGACCCTGAGTGCAGTTCTTAGCCTCGCATCCTGAGCGTAACATTTTAGCTTTTTATGGTAGCCAACCATGCTTGGGGAGACTGTGCTGTTTCAATGGCTGTAAAGGCCTGAATGGTCAGGGTTGCATTACGCTATTCTGAGACTCTGATCTTGCATGTATACCACAGGGAAACCAAGGAGACCAACACCAGAAGGCCTACTAACACTCCCATGCCTGCCCATTCCTTCAGATGATTCATGGCTGCAGCAATCCATGATGGTAATCCTGTGGCTAGTTCTTCGTCCACTCTGGTAGAATTTACTGTGACAATGGCCACTCTCAGCTGCTCCTTCGTAGTATCGAATTCTCCAGTCCAATTACCTAAAATATAGCTAGACAATTGTTTAGACAGATTTGCAGCACAGGGAAAATTCTCATGTTGTATGTTAGTGACTCAAAGTCCAGCATACTTTCATTGACAGCCAAGTTGAGCGATTTGCCATAGGGTATCAATTTGCTCTTGCACGAGGTCAATCCTCTGTTTGAACACCATCAAGCCTCCTTTTAGTTGAGCATTAATTCCTTTTTGTACATCTAAGGCATGAGCTACATTGGCTAAAAGGTTATTCAGGGTCTGAGCAGTCTGCACAGTATGACTCCTGGCTAATGCCACGGTGGTAGCTCCAACAGCCGCAAATTAGATGGCAGTGACAATGGCGGCTTTAATTCCAAGATTCCTTTTCTGTCTGAAGAGAGTCATAGCGTGAGGGGCATCAACGGGCACAGGCACCCAGCGAGGCATGCGAGTAACCAGCTAGTAAATTTACTAGCATTCCAGCATTGGGCAAAAAAGCAAGTATCATTACCACAATTACTTGGCTCTATCTGGCTAATAATGAATAGAAATGGGGGATATAAACAAACAGGTGTGGGCTTATAGGAAATATTATGAGAAGTCTTAACCCCCTCATTGGAACATCCTGCATCAGTTCTAGAACTAGCAGTGGTGGTATCCGAGGTCTGAGTAGGTTCAGGAGAACATTGTCCCCAGGGGCAAGACTTGCTCCATGTAAATTGACTAACTCCATGTTTTCCTCCACTTTTGAAAGTCATTTAATGTTCTTAAATTATTTTTTCCCTTTTTTAAAAAAAATTTTTCATCAATTACACTTTATTCATTCTGCATCCCCCCATAAACCCCTCCCTCCTCCCCTCCCAATCCCACCCTCCCTCCTCCATCTGCATGCATGCCACTCCCCAAGTCCACTGATAGGGGAGGTTCTCCTCTCCTTTCTGATCTTAGTCCATCAGTTCACATCAAAAGTGGCTGCATTGTCCTCTACTATGCCCTGGTAAGGCTGCTCCCCCCCAGGGGGAGGTGATCAAAGAGCAGGCCAATAAGATTATGTCAGAAGCAGTCCCTCTTCACATTACTATGTAACCCAATTGCACTCTGAACTGCCCTGGGCTACATCTGTGTAGGGGTTCTGGGTTATCTCTGTGAATAGTCCTTGGTTGGAGTATGAGTCTCTGGGAAGCTCCCTGTGTTCAAATTTTCTTGTTTTGTTGCTCTCCTTGTGGAGACCCTGTCCTCTCTAGCTCTTACTATTTCCCAGTTCTTACATAAAGTTCCATTCACTCTGCCCAACAGTTGCCCACCAGGCTCAGCATCTGCCTTAATAGTCTGTAGGGCAGAGGCTTTCAGAGGCCCTCTGTGGTAGGTTCCTAGGTTGTTTCCTGTTTTCTTTTTCTTCTGATGTCCATCCTCTTTGCCTTTCAGGATGGGGATTGAACATTTTAGTTAGGGTCCTCTCTCTTGCTTAGTTTCTTTAGATACAGGTTTTAGTGGGTTTGTCCTATGTTGTATGTCTATATGAGTGAGTATATACCATGTGTGTCTTTTTGCTTCTGGGACAACTCACTCAGGATGATCCTTTCCAGATCCTACCATTTACCTGCAAATTTCATGATTTCCTTATTTTTTATTGCTGAGTAATATTCCATTGTGTAGATGTACCACATTTTCTGCATCCATTCTTCAGTTGAGGGGTATCTTGGTTGTTTCCAGCTTCTGGCTATTATACATAAAGCTGCTACAAACATGGTTGAGAAAATGTCCTTTTTGTGTGCTTGAGCCTCTTTTGGATATATGCCTAGGAGGCCATCACAATTCTTTACAGACATGGAAAGAAAAATTCTCAACTTTGTATGGAATAACAAGAAACCCAGAATTGCTAAAACAATCCTCTACAATAGAAGATCTTCTGGAGATATCCCCATCCCTGATGTCAAGCTGTACTACAGAGCAACAGTTATAAAAACTGCATGGTACTGGCATAGAAACAGAATGGTGGATCAATGGAACCTAACAGAAGACCCAGAAATAAACCCATACACTTATGGACAGCTGATTTTTTACAAAGATGCCAAAACCATACAATGGAAAAAAGATAGCATCTTCAACAAATGGTGCTGGTCCAACTGGTTGTCTACATGTAGAAAAATAAAAATAGATCCATGCTTATCACCCTGCACAAAACTGAAGTCCAAGTGGATCAAAGACCTGAACATAAAACCAGACACATTAAATCAGCTAGAAAAAAAAGTGGGGAATACCCTATAACTCATTGGTACAGGAGAAAACTTCCTGAACAGAACACCAACAGCACAGGCTCTAAGAGCAACAATCAATAAATGGGACCTCATGAAACTGAAAAGCTTCTGTAAAGCAAAGGACACAGTCATCAAAACAAAGCGACTGCCTACAGATTTGGAAAGAATCATCACCAACCCTTTATCTGACAGAGGGCTCATATCCAGTATATATAAAGAACTAAAGAAGCTGAAAAGCAGCAAACCAAGTAATCCACTTAAAAAATGGGGAACAGAGCTAAACAGAGAATTCTCTGTAGAGGAATATCAAAAGGCAGAGAAGCACTTAAAGAAATCCTCAACCTCATTAGCCATTAGGAAAATGCAAATCAAAACAACCCTGAGATTTCACTTTACACCCATCAGAATGGCCAAGATCAAAACTCAAGTGACAACACATGCTTGAGAGGTTGTGGAGAAAGGGGAACCCTTCTCCACTGCTGGTGGGAGTGTAAACTTGTATAACCACTCTGGAAATCAATCTGGCACTTTCTCAGACAACTAGGAATAGCGCTTCCTCAAGATCCAGCCATACCACTCCTAGGCATATACCCAAAAGAGGCTCAAGTACACAAAAATAAAAAACATTTGCTCAACCATGTTTGTAGCAGCTTTATTTGTGGTAGCCAGAAGCTGGAAACAACCCAGATGCCCCTCAAGTGAAGAATGGATCCAGAAATTCTGGTACATCTATACAATGGAATATTACTCAGCAATGAAAAATAAGGAAATCATGAAATTTGCAGGTAAATGGTGGGACCTGGAAAGGATCATCCTGAGTGAGTTGTCCCAGAAGCAAAAAGACATACATGGTATATACTCACTCATATAAACATACAAGATAGGATAAACCCACTAAAATCTGTACATCTAAACATACTACGCAAAAGAGAGGACCCTAACTAAAATGTTCAATTCCTATCCTGAAAGGCAAAGAGGATGGACATCAGAAGAAAAAGAAAACAGGAAACAACCTAGGAAACTGCTACAGAGGGCCGATGAAAGCCTCTGCTATGCAGACTGTGATAGCAGATGCTAAGCCTGATGGCCAATTGAATGGCAGAGTGAATAGAATTTTATATAAGAAGTGGGAAATAGTAAGAGCTGGAGAGAATAGGAACTCCACAAGGAGAGCAATAGAACAAGAAAAATTTTTTTTTGAAATTCACCTTTATTTATTTATTTATTTATTTTTTCAATGCAGTTTATTCAGGAACTTTGAACAATCATCTGACCCTGGGTAAAGCCAGCCCACTTTAAATAGCCTCTAGGTAGCCAACCTCAGCATGCCACGTGGGCAATGCAGATAGGTCCACATACATGGAAGCAAGCCAGATCCTCAGCCTTAGCTAAATGTGGAGTTGTTTATGACAGATGCTGTGCCTGATGGCCAACTGTTGGGCAGAGAGAATGGAATTTTATGTAAGAAGTGGGAAATAGTAAGAGCTGGAGAGGACAGGAACTCCACAGGAGAGCAACAGAACAAGAAAATTTGAACACAGGGAACTTCCCAGAGACTCATACTCCAACCAAGGACTATTCATGGGGATAACCTAGAACCCTGACAATGCAGCCACTTCTGATGAGCACTGATAAACTAAGATCAGAAAGAAGGAGAGGAGGACCTCCCCAATCAGTGGACATGGGGCGGGGCATGCATTCAGAAAGGGGGGGACGGTGGGACTGAGAGGGGAGGAGGGAGGGCTTATGGGGGGATACAAAATGAATAAATTGTAATTAATAAAAGTTAAAAAAATGATAAAAAAAGGGGAAGATGCAGGTACTGGAAAAAAAAAAAAGCAAAAGTGAGTAACAATGTGAATGCACTAGAGAATTTAATTTCATTCATTTCTAAATTCAGGTGAAAGACCAGGAGTGATGACATGAGTAGATATGACCTCTAAGCAATAGTTTGGGGGTTATTTTTGTTGGTCTTTAATATGTATACAAAAATTATGCAGGTATTATTCACCCCTCCAAGAAGGTAGACACAACCTTGCCAGGTTTCTGTTGACTTTCTAAGTTGTATACATTATTTTGTGACTGTTACACCTCTCTTTGGGATCTGCATTTGAAGACTTTATTGTCCTTCAACATGACTGGCAATTTTGGACAGTGATTGAAAGTCATCCAATGCTTATTAATATGCATGTTGTCATTTGTCATCTCAGTCATCACTGACATTTTGTCATTTATATTACTGTAAGCATTATATCAACTCCTGCATGCAAAGTCATTGAGAATACCGACAACCTTCTATAAAAAATAATACTAATAACATGTATGGGCTTAATATTGTTTTGACTCATTCACACAAGAGAATTATCAAATTTATTATACAGTTGTGTTATATGTGTACTCTTTCCATTTTGATGGATTGAATACCACATGAAAATATTAAATCTCATTTTTAAATGACTAAAATAGAATTTTGCAAATTAACACAGAATTTCTATATGAAAGAAAATTTTATATCAGATACTTTATTTTATCATCATTTGAAGAATGATAGGAAATGGTATCACCTCTATGAAGTTAAAATACTGAGACTGATATTCCTTTAAAATTTGTCGAAGAACACAATTTTAAAACTTCTACAATGAAAAATATAATCTAGAACCTACATCTTGCAATTATGTTTTTTACAATCTTTTCTCGGTAAACTAAGTGTTCTCTTTAACAGCATTCTTTTGATAGTCTTTCAAGTTGTGTAAAATGAAGAAACAAAGCTGTATATCTTTTCAACATAATTTACACTTCTGGAAAATACTGATTTCTTAATTTATCTACCCTTTGGCAAGTGATTGCATGTCTAAGAGGAGGTTGACCTAATTCCAACTGCCAGATGGTGGATATTTATTTTAATGCATTCATGGTAATTGTAGTCTTTTTACCAGTGACTGAAATAGGAATATGAATATGACCAATGATTTGTTAGCTAAACTCTTTAAATATCTTCGTGGAATACTTTGGAATACATTTTAATGCAAATAAATAAATGGCACAAATGCTAATCATTTTCTTTTGGATATTTCTATCTAAGGAATGATTATGAGAAACTTTACACCCTTCTTTTTGTGTGATTGAGGATGAAAATAACATAACATAGAAGTGAAAATAGAATCTTCACATATTATTCCTGAAAGTCTGACTCACTTTTTCTCATCTTATTATGTTATTACACACATTATTAAAGCCACATTATTAGTTTTTGCACCTAGAACATACTGAGGCAGGGAACAAAAATGTCAGCCTAGGATATTTTGTGCAATGATAATAACTAATTATTGTTTTAAATATATTTGAATGTCACTCACTATGAACAATATGACCTTTAGATTGTGTGGCATCATTCTATGGGCTCTGACTCCAGAGTGAACTAAAAGAAGAAAGCAATCTGAGAATAATAATCTATCATTCTCAGTTTTTTGTTGTTGAAATTTTGTTTTGTTATGGGCTGCCTCTAACCACTTCCTTTAGTTGATTTTGACAGTTGTTATTTTTCATTTTCTTTTTTTTTTTTTTTGTCGTAACAGGAAGACCAGTAAATTATGCACTTATACACTTAATTGTCTTGAATTTTCATATGGGAATAGGAAATGGATTTTTTAATTTTCATATCATCTATTTCAAAACAGAAACAATTCACTTAGAGTTCCTTACTTAAAAAAGCATACCATAGTTCCAGAGTTTAAAGAAAGTCTAATAAACTTAGAATGATAAAATCTTTGTTATTGTTTCAATATTATTTTATGATGAGGTTACATTATTGATCCTTATGTAGATTCCAATATCAGTAGAATCTTGAACTTTAGTGTGAGTTCTGATAGTGGTTCTCTGTACAACACGGATGGAATAAATTAACTTTTATAATTAACCCATTTTTAAAATAAAGAAAACAAAGGGTGAGTTTTCAGTTATAAATTGAATGTTTAATACTAAACAAATTGCAGATGCTGCCTATTTGTTATTACTATTCCTCAAACAGTGTATTTGACAGATTAGATAGGATTAATAAATTCCTTTTTTCATAATAATTTACCATACTTTCTCCATTTTCATAAGAATGATATAAAACAAGAATTTTAATAAAAATGAACAAAGCAATGCAATTATTACCACCCAATAGCTTATTATTCTCTAAAAATTTAACAATTTTTTCCCTTGTGTAAGATTCAGAAACTATAAACAGTCTATAGAAATATCAAACTTTTTTTCTAAATTTGCATACTTAGTAGTTTTGTGAGAACAATAAGACTAATGATAAATTTTAAAAGTGGTCTAAAATACCACAAAGCTAGTCAAAACAAAAATATGGAAAATACAGTTGTTGAATATTGAACATGTTGATATTATAGAATTGAAGAATGTACTTTGGGAAGTAGTGAGGACCAGGGCCTGGGGAACAGTAGTTAGGATCAACAAAAACAGAAAATAATTTTCCAATTGATTTAAATGAACAAACATAGCTAGCTAGCTAGCTAGATAGATAGATAGATAGATAGCTAGATAGATGGATAGATAATGGAATGAGTCCAATAGAAAACAATTGCATGCTTAATTTCATGGAGATGAGAGAAAGCACTTAAAACGTTTCCTTATACAGAAATGACAAAGGTTTTGAAAGTTTTGTATTGCTTTCTCTCCCTATAAATACATTATACTATGTATATTTGAATTGAACATTATATTATTGTACCACAAATGCAAGTTTTAATATTGAAAGTGGATTTAAGGCTACATATTTTAGGAAAATGATCTACTGCTGGAATATACTATACATAAATGTATAGTATACTATACATAAAATATACTATACTATAAATGATCTATTGCTGGAATATACTATACATAAAATACTTAAGCGTTTTAAAAATTTATGATTTATTATAATTTATTCACTTTGTATCCTGGCTATAGCCTTCTCCCCCTTATCCTCTGAGCCCCACTCTCCCTCTCTTTTCTCCCCCTACACTCCTCCCTTGGACCACTAATAGGGAAGGTCCTCCTCTTCTGCTATCTGACCCTAGCATATAAGGTCTCATCATTTTCTTCCTCTGCATTTTCTGCATTTTCTTCCTCTGTGGCTTGGAAAGGCTGCCCCCCACCCCACCCCACCTACCCAAAAGGAAGTGATTAATAGCCTGCCACTGAGTCCCTGTCAGAGAGAGCCCCTGTTCCCCTTACTAGGGCACCCACTTGGAGAATGAGGTGCTATGGGTTACATCAGAGCAGGAGTTCTAGGCCTTCTCCATACATGATCCTTGGTTGGAGTATCAGTCTCTGCAAAGACCCTTGGGTCCAGGTTTTTTGGCTCTGTTGGTCTCCTTCTGGAGCTTCAGTCCCTTCCAGGCCTTTCTGTCTCCCCCTAATTTCATAAGACACCCTGCATTCTGCCCAAAATTTGGCTGAGTATCAGCATCTGATTTGATACTCTGCTCAGTAGAGGCCCTCTGTGGTAGACTCCTGTCTTATTCCCTGGTTTCTCACCCTTCTGATGATTATACTGTTTGCCCATCCGAATGAGGATTGAGCATTTCCTTAGGGTCCTCCTTCTTGCATAGCTTCTTTAGGTGTACAGATTTTAATATATTTATCCTATATTACGTGTTTAATATGCACTTGTAAGTGAGTATATAACATGTGTGTCTTTCTGGTTCTGGATTTCCTTGTTTATAATTGCTGAGTAGTATTCCTTTATGTAAATGTATGAAATTTCTGTACCCTGTTTACTGTGTTGAGGTAGTTTCCAGGTTCTGGCTATTACAAATAAAGCTACTACAAACATGGTTGAACAGATGTCCTTGTTGTATATTTGAGCATCTTTTGAATATATGCCTAGGAGTGGTAGAGCTGGATATTGAGGAGCACTATTCCTAATTTTCTGAGAAAGCACCAGATTGATTTCCAAAGTCGTTGTATAAGTTTACACTCCCACCAGTTATGGAGGAGGGTTCCCCTTTCTCCACTTCCTCTCTAGCATGTGTGTCAGGAGTTTTTCATCTTAGCCACTCTGGTTAGTGTAATGTGAAATCTCTTTTCTAACTTAAAAGCAAAATTTCTAGAATTGGCCAGAAGCATAACCAGGTACACATGCTTGTCTTACAAGCCTGATGACTTGAATTGAATACCCAAAGCTCATGTTCAAAAAGCTAGGTGCTGTGATGCCACCATTTTTCAGGTGAGATTAGAGAAAAAAGACATAAAGACATAAAGATAGCCTTAGTAGTAGCTGGATAGCTAACCAGGATTATGCAAAATTGCAAAGAAAGGGGACACTGCCTCAACAATAGGAACGGGATGAATCAACACCCCAAACCTGATCCTTCACATATATTCCATGAAATGTTCACACACACACACACACACACACACACACACCATTAATTAAAAGTAATAATATAAAATATAGAAGTGGAGTTAAACATTCTGAAGCACTGATTTAAAAATCTCCGAGCATTTGTGCCTGCAAGCCTGGTCTTTAAGGGTAAGACATTTCTGTATGAATAAATTGTTACTTACTCAAAATGTGAAGGCTGTAGATATTATTAATCTTATTTTCTAATTTTAAAGGAATAATCAAAATAAAGTACATATTTTAAATTATTTGCAATGTTAGATTTTTGTTTCTATAGTTCTAAAATCCAGACTGATACTGCAAAGCCTTGTTGTAAAGTGCTTATAGCATAACTTTCCATAATTTAATTAAAATACACTTAATTGCTTTATTGCTAAATCATATTAACTTTATTGCTCCAGTTCTCTAGTTTGTTACAGTTTTTAAGAAATAATGCAATAAATCTGTGTAAGTTAATTATAATGTAGTGTAAATAATATGATAAAATATAAAAAGTAATAAAAAATAATCAATAGAAAAATAATGTAATTACAAATGCCAGTATAATTTAACAATTTAAGTAACTTTCCTTTAAGCACTTTATGGAAGGAGTTTATTCTGAAATTGAAAATTTCTATTAATTTTGATGAAAAAGAAATACCTGATAAATATTATTTTGTTTATTGCCTTAATAGTGTTGTTCTATGTCCAAATGTTGACATGTATTATTTATCTTCAATTATAGCTTATATTCAAAATATGGGCAAAACTTTTACATGAAAAAGTTGATGTTTGGTGGTTGCAGTATCTGCATGATAATGAATGATTCTTAGCACCAAAATAGTAAAAATCATTTGGTATATATAATTATAAATAATGTAGAACTAAATTTGATATATGATGCTTAAG
The DNA here is from genome assembly GCF_030254825.1 of Meriones unguiculatus. Classification (NCBI taxonomy): domain Eukaryota; kingdom Metazoa; phylum Chordata; class Mammalia; order Rodentia; family Muridae; genus Meriones; species Meriones unguiculatus. Next base: position 86,685,011 of record NC_083369.1, on the reverse strand, counting down.
TAGTTAATATATATGTTAATATATTCCTGTAATGAATTATATACAATAAATCTGCTACTACAAACAGAAGTATGAAAACCTGTTGTAGAATGTTGTTTTCAAGCAGAAAAAAAAGCAGCCATTTTTACTAAATCAGTTGTGCCTGCTTGAAAGTAACCTTCAGAAATAGGCCAATGGACTTTGAAGTTCTCTTCATTCCCATCAACTGCAAAAAGAGAAAGATGGGACAGGGAGTGTCATTGACCCTCACATGAGATATATGCCTATTTTTTTCCTGCATCATCAAGTTATGTTAAGGAACTATACTTTGTGGTTTGAAAGAATTGTCTCTGGAGATGCTAATGTGTGTGTGTGTGTGTGTGTGTAAGAGAGAGAGAGAGAGAGTGTGTGTGCTTTTTAGAGAGTGGTTTGTAGTTATTTACATTATAATTCATAAGAGTAACAAAATCACAGTTATAAAGTAGAAACAAAATATTTTTACGATTGAGGTTACCACAACTTGAGGAAGTTTATTAGTCTCAGCATTAGGATGATTGAGAAACACTAAAGGATGGAGTGATTGCTCAGTGGTCAAGAACACTTACTGTGATTGCAGAAGATATCGGTTCACATCCAAACAACCACTTGCGCCTCAGACTCATCTGTAACTTCAGTTCCGTGGATCTGATGTTCTCTCCTGAACTCTGCATGCACCAGGCTCTCACAGTTTAAGTGTCAATAGCTTCTTTGAATGTTTGGCTGAAGCATTTACCAAAAAGAGTTGGCCTGATATCTATTGGCTTTGTCTTGATGAAGAAATGTTAAGGCTCTCGGAAATCGTAATGTTGTACTGGATATGCTGTGTAAAAACTAATCCTCCATAGTGGAAAGGCCCATAAGACATACCTTTCACTTAATCCTATGCAAAGTGGTGAGAGGGGCACCAGCACATTGGACAGCTTTGTTTTCACCCCTTTCCTTCTGCCTGACCTTGGACTTGGAGCTGCTGCTGCCCATTAAGAAGGATTAAATGCAATGGGTCTAAATGGGACCTGAAGTAGTAGGGATAAGTTGGCAGCACCTAATTGGCAAAGGAATTTGTTATTAAAATGGACAAGATAGACAAAACAATGTCCATAATGATCTGACTTGTAATGGTCAGCACAGGTAAAGTCAATTTTATGGTAGCAGAATACATATGGACCTTTGGTATTGGTTAATTTATCATGGTATTTCCAGGCATGAAATAAATAAATATAATTGTATTGTGTTTGATCAGTATAAGTAGAAAAAAATCCCAATGAAAGGCTATATAAGATAATGACAAAGGAAGAAATTGAAGAAGATATCAGAAGATGGAAAGATCTCCCATGCTCATGGATCAGTAAGATTAACATCCTACCAAAAGCAATCTACAGATTCAATGCAATTTCCATCAAAACAGAAGCACAATTCTTTACAGACCTTGAAATTGAGAACAATTCTCAATTTCATATGGAATAACAACAACAACAAAAAAAACATATGAATAGCTAAAACAACCTTTTACAATAAAAGATTTTACGGAGTTATCTCTATCCCTGATCTCAAGCTGTACTATGGAGCAACAGTAATAAAATCGGCATGGTACTGGCATAGAAATAGACTGCTATATAAATGGAATTGAATCGAAGACCCAGAAATAAGCTCACACACCTATGGACACCTGATTTTTTTACATAGTGCCAAAACCATACAAAAGAAAGAAGATAGCATCTTCAACAAATGGTGCTAGTCTAACTCTATAATGACAAAGGAAATCTTGGCAAGTGGGTTAATTCCTGTAGGTGGGCCAGTTTACAGATCAAAACCCTCTGGATGAAGGGACTGCAATATTCTTCTGAAGAAGGACCTTGATAATATACATAAAATATTTATTGTTAGCATTTCTACTGTCCTTCAACAGAGGCACCTATGCCCTATTATTTAGGGCAACTATGCATTGGAGGAAAAGAAACAATCAGACTTTCAAGGTTCTATTGGATACTGGTTCTGAATTGACATTGATTTTCATAGATGCCAAAAAAGCATTATAGTCATCCAGTTAAAAGAGGATCTTACAGACATAAGGTAATTAAAGAAGTTTTGGTGGAAGTTCAACTTATTGTAGGTCCACTGTGTTCTGTAACTCACCTTATGGTTATTCCCAGAATGTAAATATGGCATAGATATATTTAGAAGTAGGCAGAATTCCCAATTGGTTTCTTGACTTGTGAAGTGAGAACAATTATCTTTAGAAAGGCTAAATTGAAGCCTTTAGAATTTCCTCTGTCAAAGAAAATAGTGAATCAAAAACTCCATGACATCCTTGAAGTATTTGTAGAAATGTGTGCAGAAATCAAGGGCTTGAAAGATGCAGGGGTAGTGAGTCCAATGATAACTCCCTTTATTTATCCTATCTGGCCAGTGCAGAAGACAGATGGATCATGGAGAATGACAACTGACCATTGAAAACTCATTCAAGTAGCATCTCTGAAAACAACTGCTTTACCAAATATGGTATCCTTTCTTGAGCAGATTAACACATCTCCTGGTACATGGTATGCAGCTATTGATCCAGCAAATTTATTTTTCTGGGTGCTTTTCCATGTATGAGTGGCATTGCACATAGTATTATTTCTGACCAAGGAACTCATTCTACAGTGAATTATGACACTAAACCCACAATTGTAGAATCCATGGGCTTTACCATGTTCCCCACCATACTGAAGGAGATGGCCAGATAGAAATATGGAATGACCTTTTGAGGAAACAGTTACAGTGCCAACTAAGTGGCAGCAGCCTGTGGAAGGGCCTGGGACAAAGTTTTCCAGGACACAGTGTATGCTTTGAAAAAGTGTCCCATATGAGGTACAATTTCTCCCATAGCCAGAATCAATGGATCCAAGAATTTAAGGGTAAAAAAGAAGAGTTCCCCTTACTATCACCCTAGTGAGCCAAAGAAAAAAAAATCCTTCCTATTCTCTGGAACTTAAGTTCAACTGGCCTAGATGTTTTGGTTCCAGATAAACGAACTATACTGCCAAGAGACACAACAAACATTCTGTTGAACTGGAAGCACAGACTGGCCTTTCTGCTTTTGGTTTCTGATGCCCTTAAGGTAACATGCTAAGGAAGAAATAATAGTGTTAGGAGAGGTGATTACGAAAGGGAAACTGAACTGTTTTTCCACAATAGAGATAAGGAAGCTTATGTTTGGAGCATGGGAGACTCTTTAGGGAATATCATATTTTTTAATTTTTATTTTTGTATATTAATTACAGTTTATTCACTTTGTATCTCAGCTGTAGCCCCTTTCTTCATTCCCTCCCAATCCTACCCTCCCTCTCTCATCTCCTCCCATGCCACTTTCCCAGTCCACTGATAGGAGAGGACCTCCTCCCCTTCCCTCTGACCCCAGCCTATCAGGTCTCATCAGGACTGGCTGAATTGTCTTCCTCTGTGGCCTGGCAAGGCTGCTTCCCCCTCAGAGGGAGGTGATCAAAGAGTCAGCCACTGAGTTCATGTTAGACATAGTCCCTTTACGGTATATCTTAGTGCTACTATATCCTATAATTAAAGTCAATTATGAACTGCAACAAAGGCAGGGAGACAAAGGGCACAGACCTTTCAGAAATGAATGAATGGGATACCTTCCCCCTTTAAAAAATAACCAGGACCTGCTGAAGTGCTTGCTGAGAGTGGAAGAAATACAGAAGGAGTAATAAAGGAAGGTAGGTACAAATATCAGTTAAGTCCATGTGACAAGTTGCAGAAATGAGGATTATAAATAACTTAAGTGTTTCTGTCATATTTTCTTAAGAATCTGTACATATATTTGTGGGTTTTTTTCCTTGGTTTCTAAATCATGTTATGTAACATCAATTAAGAAACTTTTCTTTCTTGTATTTAAGTATTATTCCTCAAAGGACATTGCCCCATAGTCTGAAATTTTTTCTTAAGTGAGGGATACTTATATCAATTACTCCTTGTAATAAGTATATATGCAAATGACCTTATGTATTTACTTAAAGTAAGACCATAAACACTGAAGTTATTATATAATCTCCCCCTTTTACTAATACTTCTCATTAAATAGACACTTTCAAATAACTAACATGTTTTTGTAATTATGCTGAATGTAGAAATACCAGCAAACTGAATATAGCACTTACATTCAAAAGGAGCAGGAGTACAAAGTGAATAAATTGTAATAAGTAAATAAATAAATAAATAAACAAGCAATCAGACACCACCAGAAACAACTCACAAAATGACCACAGCCAAATCCAAAGAAACAGAAATATGTACTATTTGTGAAATGTAATTAAAAATAATGTTTGCAAAGCTCACTAAGATGGTAAATACAAAACTAAATGAACTAGGAAATTAAAACACAAGAAAATTAGCAGAGAAATAGAGATCATAAGAAATACTCCAGGGATATTCTGAAGAAAAGGAATATAGAAGCATTAAAATCTTTAATGGAAAGATTCAACCAGTTTTTAGACCATGTACAAGAAAGGATTTTTGAATGACCATCTGAAATTAGATAATTATGGGAACAAAAAAAAATCACAGATGACAAAACAGTTAAAAAAAATGGTTATAAAAGATCCTTGATTAACTAGGGTCAGGTGGAAGGGGGAGAGAACCTCCCCTATCAGTGGACTTGGAGAGGAGCAAGGAGGAGATGAGGGAGGGACGTTGGGATTGGGAGAGAATGAGGGAGGTTTAGAGCTGGGATACAAAGCAAATAAAATATAATGTAAAAAAATAAAAATTTAATTAAAAAAGTAAAGGAACCTTGAGTAACCATCAAACAAATAATATACAAAATGTGGCTGCATCTGAAAGGGGAAAATTGCACATAGAAAAAATATATATCTAAAGTAACATTGCATGAAAATATCCCAGAGTGTAAAATATGTGGCCAGATCTTCGAAATGATCACAATTAAGCTTCAATATACATACATATACATATATATATATTGAGAGCCTCATATTAATAAAATTGACAAAAGTTGGTGGAACAGTCAGTTTTTGTCATGACAAAAACTTCACTAAAATGGCATAAAAGAAGAAAAGATTTACACACACAAAAACAATCTTTAAAATCCCTCTTAAGAAATGCTTGGGACCAGAAATAATTCAGATGTTATATTATCATATACCTAACAATATATCTTCAGTCAAAACCTCAGTCAAAAAGCAAAATATAATGTTTAATAAATATTGCATATATATATATATGTATAGACACTATGAGAAAAATTTGTAATATTTTTGAGTTCATATAAGTTTATTGCAATGATTTCATTTTCTACTGATATCTCCACACATACACTACAAATTCTTTGCTATAGCCATATTCTTATCCTTTTTCCATCTTGACTAAAAAAAAAAAAAAAAAAAAACTGTATGTTCTGTTCTATTTTCCAACATTTTTGCTAAAAGTAAAAAATGTTATGGAAGACACTCCATGTATATTTCTCCTATAAAAGCCTTCCCAAATTCAACTAAAATGACTTTCTCCATCTATGAGAGCTCTTTCATGGAATATTTTGAATTCCTTTTCTATCATACTTTTTAAATAATGATTCCTGTATTCAAAAATTTAACTAGATCATTCATACTTTTTAAAATTAATTAATTACAATTTATTCACTTTGTATCCCCAATGCAGCCCCCTCCCTTATCTCCTTCCAGTCCCACCCAACCTCCCTGTTCTCTCCTTATGCACTTTGCTCCCCTTCTATCTGACCTAGCCTATCAGATCTCATCAGGGCTTGCTGCATCATTTTCCTCTGTGGTCTGGCAATGCTCAGGTGGAGGTGAACAAAGAGCTGGCCACTGAGTTCATGTCAGAGACAGCCCATGTTCCCCTTACAAGGTGGCTACTTAGAAACTGAGCAGCCTATGGGTTTCCTCTGAGCAGCAAGTTTAGGTCCTCTCCATGTATGGCCCTTGTTTGGAAGATTGGTCTATATAGGCCCCGCTGGGCCCAAGTATTTTGATTCTCTTGCTCTCTTTGTGGAATTCAGGTCCCCTCCAGGTCTTTTTAGCTCCATCTTTTTCCGTAAGTATTCCTGCACTCTGACCAAAGTTTGACTATGATTCTCAGTATCTCCTTTGATGCCCTCGTGAGCAAAGTCTCTCTGAGGTGCCCTGTGGAAGGTTCCTGTCCTGTTCCTTGTCTTCTCCTACTTCTGATGTCTATTCTGTTTGTCCTTCTTAGTGAGGTTTCAGCCACTTCCCTTGGGGCCTGTTGGTTATTTAACTTCTTTAGGACTATAGATTTTAATATGTTTGCCCTATATTATATAACTAACATCCACTTATAAGTGAATCTATGCCTATGTGTCTTTCTGCTTCAAGGTTACCTGATTCAGAATGATCTTTTCTATTTCCACCAATTTTCCTGCAAATTTCATGATTTCTTTGTTTTTTAATTGCTGAGTAGTACATCAGTATGTAAATGTACCACAATTTCTGTATCCATTCCTCCATAGAGGGATATCAACTTTGTTTCCAGATTCTGGCTTCTATAAATAAAGGTGCTATGAACATAGTTGAGTAAATGTCCTTATTGAATGGTGGGGCAAATTTTGGTATATGCCCAGGAATGGCATAGCTAGATCTTCAGGTAGCATTCTTCCTAATTATCTTAGAAGGTGCCATATTTATTTTCAAAGTGGTTGTACACAGTTACATTCCCACCAGCAATGGAGGAGGGTTTCCCTTTCTCCACAGTCTCTCCCAAATGTGCCATCTCTTGAGTTTTTAATTTTAACTATTCTAATGGTTGTGAGGTGGAATCTCATCTCGGGGTCAATGTTTTGCATTTCATGGATGAATAAGGATGTTGAGAATTTCTTTAAGTGTTTCTCTGCCATTCAATATTCCTCTGTTGAGAAGTCTCAGTTTAGCTCTGTAAGTCATTTTTAATTGGATTACTTGATTTGTTGGGGTTTGATGTCTTGAGTTCTTTATAAGTTCTGGATATTAGCCTTATGTCAGATGTAGGCTTGGTGAAGATCCTTTCCCAGTCTCTAGGTTGTCATTTTGTTCTAATGACAGTGTCCTTTGCTTTACAGAAGCTTTTTATTTTCATGAGGTCCCATTTATTGATTATTGATCTTAGAGCCCATGCTGTTGCTGTTCTGTTCAGGAAGTTGTCTCCTGTGCCAATGAGTTCAGGTTTCTTCCCCAGTTTTTCTAATAACAGGTTTAGTGTGTCTGGTTTTAAGTTGATATCTTTGATCTACTTGGACTTTACTTTTGCTCAGTGTGATAAATATGGGTGTATTAGCATTTTTCTACATGAAGATGTCCACTTAGACCAGCACCATTTGTTGAAGATGCTATCTCTATTCCATTGCATGGTTTTGGCTTCTTTTACAAAAATTAAATTTCCCTAGGTGTGTGTGTGTGTGTGTGTGTGTGTGTTTATTATTTGGACTTCTGTTAGATATCATTGATCCACCATTCTGTTTCTCTGCCAGTATAATGCATTTTTTTTACTATTGCTCTGTAGTACAGCTGATCTTTTATAGTACAGAATTGTTTTAGCTATTCAGAGTTTTTGTTGTTGTTGTTATTGTTGTTCCATATGAAACTGAGTATTGTTCCTTCCAGGTCTATAAAAAAAAACCTGTTGGTATTTTGATGGGAATTGCATTGAATCTGTAGATTACTTTTGGTAGGATACCTATTTTCACTATGTTAATCTTACCGATCAATGATCATGGGATAGCTTTCCATGTCTTCTTAAATTTCTTTCTTTAGAGAATTTATGTTTTGGTTTTTTTTCATACAGTTCTTTCACTTCCTTGATTAGAGTCATACCATAGTACTTTATGTTATTTGTGGCTATTGTGAAGTGTGTTGTTCCCTTAATTTTGTATCAGCCCATTTGTCTTTTGCATATAGAAGGGCTTCAGATTTTTCTCCAATTTTTATTAATTACACTTTATTCACTTTGTATCCACCCATGGCCACCTCCCTCAGATTTTTTTTGAGCTAATTTTGTATCTAGCCACCTTGCCCAAAGTTTTTATCAGCTAAAGGAGTTCTCTTATAGAATTTTTCATGTCACTCATGTTTACTATCATATTGTCTTTAAATAGTGATACTTTCACTTCTTCCTTTCCTGTTTGTATTGCCTTGATCTATTTTATTTGCCTTATTACTCCAGATAAATATTTAATAACAATGTTGAAGAAATATGGAGAGAGTGGGCAGCCTTGCCTTGTCCCTGATTTCAGTGGGATTGATTTAAGCTTCTCTCCACTTAGTTTGATGTTAGCTAAGGTTTGCTGTATATTGCTTTTACTCTGTTTAGGTATGTACCTTGTATCCCTGATATCTCTAAAACTTTAAATGTGAATGGATGTTGAATTTTGGCAAATGCATTTTTTTTGCATCTAAGGAAATGATCATGTGTTTTTTTCTTCTTTCAGTTTGTTTATATGGTATATTATATTGATGGATTTCTGTATATTGTATCACCTCTGCATGCCTTGGATGAATCCTGCTTAGTCATGGTGGATGCTATATTTCCTGTGTTCTTGATTAGATTTTTGATTATTATATTGAGTATTTTTGCATCAATGTTTATAAGCAAGGTTGGTCTGAGTTTTGTTTTGTTTTGTTTTTTGTTTTTTGTTTTTTTTCTTTTTTCGGTCTTTGTGTGGTTTAAGTACCAAGGTGACTGTGGCCTCATAGGATAATGTTGATAATGTTCATTTTGTTTCTGTTTTGTGAAGTATTTGAAGAATATTAGTGTTAGCTCTTCTTTGAAGGTCTGATAGTATTGTGAGCTGGAACCGTCTGGCCCAGAGCTGTTTTTGGATGGGAGACTTTTGATAAAAGTTTCTATTTCCTTAGGAGATATAGAACTATTTCATTTATTTACCTAATCTTGATTCAGGTTTGGTAAATGGAATCTATCAAGATAATTGCCCAAATCATGTATCTTTTCAAATTTTATTGCAAGGAGGCTTTTAAAGTAGGACCTAATGATTATTTAAATTTCCTCATATCCCTTTCAACTCCATAATAAAATGAACTAATGATCATTAGTCACTAATATCTATTAACATTAATGGTTTCAACTCTGCAATAAAAAGACACATATTAACAGATTGGCTGCAGAGGATCCAACATTTTGCTCCATTCATGAAACATACCTTTGCAACAATAATTGACACTACCTCAGAGTAAAGGACTGATAAAAGGTTTTCCAAGCAGATCGAAACAAGATGCAAGCTTTTTTAGCCATGCTAATATGAAATAAAATAATCTTTCAAGCAAAATTAATCAAAAGAGATGAAGAGGGACACTTCATTCTCATCAAAAGAAAAATCAACCAGGAGTACATCACAATCCTGAACGTCTATGTACCATGCACAAGGGCTCCTGAATTGGTCAAAGAAATATTATTAAAGCTTAAAGAACGCATTGACCCCAACACCATAATTTTGGGAGACTTCCGCACCCCACTGTTGCCAAGGGACAGATCATTGAAGCAGAAGCTAAAGAGAGAAATAATGATACTTTCAGAGGTCTTAAATCAAATGGATCTAATAGATGTCTACAGAATCTTCAGCCCAAAAGCAAAAGTATGCCTTCTTCTCAGCACCTCATGTAACCTTCCCAAAATTTACCATATAGTATGGCACAAAACAAGCCTCAACAGATACAAGATAATTGAAATAATCTCTTATAACCTATCAGACCACCATGGTCTAAAACTAGACATCAACAATAATAGAAATAACCAAAAGCCTACACACACATGGGAACTGAACAACTCTACTCAATGACAACTGGATCAGGAGGAAAAAAAGAAAGAATTTAACAACTTCCTATAAATCAAAGAAAATGAAGGTACAACTTACAGTAACTTATGGGACACAATGAAAGCAGTTCTAAAAGGAAAGTTTATAGTTCTAAGTGCCTTCAGAAAGAAATTTGAGGCATTTCATACAAGCAAACTAATGGCATATCTGAAAGCACACCTAAGATGAGTAGACAGCAGGAAATAATAAAATTCGGGACTGAAATCAATACATTAGAAACAAAGAGAATAATTCAAATAATCAACGAAACCAAGAACTGGTTCTTTGAGAAAATCAACAAGATAGACAAACCCTTATCCAAAGTAACTAAATGGCATTGGGACACTGTCCCAATCAACAAAATTAGAAATGAAAAGGGGACATAATGATAGAAATTTTATGTTTTTTTTTTTTCATAACAATATAGTCTTGATTTGGTTCTCTGCATTTAAATAATTAAGCCTTTCTTGTGGACTTTACAGATTGTTGTTAGTAATGTATAAAAATATTTCCTTTTTATGTGTCTGTACTGAAGATATTCATCTGGGATTTCCACTGAATGGAGTTGTATGTATTTCATCTAACTGATTCTTGGCCCACAATGGAGAGGACTGTTCATTTATCAATGTGCAGTAAGTTTAACAGATTTGAATTCTACCCTGAGTAGAATTGATTTTCTTCTAAATCTTAGTTGGTCAAATTTGTACTGGGATAAAACTTTTCTTATGGGTTTACTTAATGAATTTGTGGTGAGTGTGCTAAGAGATAAGAATATTTTAGTCTCCAGGAAATTCCCTGATGCAATATTGGAGACATTTTGGATTGAATACAACATTTATGATTAAAAGTATTCATGACCCAGGAAAAAATTAAAAACAAATAATAATTATAAAAAATGTATGGTAGAAAAAATGCAGAATTTCCTATGAGAACATGAATGGAGGTATGAGATATACTTAGATTTCATTCCTTGATATCCACAGATAATATAGCTATCTACAGCTTGGGTCTGAGATCATAGAGACATATGTCATCAGTGATTTTGTGATTAATCATCTATCTAATATTGTTGTTGAGAAAATATAGAATAAATTGATGGTGTATCTCAAGGTGGCCATTGATAATAAAGTAAGGTCATTAATTTTCAGGAATATTTGTCTATATACTTTATTTCATGTTCCTAGACAGATGGAACTGTCTTTAGTCAGTCTGAAAAGGGAAGCAATCAGGTAAGAATGACCTGGTCAACATTTTGCTAAGATGGTCACAATGACTCAAGTAGTCATACTTCTTTGTGAAGTTGGGTCTGTGAAAACATCTTCCACTACATAGCTAGAAAGCATCTGAAATCAAGTTTCAGACTAATTTAGAATATCTTGTAGAACCAGTGCTTTCAGGAGCATGACGAAGAAAAAAAAAATTAAGCAATTCTTTATGGTGGTAATTTTGTGAGGAAAACAAAACAGAGAGGATTTGAACCTAAACTTCATTTGTTTTTTCATGTGGCAGCCAACTTTATTCAGAGCCTCCGACAGTTTATACTCTAAGGGATAGGAAGGTAACATGAATAACATTATCATGAAGTCACAAGAACAAGCAACAAGTGGCAAAAACATGTTTTTCCATAGAGGCATATAAAGGATAACTTACGTTTTTAATTTTAATTTTAAATTTTTGTTCATGATTTATTCATTATATATCCCAGTTGAAACTCCCTCCATCAACTCCCCCAGTCCCACCCTCCCTCATTCTTCTACCCATCCCTTTCCCCTAGTCCACTGAAAGGGAGAGTTCTTCACCATTGCCATCTGCCCATAGCTTGTTAAGTCTCATCAGGACTGCCTGGATCCTTTTCCTCTACTGAATGTGGCTGGCAAGGCCACATCCCCTAGGGTGAATGATCAAAGAACAGGCAAGCAAGTTCATGATAGAGGCATTCCCTGCTCCCATCACTTGGAGATCCACATGGAGACTGAGCTGCCATAATAGTAAGGAATACTGAATAATCTGAGGTAAACTCACAGTATAGGCTATAACTAGGGAGAGCAAGAAAATATATTCCAAGAACAATTCCTTGTTTTTGAAGAAATTGAGGTAACCGGACTTTTGTCCTCTTTATTTGAAATGTTCTCACAAGTAGTCAGAAACTTTTTCACATAATTCCATTCCTAGATTGTTGTTAGGACAGTAGTGTTCAATAGGGTGGTTTTTAGAATATGTTGACCTACAGTAACCAAGCATTTTCTGGTTGCTTCATAGCAGATTTTACTGTATGTAGTTTATTATAAATAAAGTCCAAATACATTTGGAAAAAAAAAAGAATTACAAAAAAATGCACTGATCGTATCTGACCTGTCAGATATCATAGTTTAGCAAAGCATAGCAAGTTGGTTGCTGGCTCTTGTGACCACTTGATTGCTTAGTTAAACTTTAATTTTTTTTAATATTCCTTGTGTTACATTTTTTGTTGTTTATTAAGTACACTTTATTCACTTTGTATGCCCCTGTGGTTCCCTCCCTCCTCCCATCCTAATCCCTCCTTTCTTCCACCTTCTGCATGCATGCCCCTCCCCAAGTCCACTGATAGGGGAGGTCTTATTTTCCTTCCTTCCGATCCTAGTCAATTAGGTCTCATCAGGAGTGGCTGCATTCTCTTCTGTGGCCTGATAATGCTGCTTCCCCCTCAGGGGAAGGTAATTAAAGAACAGGCCAATCAGTTCATGTCAGAGACAGTCCCTGTTCCTAGTGCAATGGAACACACTTGGATACTGAACTGCCACGGACTACATCTGTGCAGAGCTTCTAGGTTATCTCCATGCATAGTCCTTGGTTCTAGTATCAGTCTCAGGAAAGACCCCTCTGCTCAGATTTTTTGGTTCTGTTGCTCTCCTTGTGGAGTTCCTGTCCTCTCCAGATCTTACTGTTTGCTACTTCTTTTATAAGATTCCCTGTATTCTGCCCAAAGGTTACCCATAAGTCTCAGCATCTGATTTGATAGTCTGCAGGGCAGAGCCTTTCAGAGGTCCTCTGTGGCAGGCTCCTGACTTGTAATCTTGTTTCTCCTTCTTCTGATGTCCATCCTCTTTGCCTTTCTGAATAGGAATTAAGCAGTTTATCAAGAGTCCTCCCTCTTGATTAGTTTCTTTAGGTGTACAGATTTTAGTAGGTTTATCCTATATTATATGTCTATATGAGTGTGTATATACAGTGTGCACCTTTCTGCTTCTGGGATAGCTCACTCAGGATGATCTTTTCTTGATCCCACCATTTACCTGCAAACTTCATGATTTCCTTGTTTTTTACTGCTGAGTAATATTCCATTGTGTAGATATACCACAATTTGTGCATCCATTCCTCCAATGAGGGGCATCTGGGCTGTTTCCAGCTTCTGGCTATAACAAATAAAGCTGCTACAAACATGGTTGAGCAAATGTACTTATTGTGTACTTGAGCCTCTTTTGGGTATATGCTTAGGAATGGTATAGCTGGATCTTGAGGAAGCTCTATTCCTAGTTATCCGAGAACGCTCCAGATTGATTTCCAGAGTGGTTGTACAAGTTTACATTCCCACCAGCAATGGAGGAGTGTTCCCCTTTCTCCACAACCTCTCCAACATGTGTTGTCTCTTGAATTTTTGATCTTAGCCATTCTGATGGGTGTAACATGAAATCTTAGGGCCGTTTTGATTTGCATTTCCCTGATGGCTAATGAGGTTGAGCATTTCTTTAAGTGTTTCTCTGCCATTTGATATTCCTCTATTTAGAATTCTCTGTTTAGCTCTGTACTCCATTTTTTAATTGGATTACTTGCTTTTTTTACTGTTTAACTTCTTTAGTTCTTTATATATACTGGATATTAGTCCTTTGTCAGATATAGGGTTGGTGAAGATCCATCTGTAGGCTGTCGCTTTGTTTTGACGACAGTGTCCTTTGCTTTACAGATGCTTTTCAGTTCCATGAGGTCCCATTTATTGATTGTTGCTCTAAGAGCCTGTGCTGTTGGTGTTCTCTTCAGGAAGTTGTCTCCTGTGCCAATGAGTTCAAGGCTCTTCTACATTTTTTCTTCTAAGCTGTTTAGTGTGTCTGGTTTTGAGACACTCTTTATGGTATGAAATGTAGAAAGTATGTCAATATGTGTCTTCCATAATTTATCTACACAGGCACAGAAGTACATGGATTATAGTAGATTGGAGCTAAAATCAAACAAAAGCTCTTCAGAATCAGAGGATTACAGAACTACCACTGGTTTATAGATGAGTCAACTTCCCTTTGGAGTTTAGCTGGCACTTCAGCTAGAGGTGGAAGAGCTGTGTCTGAGATACACAGTAACTTTTAATTTCACTCTGAAGACTTTCATGAGTTGACAGATGCCCTAAACTTCTGAGGTATTAGTGTGTATAATTCCTCTAAATACATTGAAATTTTGGTTAGCAGGATCAAAGTGAATTGTTGGCATATAGAAACCCACTATGAGATGGACACTTTTAGTTCAATGACTAGTCAAGAAAACACCTCACAGATGTGCCTATAAGCAAATAATATCAACAAAGCATTTTCTCAATTGGATGCCCCCTCTTCTCAGAAAACTAGCTTGTTTCAAGTTAGCAAAAATAACCAACCAGGAAAATGTATTTGTAACCCATAAATGATTAATTTTTAGTAAAGATTATCACATAAATGGTAGCTTGCTTTTTTGTTTTAATATGGTAACATTTCCTTGAAAAATATATTCCATTCTTTAATTTTAAAGACAAAACTGAAATAATATCTGAAAAATCTCTTGTATTTATACAAAACTTACTGTAATAATTAAAATATACCTCAACAGGGTTTGAACCTGTTTGAGAAACTGGTTTAAATTTTTTAATTAATGAAGAAATTTAGGGACCTATACGTTTTTATATATGTATGTTCTCTGCGTTTTAGAAGGCAAAGAAATAGAAAAAAAATAGCTTGAGGTCACAACAGGCCATGACTGAGATTTGGCTCAGCCTGGATCTACATAGAGATACTATACATTAAGAAAGTAGAACATAAAGAGGGAGAAGAGATGCGTGAAGAGGGATTAAAGAACAATAAAGGGTATAGAAAGGAAGAGAAGAAATACCTTTCTAAAAGTTGTTAATTGCAATAGCTCTGCTTTCACATAAAGAAGCAAATCAAAATCTACAATGTTATCAGGGATTATATGGCAGTCTGTGAGAAGGGGTATGAAAGAGAGATTTAAGTCATTCAACAGCATGATATTAACAAAACTAGTAAGCCAGGTAATTGTGAATAATAATTGTAAAGCTGTCCTTTTATACAGGTGAATCTTCAAATCTCTAGGGATTACAAACCCCATGTTGTTGTAAGGAATACAAAACCCATGTTTTTCACTCTTGGTTTCCTTTGCCAACATACTGCAAGAGAAAAATGAGGATCTGATAAAAACACTGCACCTATCTGTGAAGCTGTTAAAAATGGTGACAATTTAAGTATTCCACAAATGCAGGAACTTTGTGGGGACTGGGAGAGTCATCAACTTTTCAACATTAAATAGTAAAAGATTAAAACACACATTATTTCAAAGGTAATGATAGATTTAATTCACTCCTGAGAAAAGAATTAAAGTTCTAGCTGTCATATCTAACATTGAAACATTTGTATTGAATATATTTGTATCCACTAAATTTATCAAATTGAAAAAGTGACTAAGAAAAGAGATAAACCAATTTTCTAATGCACAGGAATTGGCACAATGTTCTATCAAATAGTTTTGACTGATAGAAACAAATAAATATGACACATCTAAAGAGAATAGTTAAAAATTACTGTAAGTAAAAATGTCTACAAATAGGCATGATTTATGTTTAAAGATTTGGAAATCTGTTAAGATTTTTAACAATTATTTTAATAATTTTTTTACACTAATTACATTTTATTTGCTTTGTATCCCAGCTGTAGCCCCTTCCCCCATTCCCTCACAATTCTAGCCCCTTCTGTCATCTTCTGTCATTCCCCTCTCTAAGTACACTGATAGGGGAGGTCCTCCTCCTCCTATTTTGGTCCTCCATCTGACCAAAATTCATCAGGTCTCATCATGACTGGCTACAATGTCCGCCTCAGGGGCCTGGCAAGGCTGCTCTTCCCTCAAGAGGGGTGGTCAAAGAGCCAGCCACTGAGTTCATGTCAGAGACAGTGCCTGTTCCCCTTACTAGGGTACTAACTTGGATACTGAGCTGCCATGGGTTATATTTGAGAAGGGTTCTAGATTATATTCATGAATGGATCTTGGTTTGAATATCAGTCTCAAAAAAGACCCCTGTGCTTAGTTATTTGGTTCTGTTCCTCTCTTTGAGGAACTCCTCTCCTCTCCAGGTCTTACTAACTCCCCCTTCTTTCATATGATTAACTACACTCTGCCCAAAGTCTGGTTATGAGTCTCAGTATCTGCTTTGTTACACTGCTGGGTAGAGTCTTTCAGAGGCCTTCTATATTAGGCTCCTGTGCTATTTCCTGTTTTCTCCTTTATCTAATGTCCATCCAGTTTGACTTTCTGAGTGAGGATTGATCATCTTACCCAGGGTACTCATTCTTGTTTACTTTCTTTAGGTGTATGGATTTTAATATGTTTATCCTACATTTTAGGTCTACTCTCCACTTCTAAGTGAGTATATACCATGTGTGTCTTTTTGCTTCTGGGATACCTCACTCATGATGATCTTTTCTAGATCCTATCATTTGCCTGCAAATTTCATGATTTCCTTGTTTTTAATTGCTGAGTAGTATTCCATTGTGTAAATGTACCACAATTTCTGTATCCCTTCCTCCATTGAGGGACATATGGTTTGTTTCTAGGTTCTAGCTATTTCGAATAAAGCTCTTATAAACATGTCCTTGAACAAATGTACTTGTTGTATACTTAAGCATATTTTGGATGTATGCCAAAGAGTGGTATAGCTGGATCTTGAGGAAGCTCTATTCCTAATTGTCTAAGAAAGCAACAGATTGATTTCCAAAGTGGTGCTACAAGTTTACATTCCCACAAAAATGGAGTAGGGTTCCCCTTTCTCCACATCCTCTCACTTGAGTTTGTAATCTTAGCCATACTGATGGGTGTAAGGTGAAATCTCAGGGTCATTTTCTCTTCCATTCTATATTTTTGTACAAAGAATTCTGTTTAGCTCTGTAAGCCATTTTTAATTGTATTACTTAATTTGTTGCTTTTTAACTTCTTTAGTTCTTCATATATTCTGAATATTAGCCCTCTTTCAGATAAAATGTTGGTGAAGATCCTTTCCCAGTCTGTAGGCTGTCAGTTTGATCTGACGACAGTGTCCTTTGATTTATAGAAACTTTTCAGTTTCTTCAGTTTCTTGATGTCCTATTTATTGATTGTTGATCTTAGAACCTGTGCTGTTGGTTTTCTGTTCAGGAAGTTGTCTCCTGTGCTAATCAGTTCTAGTCTCTTCCTCACTTTTTCTTCTAACCGATTTTGTGTGTCTGGTTTTATGTTGAGGTCTTTGATCCACATGGACTTTAGTTTTGTGCAGGGTGATAAATATGGATCTATTTTCGTTTTTCTGCATGTAGACACCCAGTTGGACCAGCACCATTTGTTTAAGATGCTGTCTTTTTTTCATTGAATGGTTTTGGCTTCTTTGTCAAAAATCTTAAATCATATGGAAAACCAAAAAACCCAGAATTGCCAAAATTATCCTGTACAACAACAAATCGTCTGGTGTTATCTCCATCACTGATCTCAAGCTATGCTATGGAGCCATAGCAATTTGCTAGGTTTTTTTAATAATATTTTTTATTTTTTTATATTAATCACAGGCTATTTACTTTGTATCCCAGCCATAGCCCCATCGCTCATTCCCTCCCAATCCCACCATCCCTCCCTCAACTCCTCCCTGTCCCTTTCCAAGTCAACTGATAGGGGAGGACCTCCTCCACTTCCATCTGACCCTAGCTTATCAGGACTCTTCAGGACTGGCTGCAATATCCTCTTCTGTGGCCTAGCAAGGATGCTCTTCCCTCAGGGGAGAGGAAGTCGAAGAACCAGCCATTGAATTCGAGTCAGAAATAGTTCCTGTTCTCCTTACTAGGGTACCTATTTGGATAATGAGCTACCATGGGCTATATCTGAGCAGGGGTTCTAGGTTATTTCCATACATAGTACTTGGTTGGAGAAACAGTCTCATAAAAGACCCCTGTTCCCTGATATATTTGGTCCTTGTGGAGCTCCTGTCCTCTCCAGGTCATATTAACTCCCTCTTATTTCATAAGATTCCCTGTAATCTGCAGAAGGTTTGGTTATGAGTCTTTGATACACTGCTAGGTAGAACCTTTCAGAGGCCCTCTGTGGTAGGCTCTTGTTCTGTTACTTGTTTTCTCCTATATCAAATGTCCATCCCATTTGTCTTTTTAAGTGAGGATTGATCATCTTACCCCAGGTCCTCTTTCTTGTCTTCTTTAGGTGTATAGATTTCAGTATGTTTATCCTATCTTATAGGTCTATATAAGTGAGTATATATCATGTGTGACTTTCTCCTTTTGGGATACCTTACTCAGGATAATCGTTTCTAGGTCCCACCATTTGCCTGCAAATTTCATGATTTCCTCATTTTTAATTGCTAAGTAGTATTCCATTGTGTAAAAGTACCATAATTTCTGTATCCATTCCTCACATGAGGGACATCTGGGTTGTTTCCAGTTTCTGGTTATTATGAATAAAGCTGCTACAAACATGGTTGAGTAAATGTTTTTGTTGTGTACTTGAGCATCTTTGGATATATGCCTAGGAGTGGTATCATTGCACTATTCCTAATTGTCTCAGAACACGCCAGATTGATTTCCAAAGTGGTTGTACAATTATGCATTCCCACCAACAATGGAGAAGGGTTACCTTTTCTCCACAACGTCTCCAGCATGTGTTGTCACTTGAGTTTTTTATCTTAGCCATTCTTGTGGGAGTAAGGTGAAATCTCAGGGTCATTTTGATTTGCATTTCTCTAGTGGCTAATGAGGTTGAGCATTTCTTTAAGTGTTTCTCTGCTATTCTATATTCCTCTACAGAAAGTTCTCTGTTCAGCTCCGTACTCCATTTTTTGATTGGATTACTTGATTTGTTGCTTTTTATCTTCTTCAGTTCTTTATATGTACCGGATATTAGCCCTCTGTCAGATGTAGTGTTGGTGAAGATCCTTTCCCAGTCTGTAGGCTGTCCTTTTGTTCTGATGACAGTATGTTATGCTTTACAGAAGCTTTTCAGTTTCATGAGATCCCATTTATTTATTGTTGCTCTTAGAGCCTGTGCTGTTGGTGTTCAGTTCCAGAAGTAGTGCTGATGAGTTCTAGTCTCTTCCCCACTTTTTCTTCTAACCGAATTAGTGTATCTGGTTTTATGTTGAGGTCTTTGATCCACTTGGACTTTAGGTCTGTGCAGGGTGATAAATATGGATCTATTTTCGTTTTTCTGCGTGTAGACACCCAGTTGGACCAGCACCATTTGTTGAAGATGCTATCTTTTTTCCATTGAATGGTTTTGGCTTCTTTGTCAAAAATATCAACAACAGATCGTCTGGAGTTATCTCCATCCCTGATCTCAGGCTCTGCGAAGGAGCCATAGTAATTTCCTAGGTTTTAAAGAGTGATTAATTTTAAAGAAAAAAAAATCCTTAAGAGATTATCTGTGACAGTGAATACACCTATCCTGTTTTATGAAACTCTTGTGAATTTTGTCTGAATTTTGTGAAGTAAATAGAAGACCAAATCTCACCCTTTTCATTGATAATATATGATTTTTCATGTTACTGGTGTTATATTTAAACATTAATACCAAATATAAATACATTTAATATCATTTCTAAATAAATGGAATAATATAGATTATATGTTAAATAATGTACAATCTGACAAATGATAGACAAACAAAATATAAAGTACTGAAAAAGTTTCAATTAACTTCAAAGCTTCAGATTTACAAAGAATTTTTAAAATTTCTGTAGTGGTGTTATATTTTCCTGTGTTTTCCTGAATGTAGTTAGCTTTCCTGGGTTGTGTTTTTCTTTGTAGTATTTTCTGTAACACTGAATTTGTGTGTAGGAATTGTTTAATTTTTTTTTGTCACTGAATATCTTAATCACTCCATCTATGATGACTGAGAGTTTTACTGGGTATAGTAGTGTGGGCTGACATCTGTGTTCCCTCTGGGTCTGCATGATATCCTTCCAGGCCCTTCTGGCTTTCATAGACTATGTTGAGAAATGAGGTATGATAGCTGTTGGGTTTGCAATTATATGTTACTTGGCCTTTTTCCCTTGCAGCTTTTAGTATATTTTCTTTGTTCTGTATACTTACTGTTTTGATTATGTTGTAGAGGAAGAACTTTCTTTTCTGGTCAGATTTATTAGGTGTTCTGTAGGTCTCTTATATTCTTATAACCATCTCTTTAAGTTGGGGAAATTTTCTTTTATAGTTTTTTTGAGAATATTTTCTGGGCCTTGGAAGAGGGAATCTTCTTTTCCTCTGTTACTATTATTTTTAGGCTTTGTTTTTTCATGTTGTCTCAGATCTCTTTTCTTAAATTTTATTTTATTTTTTAATTACATTTTAATCACTTTGTATCCCCCCATAAGCCTCTACCTCCTCCCTTCCCAATCCCACCCTCCCTCCCCCTTCTACATGCATGCCCCCCCCCAAGTCCACTGGTAGGGGAGGTCCTCTTCTCCTTCCTTCTGATCTTAGTCTATCAGATCACATCAGGAGTAGCTACATTGTCATCTTCTGTGGAAAATGGAAAAATGCAAATAGATCCATACTTACACCCTGCACAAAACTAAAGTCCAAGTGGATGAAAGACCTCAACATAAAACCAGATACACTAAATCAGTTAGAAGAAAAAGTGGGGAAGAGCCTAGAACTCATTGGTACAGGAGACAGCTTCCTGAACAGAACACCAACAGCACAGGCTCTAAGATCAATAAATGGGACCTCACGAAACTGAAAAGGTTCTGTAAAGCAAAGGACACTGTCATCAAAACAAAGTGACTGCCTACAGATTGGGTAAGGATCTTCACCAACCCTTTATCTGACAGAGGACTCATATCCAGTATATATAAAGAAATAAAGAAGCTGAAAAGCAGCAAACCATGTAATCCAATTAAAATATGGGGAACAGAGCTAAACAGAGAACTCTCTGTAGAGGAATATCGAATGGCAGAGAAACACTTAAAGAAATGCTCAACCTCATTACCCATCAGGAAAATGCAAATCAAAACGATTCTGAGATTTCACCTTACAACCATCAGAATGGCCAAGATGAAAAACTAACTGAGAAAACATGCTGGAGAGGTTGTGTAGAAAGGGGAACCCTCCTCCACTGCTGGTGGGAATGTAATCTTGTACAACCACTCTGGAAATCAATCTGGCGCTTTCTCAGACAACTCGGAATAGGGCTTCCTCAAGATCCAACCATACCACTCCTAGGCATATATCCAAAAGAGGCTCAAGTACACAATAAGGACATTTGCTCAACCATGTTTGTAGCAGCCTTACTTGTAATAGCCAGAAGCTGGAAACAGCCCAGGTGTTCCTCAACTGAAGAATGGATGCACAAATTGTGGTACATCTACACAATGGAGTATTACTCTGCAATGAAAAATAAGGAAATCATGCCTTGGATTTCTTGGATGGTTTGTGTCAGGAATTGTTTTAGATATAACATTTTCTTTGACAGATACATCGATTTCTTCCAATGCATCTTCCACACCTGAGATTCTTTCTTCCATCTCTTATAGTCTATTGGTTATGATTACCTCTGTAGTTCCTCTTTTCTTCCCTAAGTTCTTTCTCTCCATGATTTCCTCCATTTGCATTTTCTTAATTTTTTCCAATTCTATCTTCAGATCTTGAGCCATTTTTTTTTTCATTTCCTTCACCTGTCTGATCCTTCAGTTGTTTGTTTGAATAGCCCTTTGTTTCTTTTATGTATTTCAGTAATTTAAGTAATTCCTCTTAAAGGCCACAAACTGTTTGGCTGCATCTTCCCGTATTCTTTACAGATGGCTATAATCTCTTTGTCTTTATCTTCTTCCATTTCTTTACTGATGGCCATAATCTGATTCTCTTTATCTTCCTCTAATTCTTTATGCATTTTATTTGTTTCCTTTATTATCCTCTTCATAAGCATAGATGTAAGGTCTTCTTCTTAGAATTTCATTTATGCCTGGGGTGTCCAGGGCTGCTTGCCCCTGGATAAATTGGTTCTGAAAATTCCATATTGCTCTGTCATTTGTTGATTCAGCTTTTAGGCTGGCCTCTACTCATTGGGTCATCTTAGGTTTGGGGTACTGTTTGCTGGTGCTTCCTGGAATCCTGGGGTGGGGAGAGTCCCCTTGGGAGGACGATGATTTTTCCTGATGGAGGCCTCCTTAGCTTTTTGGGTATGGTCACTGAATAGCCAGTGTTTTTCAGGAATTGCCACAGTTCACCTCAGACGTATATACCTGAGTGGTAATTGTGGTCTTTGTTAGTCAAGGGGGCTTTCTGCTCACCCAGAAAAGTCCTAGAGACAGCTGTCTTGCTTCAGGGTTTCTTGCTCTAAATTTAGTGATATGTTGATTTAAACTGGGCTCCCTGCAGTTTGGTCTATTTAGTTAGGAATAATTGGTTGTCCCCTTGGAACAGTATCTGTGGGCAAATCTCAGGGATCCCAGCCTTATATAGGTCTGAGGTTGGAGCTCTGTGTCCCAGTACCCAACCAGTAATCAGTGGCAGGTAAGCACAGCTCTTGAGCATACAGCAGGAGTCTAGAGTCAGGAGCCTGGGGAGACCAAGAAACGTTTCCTGAGTTGGGTGTCTTTATGTAGGGCCAGATGTTCCCGCCCACACCGTGGGTTTTTCTCCCAACAGGGAGACCCAGTGTTTGGTGTTTTGAGGTCCACAGTCCCATCTGGGGTGGCATATAGAGCATGCAGGAGCAGGCAGGTAGTGGCTCCAAGGAACCTGGGAATTTTTCCTGAGAACATTTCCGTGTGTGGCGGTGAGTCAGTTGAATTCTCTAAGCTCGGATCTGCTGTTTCGCTTGCTGTAGGGTTTTCTCCCTACAGGGAAACCCAGTCTATGGTGACTTGGGGTGCATAGTTCTGTCTGTGAGGGAGAGTTGGGAGTGTAGCAGATCTCTGGGCTGGTGGCTGGAGCCCTGCTCTGGGCTGGTGGCTTTGAATCTGCTGTTCCCTGGGACTTTTTCCAGGGAAAGACTGTGTGACCTGAGATCAGTCCCTTTTGCTTCTTTCCCTGTGGGGTTTCTCACAACTGAGAATCCCAGACTCTGCTCTTTTGGTGTCCACAGGAAGCCTGGGAAGGTGATCAGGACATGTAGGCATGTGACTCTGGTATAGTGATCAGTGCCTGCCCGGATCAGGGAACTCTTCCAGGTTTTAGTTGGGTGATGTGAGAGCAGACCAGATTGCTTCCTACACTGTGGCATTTGCTCTCACCTGGGAATCTCAATCCCTGGTGTTTTAGGGGCACAGAGTTCAGTCTCTTAGTCACTGTGGTGATACAGCTGTCCTGTTCCTCAGACAAAGTGTCCTCCCAGTGCTGCCATCTTGGATCTCCTAAAATTTCTGACAGATAATTTTATTAGCAATGATATTTGAGAAAGAAAATGATCAAGTTATTTATCACTATCTTGATAAATTGCTATCACAGAAATCAAGGAAAAAACTGTCTTTTCAAGATTCTGAACAATATTTTTTATATATGCCACAGAAAGTTTAAATTAAAGTGCATTATAAATGATATTATGTCAACATTAGAAAATTGCTCTTTAAAAGTTAGCCTTTGAAAAATAAAAGTTGTAGTCTCTAATGTTTTTGTAAATAAAAAGGAGTGTTCGACTATATTATGTTTTTATTATTTGACCTATAACTATTACTGCAGTATTACCTAACCTGTTATTACAAATTATAAGACACAGACACAGACACCTGTTAAATTTTAATATTGCCTTAATACCTTGAGCTGGGCTGGTATTTCTACCTATGCTTTCTCTATAACTTCACCATTCTTCTCCCAGCCCCTATCCAATGCCATCTGCCTTAACCATCCTTATTTGGGCTATGTTCCATCTATAATCTTCAGAATATTTGCTTTTATTTTTCATCTGAGCATTTCCATGCCATTATTGAAACCCTTCCTCCTGATCCATGTACTTCTTTCTCCATGCTAACCCACTGGTGCACTCCTCCAATCTCCTCTCTTCTCATCCATCTGTCCATTCCTATACTCAGATTTTCCTGTCCTCAAAGCCCAGGAACCTTAGCCATGCCTACCCATTTTGCCCTTCCCAGGTATAGACCATTTATTTAAACTATCAGTTATGTCTTAAGCAGATTTACACAACAAGGATAGTTGTATCTGGGGAGTAAACAGATCTTATGGGCCAGCATCAATACAATAGCCAAGAATTACTGTTTTCTGTCTTAATGAAAAAGCCATTTTTAAACAGTAAGAATAATTATGAAACAATTATAAAAAACAATATGAAAGACTATATATTATATCTAATATAAAATTATTTATAAATATTATATTTATATATTATACATAAATTATACAATATATAATGATATAAAAATATACAAATATTATATAAATTATATATGTCTACTTTAAATGTCTTTGACAACCTTGAAAAAACACCTAATATATGAGGGTCTAAAGTTTTGTAACTAAATTATTTTTATAGTGTGTATCTATCAACCTAAAAACATCTACCTTGACCTACATCTTTTTAAATACTAAGCAACTAAGTTAAGTGTAATACTATGACTCTCTGGTCTTCAACTCCATCAGAGGTTTGAGAAGGAATAAAATTAGTGACTTGAGTAATTAGGAAGTGCATTTTAGCAGCCTTCAAAAACTAAAAATTGACAGAGGCAGTTTTCTTCCTGAACTGCCACCCAAAACTCTCTCTAATATTGGAGTGCCATCTTCAGCCTTTTAGCCCAGTAAATTTGACAGATGTATATGTGAAGCTGGAACTATATAGGACTTGCTTACCCTGTCTAGGCAGAATTTGGCAGTTGAATTGGCCTGCATTTAAGTTTCCCCATTTTAGACAGAATTCTGTCTGTCATAGAAGCAAGGGCATTTTCTTTGCTCAGATAGCTGGTTTGTCACATTTGAAACAGTCTCCACATGGAGGTTCTTTTATGCTCATCATTTTTATTGAGGTAGGCTGGGTGTTGCCAGGAGATGACATATCTCATTGTCAAAGAATCCTTAAAATAATAAAAATATTTTAAGTGCCATATTCTGTATGTCTCTGGGGAATTTGAAGGTTTATCTGTCTTTATATACTTTATCTATCTACAGAATCATATATATCTGTTACACCTAAGATGCATATTTTTGTCTGTATATTAGACTAGTATCTGACATGATCATGAGTTGATTTACTAACAATTAACTTGCATTACCTAATATTCTAAACAGTTTACAATATCAGCTTTAAAAGTATTGGAAATAAACCTTAAATTTGTATCAATATACAAAAATTTACAACAATGCATAAAAATACTTATATTTGCATCAATATATACCAATAAGTTAAAAACAAGCTTATTTGAGAATAACAAATAAAGCCTTAATTATTCCTACAAAATATCCTTATATTCCCCTTTCTTTTCAACCCCATTCATGTTATCAAAGAAAGACAGAGAAAAAAGAAATCCCTGAGTCTAACCTTGTTTTCTCTCTGAGTAAGATCATTAATAACTTGTAACCATCTCCCAATGACAATAAACAGTCATAGTCCCAGAGAACAACCCAAACCTACCCAATACCCCTTAAAGGAATGGGACGTTGCTCCCATGGATTTGTTTCTTCTAGTTGATTTTCTGGACCTGAAGAAATCCTGTTTGGGATCCTCAAAGGAAACTGAGAAAGTTGGTCAAGCTAGCATTGATTTTGTGTTTCAGTTTCTGAGTGTTGAGAAATTCCAGGCTTAATAGAAGTCCTTTTTGGAACAATGTGAAATGCCGGATCAATTACTATTAGGAGCTTTCTTCAAACCTCTCTTCAGAGAAGGCTTTGATGAGGAAAAGCAACTGAAGCAGTTTAGGCTAGCACAAGCAAAATGCTGGAATATGTAAGATGCTGGAACAGATGTATCAGTGTCTCAGCATGTTGAAAGGATGCATCCTGTCAAGTTTGATGCTGCATCACTGGTGTCCAGTTCTTTTGTTCTGAAAAATATATAATTTATCACAAACAGTATACAGTTTAAAAATTGTAAATGTATAATAGGTTCAGAATGCACAGAGCAATTAATGATGGCTCTATGCTCTTTGTATGAGCAGAAGAAAGACAATTCTTTGTTTTCATTCATGCCATATGAAAGGATGGCATGTACATATATCATGGACATTCTGTAACCAACAAGAATTTTGGCTATGCATAGATATACATGTCTCAGTCCGTTTTAGAGCTATTCCAATATAGCAGGCTCAGCAATATACTTTATCATTATTATTGAACTAACAATCATTTTCATGTTGAAATTAAAACACAGTCATATTGATCTAAGTAGTCTCTATGGGCTCTTGGGTGTCTGTTTTATTAGGCCAAGCTACTACCTGTCTCCTGAGAGAAAGCCTCCCATTTAAAAAGACAAGCCAGATTTTTGGAACAACAAAAAAGATATTATCAAATTTTGTGGCAAAAATACTCAACAAAATACTTGCAAACCAAATACAAGCACACATCAAGGATATCATCCCCTATGACCAAGTAGGCTACATCACAGGTATGCAGGGGTGGTTCAATATATGGAAATCCATCAATGTAATCCACCATATTAACAAACTAAAAAAAAAAAAAAAACCAAAAAAAAAAAAAAAACAAATAATCTCCTTAGATGCTGAAAAGGCATTTGACAAAATCCAACATCCATTCATGTTTAAAGTATTGGAAAGATCAGAGATACAAGGCACATAACTAAACATGGTAAAGGCAATATACAGCAAGCCTATAGCCAACGTCAAACTAAACAGAGAGGAACTTAAAGCAATCCCACTGAAATCAGTGACAAAGCCAATGCTGCCCACTCTCTCAATATCTCTTCAACATAGAGCTGGAAGTCCTTGCTAGAACAATAAGACAGTTGAAGGAGATCGAGAGGATACAAATTGGAAAGGAAGAAGTCAAATTATCGCTATTTGCAAATGATATAATAGTATGCCTGAGTGGCCCCAAAAATTCTACCAGGGAACTCCTAAAAAATTAACTGAAAAAAAAATCAGTAGCCTTCCTGTATACAAAAGACAAAAATGCTGAGAAAGAAATAGGAAAACAACACCCTTCACAATAGCCACAAATGGCAAAAAGTACTTTGGTATAACCCTAACCAAGCAAGTCAAAGACTTCTATGAAAAAAATTTCAAGTCTCTGAAGAAAGAATTAGAAAAAGATATCAGAAGATAGACAGATCTCCCATGCCCATGGCTTGGCAGGATTAACATAGTAAAAATGGCCATCTTACCAAAAGCATTCTACAGATTCAATGCAATTCCCATCAAATTACCAACACAATTCTTACAGACCTTGAAAGAAAAGTTCTCAACTTCATATGGAATAACAAGAAGCCCAGAATTGCTAAAACAATCCTCTACAATAAAAGATCTTTCTGGAGATATCTCCATTGCTGATCTTAAGCTCTACTATAGAGCAACAGTAATAAAAACTGCATGGTACTGGCATAGAAACAGAATGGTGGATCAATGGAACCAAACAGAAGACCCAGAAATAAACCCACACACTTATGGACACCTGATCTTTGACAAAGATGCCAAAACCGTACAATGGAAAAAAAAATAGTACCTTCTTTTTGCTGGTCTAACTGGTCTAAAATGATATATACATATACATTTACATATCCAGATATCAAACTGGATATCTACAAATAGAAAAAATGCAAATATATCCATACTTATCACCCTGCACAAAACTAAAGTCCAAGTGTATCAAAGACCTCAACATAAAACCAGACAGATTAGAAGTTAGAAGGAAAAAGTGTTCCTTCCTGTTAGAAGGAAAAGTGGGCAAGACCCTAGAACTTATTGGTATAGGAGAAAATTTCCTGAGCAGAACACCAACAGCACAGGCTCTAAGAGTGACAATCAATAAATCGGACCTCATGATACTGAAAAGCTTCTGTAAAGCAAAGGGCACCGTCATCAAAATAAAACAACTGCCTAAAGATTGGGAAAGAATCTTCACCAACCCTTTATCTGACAGAGGACTAATATCCAGTATATATAAAGAACTAAAGAAGCTGAAAAGCAACAAACCAAGTAATCCAAATTAAAAATGAGAAACAGAGCTAAACACAGAATTCTCAACATAGAAATATCAAAAGGCAGAGAAACACTTAAAGAAATGCTCAACCTCATTAGCCAACCCTACCACTCCTAGGCATATATCCAAAAGAGGCTCAAGTACACAATAAGGACATTTGCTCAACCATGTTTGTAGCAGCTTTATTTGTAATTGCCAGAAGCTGGAAAGAACCCAGATGCACCTCAACTGAAGAATGGATACAGAAATTGTGGTACATCTATGCAGTGGAATATTACTCAGCAATGAAAAATAAGGAAATCATGAAATTTGCAGGTAAATGGTGAGACCTGGAGAGGATCATCCTGAGTGAGCTATCCCAGAAGCAGAAAGATTCACATGGTATATACTCACTCATATAGACATATAATATAGGATAAACCTACAAAATCTGTACATCTAAAGAAACTAATCAAGAGGGAGGACTCTGACTAAACTGCTCAATCCCCACCCCGAAAGGCAGAAAAGATAAACATCAGAAGAAGGAGAAGGTTACAAGTCAGGAGCCTGCCACAGAGGGCCTCTGAAAGGCTCTGGCCTTCAGATTATCAAAGCAGATGCTGAGACTTATGGCCAACTGTTGGGCAGAGTGTATGGAATCTTATGAAAGAAATGGGAAATAGTTAGATCTGGAGAGGACAGGAACTCCATAAGGAAAACAACAGAACTAGAAAATTTGAACACAGGCGTCTTTCCAGAGTCTCATACACCAACCAAGTCCCATGCATGGAGATAACCTAGAACCTCTGCACAGATGTAGCCCATGGCAGTTCAGTGTCCAAGTGGGTTCCATAGTAATGGAAAGAAGGACTGCCTCTGACATAAACCGATTGTCCTGCTCTTTGATCACCTCCATCTGAGGGGAGAGCAGCCTTCCCAGGCCACCGAAGATGACAATGCAGCCACTCCTGATGAGATTTGATAGACTAAGATCAGAAGAGAGGGGGACCTCCCCTATCAGTGGACTTGGGGAGGGTATAGCGGGTTTTTGTTGCTGCTGTTTGTTTGTTTGTTTGAACTATTTTAAATCCTCACTCTCCACTCAGGTACTGTTCAACTCTGTTGGTGGGTTCAGGAAGTTTGGCACCTGAACCAGGGACTTGGGATATGGGGAAGCAGTGAAGGATACCTTGGTGTTGGTGAGCTCAGATCATAAAAAGTTGCAGTGAGTAAAATCGGGACAAGGCAGTAGTGTCATTTTTTTGTGGTCTTTAATTAAAGATAGTCTGTTTATTTGGCATGAGACAAAGAAAGTGAAGCTTTCAGGGTCAGAGAGAAGGAGGAAAGCCAAACAGGAGGCTTTGAGACAAAATAGGATTAAATCATCTGCTTCTCCTGAAGAGTTTTATGTCTCTTCTGATGATGATAATTCTTTGTTAGGAGAAGGGGATGACTCAAATCCTGATGAGGTTGTAGAGCTGAGAGATATCCTCAGATTCAGGTTATGAGTGTTAAAAAACTTGAGCCTTGGCAAAAAGAAATTAAGAATTTGGAATGGTGTTTAGAGGAAATGAACAGAAAAGTTGGAGAATTAATGATTAGGGGAAATGAGGTTTAATTCTCCACTCCAACTCCATCATTGATTGCAGGCTTGGACCCTCCTCCAGGGACTGCTACAGTAGCATAGGCCCAAAAGACAAGGGGACCTTTTCCTTTGTTCACTGTACAGGCAATTGTATTCCCTTTGCAAGCTTCTTTAAAAGAAGCTAGGCAGAATGGAGAAGATATCACTGAGTTTTATGGCTTTTCAATTATGGAACAACCTGATAGGGTAAAAGGGTGGTGAGATTCCATGCTCTTTTTTCTTTTAAAAAATTAAAAGAATTAACTAAAAACTGCGTGCTCTCATTATGGTCCTACAGCACCCTTTACTGAAACTCTGTTAGAGTCCTTGTCTACTGAGGCTATCTGCCCAGGAGATGAAGCAATTAGCAAGAACATGTTTATCAGGAGGGGATCATTTATTATGGGAACCTTACAACCTGGAATACCTACCCCTTTTGCTATACCCAAAGATACTTTTAATATTATACTTGATATGGAGGATTGTTTTTATACTATTCCTCTTGCTCCCCACGATTGTAAGAGATTTGCTTTTAGCATGCAATCAGTAAAATTTAAAGAACATATGAAGGGTATCATTGGCTTGTATCTCCTCAAGGTATGGCAAATAGTCCAGCCTTATTTCAAAAATTTGTGGCTCAAGCTGTTTTTAATACTAGATAAGCATATTCTTCTGTGTATATTAGTCATTATATGGATGATATTTTATTGACAAAATGAAGGGATTTTATTAAGTGTTTTTGTACACTTACAACAAGCTTTGAAAGATCAAGGTTTAGTAGTTGCACCAGAAAAGGTGCAGAGTATTTGGGACATAAATTATACCCTCAGATTATTATGCCTCAGAAAATTCAATTAACGAAAAACAACCTAAAAACTTTAAATGATTTTCAAAAGTTTTTAGGTGATATTAATAGGCTTAGACCCCATTTGAAATTAACTACAGGAAAGCTGAAACCACTTCTTGACATTTTAAAAGGAGAGGCTGATCCTTTGTCAAAAAGGGAACTTACTAAAGAAGCTTGTGATGCTTTGCAAAAGATAGAATTAGATATTGAAAACAACATATTCAATATATAGATCATTCAAAAAATGGGGTGCATATATTTTGGTTACTGTTCATACTCCCATTGCTGTATTGTGGCAAGAAGAACCGTTATTATGGTTTCACTTGCCTGTGTCTCCTGTGAAAGTTCTACCACCATATTATGAAGCACTGGCTACTTTAGTTCAAATGGCTCACATAGAATCTCACAGGTATTTTGGTAGAGAGCCCTACTTAATTGGAGTTCCTTTTATCAAACAGCAAGTAGATTGGTTATTTCAAAATGTAGATTGTTAGGCCTTAGCTTTCGCTCATTATTTAGGACATATTGATAATCATTATTCAAAAGATAAATTACCTCAATTTGTTAACGGGAATGCTTTCATATTTCCTAAAATAATTAAACAAAAGCTATTACCTCAAGGTCCAACAGTATTCACAGATGGATATCCAAATGGAGAAGCTGTATATATAGTGCAGGGCCAAATTTTTGTTTTGCAAACATTGCCAGCCTCAGCTCAAGTTGTAGAATTGCAAGCTGTGGCTGTAGTCTTTAAATATATAGCTTTTACTTATTTTAACTTATACACTGATAGCCATTATATAGCTAAGGCTTTGTAAGTCCTAGAGACTGTAACATATGTTGATACAGATAATAAACATAAGATTTAGAGAGATACAACAAAGTATCCAGGGCCGTGTGCAGCCTTGTTTTGTAGGGCATATTAGAGCTCATTCATGGCTTCCTGGACCTCTAACTTTAGGGAATGATTTAGCAGATTAAGCCACAAATTTGCTTGAATTAACTCAAAAATCTCATGCCTTACATCATCAAAGTAGTCAGAGCTTAAGAAAACAATTTATATCACCAGAGAAGCCGCTTGACAAATTGTAGGATTATGTTCTTCTTGTCCTCAACATTTTAATGTACATCAATATGGTGCCAATCCTAGATGCTTGACTCCCAGTCATTTGTGGCAAATGGATGTAACTCATGTCCCAGAATTTGGGAAACTAAAATATGTTCATGTAACAACTGACACTTTTTCAGGATTTATCATGGCAACACCTTCAACAGGAGAAGCCAACAAACATGTTGTAAGTCATTGCTTAAAATGTTTTGCTATTGGTATTCCTTCCATTATAAAGACTGATAATGACTCGGTATACACCCGTCAAGCTTTTCCGCATTTTTGTGTGCAAATCAATGTAAGTCATAAAATGGACTCCAAATCTTAATCAAGCTCTCTTTATTTTAAATTTTTTGAATGTGGATCTACAAGGCCATTCTGCAGCTGATCCATTGTGGCATCCTAATACCAAAGATAAAAATGCCCAAGTAAAATGGAAAAATCCAATTACTGCCATATTGCAGTAATTGGATTAATATGACCTTATATTAATATGGGGAAAAGGGTATGTTTGTGTCTTTCTGCAGACACAGAAGGAGCCAGGTGGATCCCAGAAAGGCTGGTGCAATTTGCAGGAAATGTTCCCAGGAAGAGCATGTTCTGGTTGTAGACAGTCCTGAATTCTGTCCTGATGGTGAATGCACAGCTGTATTGAACTTATGCTCCTGACTCACCTTTGTTTCATTCTGCTCATGGGAGAAGATATGCAGATAAACCTTTTAGATACAATGTGACTGGACTTGATTAGTCTGATAATCAGAATTCTCAACAAAATTGGGAAGAATGGGAAAAAGGACTGACTATGGGACCTTGGTATGATTCTGGTTTTCAGCAGATCCAAACAAGCCTGCTTCAGAAACTCTTGGGAGGCCCTGTAACTGACTATGTATATTCTCCTTATGTTTTGTTTGGATATGTTAATAAGATTAAAACTTTAATATTCCTTGCCATTAATGTAAACGAACAAACTGTATTCCTAAGCTTTCAAATAGACAGCAAGTTCTGGTTGTTAGATAGCCTCTTATTAGGGTTCCCGTGAATGTTTCTCAGGCTTGGTATTCTGGTAAGTGATTATGAGTGCTAGAAACAGACATAAAAGAATGGTCGGATTAATTATTACAGGCATTATGGTCCTCATGGTCATCTTTTTAAGTCACTTTTATAGGACTGGGCTTATTATTCTTAGGAGCATGCTTCCTACAAGGGATAATTAAATCCATCATCAAGACCTTCTGGAAAGCTGGAGCTGATCTGCATAAGATTAAACTCCAGTGTCTACCCTAGCAAAGATTGGTAGCCAAATATGGATAAGATTTCTCTGAGGTGTATTCAACCTAAGACAGGGCATGAATGATGAAATTCATGTACCAATGATGGATAAGAATATATCTTACTAGAGAGACAACCTAAGACAGACACAATCTTCTGCTCCATAGCTCTTAAGTTATGGTCAATTTAAAAAAAAAAATAAAAAAGGGAGACCTGTGGAGAGCCGGTCCTTAAGTTGCTTTGTTATGTTTTTATCTTGGCCATTACCCTGACAAAGAAAGGAGGAAATTTCACCAAATTCCTTAAAAGCTTGTTCCAAATTCCTTAAAAGCTTGTCTGTGTGACCTTGGACCATAACTGCTTTAGGAAATTAGTTTTAGAATAAGACTTTATCTGCTATGGGGAGATAGTTTTTGAAATGTAAGTTGGGCATTTCCATGAACCTTTTCTTTTTGAAATGATGTGACTTGTCTTTGTTTTACCTATAAAAAATGAACCCTGGGATAAACCCATACTGCTTCAGTCATACTGACAGCCCTCTCAAGCCAGCCCATGTATAGTGTGTGTGTGTGTGTGTGTGTGTGTGTTTGTGTATGTATGTATGTATGTATGTGTTTAACTATTTCAAATCCTCACTCCCCATTCAGTTACTGTTCGACTCTGGCAGCAGGCTCTGGCATAAATCCTCATTCAGAAGAGTAATCAGCATAGACAGCAAAAGCAGGAGAAGAATGAAACAGGACGGGAACCTTTGACAGAGGGCCTCTGAAAGACTCTTCCCATCAGAATATTGAAACAGATGCTGAAACTCTTAGTCAAACTTTGGTCAGAGTACAGTGAATCATATTGAAGAAAGGGGAAATAGAAAGACCTGGAGAGGATAGGAGCTTCATAAGGAAACCAACAGAAGCCCAAATTCTGGGCTTAGGGGGGGCCTGCAGTAACTGATTAATCAACCAGGACCATGCTTGGACAGAATATAGACCCCCTGCTCAGATGCAGCCCATGTGCCGTTCAGTCTCCATGGGGCTCTCCTAATAAGAAACAGGGGCTGTCTCTGTCATGAACTTGGTAACCTGCCTGCTCTTTTATCACCTTTCCCTGGTGCGGCAGCCTTATTGAGCACAGAGGAAGAGGATCCAGAGAGTTCTGATAAGACCTAAGAGGCAGGGTCAGATAGTAGTATAGGAGGCCCTCCCCATCAGTGGACTATGGGAGAAAAATGGGGACGATAGAGAAAGGGAGGGTGAGATCCAAGGGATAGGAGGGAGGGGGTATAGCTGAGAGACCAAAAAGATTAAAAATTAGCAGCTATTATTAAAGGCTGAACTATGTGGGTGGAGAAGTCTGTTGATGCCCTGAGGGGAATGACTGCCTTACTGCATTCTTTCCCCACCTACTAGAGATAACAGTTGCTAGGAAACTGGCCCATCCCCCTAGGGAGGGACACCAGGTCATTATGGTGTGGGGACCTTCCTATAGCCAATCAATTCAAAATGTAGCACCTTGACCAATAGATGCTTGCCAGGCAGGAGCCCCTGCCTTGGGCGTGTTGGGATGGACCAGAATCTTTAAATCACCCAACTAACCTGGGGCGGCGCGCTCAGCTCCCACCACTTCGGCGGTGGGGCTGTGTAGCCCAAGCTGCAGCTTGTAATTTTTCAATAAAAAGACCCTCATGTGTTTTGCAACGGAGTTGATTCCTGGAGATCTTTTGGGGGCTTGCGAACTGGGTATAACATAGCCATGATACAAAATGAATAAATTGTAATTAATAATAGTAATAATAATAAATTCCCCTCAAAGGTATTTTCATTGTTTCCATTAACCTATGCTTTAATCAGTGCATGCGCTTTCCCCTACCTATTATGCCCATTCAACTTAAACCCTTATTATCCTCAATCCTTTGTTCTTTAATAGCACTTATTTTCAATTACCCCCCTCTTAATATATTTTTATTTTGATGACAGCATCATAGTTGTAAAAGTAGCTTCTTCATGTACAGTTCATTTGGATTAAATCTTACTCTGACCCCTCTGCTCCCCATCTCCATCACCACATTACCTGATTTCACTGTCTTTTCCTTAGCATTTCTGTTTAGTTTATTTCACCTATATTCCATTGCCTAACTTCCATAAATGTACTCCATCAACTAACAGCCCATTTCTAGATTTCTAGCTGCCACTTGTACCCAGGATGTATACATTAAAATATTAACATTAAGATTCACCATCTGAGAGGAAACATGAAGCACTTTTCTCTTTGAGCAGGGGTAAACATAACTTTTTTTTTTCTGTTTTCATTGATGTACTTGTAAATTTCATCTTTGATTGTAAAAATATCTTTACAATGAAGTAATATTTAATAGTGCACATGTACCACATTTTCATATCCATTTTTGGTTGAGAGGTATCATGGTTGAACAGAATAGCAATAAATGAGGATGTATAGGTATCTCCGTGGTAAGATATAAAGTCTTTAGTGTATAATCTTGTGTTATACCCAGTTTGCAAGCCCCCAAAAGATCTAAGGAATTGACTCCATTGCAAAACACATGAGGGTCTTTTTATTGTAAATTACAAGCTGCAGCTTGGGCCCACAACACCCACCGTTGAAGCGGTGGGAGCTAAGCGCGCTGTACCCAGGTTAGTTGGGTGATATATAGATTCTGGTCCCTCCCAGCACGCCCAAGGCAGGGGCAATTCCTGCCTGGCAAGCATCTATTGGTCAAAATGCTACATTTTGAATTGATTAGCTATAGGAAGGTCCCCACACCATAATGACCTGGTGTCCCTCCCTAGGGGGATGGGCCAGTTTCCTAGCAACTGTTATCTCTAGTAGGTGGGAAAAGAATGCAGTAAGGCAGTCCTTCCCTTCAGGGCATTACTAGACTTCTCCACTCACAATGTTCAGCCCTTAATAATAGCTGCTAATTTTTAATCTTTCTGGTCTCTCATTTGGTCATATGGGAAATTTATTCATAAATTTTGATATTTTAGTATTTGTTTTAATTGTATATGTATGTGTGTTACTGATGTATCTATGTGGTCCAAGATCATGCAGGAGCCTGCAGAAATCAGAAAAGGAGTTACAAACTTTGCAAGCACATTTGCAGGTGGTTATGAGTCACTATGTAGGTTCAGGGAATTGAACCTAAATCTTCCATAAGAGCAGTAAGCACTCTTAAGTACTGAATCTTCTTTCCATCTCCTATTGCATGATTTTTGAGAACCCTCCATATTGATTTTCCAAAGTATTTATTAGATTACACTCCAATCAACAGTATACAGTGATTACTGTTTCGACACATCCAAGCCAGTATTAGTAGTCATTTGTCATTCTGAAGATGACTGTTCTGATGATGTAAGTGAGAATTTCTATGTAATTTTAATCTGAATCTCTCTAATCCCTGTGGTTTGACGAATATGTTTTAAACTGTTTTCAAGCACATGGTACTATTTGTAAGAACTTCTGTTCACTACCTGTGCCTATGAGTTAAAATTTGATTTTTACTTTTCCTCTAACAGCTTTCAGGTCCTATGTTGAAGTACTTGATATATTTGGAGTTGAGTTTTGTAGAATGTGAGAGATATGGTACTGTTCGCATTTTTTTATATGTTGAAATCCAGGAGTTTTGATGCTGTTTGATGAAGATGTTGTCTTCTGTCAACCTGCTATATCTTTGTTTTGCTTTCTTAAGACAGGTATCACTTTTTAACCTGAATGTACTGAACTAGCTCTACAGACTAGGCTTTCATTGAACTCACGGAGATCTGCTTGTCTCTGCCTTCTATTCTGCCCAGTTCACGAACCCCAAAAGACCAGGAATAACTAGAATCCACTGTAAATACATGAGGTTCTTTTTATTGTAGCTTACAAGCTGCAGCTTGTGCCCACACAACCCCATCGCCAAAGTGGTGGGAGCCGAGTGTGCCATGCCCAGGTTAGTTGGGTGATATATAGATTCTGGTCCCTCCCAGCATGCCCAAGGCAGGGGCAATTCCTGCCTGGCAAGCATCTATTGGTCAAAATGCTACATTTTGAATTGATTGGCTATAGGAAGGTCCCCAGACCATAATGACCTGGTGTCCCTCCCTAGGTGGAATGGGCCAGTTTCCTAGCAACTGTTATCTCTTTAGTGGGTGGGGAAAGAATGCTGTAAGGCAGTCCTTTCCCTCAGGGCATTACTAGACTTCTCCACCCACCTAGTTCAGGCCTTAATTAATAATAGTTACTAATTTTTAATTTTTTTGGTCTCTCACTTCCAAGTGATGGGATTAAAGATATACACTACCACGGGCCAGCTCAACCTTTATTTTTTTTCTCCAGTTAGGTCCTGGAAGCTTGAATGGGACAGCCAAAATGAAGATATGCACACAGAAAGACTGAGAAGAGATGATATGTGCTTGCTCTGATGTAGAGTACTTACAACACTACTTGGAAACTAAGTAATTTTTTTATATACAACATAAGAACAAGTTTTCTAATCTCTTTAGTAGGTCTCTATAGGGGAACAATCTTCGGTTGTAGTCCTGTGGGAGGGTGCCAATCATTATTAAACACTCATATTTGAATCACAGGAAGTCTTGCCACTTCCTTGGCTCTGATCCTGGGAATGGTCTGTTACTACAATCATTCTGAGTAACTAAGGTTTCTTGACATGATTTTTATCCTTTCAACCATAAGCATTCATTCAGGATTTTATCTGCTCCTGACACCAACTTGTGTTTTTGGAACCTTTGGCAAATTAGATGTGATGATACCTTCTATGAAATGTTTTTGTTCAGGGTTGCTTTGAAATTTCTTTCTCAGTGTGTTTCCATATATTTTGAGATTATTTTTATTTTTGTTTGTTTTTCCTGTGTTGGTCAAGAGTTCTTAGTATTTTGATTGGAATTGCACTGAATCCATTGATTATTTTTGGTATGATGGCCATTTTCAAAGTATTTACTCTTCCAGTGTACAGGAATGGAAATTATTCCCATATCGGTATCTTTTTTTTTTCAGTTTATTTAACAATTGTCTTAAAATTTTCTTTTTGGAGATTTTTCTCTCATTCCCTCATGTAGGCATGAATTAAAAAAAAAAGCTAAGAAATTTTTGGGAAAAGTTTGCTGGAATGTATAAAACAATAAATAACCAAAATGACAAATTCAGCAGGTAAATTTTAGTTTTACAGCCAATATAAAATTTTCTAAGGCTCAAATTATGTTACAAAACCACAAACATTTTTATACAGTTGATGGTTACCATTAAACAAAATTCTTAATAATTGAAAAGAATAAAATGTGAGGAAATAAAATATATAACTACAATCGAAGCATACATAGTGTACAACATTATTCATAGTATCACAGAGAAACATCAGTAATAAGAAATGAAAAAAGTATATTCTAAAAAAACCAGAAAATAATAAACTATATATATGATTTACATATCATATAAATAATAAATATATATAAAATAATAAACTATATAAATAAAATAATAAACTATATAAATAAAATTATATATATATATTTACATATCAGCAATCACCCTTACGATGAATGGATAATTTTTCCACTGAAAATATCAAGAGAATATTGAGATAAAAATGGAAATAGGTTTGTTGAAAATCTTGTTGATTTTCTCAAAGAACTAGCTCTTGGTAGGGTTGATTCTTTTTATTGTTCTCTTTGTTTCTAATTTATTGATTTTAGCCATGAATTTAAATATTTCTCGATGTCTACTCCTCTTCAGTGTGTCTTGAGGTTTCAGATGATCCATTTAGTTGCTTGTATGAGATGTTTCAAATTTCTTTATGAAGGCACTTAGTGCTATGAACATTCCTCTTAGCACTGCTTTCATTGTGTCTCATAAGTTTTGTGTATGTTGTGCCTTCTATTTCATTGAATTCTAGGAAACCTTTAATTTCTTTATTTATTTCTTCCTTGACACAGCTGTCATTGAGTAGAGTGTTGTTCAGTTTCTGTGTGTGTAGGCTTTTTGCTATTTCTGTTGTTTTTGAGGTCCAGTTTTAGTTCATGTTGGTTTGAAAAGGTACAAGGGATTATTTCAATCTTCTTGTATCTGTAGAGGCTTGCTTTGTGACCAACTATATGGTCTATT
The DNA here is from genome assembly GCF_030254825.1 of Meriones unguiculatus. NCBI lineage: Eukaryota > Metazoa > Chordata > Mammalia > Rodentia > Muridae > Meriones > Meriones unguiculatus. The sequence continues at coordinate 86,645,882 of NC_083369.1, read as the reverse complement.
TTGGAGAAGGTTCCATGAGTTGCTGAGAAGAAGGTAAATTCTTAAATGTTTGGGTGAAAAGTTCTTTAAATGTCTGTTAGGTCCATTTGATTAATGACATCTATTAGTGTCATTATATTTTTGTTTGTTTTGTTTTGTTTCTGTTTTGGTGACTTTTTCTTAGATGAGAGTGTTGTGTTGAAGTCTCCCAATATTAATGTGTGAGGATCTATGTGGGGTTTAAGTTATATTAATGTTTCTTTTACAAATGTGGGTGCATATGTATTTGAGGCATAGATGTTCACAATTGAAAAGTCTTCTTGCTGAAATTTTCTTCCCATGAATATGAAGTATGCATCATCTGCATCTCTTTTGACTAAATTTCATTGAAAGTGTTTTTTTTTTTGCTCAAGTGTAGAAAAATGCAAATAGACCCATATCTTTCACCCTGAACAAAATTAAAGTCCAAGTAGATCAAAGATCTTAACATAAAAACAGATACAATAAATCTGTTGAAAGAAAAAATGGAGAAGAACATTTAACTCATTAACATAGGACACAACTTCCTGACAGAACACCAACAGCTCAGACTCTACGATCTATAATTAATAAATGGGACCTTGTGAAACTGAAAAGTTTCTTCAAAGCAAAGGAAACTGTCAACAGAACAAAACAACAGCCTACAGACTGGGAAAAGATCTTAACCACCTCTACCTCTGATAGAGGGCTAATATTCAGAATATATAAAGAACTCAAGAAATTAGACACCAACAAACCAAATAAGCCAATCAAAAATGGGGTATAGAGCTTAACAGAGAATTCTCAACAGACGAATATCAAATGGCAGAGAAACACTTAAGAAATGCTCAACGTCCTTCAGGGATATGCAAATCAAAACAATACTGAAATTCCATCTTACACCTATCAGAATGGCTAAGATCAAACACTCAAGTAGCAACAAATTCTGGAGAGGATGTGGAGAAAGGGAAACCTTCCTCTGTTACTGGTGGGAGTGCAAACTTGGTAATCACTTTGGAAATCACTCTGGCACTTTCTTAACGAATTAGGAATAACATTACCTCAAGATCTAGCTACACTATGGCTGTGTATATACTCAAAAGATGCTCTACCACTCAACAAGGATATGTGCTCAACACTGTTCATAGCAGCTTTATTTGTAACAGGCAGAATCTGGAAACAACCTAGATATCTCTCAACGGAGGAATGGATGCAGAAATTGTGGCACATTTATACAACGGAATACTACTCAGCATTTAAAAACAAGGAACGCATGAAATTTGCAGGCAAATGAATAGAACTAGAAAAGAACATCCTGAGTTAAGTAAACCTAGAAACAGAAAGACAAGCATAGTATACACTCACTTCTAAATGGATATTAGCAGTATAATATAGCATAGCCATATTAAAATCTACAGATCTAAAGAAGCTAAACACTAGGGAGGACCCAAGGGAGGATGCTTAAATCTCATTCAGAATGTCAAACTGGATAGACACCAGAACAGGTGGAAGAGAGTAAATGGCTCCAATCAACAGGGTTCAAAGCAGATGCTGAGACTCACAGCCAAACTTTGGGCAAAGTGCTGGAAGCCTTATGGAAGAGGGGGAGGAAAGAAGAATATGGGGCTGGGGAAGAGGCACCGGAGCCCCACAAGGATTGAGCCGAGGGTTCCTGCAGAGACTGTTGTACCAACCAAGGACTATGCATGGAGAGGACCTAGACTCCCTGCTCAGATGCAGCCTTTTGCCAGCTCAGTCTCCATGTGGGTACCCAAGTAAGGGGAGCAGGGACTGCCTCTGAACTCAATTGCTTGCTCTTTAATCACTTGCCCCTTTTGACGTGGTCTCTCAAGGCCACAGAGAAAAAGGATCCATACAGTCCTGAAAAGACTTGATAAGCTATGGGCAGATGGCAAAGAACGAGAACTCACTCTCTCTGTGGACAAGGAGAAGGGGATAAATGGAACAGGAAGGGAGGTGGCACTGGGAGTGATTGAGGGAGAGTGCTTCAATCTGTATATATAATGAATAAATTGTGAAAAAAATTAAAAAAGAAAAATAATGGAAGTATGTGTACTTAATATGAGCAAAGCCCTAGGCTCAATCATTCGTCTTTTCAAAAAGTAGAGAGAGAGATAGTAATATCTAATGAATAAACATATAATAATATCCAATCTTATAAGCTATGTGAGGTAACATCACTTCATGAATATACATCTCTATCTCTATCTCTATATATCTATATTTATATCTATCTATATCTCTCTATATATACACACACACACATAAATACATGTGTGCATAGAAATGATATTCTATGGAAATAAAAAGTAGTTATAGCAACAATTATTTCAGAAAGAATGTTTATTTTAGGTTGCATTATTAAACCATTGTATATTTCTATAATGTCACCCAAGCAAAATGGATCAAAATGGACTGTTCACATTCTTGTCAAGTTATTTATTCATATGATGGTTTTAAAAAGCAGGAATTTTTTTTCTATATATAATAATGTTTTATTTTTAAGTGGAAGTAAAAGTCTTAGTAATTCAAGAATGCAATTCAAATTAAAATATATACTTCTTATTCAATTGAGAAAAATGGTAATTGTGTGTAGTTATAGGGTAAACTATAATTTTTATGTACTTGAAAAATATCAGTCTTTCCACAGATTTGCTGAACTATTGTTCAATATTAATGATTATATCTTTGTAACTCGTTGAAGTTTTTTTAATGCCATTTATCAGTAGATATTTGAGCTATACTAGATAAGGAAATTAACAACACTGTTACACTTTGTGACCTCAGGGCAACATTTTAAAATGCATGATCAGATTCTAGGTGTCATTACTTTAGTGTGCTATGGTTTCATGATATGTGTGACATTGACTTCTTAACAATTCTAATGAAAACACCAATTTTAGCATGCAAACTCACATTGTTTTTACAAAACACTTACACTATACAGAACATATAGAGGACCTTGGTATTTCAAACTGTGTGTATATCATAATAAAACCTGACAATACTAGAGACCCATAGTAGCAATCTTCTCAAAAGTATGACAATGCTGTTAAGTGAATACATAGTGTGGAAAATTTTTCTCCAGTATTACCAGGATGCATTTAATGAAAATTGAAATAATAATTGTGTTTATATTTAACAAAAAGTCCAATAATAAATGACAGGAACACGTATTTATCAACATCTTAAAGTTATCTGTCTAGTCAGAAAGTGATACACAGTATGAGTTTACAACATGTTCACTACTAGCTTCTTTAGTACAGATGAACTAGAAATGGGAAGTTGCATAGTGATTTTATTAGAAATAGTTACATTGTATCAAGAAAGGGTAGTTGGCTAACTTAATTTTAACTTAAAGGGTATGTAGGACAATAAAACCTAGTTTCCAGTAATTAAATTTATTATTATAATTAATTAACTGTAGATATGATATCATCAGAAAAGTTCAGTTACTGGAATTATTCACTGCTTAAAAACATTCAATATTTATCAACATTAAAATAAATTTGTATCTTCAGAAAAACTGAAGATAATTCAAAATGGATTCAGAAAATGCATATCAAATTTTAGAATAGCTGAATCATGAGTCCAGCAGTTTAAAGTGAATTTAAATAATGTATTTGAAATTCTGACAGAGGATGCTATGTAGTTACATACAGTCTTTCTTTGACATGAAAGAATTTAAAAATACTGAACTAGAAGATCATTATTTGAATAAAATACATAATCCATTGAGACATTAAAATTGTGAATGATATCATGTGAATTTCTTTTTTTAATTTTTTATTTAACTTTTATTAATTACACTTTATTCATTTTGTATCCCCCCATAAGCCCCTCCCTCCTCCCCTCCCGGTCCACCCCTCCCCCCTTTCTGCATGCATGCCCCTCCCCAAGTCCACTGATAGGGGAGGTCCTCCTCTCTTTCTTTCTGATCTTAGTCCATCAGTTCTCATCAGAAGTGGCTGCATTGTCAGGCTCTAGGTTATCTCCATGAATAGTCCTTGGTTGGAGTATGAGTCTCTGGGAAGTTCCCTGTGTTCAAATTTTCTTGTTCTGTTGCTCTCCTTGTAGAGACCCTGTCCTCTCCAGCTCTTATTATTTCCCACTTTTTACCTAAAATTCCATTCACTCTGCCCATCCGTTGGCCATCAGGCTCAGCATCTGTTTTCACAGTCTGCATGGCAGAGGCTTTCAGAGGCCCTCTGTGTCAGGTTCCGAGGTTGTTTCCTGTTTTCTTCTTGTTCTGATGTCCATCCTCTTTGCCTTTCAGGATGGGGATTGAGCGGTTTTTTTTCTTTAAGAATTAATGAAGCTCTGTGTTATTGTTTGCTATTATGTTGTGGGTAGTTTTTCCTCTACTCCTTTGCTCCCAGAATAACAACTCATGAGATTCAAAGTAATTATTTACAAATACCTAGAACATATAACTAGGCTCTTCTCTGACTAGCCAATACCTGAAAATAACCCATTATACTCATTTACATATTTACATGTGGCTGGTTACCTGAGCTCAGGCACCATACATTCATCTTCTTCACATCTTGGTTGCTGAAACTTCCCACTGTTGTCCCTATTGCAGAATTCCTTCTACATGTCAAAAGTCCCTCCTATTTCCTGCCTCAACCATAGGCCATAGGTATTTTAATTGACAGGTATTGCTTTCATACAATACACACGAGATTCCTTCTACAGCTCTGTGAAATAATATATAATATCATAATTAATATAATATTTAACTTTTTTAGACAAAATACTAATGCTCATATGGAAATATTCTAAGAATATGAGCTATGCCATATAGTAACAAGAAATTTGAAATTCTTGGTATACTAACTTATTGGTAAAGTTGTTTTATAGATTGAATCTTACTATGCAAATTCTGAGTAAAAGGGAGTGTATGCTGTTACTCTGAGTGACCATACATAACTCAAATAAAAGCACTCTGTTAAGGAGTGTGTTATCTCCTTAAGATAAGACAGAGAACCCTTCCATTTTTCCATCCTAAAAAGTGTATAATAAAACTGTAACATTGATAGAGTATAAAATTTATAAAAATAGTATTTCAAATCCTATTTTCTCAAAAGTTGCAATGAACTTGGCATTCTGAGGATGTAACAGAAAAAAAATTAGACTCTCTAAAAATATCACTAATTGGAAATTTTCTTAAGGTATATTCTTTTAAAATATTGAGAAATTTCATGCATTTCATGTATGTGTGATCATTGTAAATATTTGTTTATGCTAGTCAAAGATAGATAATTTTCAAGACAAAATTTCTGACTGAATAAAAACTATTGGATTTGTAATAATTGTAAAAAATTAAAACTAAGAAAATAGAAGTTGTATTAGTTCATAAGTGCTACTTCCAACAGTTAAGTTGTTGTTTTATGTCATCATTATATAGCTTTTTCAATCCCACTGAAGATTAATCCTTATCCTTTATTTTATCTTCTTGTTTTAGAGCTTGAAATATTGTACTCTGATAACTGTTCTGGATGAAAATTATATCTGCACCATGGTGAGAAATGTGGTCCAAGTTAAATTAATATTTCTAGCAAATACAGAAACACACTTTTCAAAAGATATTTCAGTAAAATTGCATCACAAAATGATGCATTTTCTAAGTACTGTAGAACAATTTGTATTCCAGTCATTTTCCATCCCATTAAACTTTATTGCTGCCAAGAAAATGGTTGAGCAAAATTCCTTGTTGTATAGTTGGGTATATTTCTGATACATGCCAAATAGTAGTATAGCTAGATCTTGAGGTTGCACTATTCCTAATTTTCTGAGAAAGCACCAGATTCATTTTCAAAGTGGTTATACAAGTTTACATTCCTACCAGCAATGGAGGAGGGGTCCCTTTTCTCCACATCTTCTCCAGCATGTGTTGTCATTTGAGTTTTTGATCTTACACTTTCTGGAGGATGTAAGGCAAAACCTCAGGGTAGTTCTGATTTGCAATTCCCTGATGACAAAAGACAAACATTTATTTAGCTCTGTACCCCATTTTTACAATTTATATATTTTTTATTAATTATAGTTTAGTAAAAATGTATCCTAGCTGTAGCTCCCTTCATTTTTCCCTCCCAATTTCAACCTCCCTCCCTCATCTCTTCCTATGCCCATCCCCAAGTCCAATAATAGGGGAGGTTATCTACCCCTTCCCCTGATCCTAGCTTATCAGTTCTCATCAGGATTGGCTGCATTATCTTCTTCTGTAGCCTGATAAAGCTGTTCCCCCTTCAGGGGGAGGTGATCAAAGAGCCAGCCACTGAGTTTCATGTCCAAGATAGTCCCTGTTCCCCTTACTAGAGAACTCACCTGGAGACTTAGCTGCAATGGGCTACATCTGTGCAGGTGTTCTAGGTTATCTCTGTGCATGGTCCTTGGTTAGAGTATCAGTCTCAGAAAAGTCTGCTGTGCTCAGAATTTTGGGTTCTGTTACTTCCTTTGTGGAAATCTGTCCATTTATATGTTTCTATCTCCTCCTTCTTTCATAAGATTTCCTGCACTCTACCCAAAGTATGGCTATGAGCCTTAGCATCTGTTTTGATACCCTGCTGGGTAGAGTCTTTCAGAGGCCCTCTGTGGTAGGCTCCTGTCTTGTTCCCTGTTTTTTTTTTCCTCCTCTAATGTTTGTCCTGTTTGCCTTTCTGAATGAGTATTGATCATTTTACCCAATGTCTTCCTTCTTGCTTAGCTTCTTTACATGTACAGGTTTATTATGTTTGTCCTATATTATGTGTCTAATATCCACTTAAAAATGAGTATATACCATGTGTGTCTTCTGCTTCTGGGTTACCTCACTGAGGATCCTCTTTTCTAGTTCCCACCATTTTCATGCAAATTTCATGATTTCCTTGTTTTTAATTGATGAGTGGTATTCCATTGTGTAAATGTACTACAAATTCTGTATCCATTCCTCAGTTCAGGGAGATCTACGTTGTTTCCAGATCCTGGCTATCATGAATAAAGTTGCTACAAAAATGGTTGAGCACATGTCCTATGTGCATGATTGAGCATTTTTGGATATATGCCTAGGAGTCGTATAGCTGGATCTTGAGGTAGCATTATTCCTTATTTTCTGAGAAAGCTCCAGATTGATTTCTAAAGTGGTTGTACAAGTTTACATTCCTACCAGAAATGGACGAGGGTTCCCTTTCCCTACATCTTCTCTGGCATGTATTATCACTTGAGTGTTTGATCTAAGCCATTCTGAAGGGTGTTTGGCGAAATCTCAGGGTCATTTTGATTTGCAATTCCCTGATAACTAATGTTGTTGAACATTTTTTTAAGAGTTTCTCTGCCATTCAATATTCCTCTGCTGAGAATTCTATGTTTAGTTTTGTACCCTGTTTTTGACTGGATTACTTGTTTTGTTGGTGTTTAACTTCTTTGTTTATATATTCTGGGTATTAGCCCTCTGTCAGATGTAGGGTTGGTAAAGATCCTTTCCCAGTCCATAGGCTGTCATTCTGTTCATATGAGAGTGTCTTTTGCTTTACAGAAGGTTTTCAGTTTCATGGGTTCCCATTTATTGATTGTAAATTTTAGTTTTGCTTTTTTCTTTTTTTTAGAAGCTGTGCTGTTGGTGATCTGTTCAGGAAGTTGTATGTTGTGCCAATGAGTTCCAACCCTCAGCTAAGGAATGAATACAGAAATTGTGGTATATTTACACAATGGAATACTACTCAGGTATTAAAAACAACTAAATCATGAAAATTATAGGCAAATGAATGAAACTAGAAAAGACCATTCCTACTGAGGTAACTCAAAGGCAGAAAGACACACCTAGTATATACTCACTTATAAGTGGATAGTAGACATACAATATAGTATAAACTTATTAAAATCTGTACTCCGAAAGAAACTGAACAAGAAGGAAGACCCTAGGGAAGATGTCAAACCTTCATTCAAAAAAGCAAACAAGATAGACATTGGAAGTGGGAGAAAACAGAGAACAGGATAGGAACCTACCACAGAGTGCCTCTAAAAGATTCTACCCAGCAGTGTATTGAAGCAGATGCTGAGACTAATAGGCAAAGTTTGGTCAGAGTAGAAGTAATCTTATGAAAGAAGGGGGACATAGAAAGATCTGGAGGGGACAAGAATGCCACAGGAGACCAAGTATGTATGTATGTATGTATCTATCTATCTACCTATTATCTATCTATCTATCTCTCTATATATAGACTAAGGGGTCTTTGCAGAGACCAACACTCCAACTAAATACCATTTATGGAAATAACCTAGAAACCCTGCTCAGATGTAACTGATGGAAGCTCAGTATCCATCCCTATTAGGTGGAGAAAGGGATGTTTGTGAAATGAACTCAGTGGCCAGATCTTTGATCACCTTGCTATGGGTGTTGCAGCATTCCCAGGCCACAAAGGACCACAATGATTCTGGTACTGATGAGAACTGATAGGCTAGGGTCAGATAGAAGGGGAGGAGACCTCCCTTATTAATGAACTAGGGGAGGGGCATAAGGGGAGATGAGTGAGGAATGGTAACATTAGGAGATGAGGCAGTGGACTTTAGCTTGGATATAAAGTGAATAAAGCATAATAAATAAATAGATAGACAGACAGACCAACAGAAAGATAGATAGATAGATAGATAGATAGATAGATAGATAGATAGATAGATAGATGGCTAGATAAAATATTAAACTACATAAAAAACCCTTCATGATATTTTCTTCAAATGAAATAGAACTAGATGAAAGAAACATTCTGAAAAAAGAATAATAAGCACATTCTCTTGTAGGATATGATTTTTTTATTAATTACATTTGATTTATTTTATATCCCAGCTGTAGCCCTCTCCCTCATTTACTCCCAATCCCACCCTCCCTTCTTCATCTCCTCCCTGCCACTCTCTAAGTCCTCTGATAGGGGAGGTCCTCCTCCCCTTCCATCTGACCCTAACTTCTCAGGTCTCATCAGGACTGGCTACAATGTCCTTTCCTGTGGCCTAGCAAGGCTGCTCCTCCATTGGGGGGAGGGGTGTCAAAGAGCCAGCCACTGAGGTAATGTCAAAGACAGTCCCTATTCCCCTTACTAGAATACCCGCTTGGATACAGAGCTTCCATGGGCTACATCCAAGCAAGGGTTCTAAGTTTTATCCATGCATGGTCCTTGATTGGACATTCAGTCTCAGAAAAGACCTCTGTGCCCAGATATATTTGTCTTTGTGGAGATCCTGTCCTCTCCAGGTCATATTAACTCCCTCTTCTTTCATATGATTCTCTGCATTCTGCCCAAGGTTTGATACACTGCTTTGATACACTGCTAGGTAGAGTCTTTCAAAGGCCCTCTATGGTAGGCTCTTGTCCTGTTTCTTGTTTTCTCCTACTTCCAGTCCATCCAATTTGCTTTGTAAGTGAAGATTGATCATCTTATCCAAGGTTCTCTTTCTTATTTAGCTTTTTTAGGGCTACAGATTTTAGTATGTTTATCCTACCTTCAGGTCTATCAATCATCCACTTATAAGTGAGTATGTACCATGTGTGTCTTTCTGCTTCTGGGTTGCCTCACTCAGAATGATCTTTTCTAGTTCCCACCATTTGCTTGCAAATATAATGATTTCCATGTTAATTATTTAATTTATTTATTTATTTTTGTTGTTGTTGACCAAGATGCCAAAACCATACAATGGAAAAAAGATATCATCTTCATCAAATGATGCTGGTCTAACTGGATGTCTACATGTAGAAAAATGCAAATAGACCCATAATTATCATCATGCACAAAACTAAAATCCAAGTGTATCAAAGACCTCAATATAAAAACAAATACACTGAACCTGTTAGAAGAAAAACTGGGGAAGAACCTTGAACTCATTGGCACAGGAGACAGATTCTGCACAGAACACAAACAGCACAGGCTCTAAGCTCAAAAATCAATAAATGGGACCTCATGAAACTGAAAAGCTTCTGTAAAGCAAAGGATACTGTTATCAGAAGAAAAATACAGCCTACAGATTGGAAAAGGATCTTCACCAACCCTTTATCTGAAAGAGGGCTAATATCCAGAATATATAAAGAACTAAAGAATTTAAAAAGCATCAAATTGAGTAATCCAAATAAAAAATAGAATACAGAGCTAAACAGAGAATTATCTGTAGAGGAATATAGAATGGCAGAGAAACACTTAAAGAAATGCTCATTGTCAGGGCAATGCAAATCAAAACAACCCTGACATTTCACCGTACAATCATCAAAATAGCTAACATCAAAATCTCAAGTGACAACACATGCTGGAGAGGATGTGGAGAAAGGGGAACCCTCTTCCATTGCTGGTGGGAATGTAAACTTGTAAAATCACTTTGGAAATCAACCTGATGCTTTATCAGACAATTAGCAATACTGCTTCCTCAAGATCCAGCTACACTACTCCTAGGCATATATCCAAAATATGCGCAAGTACACAACAAGGACATTTTTTCAACCATGTTTGTAGCAGCGTTATTCTTAATAGCCAGAACCTGGAAAAAAAAAAAAAAAAAACAGATATCCCTCAGTTGGGGAATGGATACAGAAATTGTGTTCAATTTAGACAAAATACTTTTTTAAATGTAAGGACAAATAATAAAAATATATAAATATCCATTGAATAATATTAGAAATTGCATTTCATGTTATGTTAGGAATACGAAGTTTTTAGATATAGAGCAATTGTTAATGCAGACAAATTATAAATAGATAAATGATAAATGTTTTAATTTATTATTGACAATGTCAATTCACTGAAAATTTTGTAGGCATTTGCTGATAATTATTTCTCAACTTTTTGTTATTCATGATGAGCTACATTGGAAAGATCTGTAATGTCAAATATCTCATAAGATATGTTGACTGGGAGTAGATTTGATACAGAAAGGCAAAAGGGATAGACATTGGAACTGAAAGAAATAGGGAACAGAACAGGAGCCTACCACTGAGGACCTCTGAGATATTCTCCTTATTTCCTTATCTGAGGAGAGGAGAGGAGAGGAGAGGAGAGGAGAGGAGAGGAGAGGAGAGGAGAGGGAGAGGAGAGGGAGAGGAGAGGGAGAGGAGAGGGAGAGGAGAGGGAGAGGAGAGGGAGAGGAGAGGGAGAGGAGAGGGAGAGGAGAGGGAGAGGAGAGGGAGAGGAGAGGGAGAGGAGAGGGAGAGGAGAGGGAGAGGAGAGGGAGAGGAGAGGGAGAGGAGAGGGAGAGGAGAGGGAGAGGAGAGGGAGAGGAGAGGGAGAGGAGAGGGAGAGGAGAGGGAGAGGAGAGGGAGAGGAGAGGGAGAGGAGAGGGAGAGGAGAGGGAGAGGAGAGGGAGAGGAGAGGGAGAGGAGAGGGAGAGGAGAGGGAGAGGAGAGGGAGAGGAGAGGGAGAGGAGAGGGAGAGGAGAGGGAGAGGAGAGGGAGAGGAGAGGGAGAGGAGAGGGGGAGGAGAGGAGAGGGAGAGGGGAGGGGAGGGGAGGGGAGGGGAGGGGAGGGGAGGGGAGGGGAGGGGAGGGGAGGGTTTCAAAGCAGATGCTGAAGCTCATAGCCATACTTTGGTCAGAGTACAGGGAATCTTATGAAAGAAAAGGGAGATAGAAAGAACTGGATGGGACAGGAAGTTTACTGTGAGAGCATGTCTCCTAGAAATATCAGAACCACTCATAAAATCTTGCCAACATTATTACCCAAACTTGAGGTGAAAAAGGGAAACTTAAATGAACATGGCAAACTGGATGAAGAAGTTCAATGTGGCCCCAAGTCTACAAAAAACATTGTAGGCTACTGAGGAAATTTAGGCACAGGAAAAGAGTCTTTTCTCAGGGAAGAATAAAATGATTTGTCAGTTATGGCCAAAAGGTCATCCATGAAAACATACATAGAAATAATATAAGTTTAGCAGGTTATATCTACTAATATACACTTGTAAACTTATATGCATGTGAAAACAATTGATGAAAAATGGAAACTGTAAATTAAAAAAAAATCAGACAGGGGTAAATGAGTATCAGAGGTAAAAAAGGGAAGGGAGAAACAAATTATCACATAGCTAAAATTAAGACATATATATGGTGGCAGACGATAGTGAGGTTGAACCTTTTGATTAAGTAAATAATAGTACTCAGAAAGAAACATCAAAACAAGGAAGTCCAACCTCATTCAATAAATACTAAATATATAATAAAAGAATACACTTTCAACATTTTGAGATATTTAGAACCTTCCTAATTTTCATGTTAAACATTTCCTCTGCATGAAAATACTATCAATAAATTCATGAATAGGAATGGGGTAAGTAATTTGACATTTCAGTGAGTATGAGAGCACTATTACTTGATAGGGTGTTCTAATACACTGAGAAGTAAATTTGGAATGTGATTTTAAAAATTGGGAAAATGCTTTCTTCAGAGACTTGAAATTTTTATCATACAAGTCTTTGACTTGCTTGGTTAGTGTTACTCCAAGGTACTTTATGTCATTTGTGGCTATTGTGAAGGGTGTTGTTTCCCTAATTTCTTTCTAAGCCATTTTGTCTTTTGTATACAAGAAGGCTACTGATTTTCTTTGAGTTAATTTTGTATCCGGCCACTTTGCTGAAGGTGTTTATCAACTGTAGGAGTTCCCTGGTAGAGTTTTGGGAGTCACTCATGTATGCTATCACATCATCTGCAAACAGTGATAATTTGACTTCTTCCTTTCCAATCTGTATCTCCTTGATCTCCTTCAACTGTCTTATTGCTCTAGCAAGGACTTCTAGAACTATGTTGAAGAGCTATGGAGAGAGTGGGCAGTCTTGTTTTTTCCCTGATTTCAGTGGGATTGCTTTGTTTCTCTCCGTTCAGTTTTATGTTGGCTATAGGTTTGCTGTATATCACCTTTATTATGTTTAGATATGTGCATTGTATCCCTGATCTCTCACTTTAAACATGTATGGATGTTGAATTTTGTCAAATGTTTTTCACCATCTAGGGAGATTATAGAGTTTATTTTTCTTTCAATTTGTTAATATGGTGGATCACATTGATGGATTTCTGTATATTGAATCACCCTTGCATTTCTGGAATGAAGCCTACTTGGTAATAGTAGATGATATGTTAGTTGTGTTCTTGTATTCGCTTTGCAAGTATTTTGTTGAGTATTTTTGCATCAATGTTCATAAGGGAGATTGGTCTGAAATTCTCTTTCTTTGTTGGGTCTTTGTGAGGTTTAGGTACCAAGGTGACTGTGACTTCATAGAATTAATTTGGTAAAGCTCCTTCTGTTTATATTTTGTGGAATACTTTGAAGTGAACTAGAGTTAGCTCTTCTTTGAAGGTCTGGTAGAATTCTGCACTGAAACCATCTGGTCCTGGGCTTTTTTTGGATGGGAGACATTCGATGACCACTTCTATTTACTTGAGGGATATAGGACTATTTAATTGATTTATCTGTTCCTGATTTAGCTTTGGGAAGTCAAATCGATTAAGAAAATTGTCCATTTCATTTAGATTTTTAAATTTTGTGGCATATAGACTTTTGAAGTAAGTCCAAATGATTGTTTGGATTTCCTCAGTGTCTGTAGTTATGTCCCCCTTTTCATTTCTGATTTTGTTGATTTAGATGGTGTCTCTCTGCCTTTTCGTTAGCTTGGCTAAGGGTTTGTCTATCTTTTGGATTTTCTCAAAGAACCAGCTCTTGGTTTCATTGATTCTTTGTATTGTTTTATTTGTTTCTAATTGATTGATTTTGGCCCTGAGTTTGATTATTTCCAGCTGTCTACTCCTTTTTGGTGTGTCTGCTTCTTCTTTTTCTAGGGTTTTTAAGTGAGCCATTAAGTTGCTTTAATGAGCTGTCTCAAATTTCTTCTTGAAAGCACTTAGTGCTATGAACTGTCCTCTTAGCATTGCCTTCATTGTGTCCCAAAACTTTGGGTATGTTGTGTCTTCATTTTCATTGAGTTCTAAGAAGACTTTAATTTCTTTCTTTATTTCCTCCCTTACCCGGCTATCATTTAGTAGCAAGTTGTTCAGTTTCCATGTATGTGTAGGCTTTTTGCTCTTTCTGTTGCTGATGTCCAACTTTATTCCATGGTGATCAGACAGAATACAAGGGATTATTTCAATCTTCTTGTATTTGTTGAGGCTTGCTTTGTGACCAACTATATGGTCTGTTTTGGAGAAGGTTCCTTGAGGTGCTGAGAAGAAGGTAATTTTTGTGTGTGTGTGTGTGTTTGGATGAAAGGTTCTGTAAATGGCTTTTAGGTCCATTTGATTCATGACCTCTGTCAGAGACATCGTTTCTTTGTTTAATTTCTGCTTTGATGACCTGTCCTTTGTTGAGAGTGGGGTGTTGAAGCCTTCCACTATCAATGTATGGGAATCTATATATGCTTTAAATTTTATCAATGTTTCTTTTGCAAATGTGGGTTCCCATGTATTTGGGGAATAGATGTTCAGGATTGTGATGTCTTCCTGGTGGAATTTTCCCTCGATGAGTATGAAGTGTCCTTCCCCATCTCTTTTTATTAATTTTGATTGAAAGTCTGTTTTATAAGATATTAAAATGGCTACTCCTCCTTGCTTCTTGGCTCCATTTGCTTGGAAAGCCATCTTCCAACCCTTTACCCTCAAGTAATGTCTATCTTTGTGACTTAGGTGTGTTTCTTGTATGCAACAGATTGCTGGGTTTTGTTTATGCATCCATTCTGTTAGTCTGTGTCTTTTTATTGGAGAATTGAGTCCATTGATGTTGAGAGAGATTAATGACCAGTGGCTGTTAGATCCTTTGATTTTGATGTTGGCTGTGGTCATAAGGTTGTGTGCTTGGTTGCTTTTTTTTTTTTTTTTTTTTACTGTAGTGAGATTAATTATTTCCTGTGTTTTCTTGAAATTAGTTAGTTTTCTTGGGTTGTATTTTCTCTTCTACTGTCTTCTGTAATGCTGGATTTGTGTGTAGCTATTGTTGAAATTTGTTTTTGTCATTGAATACCTTGTTTTCTTCGTCTATGAGCACTGAGAGTTTTGCGTGGTATAGTATCCTGGGCTGTTTTCTGTGTTCTCTTAGGGTCTGCATGATATCCGTCCAGGCCCAGGCCCTCCTGTCTTTCATAGTCTCTGTTGAAAAGTCAGGTGTGATTCTAATGGGTTTGCCTTTATATGTTACTTGGCCTTTTTCCCTTGCAGCTTTTAGTATTTTTTTCTTTGTTCTGTATACTTACTGTTTTGATTATTATGTGATGGGAGGATTTTCTTTACTGGTCTAATTTAATGGGTGTTCTGTAGGTCTCTTGAATTATTATTGGCCTCTCCTTTTAGTTGGGGAAATTTTCTTCAATGATTTTGTTGAAAATATTTTCTGGGCCTTAGAAGAGGGAATCTTTCTTTTCCTCTATTCCTATTATTCTTAGTTTTTTTTTTTTTTTTTTTTTTTATGTTGTCTTGAATTTCTTGGATGTTTTATGTCAGGAATTGTTTAGATTTAACATTTTCTTTGATAGATACATCTATTTCTTCCATTGTATCTTCCACACCTGAGATTCTTTCTTCTATCTTTTGTAGTCTATTGGTTATGCTAACCTCTGTAATTGCTGTTTTCTTCCCTAAGTTCTTTCTCTCCACAATTTCCTTCATTTGTGTTTTCTTTAACTTTTCCAATTCTATCTTCAGATCTTGAGCTCTTTTGTTGATTTCCTTCACCTGTCTGACTGTATTTTCCTTCAATTCTTTCAGCTGTTTGTTTGGACGATCCTCTGTTTCTTTTATTTCATTCAGTGATTTAAGCATTTCCTCTCTAAAGGCCACAAAATGTTTGGCTGGAACTTCCTCTGTTTCTTTAAGGATGGCCGTAATCTGTTTGAATTTATCTTCCTCTAGGTCTTTACCTATTTTATTTGTTTCTGCTGTTATTGTCTGCATGAGCATAGTGGCTAGGTAATCTTCTTGGATTTCAGTTATGCTGGGGTGTCCAGGGCTACTTGCCCCTGGATAACTGTGTTCTGGAGATGCCATATTTCTCTGTCTTTTGTTGGTTGAACTTTTACACTGACCTCTACTCATTTGGCTATCTCATGTGTTTGGGGTTAGTTTCTGGTGATTCCTAAGGATCTTGTGGTGGAAAGAATTCACTTGGCAAGAAGATGGATTTTCCTGAAGGAAGCCTTTTCAGCTTTTTGGGTATTGTCACTGGATGGCTGGTGTTTTTTATGAATTGCCACTGCTCACCTCAGGCATAGAGACCTGAGTGGTAACTGTGGTCCTTGTTAGTCGAGAGGGCTCTCCTCTCACCCACAGAAGTCCTGAAGATAACTACTCTGCTTCTGGGTTTCTTGCTGTAGATTTAGTGATCTGCTGCTGTAACATGTGTGTCTCATGGTTTGGTCAGTTTTGTTAGGGATAACTGGTTGCCCCTTGGTGGAGCAGTATCTAGGGGTTGATCTCGGGGGTTCCGGGCTTTTGTAGGTCTGAGATTGGGGCTCTATGTCCCAGTACCTGAGCAGTAATCTGTGGCATGTGGGTACCGCTCTCCTGGTAACAGCAGGCTATCTGGTGCACAGCAGGTCCTTGGGTTGGTCTGGTCTGTGGGACCTATTCCAGGGATATACTGGGTGGCCTAAGTCTGTCCCCTTTGCTTCATTCCCTGTGAGGATTTCTTCTGACAGGGACTCCCAGTCTCTGTTACCCTTGGGCACACAGCTGGAGAGCTGGTGTGCAGCAGCTCTCTGTGCCTGTGGCTGGAGTCCAGTTCAGTGATGTCATCTCATACCCGCAGGTCTGTGAGACTTTTTCCAGGGAAAGACTGGGTGACCCAAGTCAGTATAATTCTTCCTTCCCTGTGGAGTTCTCTCGTGACAGGGACTCCTGGTCTGTGGTGTTTTTTTTGTGCCCACCAATCAGCCTGGTAAGGTGATCAGGACAAGCAGGTGTGTGCCTCTGGTCTGGAGACCTAATGCCTGAGGGACCCGGAATTTCTTCTGGGTTCTGGCTGGGGAACGTGAGAGTGGACCAGCCTGATTCCCACATCGTGGGGGTTTCCTCTCACCTGGGAAATAGGATGGCTGTTGTTTTAAAGCCCAGTGTTCTGTCTCTTGGTCGCTGTACAGGAAATGTTGTCCTGCTCCTCAGATGCAGTGTTCTCCTGGCGCCACCATTTTGTTGTCCCCTTTATCACTATTTTATTTAAAAGCTAAATATATATTTTAAAATTAATTAATTAATATTATTTTTAATTTCATTTTTATTAATTAGAGTTTATGCATTATTTCTTTTTTAATTCTTTATTAATTATACTTTATTCATTTTGTAGCCCCCCTGTAGTTCCCTCCCTCCTGCCATCCCCATCCCTTCCTTCCTCCCCCCTCTGCAGGCATGCCACTCCCCATGTCCACTGGTAGGGGAGGTCTTCTTTTCTTTCCTTTTGATCCTAGTCTATTAGGTCTCATCAGGATTGACTCTATTGTCTTCTTCTGTGGCCTGGTAAGGCTACTTCCCCCTCAGGGGGAGGTAATTAAAGAGCAGGCCAATCAGTTCATGTTGTATACAGTCCCTGTTCCTATTACTATGGAACCCACTTGGACACTGAAATTCCATGGGCTACATCTGTGCACTGTCCTAGGTTATTTCCATGTATGATCCTTTGTTGGAGTATCAGTCTCAGAAAAATACTCTGTGCTCAGATTTTTTGGTTCTGTTGTTCTCCTTGCAGAGTTTTTGTCCTCTCCAGATCTTACTGTTTTCCACTTATTTCATAAGATTCCCTGCACTCTGCCCAAAGGTTGGCCATAAGTCTCAGCATCTCTTTTGATACCCTTCAGTGCAGAGCCTTTTAGAGGTCCTCTATGGCAGGCTCCTGACTTGTTCCCTGTTTCCTCCTTCTTCTGATGTCCAGCCTCTGTGTCTTTCTGGATACAGATTGAACATTTTAGCAAGAATCCTCCCTCTTGATTAGTTTCTTTAGGTATACAGATTTTAGTAGGTTTATCCTATATTATATGTCTATATGAGTGAGTATATATCGTGTGTGTCTTTCTCCTTCTGGGATAGCTCACTCAGGATGATCTTTTCTAGTTCCCACCATTTACCTGTAAATATCTTGATATCCTTGTTTTTGTTTTCGTTTTTTTCTGAGTAATATTCCATTGTGTAGATGTACCACAATTTCTGTATGCATTTCTCCATTGAGGGACATCTGGGTTGTTTCCAGGTTCTGGCTATTACAAATAATGCTGCTGCCGATATGGTTGAGGTAAGTAATGTCCTTACTGTGTACTTGAGCCTCTTTTGGGTATATGCCTATGAGTGGTATAACTGGATCTTGAGGAAGCACCAGATTGATTTCCAGACTCTCTGTACCGGTTTACATTCTCACCAGCAGTGGAGAAGGGTTCCCCTTTCTCTACAACCTCTCCAGCATGTGCTGTCACTTGAGTTTTTCATCTTAGACATTCTGATAGGTATAAGGTGAAATCATAGGGTTGTTTTGATTTGCAGTTTCTGATGACTAATGACATTAAACATTTCTTTAAGTGTTTCTCTGCCATTCGATATTCCTATGTTGAGAATTCTCTGTTTAGGATTGTACCCCATTTTTTAATTGGATTACTTGATTTGTTGTTATTTAAAATTTTGAGTTCTTTATATTTACTGGATATTAGTCCTCTGACAGATGTAGGGTTGGTGAAGATCCTTTCCCAATCTGTAGGCTGTCATTTTATTCTGACAACAGTGTCCATTGTTTTACAGAAGCTGTTCAGGTTCATGAGGTTCCATTTATTGAGTGTTGTTCTTGAAGCCTGTGTTGTTGGTGTTCTGTTCAGAAAGTTGTTTCCTATACCAATGAGTAAAGGCTCTTCTCCACTTTTTTCTTTTAACAGTTTTAGTGTGTCTGGTTTTATGTTGAGGTCTTTGATACACTTGGACCTTAGTTTTGTGCAGGGTGATAAGTATGAATCTATTTGCTTTTCTACATGAAAATATCCAGAAAGACCAACACCACTTGTTGAAGATGCTATCGTTTTTTGCACGGTATGGTTTTGGTATCTTTGTCAAAAATCAGGTGTCCATATGTGTGTGGATTTATTTCAGAGACTTGTATTCTGTTTCATTTATATATCAGACTGTTTCTATGCCATAAAAACTTCTATGAAGTTTTTAGTATTGTTGCTCTATAGTACAGCTTGAGATAAGGGATGGAGATACCTCCAGAAGATCTTTTATTGTAGAGGATTTTTTGTAACAATTCTGGGTTTCTTGTTGTTCCATCTGAAGTTGAGAATTGTTCTTTCAAGGTCTGTAAAGAATTGTGTTGGCAATTTGATGGGAATTGCATTGAATCTGTAGATTGCTTTTGGTAAGATGGTATTTTTACTATGTTAATCCTGCTAAGCCATGAGCATGGGAGATCTTTCCATCTTCTGATAATTTCTTCTAATTCTTTCTTCAGAGACTGGAATTTTGTTCATACAAGTCTTTGGCTTGCTTGGTTAGGGTCACACCAAATTACTTTATGTCTTTTGTTGCTATTTTGAAGGGTGTTATTTCCCTAATTTCTTTCTCAGCCCCTCTGTCTTTTGTATACGGGAGGGTTACTGATCTTTTTGAGTTAATTTTGTATCCAGCCACTTTGTTGAAGGTGTTTATCTGTTTTAGGAGTTCCCTGGTAGAGTTTTTGGGATCACTCATGTATGCTATCACATCATCTGCAAATAGTGATAATTTGACTTCTTCCTTTCCCATCTGTATCCCCTTGATCTCCTTCAACTGTCTTATTGCTCTAGCAAGGACTTCCAGCACTATGTTGAAGAGATATGAAGAGAGTGGGCAGCCTTGTCTTGTCCCTGATTTCAGTGGGATTGCTTTAAGTTTCTCTCCATTCAGTTTGATGTTGGCTATAGGCTTGCTGTATATCACCTTTACTATATTTAGATATGTGCCTTGTATCCCTGATCTCTCTAATACTTTAAACATGAATGGATGTTGTTTTTTGTCAAATGCTTTTTCAGCATCTAGGGAGATTATCATGTGTTTTTTTTTTCTTTCAGTTTGTTAATATGGTGGATCACATTGATGGATTTCTCTATATTGAACCACCCCTGCATACCTGGGATGAAGCCTACTTGGTTGTAGTGGATGGTATCTTTGATTTGTTCTTGTATTCGGTTTGCAAGTATTTTGTTAAGTATTTAATGAATTATTTTTAAATTCCTTTACATCCTGGTCATAGCCCCATCCCTTCTCCCCTCCCATTCTCACCCTTTCTCCCTCTGTCTTCACCCTTGGCCTCTTCCTTAGAAAAGAGGAGCTACCTTTCTCTTACATCCTAGCAAATTATGTTTCATCAGGACTGAGCATGTCCTCTTCCCCTGTGGCCTTTTTAATTTAGTCCCAACAGGGAAGTTCCATGCATGAAGTTGACTTAGGACCCGTACATAGAAGTATCAGATGGATACCTTAGGCTTCATGTCGGTCTTATAGAAAATAGCCTTTCAACAAAAACTAATCAAACAAGATAGAAAGGGACACTTCATTCTCATTACAGGAAAAATCCAGCTGGAGTACAGCAGAATCCTGAATATTTATACACCAACACAACAGCACCTGTATTTGTCAAAGAAACACTATTAAAGCATAAATCACACATTGATACCAATACCTTAATAGTAGGAAACTTCAACACCTCCCTCTCTCCAAGTTATAGATCATCCAGACAGAAGCTAAACAGAGATATAATGACATTTACAGATGTTTTAAATCAAATGGACCTAATAGATGTTTACAGAACCTTTTACCCAAACACAAAGAGTATTCCTTCTTAGCACCTCATGGAACCACATGCAAAATTGACCATATAGTCAGGCACAAAGCAAACTTCAACAAATGCAAGAAGATTGAAATAATCCCTTATATCATATAAGACAATCATGGTCTAATACCAGATCTCAACAATAACAGAAATAACAAAATGCCTACACACAAATGGAAACTGAACATTTTTCTACTCAGTGACGACTGGGTCAGGGAGAAAATAAAGAAATAAATTTAAACCTTCCTAGAATTTAATGAAAATGAAGGTACAGCTTACCCTAACTTATGGGACACAATGAAACCAGTGCTAACAGGAAAGTTCATAGCACTAAGTACCATCATAAAGAAATTCAAGGCATCTCGTACAAGCAACTAAACAGCTCACCTGAAATAAATAGAATAAAAAGAAGCAGACACACCCAAGAGGAGTAGATGGCTGGAAATAATCAAACTCAGGGCTGAAATCAATAAACTACAAACAAAGAGAACAATTCAAAAAATCAATGAAAACAAGAGCTGGTTCTTTGAGAAAATGAACAATGTAGACAAACTCTTAGCCAAACTAACTAAAAAGCAGAGGGATACTGTCCAAATTAACAAAATCATAAATGAAATGGGGTCATAACAACAGACACTGAGGAAATCCAGGAATCATTAGGTCCTACTTCAAAAGCCAATATGTACCAAAATTTGAAAATGTAAATTAAATGGACAATTTTCTTGATAGAATCCACTTACCAAATCTCAATCAAAATCAGGTAAATAAATTAAATAGTCCTATATGTCCTAAATAAGTAGAAGCTGTCATCAAAATCTCCCATCCAGGAGCTTCAAGATGGTGGTAACCAGCTTGCACTATATCTGAGGGGAAGAAGATCTGAAACTAAGAAACTGGTGAGTGAACAGGCAGCTGAAGCCAGAGTATAGATATTGAGGGTTCCTGTGCTAATAAGGACAACTTGAGAGCTGGGAAAGTTTGGATCCAGGCACAGGCCTCCCCGCTCAGCTGCTGTGGCAGTTGCTGTTGTTGCCTCAAGCATGATCTTCCCTGTTCAGTGACTGAGATTGCAGAAGCTGTGGCTGTTCAGGCCTCCCAGCTCTGTGAGTCAGACAGTGGAGGCAGCTTCAAGTACAGGAATCCCTGCTGGGTTGCTGCAGCAGGCTGCTGCTCCCTCAAGCATGAGCCTCTGCTCAGTGACTGAGATGTCAGAGGCAGCCAAACTGCAGGCATCCCTGCATGGCAGCCAAACAACAGACATCACTGACAGATTTCTTACATTTTTAATTTGCACCTACAGGCAGAAATCTGAGAGTACAGAATGGGGGGAACACCTGGGCTTTCTGCATAGGCCTGCAAGTGAGTGAGTAAAAATTCAAGGCAGTACATGCAGCACCCAGATCTAGAGTCTTTCTGTACTAGAAGCCAGATCAGAACATTCCCACACACACTTCACTCTGGGAATCAAAGGGATCCCTAGGACAGCATTCTCAGTTTGAAACCCCTGATCTGTGAGTCTCCCTCTGGAGTCCAGAAAAATTATTACTGGAGCCAAGAAGGTGCAACCCAGACAGATCTGAGTTCCTGGATGACATTACAAGGGGACTGTGGACCACTGAGGCATTCAGGACACCTGAGCATGCACACTGTTCCCAATAAACATGGTAACATCTCCACCTGTGCTTATACTACACCCTTCCAGGCATATACAGGCATTAACAAATGGTCCTCCAAGGCACACCTTCACAAACACTCAAGTGCTTACCCACAGTCTTCTAGGACCTTCCTCCCTTAGCAACTGTTGAAACACAAACATCCACTCTCAAACCACTAGAACTCTCTCATTGTCCTGAATAATACTCCAGACAGATAGATTCAGTCTGAAGTAGAGTAAGTGGCTATTAGACATATCATATAGGATAAAAATTCTAAAATCTGTACACTTAAAAAAGCTAAGCAAGAAAGAGGACCCTGGTAAGATGAACAGGGAACAGTACAGGAGCCTACAACAGAAGGCCACTGAAAGACTCTACCCAGCAGTATATCAAAGCAGATGCTGAGTTAGCCAAACTTTGGGCAGAGTGCAGGGTATCTTATGAAAGAAGAGGGAGACAGATAGACCTAGAGGGAATCGGAGCTCCACAAGGAGACCAACAGAACCAAGAAATCTTTGTTCAGGGGTCTTTTATGAGACTGATACTCCAACCAAGGACCATGGATGGAGATAACCTAGAACCCTTGCACAGATGTAGCCCATGGCAGCTCAGTCTCCAAATTGGCTCACTAGTAAGGGAAACAGGGACTCTCTTTGACATGAACTCAGTGGCTGGCTCATTGGTTACCTTCCCGTGAAGTGGGAGCAAACTTACCAGGCCATAAGAGGAAGAAAACATAGCCAATTCTGATGAGGCCTGATAGGCTAGGGTCAAATGGAAGGGTAGGACACCTCCCTTATCAGTGGACATGGAGAGCCTCATGGGAGGAGATGAGAGAGGGAGGGTAGGATTGGGAGGGAGTGAGGGAGGAGGTTACAGCTTGGACGCAAAATTGAATAAGCTGTAATAAATATAAAAAAATGAAAATTAAAAAAAGAAGTATATGATGCAATATTATTTGAAAATAAAATAAATTATTTAAATTTTTATGTTTGTGTATATTCTCACATAAATGAAACTTTTGCATAGGTACATTTGGCCACTTAAGGAAAAATTACATTTATGTCTGAAAAATAGAAACTGCTCAATCACATTCTAGAAAAAAATGGCAGTTGATGACAAAAGTTTTTCAAATAACAATGCTTTCCTTTATAATAAGATGGGTTTTTGAACTTTGTAAATGAAATTCAATGAATATTTAGTCAAATGCACTCTGAGATTATGTTTTTCAAGTGAAGCATAAATTTAGTTTATTAAATTATTATATATTTTTAACAGAACAAATATTTTTCTATGTATAAGTATATAAAATATTTATCCAGGAAATAAAATCCAAGTCTCCATTCAATTAATATTTGGGAAATTTTTCAGTTGATCAAGTTTTATAGAATTCAGGTACAACAGGGAATATTCAGAAGTGGCATGTGCATGACAAAAAGATAACAGATGTTGTTCAGTAATGTTTGTCCAAGTCTTAATAATGACAATTGTTACCTGTTGCTTCTCAATGTTTAAAAAAGAAAGTGAGGAAGGAGATCCAAGATGGCGGGCCCAGGAGGACAGTGCATCTGAGGAGAAGGACAGCCTTTTTTGTTACTTTGGCTAAGCCTTTGTCTATGTTTTTTTTTTTAATTTTCTCAAAGAACAAACTTTTCATTTCATTGATTCTTTGAATCCTTTTATTTGTTTCTAATTTATTGTTTTCAGGCCTGAGTTTGATTAGTTCCAACCTCCTACTTCTCTCGGGTGTGTCTGCTTTTTTTTTTTTTTCTTGGACTTTTAGGTGTGCTGTTATGTTACTTGTATGAGATGTTTCAAGTTTCTTCTTGAAGGCACTTATTGCTATGAACTTTCCCCTTATCATTGCTCTCATTGTGTCTCATAAGTTTGCATTCCATATGTTGTGCCTTAATTTTCGTTGAATTTTAAGAAATCTTTAATTTCTTTCTTTATTTCTTTCCTGACCCAGCTGTCATTGAGTAGCAAGTTGTTCAGTTTCCATGTGTGTATAAGCTTTTTATTATTTCTGTTGTTGTTGAGGTCCAACTTTAGTCCATGGTGGTCAGACAAGATACAAGGGATTTTTTCAGTCTTCTTGTATCTGTGAGGCTTGCTTTTTGACCAACTATATGGTCTATTTTGGAGAAGGTTCCATGAGGTACTGAGAAGAATGTAAATTTTTCATGTTTGGGTGATAGGTTCTGTAGATGTCTTTTAGGTCCATTTGATTCATGACCTCTGTTAGAGTCATGTTTTTTTTTTTTTACAATTTTATTTATTTTTAACTTTTATTAATTACACTTTAATCACTTTTTATACCTCCATAAGCCCCTCCCTCCCCACCTCCCGATTCCACCCTCCCTCCCCTTTCTGCAAGCATGCCCCTCCCCAAGTCCACTTATAGGGGAGGTCCTCCTCTCTTTCCTTTTGATCCTAGTCTATCAGATTTCATCAGGAGTGGCTGCATTGTCATCTTCTGTGGCCTGGTAAGGCTGCTTCCCCCTCAGGGGGAGGTGATCAAAGAACAGACCAATCAGTTTATTTCAGAGGCAGTCCCTGTTCCAATTACTATGGAAACACTTGGACACTGAACTGCCATGGGCTACATCTTTGCAAGGGTTCTAGGTTATCTCCATGCATGGTACTTGGTTGGAGTAGGAGTCTCTGGAAAGACCTCTGTGTTCAAATTTTCTGGTTTTGTGGAGCTCCTGTCCTCTCCAGATCTTACTATTTCCCACTTCTTACATAAGATTTCATGTACTCTGCCCAACAGTTGGCCATAAGTCTCAGCATCTGCTTTGAAAGAAATGTTCAACCTCATTAGCCATCAGGGAAATGCAAAACAAAACGACCCTGAGATTTCACCTTAACATCCATCAGAAAGGCCAAGATCAAAAACTCAAGTGACAACAAATGCTGGAGAGGTTGTGGAGAAAGCAGAACCCTCCTCCTCTGCTGGTGGGAATGTAAACTAGTTCAGCAACTCTGGAAATCAATCTGGTGCTTTCTCAGACAACTAGGAATAGCGTTTCCTAAAGATCCTACCATATGACTCCTAGCCATATATACAAAAGAGGCTGAAGTACACAATAAGGACATTTGTTCAACTATGTTTGTAGCAGCTTTATTTGTAATAGCTAGAACCTGGGAAACAACTCTGATGTCCCTCAACTGAATAATGGATACAGAAATTGCAGTACATCTACACAATGGAATGTTACTCAGCAATGAAAAACAAGAAAATCATGAAATTTGCAGGTAAATCGTGGGAACTGGAAATGATCATCCTGAGTGAGCTATCCCAGAAGCAGAAAGACACACATGGTATATACTCACTCATATAGACATATAATATAGGATAAACCTACTAAAATTTGTTTACCTAAAAAAACTAATTAAGAGGGAGGACTCTGACTAAAATGCTCAATCCCCATCCCGAAAGACAAAGAGGATGGGCATCAGAAGATGAAAAAGAAAATAGGAAACAAGTTAGGAACCCGCCACAGAAGGCCTCTGAAAGGCTCTGCCCTGCAGACTATCAAAGCAGATGCTGAGTCATTGTTTCTTTTTCAATTTATCTTTTGTTGACCTGTCCCTTGTAAAGAGCAGGGTTTCGCACTATTAATATGTGGGAATGTGTATATGGTTTAAGTTTTAGTAATGTTTCTTTTACAAATATGAGTAGCCTTGCTTTTGGGGCATGGATGTTTAGAACTGTGATGTCTTCTTAATGTAGTTGTCCTTTAATGAGTATGAAGTGACATTCTCCATCCCTTTTATTTTTTAATTTTGGTTGATATTTGATATTAGAATTGTTACTCCTGCCTTCTTCTTCACTCCATTATCTTGGAAAATTGTCTTCCAGCCCTTTATTCTCAGGTAATGTCTTTTTTTGATGTTGTTGCTTATATGTGTTTCTTGTATGCAACAGATTGTTGGGTCTGGTTTACACATCCATTCTGTTAGTCTATGTCTTTTTTATTGGAGAGTTGAATCCATTGAAGTTGACAGAGGTTAATGACAAGTGGCTATTAGATCCTTTGATTTTGCTGTTGGTTGTGGTAGTTGGCTTGTGTGCTTGGCTACTTTCAGTTTGCCTGTAGTGAGGTTATTTATTGTCTAAACTTGAACTGAAGAAGCACACTAATAGAAGTGTTAATATCCAAAAAGAAAAATCTCATATAATCCCATACAGTCATAGAAAAAAAAATAACTAAAGGTGATTGCTCAAAAAGGGAGAATTAATATTTCTGAATAAAGGTCTCCTCTTCCCATTCCAGTTGGCTAATCAATACCACGTAGTCTTCCCACCAATTATACATATGAAAGTAACACTAAATATAAATAATAGGTTATATGTATATATTTAGGCAGGCTTTTGTGTGTGTGTTTGTGTGTGAATAAAACAATAACAAATAGAAATTGTTTTTTGAGAGAGCATAAGTGGGTACAGTGGAGAAATTGGAGGATAGAAAAGAAAAAAAATGAGGTAGGTAATTTTTAATATAAAAAGGCACAAAATGATGTAATTTTAATATAAAAATACTAACAAAAATAAAATTAGAAAAGTTTTAAATAGAAAACACATCTAACAAAATGATTGAAAACTATTTATAGACTCAGATAAGTACTCCATGCAAAGTGTGGCTCCACTTTTTTTCTTATGTATGATGGACAGATCAAGAACTCTGTGTGCATCTTATATAAAGGGCCATAAAAAGCATCTAAGCTAAGGAGAATTGCACCATTTATTTTGATTGCATAGAATGACTGGTTTCATTCTATATAATATGAGAGAATGAAAAGATAGAGGGATGTTTTAAAAGACAAATCTTTGTTAAAAAGAAAAAAATGCATGATGATAAGCAATGAATAAATGTACACTGAAAGGCTGGTTCAAAAGAAATAACCATTAAAACATATTAACACCTAAAATCATAAATACAATTCTCTGATGGAATTTTAGTCAAAATACATTAAAAGAAAAACTATATCATAGTGCATGCTGGTTATAAGATGATTTAACAAATGTCTGCCTTTTAAAAAGATGATAGTAAATAAACATTTTTGGTGTACATTTCTTTCCTGTAATTATTGTTCATTTATTGAGTAAAATTTTTCTAAACGTCTTCTATTATAATGCCATGTGTGCTGAATTGATATTTTACATGGAAGAAAAAGATATCATGCAGCCATTTCCCTTCCTCTTCATTCCAAATCAGGAGAAATAAATAAAAACACAACTTTAATACCTTAAGTACACCACTGATACTGATTCAGGGCAATGTACACTGCAAATTTCTCAATAATTTATAAAGATTTGAAATTATCTTTTCTTGAGAGAGTATGGAGTTATAGGGTAACATTAACGCTGAAATTTAGTGAACATTCTTTTTAAGGGTTTGCTAATAATTTAATTGATTTTCTGTTTAAGAGCAATTAAAATAGTCAAAGCATGAGGTAAGACAATGTAGCCACTGTATCAACGTCTAAACTTTGCTTTCCTTTATTATAATCCTTTAACAAATAGTAGAATAAAGTAGTACTAACTCCAAAATTACAAAAACAATACACACAATGACAGTGATAACCTATGTTTGAATCATTTAAATGCAGTTTATTATACCAAAGGCTTCATGTATATAAAATTCATAATTGTGTGTAATAGTATTAAATGTCATTTGGCCTTTGATAATTAAAATACAATGTTTTTAATGTTCCATGTTTTATTATTATTTGAAAAAAGATAAGAAAACTGATACTTCCGTAATATGAATCTCCTAATAACAAAAACAAAATCTAAGATGAAACAATTTATAGTAGGTTTAAACTTAATCATCTGTTGAGGCCATCATTTTCTCCACTTTGTTTTTATAAAAGAGTTTTGGTGACTCCTATCATTTGTTTGATATTACAGATACTGTCTTACTTGCAATTATATTTATTGTTTCTTAATCAGTTAGCCATTCATTTATTAGTAGGCTATATTATAAATTTATTTTAATCTTATCAGTGCACATACTATTAAAATAAAATCATGCTTTGTATATTTTATTTTCACAAACAGTTAAGATGTTTCTTTCCTGAAGAGATTTTGAGGAAATTAGCAATGAGAAACAAAGCTCTTCTAATTTATTTTGAGTCTGCTAAGTTGATGGAAGCATCAAGGAAAATGAGAATAAGTCATAGAAAAGTTTTGTATCAACAACATACATAGTGAAACTGGCAAGACTTTATACTTACAAACCTTGAAACATTTGAGAAAACATTGCTATATAAAACAATTTAGTGTATGTGATAATTCAACCAATCTCATTGAGAAAGTGACAGTATGAAAAGTCAGATTGGCAAAAGAAAAAAGAACAAACACACACATACACACACACAAATCTTGGAAAATAAGCACAACTTCCTCTTTCTCTGATTTTAGTCTCAATAAAAAACAATTTTATGTGAGAAGTGGGAAATAGTAAGAGCTGGAGAGGACAGGGTCTCCACAAGGAGAGCAACAGAACAAGAAAATTTGAACACAGGGTACTTCCCAGAGACTCATACTCCAACCAAACACTATTCATGGAGATAACCTAGAACCCCTGCACAGATATAGCCCATGGCAGTTCAATGTCCAAGTGGGTTATATAGTAATGGGAAGAGGGACTGCCTCTGACATAATCTGATTGGCCTGCTCTTTGATCACCTCCCCCTGAGGGGGGAGCAGCCTTACCAGGCCACAGTAGAGGACAATGCAGCCACTTTTGATGTGAACTGATAGACTAAGATCAGAAAGGAGAGGAGAACCTCCCCTATCAGTGGACTTAGGGAGTGGCATGCATGCAGAAAAGGGAGGGAGGGTGGAATCGGGAGGGGAGGAGGGAGGGGCTTATGGGGAGATACAAAATGAATAAAGTGTAATTAATAAAAAATTTAAAAAAGCTCTGTATAGTATACATTCTAAAAAAACAAAAAACAAAAACAAACAAACAAACAAACAAAAAAAAACAATAGGCTGAGCTGCTTATTGGCTACATCTGAGCCAGAAGTCTAGGTTATCTCCAAGCACGGTCCTTGGTTGGAGCATAAGTTTCTGGAGGGCCCACTGTCTCTGTTACCATCTTGTGGAGCTCCTGTCCTCTCGAGGTCTTTCTGTCTCCCCCTTATTTCCTAAGATTACCAGCACTCTGACCAAAGTTTTGCTATGAGTCTCAGAATCTGCTTCCATATCCTGCTGGGTAGATGCTTTCTGAAGCTCTCTGTGGTAGGCTCCTGTCCTGTTCCCCATCTTCTCCCACTTCCGATGTGCATCCTTTTTGCCCTACGGAATGAAGATTAAGCGTCCTCCCTTGTGGTTTAGGCTCTTTAGTACTATAGATTTTTACTGTATTTATCCTATATTATGTGGCTAATATCCACTTATAAGTGAGTATATACCAAGAGTGCCTTTCTGTTTCAGTGTTAGCTCACTCAGGATGATCTTTTCTAGTCTCATCCATTTGCCTGCAAATTTCATGATTTCCTTGCTTTTCATCGCTGAGTAGTGTTCCACTGTGTATATGTACCTCAAATTCTGTGTCCATTTCTCTGTTTAGAGACATCTAAGTTAAAGATTTAGTTTGTTAACATAAGTCACAGAAAAACAGACAAATATGAATATATAATGCTGATGATTCATTATGAATATTTTTACATTTATATGTGTTTTTAGATCCTTAAAGTTTGCAAAATGTCCTAAGGAAAACTATAGGAAAAAAAATCCAGAATACTAAAATAAGAGAGCCAGTTAAATCTCATTTTAATACACAAAAATTACCTGGTATTGACAATATAGAAAACAATATTCAAGACCAAAAATTGAAAACAATTAATGAATAAATTAGAAAATAAAGAATTAACATTTTGTCAGTGTTGAATTAAACAGTATTGAGAAACAGTTTTGGATAATATAAAATAGTGATATATATATATATGTACTCAAATTTATTTCTGTAAACAGAAAATAAAATAAGTCTAACTGAAAATAATAAGTATTTTTCTCTGTTCTGAAAAGTTCTCTGTTTTATGAATTTAATTAGAAGCAATAGTCATTTGAAGAGAATGTAGTCTCAAGGACAAACATAATCTCCTGAGTATAATATGTGTAACATATGAAGGTGTGCAACATATAGTAACATTAATACTGGAAATGTAAGCTCCTACCATTATTGTTATATAAAACATCCCATCCTTATTTTTGGAGAATGTTGTTATTGAGTGTGGGAAAACACAATTTTCAATACTGAGATTGTTTGGCATTCTTGAGTCATTTACATGCACAATTGTATCTCCTATCCATCCTTTTGAAACTTTCATAATCAGTTTTAAAAAACTTTCACTCTGGTAGAGTTTTTGGGGTCACTCACGTATACTATCATATCATCTGCAAATAGTGATAATTTGACTTCTTCCTTTCCAATTTGTATCCCCTTGATCTCCTTCAACTGTCTTATTGCTCTAGCAAGGATTTCCAGCACTATGTTGAAGAGATATGGAGAGAGTGGGCAGCCTTGTCTTGTCCCTGATTTCAGTGGGATTGCTTTAAGTTTCTCTCCTTTCAGTTTGATGTTGGCTATAGGCTTGCTGTATATCGCCTTTACTATGTTTAGATATGTGCCTTGTATCCCTGATCTCTCCAATACTTTGAATATGAATGGATGTTGGATTTTGTGAAAGGCTTTTTCAGCATCTAGGGAGATTATCATGTGTTTTTTTTTTTTTCTTTCAGTTTGTTAATATGGTGGATCACAGCTGATAAACACCTTCAGCAAAGTGGCAGGATACAAAATTAACTCCAAAAAATCAGTAGCCCTCCTGTATACAAAAGACAAAAGGGCTGAGAAAGAAATTAAGGAAACAACACCCTTCACAATAGCCACAAATGACATAAGGTACCTCAGAGTAACCCTAACCAAGGAAGTCAAAGACTTGTATGAAAAAAATTTCAAATCTCTGAAGAAAGAATTAGAAGAAGATATGAGAAGATGGAAAGATCTCCCATGCTCATGGCTTGGTAGGATTAACATAGTAAAAATGGCCATTTTACCAAAAGCAATCTACAGATTCAATGCAATGCCCATCAAATTACCAACACAATTCTTTACAGACCTGGAAAGAAAAATTCTCAACTTCATATGGAATAACAAGAAACCCAGAATTGCTAAAACAATCCTCTACAATAAAAGATCTTCTGGAGGTATTTCCATCCCTGATCTTAAGTTGTACTATAGAGCAACAGTTTTAAAAACTGCATGGTACTGGCATAGAAACAGAATGGTGGATCAATGGAACCGAACAGAGGACCCAGAAATAAACCCACACACTTATGGACACCTGATCTTTGACAAAGACGCCAAAACCATATAATGGAAAAAAGATAGCATCTTCAACAAATGGTGCTGGTCTAACTGGATGTCTACATGTAGAAGAATGAAAATAGATCCATACTTGTCACCCTGCACAAAACTGAAGTCCAAGTGGATCAAAGACCTCAACATAAAACCAGACACATTAAATCGGCTTGAAAAAAAAGTGGGAAATACCCTAGAACTCATTTTTACTGGGGAAAACTTCCTGAACAGAACACCAACAGCACAGGCTCTAAGAGCAACAACCAATAAATGGGACCTCATGAAACTGAAAAGCTTCTGTAAAGCAAAGGACACCATCATCAAAACAAAGCGACGACCTACAGATTGGGAAAGAATCTTCACCAACCCTTTATCTGACAGAGGACTCATATCCAGTATATATAAAGAACTAAAGAAGCTGAAAAGCAGCAAACCAAGTAATCCACTTAAAATATGGGGAACAGAGCTAAACAGAGAATTCTCTGTAGAGGAATACCGAATGGCAGAGAAACACTTAAAGAAATGCTCAACCTCACTAGCTATTAGGGAAATGGAAATCAAAACAACCCTGAGATTTCACCTTACACCCATGAGAATGGCCAAGATCAAAAACTCAAGTGACAACACATGCTGGAGAGGTTGTGGAGAAAGGGTAACCCTTCTCCACTGCTGGTGGGAATGTAAACTTGTACAACCACTCTGGAAATCAATCTGGCACTTTCTCAGACAACTAGGAATAGCGCTTCCTCAAGATCCAGCTATACCACTCCTGGGCATATATCCAAAAGAGGCCCAAGTACACAAAAAGGACATTTGCTCAACCATGTTTGTAGCAGCTTTATTTGTAATAGCCAGAAGCTGGAAACAACCCAGATGCCCCTCAACTGAAGAATGGATGCAGAAATTGTGGTACATCTACACAATGGAATATTACTCAGCAATGAAAAATAAGGAAATCATGAAATTTGCAGGTAAATGGTGGGATCTGGAAAGGATCATCCTGAGTGAGTTGTCCCAGAAGCAAAAAGACACACAAGGTATATACTCACTCATATAGACATACAACATAGGACAAACCCACTAAAACCTGTGCATCTAAAGAAACTAAGCAAAAGAGAGGACCCTAACTAAAATGTCCAATCCCCATCCGGAAAGGCAAAGAGGATGGACATCTGAAGAAGAAGAAAACAGGAAACAACCTAGGAACCTACCACAGAGGGCCTCTGAAAGCCTCTGCCCTTCAGACTATCAAAGCAGATGCTGAGCCGGATGGGCAACTGTTGGGCAGGTGAACGGAATTTTAGGTAAGAACTGGGAAATAGTAAGAGCTGGAGAGGACAGGGTCTCCACATGGAGAGCAACAGAACAAAAAAATTTGAACACAGGGAACTTCCCAGAGACTAATACTCCAACCAAGGACTATTCATGGAGATAACCCAGAACCCCTGCACAGATGTAGCCCAGGGCAGTTCAGAGTCCAATTGGGTTACATAGTAATGTGAAGAGGGACTGCCTCTGACATAATCTGATTGGCCTGCTCTTTGATCACCTCCCTCTGGGGGGGAGCAACCTTACCAGGCCATAGTAGAGGACAATACAGCCACTTTTGATGTGAACTGACAGACTAAGATCAGAAAGGAGAGGAGAACCTCCCCTATTAGTGGACTTGGGGAGTGGCATGCAAGCAGAGGGAGGAGGGAGGGTGGGATTGGGAGGGGAGGAGGGAGGGGCTTATGGGGGGATGCAGAATGAATAAAGTGTAATTGATGAAAATTTAAAAAAAAGGGAAAAAAATAATTTAAGAACCCTAAATGACTTTCAAAATTGGAGGAAAACATGGAGTTAGTCAATTGGCATGGAGCACGTCTTGCCCCTGAGGTCAATGGTCTCCTGAACCTACTCAGACCTCGGACACCACCACTGCTAGTTCTAGAACTGACGCAGGATGTTCCAACGAGGGGTTAAGGCTTCTCATAATATTTCCTATAAGCCCACACCTGTTTGTCTATATCCCCCATTTTTATTCATTATTAGCCAGATAGAGCCAAGTAATTGTAGTAATGATACTTGCTTTTTTGCCCACTGCTGGAATGCTAGTAAATTTAGGTATGCCCTGGTTACTCGCATGCCTCACTGGGTGCCTGTGCCCATTGATGCCCCTCATGCTATGACTCTCTTCAGACAGAAAAGGGATCTTGGAACTACAGCCACCATTGTTACTACCATCTCATTGGCGGCTGTTGGAGCTACCACCAGGGCATTAGCCATGAGTCATACTGGGCAGACTGCTCAGACCCTGAATAATCATTTAGCCAATGTAGCTCATGCCTTAGTTGTACATAAAGGAATTAATGCTCAACTAAAAGGAAGCTTGATGGTGTTCAATCAGAGGATTGACCTCGTGCAGGAGCAAATTGATACCCTATGGCAAATCGCTCAACCTGGCTGTCAATGAAAGTATGCTGGACTTTGTGTCACTAGCATACAACATGAGAATTTTTCCTGTGCTGCAAATCTGTGTAAACAATTGTCGAGCTGTATTTTAGGTAATTGGACTGGAGAATTCGATACTATGATGGAGCAGCTGAGAGTGGCCATTGTCACAGTAAATTCTACCAGAGTGGTCGCAGGACTAGGCACAGGATTATCAACATGGATTGCTGCAGCCATGAATCATCTGAAGGAATGGGCGGGCAAGGGAGCGTTAGCAGGCCTTCTGGTGTTGGTCTCCTTGGTTTGCCTGTGGTATATATGCAAGATTAGAGTCTCACAACAGTGTGATGCAGCCATGATCATTCAGGCCTTTACAGCCATTGAAGCAGGACATTCTCCCCAAGCATGGTTGAATACCATAAATAGCTAAAATGATACACTCAGGATGCGAGGCTAAGCACTGCACTCAGGGTCAGTCGCTTTGGACCCAGAGAAGAGCATGTCTCATTGCATGCGGGTTGATGCCCCAGGTCCCGCCTCTGAGAAAAAGGTATCAGACGGGTCTGATGTTCTTTGGGTGGATGACACCTAAATGAACATCGGTACAAAGTCCCAATTTATTTCTAATATCAGAGATCAGACCTCTACTCTTGCCTGATGCGTCTAAAACAAAAAGGGGGAACTGTAGAGAGCTGCGGAATGCTATGCCTTAAAGATGGAGCTGGTTTCTGCCTTCCACCTTCCCGATGGTGAGTGCTCTCTGTCACGAACAACTCCACATTTGGCTAAGGCCAAGGATCTGGTTTGCTTCCATGTATGTGGACCTATCTGCATTGTCCACGTGGCACGCCTAGGTTGGCTACCCAGAGACTATTTAAGGTGTGGGCTGGCTTTCCCCAGGGTCTGAGGATTGTTCAAGGTTCCTGAATAAACTGCATTGAAAAAAAAATACAAAAAAAACTTTCACTCAACAATTTGTCTGTCAGTATTGCTGTCAAATAAAAATTTCCTTGACTTGTACTCACAATTCATTTACTTTACAAATGCTTGGATATAAGTATCAAATTAAGTGTTGTTAATAAAATAATATTTTTACCTCATGGAGTTGAAAATATAAACTCCATATAAACAATTTATTTAGATACAGGTGTTAATAAAAACAAATATGTAATGAGACACAGATACATATTATTCAATACAGAAGCAGAAATGGTCTAACATATGAAAATACATCAATGTTATCCACCATGTAAACTAAATCAAAGAAAATAATCACATAAACATCTCATTAGATACAGAAAAAGCCTTTTAACAAAATCGAACACTCTTTTGTGATGAAATTCTTGGCGAGATTAGGAATACAAGTCCCATACCTAAATACAATAAAGGTTAAATACATTAAGCCAATAACCAACATCAAAATAAATGGAGAGAAACTCAAAGCAGTTGTACTAAAATCAGGGACAAGACAAGACAAGGTTGCCCACTCTCTTCATATTTCTTCAATGTAATACTTGAAGTTCTGACTAGAGCGATAACACAACTAAAGGAAATCAAGGAAATACAAATTGGAAAGGAAAAAGTCAAAGTATCATTATTTACAGATGATATGATAGTATATAAAAATGACTCCCAAAATTCCACCAGAGAACTCCTAGAGCTGATAAAGACCTTCAGCAAGGTGGTTAGATACAATATTAATTACAATAAATCATTAGTTCTTTTGCATTCAAACAATAAATGGGCTGAGGAAGAAATTAGGGAATATAGCCACAAATGAAATAAAGTATCTTGGTATGACTCTAACCAAGCAAAGGAAAGGCCTATATGACAAGAACTTCAAGTCTTTAAAGAAAGAAATTGAAGATGATATCAGAAGATGGAAAGATAACCCATGTGTGTGGATTGGTAGGATTAACATAATAAAAAATGACATTATACCGGAACCTATCTACAGATCCCCATCAAATACAAATACAACTTCTTAAAGATCTTTAAAGGACAATTCTGAACTTCATATTGAAAAACAAGAAACCCAGATTAGCTAAAACAATCCCATACAATAAAAGAAAATTTGGAGGTATCACCATCACTGACTTCAAGCTATACTACAGAGCAGAAAAAAAAAAAAAAAAAAAGACAACATCTTCAGCAAATGGTACTGGTTTTACTGGATGACTACGTGTAGAAAGTGCATATAGATCTATATTTATCACCCCAAACAAAACTCACATCCAATTGGATCAAAGACCTTAATATAAAAACAGATATACTAAATATATTATTAAAAAAGTGGGGAAAGCCTTGAACAGAACACCAACAGTTCAGGCACTAAGATCAACAATTAATAAATCTGATCTCTTGAAACTGAAAGACTTTTATAAGGGAAAAGAAACTGTAAATACAACTAAACCACAGCCTGGAGAATGGGAAAATATTTTCACCAATCAATCCTACATCCAACAAAGAGCTAATACCCAAAATATAAAATGAACTCAAGATATCCAGCATCAGTAAACAAAACAACCCAACTTAAAAATGGAGCATAGAACTAAATAGAGAATTCTCATAGAGGAATCTCACATGGCCAAGAAACATATAAAGAAATCTTCAGTTTCATTAGTCATCAGGGAAATATAAATCAAAATGCCTCTGAGATTATATCTCACACAGGTCAGAATAGCTAATATCAAAATTTCAAAAGATAGCATATGCTAGAGAGTTTGTGGAGAAAGGGGAACTCTCCTTCATTGCTGGTAGGAGTGCAAACTTGTAAAACCACTTCATGTATCAATCTGGTACTTGCTCAGAAAATTAGGAATAGCTCTTCAAGATCCAGCTACACCTTTCCTGTGTATATACCCAAAAGATGCTGCACCATACAATAAGTACTCTTGATCAGCTATGTTCATAGCAGCTTTATTCGTAATAGCTAGAATATGGAAATAACCTAGATGTCCCTTAACCAAAGAATGGATAAAGAACCTGTGGCACATTTACACAATGGAATATTACACAGCTATTAAAAATGAAGAAATCATGAAATCTGTAGGCAAATGAATAGAGCTAGAAATGATCATCCTGACTGAGGAAATCTAGACCCAGAAAGACAGAGATTTAGAAGTGATTTTTAGCTATATGGTACAAGATAAACATACAAAAAAAAAAAAAAAAGACCAAAATAAGACAAGTAACAAAGAGAATGCAAGGGAAGATGCATAAATGTCACTGAGAATTATTAGCCATTACAAAAGATAGTGGTTTTAATTTCTTTATTGTTGTGATAAAATTTCTCAGAAAAAAGCAACCCAAATACAAAAGGGTTTTATTTGGCTAATAGTTTATGATAATATATAGTCTACCTGCTAATAGTTTAAGATAATATATAGTCTACCACCACACAGAAGTCAAAGTTCTTGGAACTTGAAGCTGCTGGTCACATTGCATCCACAGTCAGGAAATAGATAATGGTAAATGCTTGTGTTCAGCAAGCATTCTTCTTTGTGAATACTCCAAGGGTCCAATCCAGGAAACTGTGTTGCACACTTTGAGTGTGCCTCTTTGATCCAAACTCAATTGCTGTAATCAATCTAATGCACCCTATGGATGCCCACAACATTTTCACATGTAGGTAATTATAGACCCTGTTAAATAGACGACAGATACTAATCCTCATAAATAACAATTTTTACTTAGGTCAATTCACAAGGAAATAAATTGATTCATCTCCATTTCTTGAGTGTTAGGAAGTAAAACATGTTTTTCACCATTTATAAAAATTGTCAATAGCTTATGAATTCCATTTGTAAGAAATACTGTGAACTAAAATGCAACATGTTACAAAACTGCATAATAGAAAGAATCAAGATAATTTGGAATGTCAAAAAATTCCTTTAAGGAAAATCATTGAAAACTGAACTACTTATGATGAATAGACATCCTTCATGTGACTTATAGATGCTAGCAAGTGATGGGGTACCAATATATGTCAGAAATAAAAAAATTGTTGAGAAAGATTAGAAACTGTAAACAAGAAACAAAGAAATCTCTGCATATGAAAGACAAAATCAGGTCATATAGGACCTCAAGCCAGAACAAAAACTAAGATTGATAGGCAGAACCAATTACAAAAGAGGAACAAGTCATAAAATATAAGCATGTATTTGAAATGAATTGACTGTATCTATCTTGTTAGATGATGTTCTATATATTTGAAAACACTCAACTGTTGGAAGAACAACAAAAGTATGCATGATATTTTGTAAAATTTTAGTCTTATGTCGTCATATAATGATAACAATGCAGTGCAACTGTAAATGTCAAATAAGGAGCATGATGAATAAGAATAGCAAAATAACATTTCAAGTTAATATTTTGATGAAAAAATACAATGGAATTTTATATAAAGCTTTTAAAGAACAGAGTTGTTATAAGCAGCATAGAAATAGCAGTTGATACAGCAAGAGAGAAAATAACAAAATCAGGACTATGTGAAGAATCAGGATATCTGTGAAGATAACAAAATCAGGAAACAATATTTGGGTCATAATCCAAATGAGAAGAACAAATTGGAATGATATAAATGAGTTTTCTGTTTATATGCTATTTATAAAATATTGACCAAAACAGTGGCTAGAAGTAAATTTGAACCTAAGCATTCATTATACATATCCTTTCAAAAGTCAGTAAATATATAAGAATATGGGGAAAAGATTTCCCTCATACCTGAACACTGAAAAAAGACAAAGGTTTTGATGGTTAAAACTTGATTTGTCAGCATGATCGGGTTTACAATCACTTCTGCAGTAAACATGTATATGTATAAAGAGAGAGGTTTCACTAAGAATGGAAGATATAACCTGAAAGGCAGCCCTACCAGGTAAGTTAGGGCTAGGGAGTGAATAAAAAAGAAAAATGGAGAAAATGAGATAAACACCAGCAACCATCACTCTAATTCACATTTGCACTGTTATGTTTTTACCAATATCATTTATCTTCACAAAGCCTAAGACAAAATGAAGACTTAATTTTCTATATTGCTTTTATCATTATTACAACATTCCCTGTATAACCCACTAAACTCTTCCTTATTTACTAGATTTGGACTTTGGCATATTAGTTGACAAGTTGTTACGAATTACTGAATTTTTATTATAATCTCAAGATAGTATAAGTAACATACATATCTGAGCCTATAAACAAGCGCTTATTAGTAGAAATGTTTGAGTAGTTAAATATGTTTTAACTTTATATTATGGCAAATTTCTAAAAAAACTGAAGAATGAAGGTGTGTTTTGTAGAAGAAAGAAAACAAGTTTCAGAAATTACTTCATCAACATGGAAATTAGATCAAACAGATAAAAATTTGTTTGTGAATTCACTGGGGATAAACCAATAGTAATTGATAAAGGAAAATATTGCAAGACAAACACAGCATGCCACAAATATATGAATTTAATATGATTTAGAATTTTCCTTATTTCACATTAAGAAATTAACATGTATTAATTAAAAATTCCATACTGGCTTTCAACAAAATTGACGTGGCATACGATTCGTCAAGTGCATGTTATAATAAGTAGTTTCATAGGAAATTCACAGTAATAAGCTAATATTTTGAAATAAGAAAACTTTTTTGAAAAGTGTGATTTTAGGTATTGGCAAATAGTATTTTGGAAATAGTAAATAGTTATAACTATTAGGGAAACATATAGACATAGGTGTGCACAACATGAAAATAGTGTATCAGAAAAAGGAATATTTTTATTTTTATAAGTAATATTTTAATATTCATTTAAATAAAAGTTATCACATTTACAGCTTTGTTGGTAGTACTTTTCTAGCATGTGCAAAGTCGTAGGCTTTAAAAAAACTGGAAATAAATGAATGAATGAATTATAAACAAACAATCAAGCAAACGTGGAAAGATCTAATGGCTGAGAAATGAAGCTGTATCCTTTAAAAGATATGGAAGAAATTTTCTAATCAATTAATGAGTTAATATGCATTAAAATACATCTAGGCACTTTTCTTGGGATTTAGTAAGAATGTTGCCTATCTTGAAAATGTTGAACAAAGAAGGAATTAGCACCATTAAATCGTATATACAGGCCAGTAACATAAATAGACAAGTTTCCAATTCATAAAATCTTAAAACAGTATAAAACAAAAGAAAATATAGTATGAAAATACAGTATCAAACAAAAGAAAGTATAGAACAAAATAAAATATGAACCTTAGAAACACTGGTATCCATAGATTCTAGACAGAAAAAAAATGTGAGAATGTTAGTTATAAATTTTAAGAATCTAAGAAATAAAGGAACCTTGTAAAACAATTATGCAGCAAATGATGTTATCTTTAATTTATAATCACATAAATTTAAAAATACTAATGATGTTTGATAAAGCTCTAAGGAAACATATTATATTACATTTTCCTCAATAGGAGGAAAATTATGACTAGTATGGAAAACCTAGCCGATTATCAGGGACCAGTGAAGTCATGGATGTTAGAGGAGAACCCAATGCTGTTAAATTACAAGACCAGTGTAATTTCTCATGGCATTCTAAGTGTCTCTTTATTCCCACAGATAAATGTAACTCTCAACCTTTATCAAAGGATCTTTTTGTACTGGACAGAGACAATTGCACCAAGCTACAATTGGTCAAAATGCAGAGAACAACTTATCTTGAGATGTTCACCCCTATTTGATATATCTACAAAACAAACCCCATACTCAAGGTTCAGAGTGACAGAGTTTAAGAGCTGAAGTACCTAGAATTGTGTTATGACTTTATATTTACCAGATATGACAAGGAACCTATACACATGGTACATTCACAATATGACTTCCTGAGCAAGTCTAGAATGATAAAAGCTAATGTGGAAGGGGAAAGGCTCATACATCCTCACCACAGACAGAAAACTTCAGGCAACTAATGACTGTGGAGAGGAAAATTAGTCTTCTCAAGGATGAGTTCCCTAATTTTGTATGTATGTTAAGCTACGAGTTCTTATACCATGTGTCTATAAGCAGTAATACATTTCTTAGCCAATGGCATTTATATGTGTATGTATATATAGAACAATAATAATCAAATAAAAGGAGGACATTATTTTTGGAGATAGTAAGGGGTAATCATGGGGCATGATGGAAGAAGGAAATACTGAAATGATTGGAGAAAGAGAACAGAAGTGGGGAAACTATATAGTTACATATTAAATAAAAATTTAAAAACCAGAGTAGTAGAATAAATAGATAAGCACAAATTAATATTGTTGAGAATTAATATGAATGAGATATTAAATTTGTGAGTATATTTATAGTTTTCAAAATTATACATACATGTAGATTAAGTCAGAAAATTCAGATTAAAATAAAAAACTAATAAAATACAAACTACTGAAATTCAGATATAAACATTATATGTAGTTTGAGGAGAGAGAAATGAATATAGTTGAAAAGTATTTAACAAAATAGGCAATATGTATTTGAGAATATCAGCTAATTTCAACATAGACTAATGAAAATATTAAAAAGGCATTGAAACAATATTGAGGATATTATCCAGTAACATTTACAGAATAAAAATATAAATGTAATGGGCAGATGAAATAGTCTAAAAAATAGCCTATATATAAGTTTTGAGAATAGGAAAAAATAAAAATGCTCAGTATTAAGGTACTGTACCACATGCAAAACCCATTAAAACTACAT
Organism: Meriones unguiculatus; assembly: GCF_030254825.1. Taxonomy (NCBI): domain Eukaryota; kingdom Metazoa; phylum Chordata; class Mammalia; order Rodentia; family Muridae; genus Meriones; species Meriones unguiculatus. The sequence continues at coordinate 86,603,918 of NC_083369.1, read as the reverse complement.
ATAAGAACAACAAATCACTTAAATGAGACACTGAACAATAAAGTGAAAAGTTTATCATAGAGAAAAGGCTAGCTAGGAAGGACCAGCAGGGAACCTTATGGAAGAAGAGGGAGATAGTAAGACATGGAGGGGACAGGAAGTCCACAAGGAGATCAACAGAACCAAAAATCTTGGCCCTGGAGGTTCTGAAGAGACCAACACTCCAACCAAGGATCATGCATGGGGAGGATCGAGACCCCATGTTCAGAGGAAGCCCATAGGCTGCTCAGTTCCCAAGTGGAATCAGGGCCTGTCTCTGACATAAACTGAATAGCAGGCTCTTTGATCACCTCCCCCTGTGGTGTGCAGCCTTGCCAGGCCATAGAGAAAGACAATGCAGACAGCCCTGATGATACCTGATAGGTTAGGGTCAGATAGAAGGGGAGGAGGTCCTCCCCTATCATGGAACCTTGGAAAGGGGATAGGGAGAGAAGAGTGAGGGTGGGTAAGACTAGGAGGAGGCGAGGGAAATGGCTACAGTGGAGATATAAAGTGAATATTTTGTAATAAATATATAAATTAATTAAAAATTAAGAATTATAAAATATTCTTAAAGTTCATGTCAGACTGGTTAATGTGCCCATATCATAACAAGGTTTAGTGAGCAGAGCATATCAGGCAAAAGCATGAATACCCAATCATCATGAACCATAAAGGGGATAATTACAATTTTTTTTTCTCAACAAAGCCAAAGGTCAATATTTAAGGAAATAATCATTTCATAACATAAGATGAATATGTACTTTTGACTTATGGGAAGCAATGACAATGGGAATAATCAATATTGCTTGGAGAGTCTCTTTGATACAATATTTTCTTTTTTAAAAAATAATTATCAAGTAATTTATGTTATGTCCTAATTGCAGCTTCCCCTCTCTCCTCTCCACTCCTTCCCTCCCTCTCGCCTTCCCTCACAGCTGCATCCTTCCAAAGTTTTCCCTTTCTCCTCAGAAAAGGGGAGACTTCCCATGGATACCAACCCACCTTGGCATTTCAAGTTTTAGTAGGACTAGGCACATATCCTATGTGGCTAGACAAGGCAAGCCAGTTAGAGAAAAGTGATCCAAAGGCAGTCAACAATATCAGAGACATCCCCTGCTCCTGCTATTAGGAGTCCCACATGAAGATTTAGCTGTTACATATATGCAGAGGGTCTAGGACTGTTCCATGCTATCTGTTGGGCAGTTCAGTCTGTGTGAGCTCCTTGGCCCCAGATTATTTGATTCTGTAGATTTTCTTGCGTCCTTGACATTCCTGTGTCCTCAGTTTTTCCTCTCCCTCTTCCACAGGATTCCCAATGTTCCCCTGTTTGAAGGTCTCTGCATCGGTATCCATCAGTAACTTGTTGAAGCCTCTCAGATGACAGATATGCTAGGTGCCTGTCTGCAAGTATTGCAGAATATCATTAGTACCCCTAGGGGTAGGTGATCAAAGAGCCTGCCACTGAGTTCATGTCACAGACAGCCCCTGATCCCCTCACTAGGGAATCCACTTGGAAACTGAGGAGTCCATAAGCCTTGTCTTGGTTCTTTCCATATAATGTACTTGGAGTACTCTGCAGGACAACTCGGCTCAGGTTTTTGTTTCTGTTCTCCTTTTGAAGTAGACCTAATATTTATTTGAATTTCCTCAATGTCTGTTATTATGTCCCCCTTTTTGTGATTTTGATGATATGGATAGTTTCTCTCTATCTGTTAGTTAGTTTGGCTAAGGGTTTATCTATCTTGTTCATTTTTTCAAAGAAACAGCTCTTGGTTTCATTGATTCTTTGAATAGTTTTATTTCTTTCTAATTGATTGATTTCAGCCCTCAGTTTGATTATTTCCATCCCTGTACTATTCTTGGATGTGTCTGCTTCTTTTTTTTCTAGTGCTTTCAGGTGTGCTGTTAAGCTGCTTGTATGAGATGCCTCAAACATCTTTCTGAAGGTACTTAGTGCTATGAAGTTTTCTCTTAGCACTGTTTTCCCATAATTTGTGGGAATTATTGTGTCCCATAATTTTGGGTAAGCTGTGCCTGCATTTTCATTGAATTTTAGGAAGTCTTTAATTTATTTTTTTCATTATTATTTCTTCCCTGATCCAGCTGTTGCTGAATAGAGAGTTATTTAGTTTCCATGTGTGTGTAGACTTTTTTGTTATTTCTGTTGTTGAAGTCTAGTTTTAGGTCATGATGTTCTGATAGGGTACAAGGGATTATTTCAGTCTTCTTGTATCTGTTAAGGCTTGTATTTTCTTTTCTTATTATATGGTCAACTTTGGAGAAGGTTCCATGGGGTGCTGAGAAGAAGAAACACTCTTCTGAGTTTTGGTGAAAAGTTCTGTTGACATTAGGTCCATTTTATTTAATACCTCTGTAAGTGTCATTATTCACCTATTTACCTCCAGTCTAGATGATTTTTCCCTTGATGAGAATAGAGAGTTGAAGTCTCCCACTATTAAGGTATTGGGATCAATGTGTGATTTTAGCTTTAATAATATTTTATTTATGAATGCAGGTGCCCTTTTATTTGGCACATAGATGTTCAGCATTGTGATATCTTTATGGTGGAATTTTTCTTTGGTGAGAATGAAGTATCCCTCCTCATTTTTGACTATTTTTTGTTTAAAGTCAATTGTATTAGATGTTAAGATAGCTACACCAACTTGTTTTCTGGGTCCATTTACTTGAAAACGTTTTCCAGCCCTTTACTCTGAGGTACTGCCTATCTCTTGCAGAGGTGTGTTTCTTGGATGCAACAGAATGTTGGATCCTGTTTCTGCAATCATTCTGCTAGTATGTATTTATTTTATTGGAGAGTTTAGTCCATTGGTGTTGATAGATAATAGTGACCATTGAATGCTAGTTCTTTTTATTGTGGAGTGGGTGGTGATAGTGTGTTTGTGTGCTTATTTTCTTTTCATTTTTTTTCTTGTGAAGCTCTCTATACCCTGTGTTTTCTTGGGTGTAGTTGAATTTGTTAGATTGGAGTTTTCTTCTGGTATCTTCTGTAGGGCTGGGTTGCTGTGCAGATAATGTTTAAATTTAGTTTGTCATGGAATATTTTTTTTCTCCACCTATGTTGAAATTTATGCTGTGAATAGAAGTCTGGGTTAGCATATGTGGTCTCTTAGAGTCTGCATGACATCTGCCCAGGCCCTTCTGGCTTTCATAGTTTCTGCTGAGAAGTCTGGTGTGATACTGATACGTCTAACTTTATATGTTACTTGGCCTTTTTCCCTTGCTACAGAGATCTTTTCTGAGACTGAGACTCCAGCCTAGGACCATTCATGGAAATAACTTAGACACCCTGCACAGTTGTAGCCCATGGCAGTTCAGTGTCCATGTGGGTACCATAGTAATGGGAACAGGGACTGTCTCTGACATGAACTGATTGGCCTGTTGTTTGATCACCTCCCCCTGAGGGGGAACAGCCTTACCAGGCCACAGAGGAAGACAATGGACTGGAGAAAGGGGCAATGTGATTTGAACATATATTTGATATTATTTTAATAATACATTATATACTAATATTTTAGCAAAATTTGTGCCACCATAATTAATAATATGTTTAATATTTACTGCTCTATAGATCTCTCTAAATATTTAAAGTATTTTAAATTATTAATTTTAAAGCAATTTTGAATTTAATATTTTATATTCTTTCTATTACTACTTTTCATGTAATACAGTATAATAACTAAGGTATTGTTAATTTTATTCTTTATAATCCCAATGAATGCATGTATTAAAAAAAGAAAATTTGAGGAAAAAATATAACTTTAAGTATCCTAAGTTGAAATACAAGGCATTTTACTCGCTTATATGCATTCAGATTAGTACAATAGGTCATTTTAAGATTCATTCAGGAATTTCTCTTTCATCTTTAAATTGCTTGAACATACACATAATTTTGCTTTGTCTTTGAGAATTCCATACAATTTCTTTTTCCTGTGTGTTTTTCTGTTTATGCACATACACGCTGTTTGGACATCCAGAGAAAAGTGTCTTTAGGTTTTACCTTTCTTTTTCCAAGGTCTATTTGGTCTATTTGCTTTGTTTACTCTGTTTTATCTTAGAGGGACATCTTTGTTGAATATTTTGTAGTTATTTGGGGGACCAGAGTCATGTTCATACTTATTTTGATCAACAATCCCAGTTTTTCTTCACACCAGAGACATGTTGGCATTAAACTTGTGTCCATGTTATGGTTCAGAGCAGGAACAATGGAGTAGTCTTTGGAGAATGTGTGATTTATAGAAAGTTGTAGAAGAGTGGACATCAGTATTTACACAGTAAAATAAAAAATAAAGAATAATAGAAAAGGAGGGATAACATATGAATGAGTAGGGACATATACAGGCTGGAGGTATGAGGAGAGCCAAAAGGGACACTAGTATAAATAGAGAATTATAGGAGATAAGATTTTTGTTTGTTAAAAGTCATGAAGGACAGTGGTAAAGTTCTGTTTTGCTGTTGTGTCTATTAAAACATTTTTAACCATTAATGTTCAATATTACAGGTAATTACAGAAATAATGAATTAGGTGATAAAGATGTTGATCTCAGAGGGTAATGGGCAAGGTTCTATAAATGAGTACTATTCACAAAAAATCTTGAACATATAATTTACTTTCATTGCTACATTTCCTAACAGTAAACAAAATGGAATTAAACATAAGATATTCTTGAAATTATTACCATATAAATGCTCCAGAATAATTTTAAAGATGATTTTACATATTAAAATATTAGAAAACTAACGAAAATTTATTTTAAAATATGTTGCATGTTACGTAAAATAACAGCACATCTAGTGTCTTTAAAGAAGAAACTATGTCTCTGAGATTGATAATTGGAGAAATGGTATTTTGTATAACACGCATAGATTTTCTTTTATAAATTACAGTGATACATTTCAGATTGTAGGTAACATGAGTATTCGTTTGAGAATGTGTTGAGTATGCAAAATTCACTGGCCTGAATAAATAATATGATTAATAATGAATATGTAATAGCAGCACCTGCATGATTTCAAGCATTAATCAATGGCTTGATTTAATGACTTCTAGAGTAATAGGAAGCAAAGATTATAATTGACATGTGAAGGAGAAAAAACATTATATTTAAAGTCTTCTATAATAAAAATGAGAAATGGAGATATTACCCTGTTATATAAGTATTTTATCTTAATTAGAAAATAGTAACATGTCCCTCTTTACTTCATGAAAATTTACTCTGACATGAAGTTCTCTATACATGTATTCTGTGGAAACATGTGGGTAATTTCATATTAACACATAAAACTTTAGTTTCTGTTACACATGATTAGATTGCTACACACACATTTTCCTATTTCAAATTTGAAAAAGACTATGAAGTTTATATATACTCAGTTGTAGAAGAAATACAAAATTCCAGTTTAGTACATTTAAAATGTGTGAACTGGGATCTAGGAGGGGATGAGGGAGACAAAAACCCAGGAAACAGACTCCAAAAAAGGATTGAATGAATATTTACATTCATTGTGCAGCAAGAAACATTTTTATATAGCCTTTGGACCACTGTGGAATTCACAGGAGCTCTGGGTTAGCCAACGATCTCACTGTCATTGTGGGGAGATGCCTAGCATGCCAGCACCAGAGGAAATTCCTTGCAGACTGGGAAAGCAGCCACTGCTGTGTACTGGACCTTATCTGAGGCTCTACCTGTTTTCTGGGGTCCTCCTTTTGTGTCATGCAGTTTTCCATCGGACATAGACACCAGTACTATTGAGCAGTATGGAACCCTCCTTCACCTTAACCCTGGCCTCAGCTGGAGACCTCAGCAACCACAATCAACTAGCAATTAAATGATTTATAATTTTTAATGTAGTCACCATGCATCATCCTATTTAATAAAAGTGTTTATCACATATTAGTAAATAACACAATAAACCTTTATCAACCTTTCAGTGTTGAATCATGAATTCCAGAATTTATTGTAAGGTTATCTATGTTGTCTTTTCTCTCTCTTTGCTTTGGGAAACTATTCTATTTTATTCTATTACTTCTTCATCTTGGTGGGATTTCAGAAAAGTCATATACTGTCCTACTCTCTTTGTCATATAGTAAACCTCAAGGGAAGGATATAAATGAGAGTGGTTCATAGTTGTCTGTGGCTCAGAGGACAAATTCAAGTGTTTTTTCTTTTTCTTTTTTTTTAGAAAGGTCTAAAGAACAGATAATATAAGTCACAATCTTTAATTTATTGTATTTTTCATTTTTGATATTATATTTTAATTAAAACAGTCTCTCTTCCCATTCTTCACTCCAAACCCTCCCATAAAGATATCTTCTACACTCCTTCATATTTATTGCCTTGTTTTTCATTAGTTTTATTGCATAGATATATGCTTCTATATAGATATATCTTCTCAAATGTAACCTGCTGAGTCCATACAAAGTTACCTGTATATATGTTTTCAGTACTGACCATTGGGCAATGAACAACTAATTGGTGTGCTTGTACCTTTTGCTGTACTCATTTTTACTTTGTTTACTGTAGATCTTTAAGTACAACTGAGGATTACTTATGGGGTTTTCAATATGTGTAGTTTTTCATCTCTATTGGCATACTCCTTGTTCAGCTTACACTCAGTCATGTTTATGAGACTACACTGGTATTGTTTCTGGTGTTACTAGGAGATATAAACTCACAGAAAAGTTACTGATACTCAGTGTTTTATAGTTTTTGTGCAAAGTTCACTGATAGTTTTAACTGCAAAACTATTAGTATTTGATCTTAATTTGTTTTTAGAGATTCAGTGATTTTATGTTCTTTTTTCTTTTTAAAAAATATTTTATTTATTACAACTTATTCTCTTGGTATCCAACCTATAGCCCCATCATTCATACCCTTCCAATCCCACCCACACCTCCCTCTTTACCTTCCATGCCCCTTCTCCAGTCCACTAATAAGGAAGGTCCTCCACCACTACCATCTGACCCTAGCCTATCAGGTTTCATCAGGACTATCTGCATTGTCTTATTCTGTGGCCTGGTAAGACTGCCATCCCATCAGGGGAAGGTGATCGAAGAGCCACCCCAGAGTTCACTTCAGAGCCAGCCCCTGTTCCCCTTACTAGGAAACCCACATAGATACTGAGCTGCTATGGGCTACATCTGCATGGGGTTCTAGGATGTCTCAATGAATGGTCCTTGATTGGAGTATCGGTCTCAGAAAAGACCCCTAGGCCCAGATATTTTGGTTCTGTTGCTCTCCTTGTAAAGCTCCAGTCCCTCCATGTCTTCTATCTTCCCTTCTTTCATAAAATTCCCCACACACTGCCCAAAGTTTGGCTGTGAGTCTCAGCATCTGCTTTAATACTCTGCTTGGTAGAGTCTTTCAGAGGCCCTCTGTGTTATGCCCCAGTCCTGTTCCCTGTCTTCTCCATCTTCCAAGGTCTATCCCATTTGCTTTTCTGAATGATGACTGAATATCTTACCCATGTTCCTCCTTCTTGCTTATCTTCCTTAGATGTACAGATTTTAGGATGATTATCCTATATTATATGTCTAATATCCACTTATAAGTAAGTATATGCCATGTGTGTCTTTCTGCTTCTGGGATATCTCACTCAGGATGATCTTTTCTAGTTCCCACCATTTGCCTGAAAATTTCATGATTTCCTTGTTTTTAATTGCTGAGTAGTATATCATTGTGTAAATATTCCACAATTTCTATATCCTTTCTTCAACTGAAAGATATCTGGGTTGTTTCCAGCTTCTGGTTATTATAAATAAAGCTGCTATGGACATGGTTAAGTAAATGTCCTTGATATATACTTGAGCATATGTTGGATGTTTGCTTAGGAATGATACAGAATGATCTTGAAGAAGCACTATTCCTAATTGTCTGAGAAAGCACCAGATTGATTTCTAAAGTGGTGGCACAAGTTTACTTTCTTGCCAGCAATGGAGGAGGGTTCCCTTTTCTCCACAACCTCTCCAGCATGTATTGTCACTTGAGTTTTGATCTTGGCCATTCTGATGGTTGTAAGTTGAAATCTCCAAGTCATTTTGATTTGCATTTCCCTGGTGACTAAGGACACTGAACATTTCTTTAAGTGTTTCGCTGACATTCAATATTCCTCTGTTGAGAATTCTTAGTTCAGCTCTGTACCCATTTTTTTTTAAATAGGATTACTTGTTTTTTTGGTGTTTAACTTCTTAAGGTCTTTATACATGCTGGATATTAGTCCTCTGTTAGATAAAGGGTTGGTGAAGATCCTTTCCCAGTCTGTGGGCTGTCATTTTGTTCTGATGACAATGTCCTTTGCTTTACAGAACCTTTTCCTTTTCATGAGGTCCCATTTATTGATAGTTGATCTTAGAGATTGTGTTGTTGGTGTTCTCTTCAGAAAGTTGTTTTCCGTACCAGTTAGGTCAAGGCCATTCCCTACTTTTTCTTCCAACAGGTTTTTACACTGATACAAAAATACCCAATAAAATACCCCTATACCAAATCCAAGAGCATATGATATCCAAAGATATCCACTATGACCAAGTAGGCTTCATCCCAGGAATGTATGGGTGGTTTAATATATGAAAATCCATCAATGTAATCCAATATTTAAACAAACTGAAAGAAAAAAAACATAATGAGCTCCTTAGATGATAAAAAACATTTGATAAAATCCAACACTCATTTATGTTTAAAGTCCTGGACAGATCAGGGATACAGTGCACTTACCTAAATATAGTAAAGGCAATATGCAACAAGCCTATAGCCAACATCAAACTAAACAGAGAGAAACTTAAATCAATTCCACTGAAATCAAGGACAAGGCAAGGTTGCCCGCTCTCTCCATATCTTTTCTTTTTTTTTTCATTTGCAAACAGCATTTATTATTCAAATCATTTTATTTTCTCCCATCTTTAGATGACAAAATGTTTATACTCAAAATATGACAGTATTGTACTAATGAAATGTTTCAACTAAGTTTATTTGAATATCAGTGAGCTTAATGGAGAATGTTTGTGTTGTGCAAAACTGGCAACATGACCTTGACCATCACATGAGAATGAAAAAAAATAACCCACAAAGCTGTCACACACTCTTCCCATATCTGGGAAAAGGGTTCATTTTCCCATGGCCAAAGAACCTATAGTAACATTATTCACATACAATATGCTTTTTAAAAAATAAATCTCATTGCTGCTGCATTATCTAGCACCTCTCAATAATTCTCTTAAAAAACAATACTTCATTATGATGTGCCATATAGTAAATATGGGAACATGAAGAAGCATGGAACTTCAAACAGTATACATGTATACACACACACATATACATACATACATACATACATACATATAAACATACTCTTAAGCATATTAACATTAACTAATTACTGACATCCAAACAAGGATTAAAAACAAACAACTTAAAGGAATTTGTGAAAACATGAAAAACAAAAGTACCATGCTTTCTCTGAAACTTCCATGAAAACTATGATCACACACTGCCCAATATAAAGAATTAATGGACTACAAAGATGATGGGGATCCCATTCTATATACTGCAGCAGAATAATACCTATAACCAAGTGGAAATGCATTAGAAGATGAACAGCAGCCACAGAAAGAATAACCTAATAAACTTCTGTAAATGGTTTTGCTACACATACAGCAAATGCAATACCTACTACAATGTTTCATAATTCAGACCACAACCATAATCAGTGATCTCCTCCATTACATTTATGTAAACATGGTAAATAATATACTTCCTACAAGGCTATGATAAAAACATATCATAGTTTTCTTTTCTTGAAAATGAATATATTTATTATGTTCAAAGTCATCAAATCTTTTATATACATAAGGTTGCTTCCTTCAATGAATTCGTTTTGACTTCTTGACATCAAGATGATATATAAAGATTTAAGATATTTACAGTACTTCAAACATGGCTGTGAAGTTAAGACAAGTTCATTCCAAGGCCCCAGGTCAGGTTTTTGACAAATTTCGGTAATCCCTGCTACAAGAAGTTCAAAGGGTCTGGTTTTCATGGAAACCAGAATGGACAGGCACATAAACACACAAAAACACACTGAAATTAATGGAAATTAAAACCTATTATTAAGTAAATATATGTTTAGTCAAGAATGTTTTATTTGTGTAAGCATGCTTTTCTGTAACTCCTGGGTTGAAGCAACTACAGACATCTACAGATTTTTTTCTTCAATAAAAATTCCTTTATGTAACAGAAATCAAACATGTCAATTTGAAGTCAGAGAAATGAATCCTTCTAAGTTGGTGGTATAATTTGTGAATGTTTAGGAAATCCAGGACTCTTGGAGGAAGTGTGATACTTGGGGTAGGCTTGATAGTTTCAACTGTATACCATCTGTAGTTCCCACTTTCTGCTTCATCCTGCAGGTTAAGTTGTGAACTCAGCTTCCTACTTTACCTGCCATGTATGACACTTGTGATACCCATTTCATAATGATCCCATATCCCTCTGGAATCTTAAGGCAAATTAAACATTTGGAAGTTGCCTTTGACATTATGTTTTGTCAAAGAAAAGGCACTAATACACACACATAGATTTTACAACTGGATTATTTATTTCATGAAATAGAAGAGAATTGTGAAATCCAAAAAGGTTTAAATTCCTTAGGTTTAAATTCCTAAGCCTTTTGTCCATATCGGCTTTTAATTAGAAACAAAATAAGGATGGATGTCAAAATGCATGAATACATTGTTGACACTTGTTACAATTTTCCTCCCAAATAATTTCCTGTAACTGAATGCAAGTTGGTTGGTCAAATCTTTTATCCTAAAAGATTTTCCTGAAAATGATTTCTTTCAGGTTCTGAAAGACTACTTTGGTATGCAAAGTCTTTAAGAGGTTGCTCACATACCCAAGCTTTTACTCTTCTATAACGGTACCATGAAGCACAAAAGTTTGCCATACTGACTACAGTCATAGGGTTTCTATGCAGTATGACTTTTTTTTCCTGATTTCAAAGACAACTCCATGAAATGAATTCATTTAAATGAATTCACATTGCTTATTCATAGTGTTTCACTACAGCATGTGTTCTTTTATGTATGTGGTGATAACTGTGTTAAGAAAAGGCTGTATCACATTGATTACATGTGTAAGGTTTCTCTTTACTATCTGTTCTTTTATAAATGTGAAGTTGACTTTGACATGCAAAACATGCAAAAGTAATTTGCATGTGGGAACATGCTAAAAATTTTCTCCTATGTGTTGCTTTTTAGATACCAACCTCCACTGAATTAGAGGCTTAACCTAAATTTAAGTTCATAGTCCCTAGGAAACTGGAGACTTCCCAATAGCTGATCAACTTTCAATATTCATCTTTTGTTTCCCAAAATAAGACTGTTCCATACCATGTCTTCCGTTCCCCTAACATAGTGACTGTCCCAAACCAGAGATTTTTTTTTCCTAACTTAATACCATTTCCTAAACACAAAAGAACAAACAGATATGATTTTTTGACTATAAAACCTACATATTGCATCAGGTGCCTCCCTCAATGATATAAACAAATCCAATATCCCTAAACCCTTATTGATTAAAAAAAATTAGTTGCAAAACAACACATATGTTTACTATTTTCAAGTTTAGAGTCTCTGTAACTTTCTGGCTCATTGGGTGGGTAGGTATCACAGTTCAGTTCCAAAGAATGTTATGTGGTTCTACACATCCAGTAGTGGCTGGATGACAATATTTTTTTTTTATTTGCGTTGACCTAGTGTTTGAGTTATATTGGATTCAGTGGACCAAAGAACACAAAGGCCTTACCATATTGCTTATATTATCAGAATTTTTTTCCAGTATAATGAAAAATATAGGAATGTGCAAAGGCCTCACATTTTAAAACATTCATAAAATTTCTCTCCAGTATGAATTTTTTTCATGATGATGAAGACTATACAAATGTGGAATAGCTTCACCATGTTAAATACACTCATAATCCTTCTGTCCAACATAAAGTCTTTCATGACTTGAAGATGATTGTGAAGAGCAAGTTTTTCCACATTCAAAAGGTTTCTGTCCAGTATGCGTTCTTTATGTCATAGGAGATTACTATTATGTCAAAAGGCTTTATCACATTGGTTACATTCATAATGTTTCTCTCCAGTGTGTATTCTTCTACATACAAGGAGATTATCATGCCATGCAAAGGTTTTGGGACATTGGTTACATTCATAGAGTTTTGCTCCAGTATGTGTTCTTGTCCTAGATGACTCTTACATGAAAAGCCTTTAGAACATTGATTATATTCATAAGGATTTTCTGCAACATGCATTTTTATGTATTAAGAGATTGTACAAAGCTGATGCCACACAGATTACATTCATAAGATTTTTCTCCAGGCTCTGTTCTTTTATGATTTCAGAGACTATTCTAAAATGCATACACTTTATCACATTGGGTACATTCATAAGATTTCTCTCCAGTGTGTGCTTTTTATGCACAGATGACTGTTCTGTGCAAAGGATTTACCACATTGGTCATATTCATAAGGTTTCTCTCCAGTGTGAGTTATTTTGTGTATTAAGAGATCACTGTTAAACCCCACCCCACCAGAGTGCATGCCCAAAGAGTGCCAGCCACAGAGACTCAGATCCACAGTACAGTTTTTCTCAGATCCCAAGTCTGCAAGTGGCAGTACTGACTACATGCGGCTGCCCAGCCAGTGATTGTATGGGCCATCCAAACCCTCAATGGCAGATAACCACAAAAGCCTAGCAGACCTCCAAAAACAATATGTGCCCACAATTTTCAACAGTGCGTGCAACATCTTCAGTGCCTGCAAGGCACCCCTCTCACACACTGAAGATGTTGCAGGCACTGTTGAAAATTCTCCAACACCATGTCCCTTAGGACACACCTACATGCACATGCTCAATCACAGGCTACCTTGCATTTGCCTTCTGTACCAGCAAACTTTCCTCCTACAGGTATAGCTGAATCATCAACTCACACACTGAAACCACTGGACCTCTCTCATTGTCCTGAAGACCAGACACCAGAGAATATTCCTGGAATTTGCAGAATCCAGGAAAAAATAGTGAACACTACAGGTAACCAAATGGCCAGGGGTCAGCAAAAGAACACAACTAACATAAATCAAGATATCATGGCTTCACCAGCAACTCTCAAAATTAATGGATACTCCAACTCATCAGAAACACAAGAAAATGATGTTAAAGCTATGATTACCCAGTTATTTGAGGCACATAAAAAGGAAACCACATATCTCTCAGAGAAATAGCCATACAGATTCAAACAGTTAAAGAGGAAACAAATAAATCTCTCAAAGATTTGGCCTCCCAAATGGAATCAAAGAAAAACAAAGTGAATGAAGCTCTCACAGAAACACAGGCAAATTAAGCCAAACAAATGGAAGCAGAAGTAGTGGCATTAAGAGAGGAAACAAACAAAAAAATAATAGAGACAATCATGGAGACACAAGAATTCACATTCAAACAGATGAAGGAAATGTTGCAAGGCATGAAAACAGAATTAAAATCAATAAAGAAAACACAAACTGAGATAACCCTGGAACGGGTGAACTTAGAGAAAAGAGAAGGAACCACAAAGATAAGCATCACTAATAGAATACAAGAGATGGAAGAAATAATATCGGGTGCTGAAGATCCAATCACAGAAATTGATACTTCTCTCAAAGAAAGAGGAAATAACATTGATTGGTCACTATTATCTATCAACATCAATGGACTCAACTCTCTGATAAAAAAGACACAGACTAACAGAATCGGTACAGAAACAGGATCTAACATTCTGCTGCATCCAAGAAACACATTTACACAAGAGAGATAAACACTACCTCAGAGTAAAAGGCTGGAAAACAGTTTTTCATGTAAATGGACACAAAAAAACAAGCAGGAGTGGCTATCCTAATATCTAATAAAATAGACTTTGAACCAAAACTAATCAAAAAAGACGTAGAGGGGCACTACATTCTCATCAAAGGAAAAATCCACCAAGAAGACATCACAATTCTGAACATCTATCCCCCAAATACAAGAGCACCTACATGAAACATTATTAAAGCTTAAATCACAGATCGACCCCAACACCTTAATAGTATAAGACTTCAACACCGCACTGTCACCAAGGGACAGTTCATCTAGACAGAAGCCAAACAGGGAAATGAAGGCACTTATAGTGGTCCTAAGTCAAATGGACCTAATAGTTGTCTACAGAATTTTTACCTAAAATAAAGAGTATACATTCTTTCCAGCACCTCATGGAATATTCTCCAAAATAGACCATATAGTTGGTCACAAAGCAAGCCTCAACAGATACAAGAAATTTGAAATAATTCCCTGTATTCTATCTGACCACCATGGACTAAAGCTGCACCTCAACAACAATGGAATTAGAAAAAAACCTATAAGAACATGGAAACTGAACAACTTACTTCTCAATGACAGCTGGGTTAAGGATGAAATAAAGAAAGAAATTAAAGACTTCCTAGAATTCAATGAAAGTGAAGCCACAACATACCCAAATTTATGGGACACAATGAAAGCAGTGCTTAGAGGAAAGCTAAGTGCCTTCAAGAAGAAATTTGTGCAGGGTGATGAGTATGGATCTATTTGCCTTTTTCTACATGTAAACCTCCAGTTAGACCAGCAACATTTGTTGAAGACGCTATCTTTTTCATTGTATGATTTTGGCATCTTTGTCAAAGATCAGGTGTCCATAAGTGTGTGGATTTATTTATGGGTCTTCTGTTAGGTTTCATTGATCCAGCATTCTGTTTCCATACCAGTACCAACCCAGTTTTTATAACTGTTGCTCTATAGAACAGCTTAAGATCAGGGATGGAGATATCTCCAAAAGATCTTTTATTGAAGAGGATTGTTTTAGCAGTTCTGGGTTTCTTGTTATTCCATATGAAGTTGAGAAATTTTCTTTCCAGGTCTGTAAAGAATTGTGTTGGTAATTTGATGGGAATTGCATTGAATCTGTAGAATGCTTTTGGTAACATGGCCATTTTTAACATATTAATCCTGCCGAGCCATGAGCATGGAAGATGTGTCTATCTTCTGATATCTTCCTCTAATTCTTTCTTCAGAGACTTAAAATTCTTTTTCATGCATGTCTTTGACTTGCTTGGTTAGGGTTACACCAAGGTACTTTATGTCATTTGTGGCTATTGTGAAGGGTGTTGTTTCTCTAATTTCTTTCTCAGCCCTTTTGTCTTTTGTATACAGGAGGGCTACAATTTTCTTTTTTAATTTATTTTTCATCCAGCCACTTTGCTGAACGTGTTTATCATCAGTGGGAGTTCCCTGGTAGAGTTTTTGGGGTCACTCAGGTATATTGTCATCTCATATGAAAATAGTGATACTTTGGCTTTTTCCTTTACAATTTGTATTCCCTTGATCTTCTTCCACTGTCTTATTGCTTTAGCAAGGACTTCCAGAACTATGTTGAAGAGATATCGAGAGAGTGGGCATCCCTGTCTTGTACCTGATTTCAGTGGGATTGCTTTAAGTTAGTTTCTCTCTGTTCAGTTCGATGTAAGTATAGGCTTGCTAGTTTTCACAGGTTATGTTTTCCGTTCTAATGTGTTTTGTAACGCTGGATTTGTGTGTAGGTATTGTTGAAATATGTTTCGGCATTGAATATGCTGTTTTCTCCATCTATGAGGACTGAGAGTTTTGCTGGGTTTAGTAGCCTAGGCTGACATCTGTGTTCTCTTAGGGTCTGTATGATATCCATCCAGGCTCTTCTGGCTATCATAGTCTCTATTGAACAGTCAGGTGTAATTCTAATGGGTTTGTCATTATATGTTACTTGGCCTTTTTCCCTTGTCGCTTTTAGTATTTTTTCTTTATTCTATATACTCACTGTTTTGATTATTAGGTGGGGGGAGAATTTTCTTTTCTAGTCTAATTTATTGGGTGTTCTGTAGGATTCTGAAAAGCAAAGGACACCGTCATCAAAACAAAATGACTGCCTACAGATTGGGAAAGAATCTTCACCAACCCTTTATTTGACACAGGGCTAATACCAATATATAAAGAGAACTAAAAAAGCTGAAAAGCAGAAAAACAAGTAATCCAATTAAAAAAATGGGAAAAAGAGCTAAACAGAGAACTCTCTGTAGAGGAATATCAAATGGCAGAGAACTACTTACAGCAATGCTCAATGTCATTAAATATAATGGAAATGCAAATCAAAAAGTCCCTGAGATTTCACCTTACATCCATCAGAGTGGCCAAGATGAAGAACTCAAGTGACAACACATACTGGAGAGTTTGTGGAGAAAGGGGAACCCTCCTGCACTGCTGGTAGAATGTAAACTTGTACTACCACTCTGGAAATCAATCTGGCACTTTCTCAGACAACTAGGAATAGTGCTTCCCCAAGATCCAGCCATACCACTCCAAGACATATATCCAAAAGAATCTCAAGTACACAATAAGGACATTTTCTCAACCATGTTCATAGCAGCTTTATTTGCAATAGCCAGAAGGTTGAAGCAGCTCAGATGCCCCAAAACTGAAAAATGGATGCAAAAATTGCGGTACATCTGCACAATGGAATATTACTCAGCAATGAAAAATAAGGAAATCATGAAATTTTCAGGTAAATGGTGGTCCCGGGAAAGGATCATCCTGAGTGAGCTGTCCAAGAAGCAAAAAGACACACATGGTGTATACTCACTCATATGGACATATAACATTGGATAAACTTACTATTATCTGTACATCTAAAGAAACTAATCAAGAGAGAGGACACTGACTAAAACGCTCAAACTCCATCCCAAAATGCAAAGAGGATGGACATCAGAAGAAGAAGAAAACAGGAAAAAACCTAGGAACCTGCCACAGAGGGCCTCTGAAAGGCTCTGCCCTGCAGACTATCAAAGCAGACACGGAGACTTATGGCCAACTGTTAAGAAGAGTGCATGGAATCTTATATAAGAAGTGGGAATTAGTAAGATCTGGAAAGGAAAGGAACTCCACAAACCAGAAAATTTGAACACAGGGGTGTTCCCAGAGACTCATACTCCAACCAAGTTCCAGGCATGGAGATAACCTAGAATCTCTGAACTGATGTAGCCCATGACATTTTAGTGTCCAAGTGAGTTCCATAGTAATGGGAAGAGAGAATGCCTCTGACATAATGTGTTTGGCCTGCTTTTTCCCTGAGTGGGGAACAGCCTTACCAGGTCACAGAAGATGACAATGCATCCACTCCTGACATGATCTAATAGACTAAGTTCAGAAAGAAAGCGAAGAGGACCTCCCCTTTCAGTGGACTTGGGGAGGGGTCTACATGAAGAAGTAGGAGGGAGGGTGGGACTGGGAAGGGAGGAAGGAGGGGCTTATGGGCAGTACAAAGTCAATAAAGTGTAGTTAACAAAATAAAATTAAAGTTAAAAACAGAAAAAAAGAAGAAATTTGTGACATCTCATACAAACACCTAATGGCCCAACTCAAAGCCCTAGAAAAAAAAGAAGCAGAAACGCCCAAGAGTAGCAGACAGCTGGAAATAATCAAACTCGGGGCTGATATCAACCAATTAGAAACAAATAGACCAATTCAAAGAATCAATGAAACCTAGAGCTGCTTCTTTGAGAAAATTAACAAGATAGACAAACCCTTTGTTAAACTAACTAAAAGACAGAGAGAAACTATCCAAATCAGCAAAATCAGAAATGAAAAGGGGGACATAACTATAGACAATGAGGAAATCGAAACAATCATTAGGTCTTACTTCAAAAGTCTATATGCCACAAAGTTCGAAAATCTAAAAGAAATGGACAATTTTCTTGTTAGATTCCATCTACCAAAATTAAGCAAGATAAGGTAAAAAGATTGAACATTCCTTCATCCCCCAAGGAAATTGAAGCAGCCATCAATAGCCTCCACTCCAAAAAAAGCTCAGGGCTAGATGGTTTCAGTGCAGAATTCTACCATACCTTCAAAGAAGTGCTAACTCCAATTCTCTCCAAATTATTCCACAAAAGAGAAACAGAAGGGACGTTACCAAACTCATTCTATGAAGCCACAGTCACCTTAATTCCTAAACCATACAAAGATTCAACAAAAAAGAGAACTTCAGACCTATCTCTCTTATGAACATTGATGCAAAAAATACTCAATAAAATACTTGCAAAACGAATCCAAGAACACATCAAAGATATCATCACCTTGACCAAGGAGGCTTCATTCCTGGCATGCAAGGGTAGTTCAATATATGGAAATCCATCAATGTAATCCATCATATAAACAAACTGAAGGAGAAATCCACATAGTCATCTACCTAGATGCCAAAATAGCATTTGACAAAATCCAACACCTATTCATGTTTAAAGTATCAGAGAGAACAGGGATACAAGGCACATACTTAAACATAGTAAAGGCAGTATACAGCAAACATATAGCCAACATCAAAATCAACGGAGAGAAACTTAAAGGAATCCCATTGAAATCAGGGACAAGGCAAGGTTGTCCACTATCCCCATATCTCTTCAGTCCTAGCTAGATCAATAAGACAAGTAAGGGAGATCAAGAGGATAAAAATCAAAAAGGAAGATGTCAAAGTTTCACTATTCGCAGATAATATTATAGTATAAATGAGCGATCCCAAAAACTCAACTAGAGTACTCCTTCAGCTGATAAACACCTTCAACAAAGTGGCTGGATACAAAATTAACTCAAAAATATCAGAAGCCTTCCTGTATACCCAAGACAAATGGGCCAAAAAAGGAATCAGGGAAGCAACACCCTTGACAATAGCCACTAATAACATAAAGAACCTTGGGGTAACTTTAACCAAGCAGGTGAAAGACCTGTTTGAAAAAAAACAAAAACAACTTCAAGTCTCTGAAGAAAGTATTCAAAGAAGACATCAGAAGATAGAAAGATCTCCCATGTTCATGGATTGGTAGTATTAACATAGTGAAAATGGCCATCCTGCCAAAAGCAATCTACAGATTCAATGAAATGCCCATCAAAATACCAACACAATTATTTACAGAACTTGAAGGAAAAATTCTCACCTTCCTATAGAGAAACAAAAAACCCAGAATTTCAAAAACAATCCTGTACAAGAACAGATCTTCTGGAGGTATCTCCATCCCTGATCTCAAGTTGTACTAGAGAGCAACAGTAATAAAAACTGCTTGGTACTGGCATAGAAATAGAAAGGTGGATCAATGGAACCGAATAGAAGACCCAGAAAGAAAAGCACACACGTATGAATAATTGATTTTTGACAAAGAAGCCAAAACCATTCAATGGAAAAACGACAGCATCTTCAACAAATGGTGCTGATCCAACTGGATGTCTACATGCAGAAAAATGACAATAGATTCATATTTATCACCCTGCAGAAAACCAAAGTCCAAGTGGATCAAAACCTCAATATAAAACCAGATACTCTAAATTGGTTAGAAGAACAAGTGAGGAAGATCCTAGAACTCATTGGCACAGGACACAACTTCCTGAACAGAACACCATCAGCACAGATCCAAAGAACAACCATAAATAAATGGGACCTCATGAAACTGAAAAGCTTCTGTAAGCAAAGGCACTTGTCATCAGAACAAAACAACAACCTACAAATTGGGAAAGGATCTTTGCCAACCCAACATCTGACAGAGGGCTGATATCTGGAATATATAAAGAACTAAAGAAGTTAAAAAGCAATAATTCAAGCAACCCATTTAAAAAAATGTTTATGGGCTAAACAGAATTCTCTGTAGAAGAATATAGAATGGGAGAGAAACACATAAGAAGATGTTCAACATCCCTAGCCATCAGAGAGATGCAAATCAAAAGGACCCTAAGATTTCACTTTACACCCATCTGTTGGGAGCCATGACTCCAGCGGCCTGCTTTGATATTTAAATCTCGGCAGAGAGATGGCTTTTAGCAGGCCTTTACTAATGGCAGAGAAGAACTTGCAACTCCATCTCCTTTTGTTTGTGACAGCAGGTGGGATAGCTTGTGAGGGTCACACCACTTCCTCAGGCTCCTTGTGAAAATTAACCCATTGTTCTGAGATGTTTTACTGGCTAAAAGTAGCTCCTCACAAATAAAGAGGTCAGAGGGCTGGAGGCAGAGGGCTGGAGGAAGAGGAGGAGGCATAGACTTGAGACTTGCTGCTCGCACTGCTTGCTGCTGCAGCCTGCCTTTTGCTGTGGCTGTCGAGTCTGGACCTTTAAAAAGTTTCCTGTGTGCTGTGTGTTTACTTTATTAATATTAATCCTCACTCATGACTCAAGAACCGTTCAACTCTGCTGGCTGGCTCTGGCACCCATCAGAATGGCAAAGATGAATAACTCAATTGACAACACATGCTGCAGAGGATGTGGAGAAAGGAGGAACCCTCCTCCTCTGCTGGTGGGAATGTAAACTTGTACAACCACTTTCGAAATCAATCTGGTGCTTTCTCAGACAATTAGGAATAGTGCTTCCTCAAGATCCAGATATACAACTACTAGGCATATATCCAAAATATGTTCAAGTACACAACAAGGACATTTGCTCAACTATGTTTGTAGCAGATTTATTCATAATCGCCAGAACCTGGAAACAACCCAGATGTCCATCAATAGAGGAATGGATAAAGAAATTGTGGTACTTTTGCTCAATGGAATACTACTCATCAATTATAAACAAGGAAATCATAAATTTTGCAGGCAAATGGTGAGATCTAGAAAAAAATCCTGAGTGAGATATCCGAGGAGCAGAAAGAGACACATGGTATGTATTCACTTATAAGTGGGTACTAGACCTATAATATAGGATAATATAAGATAATATACTAGACCTATAAGATAGAATAATAGGGTACTTAAATATGTACACCTAAAGAAGATAAACAAGAAAAACGACCAGAGGTAAGATTATCAATCCTCATCTAGAAAGACAAAGGGGATAGACATTGGAAGTAGGAGAAAACAAGTAACAGGACAGTAGCCTGCCACAGAAGGCACCTGAAAGACTCTACCTAGCAGTGTATCAAAGCAAATGCTGACACCCCTACCCAAGCCTTCAGCAAAGTGTAGGGAATCATATGAAGGAAGGAGGAATTAGTATACCCTAGAAGGGACAGGAAGCCCCACAAGGTTCAAATATATCTGGGCACGGGGGTCTTCTCTGAGGCTGTTTATCCAAGTAAGGACCATGCATGGATATAACCTACAACCCCTGCTCAGACATAGCCCATGGAAGCTCAGCATCCAAGTACGTTCCCTAGTAAGGGAGACAGGAATTGTTTCTGACATGAACTCAATGTCTGACTCATTGTGCTTCCCCTTCCCCCCCCACCCCCAAGGGAGGAGCAGCCTTGCTAGGCCACAGATTAGGACATTGCAACCTTCCTGTAGAGACCTGATAAGCTAGGGCCAGATGGAAGGAGAGGAATACACCCCCTCTCAGTGGACTCGGAAGGGGGCAGGGAAGAGATGAGGGAGGGGGGAGCACTGGGAGGAAAAGAGGGAGAGGGCTACAGCTGTAATACAAGTGAATGTATAAAATTATTTAATATTAAAAATATTTTAAAAAAAAGGATCACTGTTAGATGCAAAGGCTTTACTGCATTGGTTACATTCATGATGTTTCTCTCCAGTGTTAGTTCTTTTATGTATTAGGCACTTACTGTTATGTGCAAAGACTTTACTGAATTTGTTACATTCATAAGGTTTCTCTCCATTGTGAGTTCTTTTATTTATAAGGAGATGACTGTTATGTGCAAAGGTACTGCATTGGTTACATTCATGAGATTTCTCTCCTATATGTGTCTTTTTATTTCTTAGGATATGACTGTCATGTGAGCCCACAACTACCTCATTTTATTTTTGAGAAAATGTGAAATACTAAATAAAATTAAATGAAACTATAATGAATTAGTGCTTTCATTGGAGATATTAAGTAACATTTTTTGAAGACCATCATAAAAAATGCAAAGACTATGTGAAAATTAATGCTATGACTTTAATTTTAACATACTTAATACACATTTTGTTTCCAATTTATAGTTTGTATAGACGCCTAGAAAATATGTCTAACTATTATTACACCTAAGGTTTATCTTACTCATTGAGCTTTTGGCTCAGATATGGAATACTACTCCTTCATAAAGTTAATATTAAATGTAAGTAGATAGTTTATGCTATAAATATATCATCTCATCATTTATTTTCTTTCAATTTATAAGCTTTATTATACAATGAGGAGTAGAAGTTTATTCAACCTCATTGTTCAAAATAATATCAAATTCTTAACTTTAATTATCAACATTGAGACATCACTAGAATTATAAATATATTGCAAATGTATTTCATATGTATATCTGGTTATATATTGCATATAACCAGAAAATTTAATAGGTCAGCATTTCATTTCATCATTAATGATTATTAATAATGATAGCAATATATATTGAGGAGAACTCTGAGAAAAAAAGAAAATTGTCATGAATTATCAAGAAAAGATTCATATAGATAAGAAAGGATGAGTGCAGATTCATGACTCATAATAATTGGGATAGCATAGCAACAAGATTCAAGCATATCAAGAAAATAAACACATTTGTTATCAGAAGTTGTAGAGATCATAGTACAGGCTTCTAAGCTACCTAAGGTCAATTTGAATAAATATTAATGCTTTGTGTTCAGTTCTTTTAAACTATAAGCTTTTAAACATTATTTTCTTCTCTGTATATGTAGATATGTTTATGGGTATATATATTCAAGTATAACAGTCAGAAGACAACTTATTGTACTCATTTTTTCTCCTTCCTCTAAGTGGATCCCCTAGATCAAATTCATGTCATCAGACTTAGTAGCAAGTATCTTACCCATCAAGCATCTCATTAGACCAGATTCTAGGAAATTTTAAATTTGTTCTTGATGTTGTTCAGTGATTAGGACCATAATTTTATAATGTGTTGTTTATCCTCTATTCAGCTGTGGATTTTTTTAACTTTCTCTTTCTATTGATGCTTACCTTTATTGCCTTGTGATAAGATAGAGTATAGAAAGCTATTTGAAAATCTCTGCATTCACTGAGATGTGCTTTGTATCCTAATTGATGCAGCTTAGAGTAAGTCCTAAAGTCTTCTGAGAAATTGCTTATAAATTTATCAGTGAGAGAGTCATTTCAGTTGTAGATGGGTTACAATGGATTTGTTTTGACATCTCAATAAATAAAATAATACAAATGTGTGAAATAGATTCATGGTAAATAATGATGGAGAGTATTTGCTGGTAATAACCAATTAATATTTGGATCAAACTACAAGAAGTGTTAATATCCTTAAATGTGCCAGTTTTTCTATGCATGTTTACTTATATCATAGAATTACTATAAGTAAAAGTTAAAGACAGTGCCTTGCTTAATTACCATGTGAATCCAACTTCAATTTTGTTGTTGAATGACTGAACTACATTTATGTCCCCAAAAGGAATGAATGGTTTAGTGAGTAAAAACCAGGTCTGAGTTTGATCTGTTGACTACTTAGAAACCATTTGATATCCTTAGGGCACATCCAATTCATGTTTGTTTGTGGGTGCCTTAAATCTTCCATTGTGCAGCAGTGGTCTCATGATGCAAAGAAGCTGAGGAGCAGGATCTCAGGTGGTGTTTGGTAAGGAGGGTTATAAATGGCCTGGGAGACTGTTTTAAAGGACAGCTCCTTTAATGAAATAGGGGAGTAGGAGTAGCTTATATAGCTCAACTGGAAGAGGAGAGAATAAAAGGTCCAGGAAGAAAATGTGCTTGCGTGGGGGAGGGAAGGTTGGGTGGTTGGGCATGGACATTACAAATTTATCAGATTAGCGGACTACTGGTCACATGATTACTGAGAAGACAGATCTCTGGCAAGGAAACAGAAGCTAACTAAATTTATCATAATGTGGCCTTTGTCTCCTTTGAATTGAGAAGGACAAAGCCTGATTTGGCTAGGTTGTGACACCACTCCTACTGTGCTCTCTGAGAGATGTTCAGGGTATTGACAAAACAATGGCATTACTCATCTGGCTTGGGAACCAACATTTTTTTCTTATTTTTTCTCTTGTTCTTAAAATGTACATGAATAAACATAAAAGGACAATCTTTGCTGCCCCAATTATTGGCTATGTGGTCTTCCAGCAGAGCTTGGCTGACAAACTAATGGCCATATTCTTTGAGAAAAGAGACTCATTTTTTTTCTAGCAGCTAACAATTGTAAATAACTTGACAACTAGAGTTGAAAATATTTTGCTCTCTTCATTCTCCATGCTGAGATTTGGCTTGTTTTTGTTAGCTTCTAAAAATGCAATGCTTCACAATGGGCAATGGTGCTTTATATCACACTTCCCTTTTTAAATTGTTGGTGAAATTCACTAATTTTAATTGTGTGATTGCTATTATTTTCCATTAAAAGTATGAAACATAATGGGGAAATTCTAAAAGATGACCTTACATTTATTCTTATGAAGAGGATAATAGAGGAGATAAATGAGATAACAAATAGAGGAAGGTAAAGTCAAACAATTTAGGGACATCCATAAAGAAATACAGGAAGATGCAGACAAACAGTTTGTGGCTTTCAGAGAGGAAATGATTAAATCACTGAAAGAAATAAAATAAAAGAAACAGAGGATTGTTAATACAAACTGTTGAGGGAATTGATGAAAAAGCAGAAAAATACAGTCAGACAGGTGAACAAAATCAACAAAATGATTCAAGGTGTGAACATAGAAATGAAAAAAAAAAGAAAACAAAAACAGAGGAAACCACGGACAGGAATAACTTAGGAAGGAAAGTAGAAATTACAGAGGTAAGCATAAGCAAAAGATCAAAAGAGCTGGAAGAAAGAATTTCAGGTGTGGAAGATACAACAGAAGAACTCAATGTATCCATCAAAGAACATGGTAAATCTAAAAAATTCCTAACACAGACTGTCCAAGACAACATAAAATGAGAAAACCTAAAAATAATAGGAATAGATGGCAAAGAAGATTCATGTCTCCAAGGCCCAGAAAATATTTTCAACAAAATCATTGAAGAAAATTTCCCCAAGTTAAAAGAGAGGCCAATAAGCATATAAGAGGCCTACTGAAAACCTAATAAGTTACACTAGAAAAGAAAATCCCCGATGGGCAGGAAAAGATGGCAGCACCGAGGATTCTCATTCTGACCAGCAGCACAGAAGGATCAGCACAGTGACCAGCAATCAGAACTAGCGGCCATAAACACAGTGATTGTGTTTCCCAGGTGAGAGGATACCCAAGGTGGGGATTCAATCAGCTTTTAACTCACCCGGCTAAACCTCGGAAGAGATCCCAGTTCCGCCAGATGGCTGCCGGCCACCAGCCCCAGCCCCAGCCCAGAGCCACAAGCCAGTGTCTCTGGTCACGGTCCCAGACTGAACCGTGCCCACCACACTATCATAGACTGGAATTTTCATTCGAGAGATAACCCCACAGTGCAGGAAACTATTGGGACCGACCTTAGGTCACCCAGACATCCCCTGGAAAAGACTCGGGTTCTACGGGTGCCCCAGGAGCCAGCCCGGAGCCAGAGCCAGGGATCCAGGCTCCGGCACAGAGCCCTGCCTGCGCGCCTGATTCGCCGCCTCAGATAGAACTGTGGGCACCAGGGCACCAGCAAATGAGTTTCACTATCCGGTGCAAACACACAGGGAGGAAATGGCTGGTCTGATCTCAGAGCACTCAGCCGACAGCCAGAAGCTGGAAACAGCCCAGATGCCCCTCAACTGAAGAATGGATGCAGAAATTGTGGTACATCTATACAATGGAGTATTACTCAGCAATGAAAAATAAGGAAATCATGAAATCATGAAATTTGCAGGTAAATGGTGGGACCTGGAAAGGATCATCCTGAGTGAGTTGTCCCAGAAGCAAAAAGACACACACGGTATATACTCACTCATATAAACATACAACATAGGATAAACCCACTAAAATCGGTACATCTAAACAAACTAAGCAAGAGAGGACCCTCACTAAAACATTCAATCCCCATCCTGAAAGGCAATGAAGATGGACATCAGAAGAAGAAGAAAACAGGAAACAACCTAGGAACCTGCTACAGAGGGCCTCTGAAAGCCAGAAGAAGAAAAGAGGAAACAACCTAGGAACCTGCCACAGAGGACCTCTGTCAAAGCAGATGCTGAGCCTGATGGCCAACTGGCTGGCAGAGTGAATGGAATTTTATGTAAGAAGGGGGAAATAGCAAGAGCTGGAGAGGACAGGAACTCCACAAGAAGAGCAACAAAAGGAGAAAATTTGAACACAGGGAACTTCCCAGAGACTCATACTCCAAACAAGGACTATTCATGGAGATAACCTAGAACCCCTGCACAGACGTAGCCCATGGCAGTTTAGTGTCCAAATGGATTACATAGTGATGGGAAGAGGGACTGCCTCTGACATAAACTGATTGGCCTGCTCTTTGTTCACCTCCCCCTGAGGCAGGAACAGCCTTATCAGGCCACAGAAGAAGACAGTGCAGCCATTCCTGATGTCATCTGATAGACTAAGTTCAGAAGGAAGGAGAGGAGGACCTCCCCTATCAGTGGACTTGGGGAGGAGCATGCATGCAGATAGGGAAGGAAGGGTGGGTTCGGAAGGGGAGGAGGGAGGGGCTTATGAGGGGATACAAAATGAATAAAGTGTAAAATAAAAATAAAAAATATGTCTAAAACAAAAAAAAGGAAAAAAAATGAGAAAATCCTCTACCACATAATAACCAAAACAGTAAGTATACAGAACAAAGAAAATATACTAAAAGTTGCAAGGAAAAAAGTTCAATTAACATATAATGGTAGACCCATCAGAATCACACCTGACTTCTCAACAGAGACGATGAAAGCCAGAAGGGCCTGGACAAATATCATGCAGATCTTAAGAGAAAACAGATGACATGCCAAGTTGCTATAACCAGCAAAATTCTCAGTCTTCATAGATGGATAAAACAAGACATTCAATGACAAAGAAAAAAAATTAAACAATGTCCACTAATCCAGCATTACAGAAGACAACTAGAAGGAAAAAATACTACCCAATAAAGCTAACTACATTCAGGAAAAAACAGAAAAATAAATAACCTCACTATAGCAAAAGTAAAAGTAGCCAAGTACACAACAATATCAAAATTAAAGGATCTAATAGCCACTGGTCATTAATCTCTCTCAATATCAATGGACTCAACTTTCCAATAAAGTCATGTATTAACAGAAAGGATGTGTAAACAAGATCCAATAATCTATTGCATACAAAAAGCACACCTACGTCACACAGATAGACATTACCTGAGAGTAAAGGACTGGAAGACAGTTTTCTAAGCAAATGGATGCAAGAAGCATGCAGGAGTAGATACACAAAAATAGACTTTCAACCAAAATTTTTAAAAAGAGATGGGGAAGGTCATTTCAGACCTGTCAAAGGAAAACACCACAAAGATGACATTTCAATTATGAAAATCAATCCCCCAAATACAAGGGTACCCACTTTTGTAAAAGAAACATTAATAAAATTTATACCATGCATAGATCCCTACACATTCATAGTGGCAGACTTCAACTGCCCACTCTTAACAAAAGATGAGTTAACAAAACAGAAATTAAACAAAGACACAATAACTCTAACAGATACCATGAAATCTAATGGACCAAACAGACATCTACAGATCATTTTACCCCAACACAAAAGAGTTTACCTTCTTCTTGGCACCTCATGGAACCTTCTCCAAAACAGACTGTATAATTGGGCACAAAGAAAGCTCCAACAGAATAAAATTTTAATAATCCCTTATATTTTATCAGACCATAATGGACTAAAGCTGGACCTCAACAACAAAAAATAGCAAAAAGCTTACATGCACTTGGAAACGGAACAACTTGCTACTAAATGACAGTTAACTCATGGAAGAAATAAAGAAAGAAATTAAAGACTTCCTTGAATTTAATGAAAATGAAGGCACAACATACCCACCTTATGAGACACAATGAAAGCAGTGCAAAGAAGAAAGTTCATAGCACTAAATGACTTGAAGAAGAAATTTGTAACATTACATACAAGCAACTTAATAGCTCACCTGAAAGCCCTAGAAAGAAAAGAAGCAGACATAGTCAGGATGAGTAGACAGCTAGAAATAATCAAACTCAAGGCTGAAATCATAAATTAGAAATAAGGAGAACCATTGAAAGAACCAATGATCCAAGAACTCGTTCCTTGAGAAAATCAAGAAGAAAGACAAACACTTCGTGAAACTAACTAAAAAGCAGAGAGACACTATCCAAGTCAACAAAATCAGAAATGGAAAGATGGACATAACAACTAACACTGAGGAAATCCAACCAATCATTAGATCTTACTTCAAAAGCCTATAGGCCACAAAATTGGAAACTCTAAATGAACTGACAATTTTCTTGACTGATTCTACTTACCAAAGCTGAATCAAGACCAGGAAAATAAATTAAATAGTTTTATATCACCAAAGGAAATAGAAGCTATCATCAAAATTTTCCAATCCAAAAGTAGCCCAGGGCCAGAAGGTTTCAGAGCTGAATTCTACCATACCTTTAAAGAAGAGCTAACACCAACAGTCTTTAAACTATTTGACAAAATAGACACAGAAGGAACATTACCCATTTAAATCTATGAGGCCACATTCACCTTGACACCAAAAACTTGTAAAGACCCAGTGAAGAAAGAGAAGTTCAGGCCAATTTCCTTTATGAAGAGTGATGCAAAAATAATCAAAAAGTACTTACAAAGAGAATAGAAGAACACATTAAAAATATTATCCAACATGACCAAGAAGGCTTAATCCCAGGTGGTGGTTCAATATAGAGAAAACTATCAATGTAATTTACCGTATAAACAAACTGAAAGGAAAAAAAAATGATAATCCCCTTGGATGATGAAAAATCATTTAAAAAATCCAACATTCATTTTTGTTTAATGTCCTAGAGAGATCAATGATACAAGGAACTTAGCTTAACATGGTAAAGGCAATATACAGTAAGCCTATAGACAACAACAGAATGAACAGAGAGATATATAAATCAGTCCCACTGAAATTAGGTACAGTGCAAGGCTGCCCACTTTACATATCTTTTCAACATAGTTCTTGAAGTCCTTGCTAGATCAAGAATACAATTAAAGGAGAACAAGGGGATTCAGTTTGGAAAGGAAGTAATTAATAAATCACTACTTGCAGATGATATGGTAGTATACGTGAGCAATCCCAAAGAAATCTACCAGGGAACTCATAGAGTTAATAAACACCTTCAGCAAATTGGCTGGATGCAAAATTAACACAAAAATATCAGGAGTATTCCTGTAGACAAAAGACAAATGGGCTGAGAAAGAAATTAGGGGAAAAATCCCTCACAATAGTGACAAAGGACATAAGTACCTTGGTGTAACGCTAACCAAGAAAAAGAAAAACTTATATTAAAAAATTAGTCTGTGAAGAAAGAAATAGAAAAATATCAAAAGACAGAAAGCTATCCCCTGCTGATATATTAATAGGATTAATATAGAGAGAGAATGGTATATCAATGGAATTAAATAGAAAAAAACAAAAATAAACCCACACACTTGTGGACACTAGATTTTTGACAAAGATGCCAAATCCATACAATGGAACAAAGATAACATCTTCAGAAATCGTGCTGGTCTAAATGGATATCTACATGTAGAAAAATGAAAACAGATCCATACATAACACCCTGCAAAAAAGTAAAATTCAAGTGGATCAAAGACATCAGTGTAAAATACCAGACATACTAAACATGTTTGAAGAAAATTTTTGGAAGAGCCTTGAACTCATTGGCACAGGAGACAACTGCCTGAACAGAATACCAACAATACAGGCTCTAAGATCTACAATCTATACATGGGAACTTATGAAAATGAAAAGCTTCTGAAAAGGAAAGGACACTGTCCTCAGAACAAAACAATAGCCTACAGACTGGGAAAGGAGCTTCACCAACCCTATATCTGACAAAGGGCTAACATTCAGAATATAAAAACACCTTAAGAAGTTACACACCAACAAAACAAGTAATCCAATTAAAAAACTGGGGTACAGAGCTAAACAGAGCATTCTCAATAGAGGAATATTGAGTGACAGAGAATCACTTAAAGAAATGCTCAGTGTCCTTAGTATATAGGGAAATGCAAATCAAAACGACCCTGAGATTTCACCTTGCACCCATCAAAATGGCCAAGATAAAAAACTCAAGTGACAACACATGCTGGAGAGGTTGTAGAGAAAGGGGAGCCCTCCTCCATTGCTGGTGGGAATATAAACTTGTACAACCATTTTGGATATCAATGTGGCACTTTCACAGAATATTAGAAGTAGCACTACATTAAGATCCAGTAATACCATTCCTAGGCATATATCTAAAATATGCTCAAGTATACAACAAGGACAGTTTGCTCAACCATGTTCATAGCAGCTTTATTTGTAATATCCAGAATCTGGAAACAACCCAGATGTCCCTCAACTGAGAAATGGATACAGAAACTGTGGTACATTTATACAATGAAATACTACTCAACAATTAAAACAAACAAAAATAAAATCATGAAATTTGCAAACAAATTGTGGGAACTAGAAAATATCTGCCTGAGTGTGTTATTCCAGAGACAGAAAGACACCCATGGTATATACTTAATTTTAAGTGGATATTAGACATATAGTATATGATAAACATACTAAAATCTGTACACTTAAAGGAGCTAAACAAGAAGGAGGACCTGGGGTAAGATGACCAATCCTCACTTAGAAAGACAAATGGGATGGGCATTGGAAGTAGGAGAAAACAAGAAACAAGACAGGAGCCTACCATATGGGGCCTCTGAAAATCACTACCCAGCAGGGTTTTAAAGCAGATGCTGAGACTCATAGCCAAACTTTGGGCAGTGTATAGGGAATCTGATGAAAGTAGGGAGAGATAACAAGACCTGGAGGCAACAGGAGCTCCACAAGGAAACAGAACCAAAATATCTTGGTCCAATGTTCTTTTCTGAGACTAATATTTCAACCAAGGACCATTCAAGGAGATTACATAGAACCTCTCTCCTGATCTAGCCCATGGTTTTTCAGTTTCCAAGTGGAATCTTAGTAAGGGGGAACAGGGATATCTCTGTTGCAGCCTTACTAGGCCACAGAGGAAGACAATTCAGACAGTTCTGATGAGACTTGAGAGGATAGGGTCAGATGGAAGTTGAGGAGGACGTTCCCTATCAGTGGACTAGGGGAGGAGCATGGGAAGAGAAGAAGGAGATAGGTTGAGTTTGGGAGGGGATAAGGGAAATGGTTACAGCTGTGATACAATGTGAATAAATTGAATGTGAAAATTAAAAAAAATTTTATGAAATTCACTAATTTTATTGTGCAATTGCTATTGTTTTCCCTACAAGTATGTAACATAATGGTTTAGGGAGCTCTGATACTAGTCACCAAACTATATATTAAATATATATGTTCTATAGTATAAAACAAAATAAAACTTTAAATATAAATGAAATGGTTGTATGGCTGTAGGTGCAAAATTATGTTAACATATATTTTTAATGGCTAATGTACATTTGTTATTTGTTTCTAGTGACCAAAACTGTAAAAACAATGACTTGTCAACTCATTTATAACCTAGTATCAAATGCTGAGTATTATTTGCTAAGGAAGCTATGCCAGTCATCATAAATCCACCAAAATCCCTAGGATCTCCCATTCAATTCAAACATATTTGGGAGATTCAGATTTAATGAAGCATGTTAATTATCATAAAAATTCATAAATTAGTGTAGCTTATGGCCAGTAAGATGGTTTGTTGGTGAAAAAAGCACATAGTATGCATATGCCCTCTCAGTACTCTGACAGTGAGCTGAAAAATTAGGAATCCCCTAGAAACCCACTGTCCCACTTTCTTGGAATATGGCAAATACAAGGAAGACCCTGCCTCAACAAAGAAAAAGATGAAAAATGACTCCTAATTTTTTCCTCTAGTGTTTATATGCATACTTTTGCATTTTTATGAACACTTTCATGCCTTCTTTCCAACAACCTCTTTCTTTATCTCCCTTTATCTCTCTCTTTCTCACTAAATAAGTAAATAAACAGTGCTGTTTATTAGATAATAATTATTTGATGGAAATGTAATGAATGTATTTTAATGGCTAGGTTTTGATGCATAAGCTAAGGATGACATTTATTTCATTACCATAACATATATTCTTGGCATTCAATGTATATAAATGAATATAATCTATCATAATTCTTTGTTAAAATCTTACGACAAAAAGACAGAGAATTAGAAAACAATTAATTCCAAAATTATTTTATGTATTATTGGTTTTGATGCCTATGTTGCTTCTCTCTGCCATTATAGCTATCGGTATTTGTCCTTGGTTATTATTTGGTTTACTAAGCAATTTTTTTAAAAATTTATTTATATTTTTATTACAGTTTATTCACCTTGTATCCCCACTGTACCTCCCTCCCTTTTCCCCTCCCCCTCTCTCTTCCCTACCCATACCCCTCTCCGAGTCCACTAATAAGGGAGGTCCTTCTCCCTTTCCAAACTCTGATCCTAGCCTATCAGGTCTCATCAGGAGTGGCTGCATTGTCTTTCTCTGTGGCCTGGTAAGTCTGCTCCCCCCTCAGGGGGAGGTGATCAAAGAGCAGGCCAATCAGTTCCTGTCAGAGACAGCCCCTGTCCCCATTACAATGAACCCACTTGGATACTGAACTGTCGTGTGCTACCTCTGTGCAGGGGATCCAGGCCATCTCCATGAGTGGTCCTAGGCTGGAGTATCAGTCTCAGGAATGACCCCTGTGCCCAGACTTTTTGGACCTGTTGCTCTCCTTGTGTAGCTAATGTCTTCTCCATGTCTTAGTATCTCCAACTTCTTTCAAAAGATTCCCTGCACTCTCCCCAAAATTTGGCTGTCACTGTCCTGAAGTGACACCTGAATACCGCCTGAGCAAAGGCTGAGGGGAAAGAGACAGAGCGACAAAAAGAAGGACACAAAGTCTAGGCTCTGATGTAGGTGTCAATTTAATAATATTAAAACTTACATATTGTTTTACTCATATAATGTTACTCTATAGTAACACTTACATAGCAAAAAAGTACAAACAGTTTCTCAAGGAGACAATGTTATTTAGCCAAAACATAAGAGGGCTCACTCAAGTTACATAGAACCTGCTGTCTGGATACCACGGTTGTACAGAGTTTCTCAGGGTCAAAGCCCTCTGCTGTAGAATTGCCATGGTCAGTCTCTGAGACAGCAAACTTTAGATTATAGCCAGGCCCAAGAGGGCAAATTCCACTGCTCAGATGCATACTCTAATTTGCCATTAACTCCAAATAGGCTGCCACAATTCCACCCTTTTGAATTAAAACTAAGGGACCTTGGCTGGCTTAGGTGGCGGCAATTCCCATTAAATATCTTAGCCATCGTGGAAGAATCCCGCTTATAGGGGGATTTCCTTGCTTAGGTTGTTATTTATACAATTGCCTGTTTACCCATCATTAACTAACCGGCCCATTGCACATCAAAGGAGAGGTTAAAGCTGAGGTTTGAGCTGGGCAAGTCAAGCCACTCCCTAGGGCAAGGGAGTCACAGCATGCCGCTGTTCAATGGCCAAAAGGACTTTGTGCGTGGTGTCATTAAATCTAGCTTGGCCCTATCAAGCTAAGTGGATACATCTGGCAATTACAAAGATGAATAATACCAGACCAGCAATAAGAGGAGGATTGGGCACTAAGACCCTAAGATGTAATTCAGCCTTCAGTGGATAAATCAGCTGCAACAGGATCAGCAATATCGTCACTGGAGGAATGATCTTGTTCCTTGATGTAATCTACTTGTTCCACAAGTCTCTATGGCAGCCATTGAGCAGCATATTTAACCTGCAAAAAAACACAGACATATCATCTTCCCCAAATTAAAATGGGGTCGGGTCCATACCTTGTATTCTTCAAGGGGTCCCTCCATGGCATAATGGTGTGCCGTTTCAGGGTGCCAAAAATGTTCAGGCACAGATTTGTCATGTTTGTACAGAGTTAAAAGTTACGAAATAAGAAGTACATGATTTAATTTTGCTATGGATGAATGAGAAAGACATAATTCCCCCTTTTTTGTAAATACATCTTAATGGTGGCATTAAGATGTATGGTTCAATGTAATGGTTCAACCATGCCTTGGCCCACAGAATTATAAGGAATACCAGTTATATGCTTAATATTTTATTTTTTTACAAAAAAAAAATTGAAAGTGCTTGCTGATATAAGCTGGTCCATTATCAGCCTTAATTTGATGTGGCACTCCAAGAACAGCAAAGGCAGCCAAACAATGATCTATAACGTGGTATGCAGCTTCTCCAGAATGCAAGGTAGCAAAAATAAATCTTGTACAGGTATCAATAATTACAATAATTACATAAATTTTAATTTTAATCTGCAAGTTGAGCAGATAACCCTGGAACTTGAAAAATAACCTTTTTTTCCATTAACAGTATAACCAGCTTTTCCTTTAGCATAACCATCAGAAAAAATAGAGCAAGCATTTTTAAAAGGTTTATTTTTAATTATAATAGGAAAAACAACACTATGTAAAGTAAAAAATTGAATAATCTTATTGGAAGGGTAATGATTATCTAGTTGTCCTGT
Organism: Meriones unguiculatus; assembly: GCF_030254825.1. Classification (NCBI taxonomy): domain Eukaryota; kingdom Metazoa; phylum Chordata; class Mammalia; order Rodentia; family Muridae; genus Meriones; species Meriones unguiculatus. The sequence continues at coordinate 86,569,182 of NC_083369.1, read as the reverse complement.
AAATCTAGCCAAAATAACCATTTATCTGAAATGGCACAATTGATTTGAGCCTTACTGTATGGTATAATAATCTTGGAAGGCTCAATTCCAAAGTAAGCCCTTGTCTGGTTGGGTCCTTCCACAATGACTTGGGCAATAGCCTCATAATAGGCAAAATTACTTTATTGGGACTAACTGACAAGTGGGTCTATAATAGAGGATTAGATTGCAGTAATAATCTGGTAGGAATTTACTGTGTTTGAAATACAAGTAATAAGAGCAGTATCTGGATCCCAATATGTTACAAATTGATTTTTTAAGTGATGCACCATGTTTATTCCTAAAAAGAAATAAAATTTGTAAAAGCAGTTGGAGATATGTTAGAATGTCTGTCAGTCTAGAATTTTCTGTAGCTGTATGCAAACAAACACACACACACACACACACACACACACACACACAAATCAAGTTTCATGGAGTCAAAAGTTTCACAAAGGTTATTTTGTTTGGTGAATACTCAGAAAAAAGTTCACTGAAAAAAATTTTTTAATTTTTTATTTAACTTTTATTAATTACACTTTATTCATTTTGTATCCCCCCATAAGCTCCTCCCTCCTCACCTACCAGTCCCACCCTCCCCCCCCTTTCTGCATGCATGCCTCTCCCCAAGTCCACTGATAGGGGAGGTCCTCCCCTCCTTCTTTCTGATCTTAGTCTATCAGTTCTCATCAGAAGTGGCTGCATTGTCAGGGTTCTAGGTTATCTCCATGAGTAGTCCTTGGTTGGAGTATGAGTCTCTGGAAAGTTCCCTGTATTCAAATTTTCTTGTTCTGTTGCTCTCCTTGTGGAGTTCCTGTCCTCTCCAGCTCTTACTATTTCCCACTAATTATATAAAATTCCATTCACTCTGCCAGCCAGTTGGCCATCAGGCTCAGCATCTGCTTTCACAGTCTGCACGGCAGAGGCTTTCAGAGGCCCTCTGTGGCAGGTTCCCAGGATGTTTCCTGTTTTCTTTTTCTTCTGAAGTTCATCCTCTTTGCCTTTCAGGATGGGAATTGAACATTTTAGTTAGGGTCCTCTCTTTTGCTTAGTTTGTTTAGATGTACAGATTTTAGTGGGTTTATTCTATGTTGTATGTTTATATGAGTGAGTATATACCGTGTGTGTCTTTTTGCTTCTGGGACAACTCACTCAGGATGATCCTTTCCAGATCCCACCATTTACCTGCAAATTTCATGATTTCCTTATTTTTCATTGCTGAGTAATACTCCATTGTGTAGATGTACCACAATTTCTGCATCCATTCTTCAGTTGAGGGGCATCTAGGATGTTTCCAGATTCTGGCTATTACAAATAAAGCTGCTTCAAACATGGTTGAGCAAATGTCATTTTGTGTACTTGAGCCTCTTTTGGATATATACCTAGGAGTGGTATGGCTGGATCTTGAGGAAGCACTATTCCTAGTTGTCTGAGAAAGTACCAGATGACTTTCCAGAGTGGTTGTACAAGTTAATATTCACACCAGCAGCACAACCTCTCAAGCATGTGTTGTCACTTGAGTTTTTGATCTTGGCCATTCTGATGGGTGTAAGGTGAAATCTCAGGGTTGTTTTGATTTGCATTTCCCTAATGGCTAATGACGTTGAGCATTTCTTTAAGTGCTTCTCTGACATTCGAAATTCCTCTACAAAGAATTCTCTGTTTAGCTCTGTTCCCCATTTTTTAAGTGGATTACTTGGTTTGCTGCTTTTCAGCTTCTTTAGTTCTTTATATATCCTGGATATGAGTCCTCTGTCAGATAAAGGGTTGGTGATGATTTTTCCAAATCTGTAGGCAGTTGCTTTGTTTTGATGACAGTGTCCTTTGTTTTACAAAAGCTTTTCAGTTTCATGAGGTCCCATTTATTGATTGTTGCTCTTAGAGCCTGTGCTGTTGGTGTTCTGTTCAGAAGTTTTCTCCTGTACCAATGAGTTCTAGGGTATTCCCCACTTTTTTTTCCTAGCCGATTTAATGTGTCTGGTTTTATGTTGAGGTCTTTGATCCACTTGGACTTCAGTTTTGTGCAGGGTGATAAGTATGGATCTATTTTCATTTTTCTACATGTAGACATCCAGTTAGACCAGCACCATTTGCTGAAGATGCTATCTTTTTTCCATTGTATGATTTTGGCATCTTTGTCAAAAATCAGGTGTCCATAAGTGTATGGGTTTATTTCTGCATCTTCTGTTCTGTTCCATTGATCCACCATTCTGTTTCTATGCCAGTACCATGCAGTTTTTATAACTGTTGCTCTATAGTACAGCTTGACATCAGGGATGGAGATACCTCCAGAAGATCTTTTACTGTAGAGGATTACTTTAGCAATTCTCAGTTTCTTGTTATTCCATACGAAGTTGAGAATTTTTCTTTCCAGGTCGGTAAACAATTGTGTTGGAAATTTGATTTGAATTGCATTAAATCTGTAGATTGCTTTTGGTAAGATGGTCATATTTACTATGTTAATCCTGCCAAGCCATGAGTATGGGAGGTCTTTCCATCTTCTCATATCTTCTTCTAATTCTTTCTTCAGAGACTTGAAATTTTTTTCATACAAGTCTTTGACTTGCTTGGTTAGGGTTACACCAAGGTACTTTATGTCATTTGTGGCTATTTTGAAGAGTGTTGTTTCTCTAATTTTTTTCTCAGCCCTTTTGTCTTTTGTATACAGGAGGGCTACTGATTTTTTTGAGTTAATTTTGTATCGGGCCACTTTGCTGAAGGTGTTTATCAGCTGTAGGAGTTCCCTGGTAGAGTTTTTGGTGTCACTCACGTATACTATCACATCATCTGCAAATAGTGATAATTTGACTTCTTCCTTTCCAATCTGTATCTTCTTGATCTCCTTCAACTGCTTTATTGCTCTAGCAAGGACTTCCAGCACTATGTTGAAGAGATATGAAGAGAGTGGGCAGCCTTGTCTTGTCCCTGATTTCAGTGGGAATGCTTTAAGTTTCTCTCTGTTCAGTTTGATGTTGGCTATAGGCTTGCTGTATATTGCCTTTACTATGGTTAGATATGTGGCTTGTATTCCTGATCTCTCCAATACTTTAAAAATGAATGGATGTTGGATTTTGTCAAATGCTTTTTCAGCATCTAGGGAGATTATCATCTGGTTTTTTTCTTTCAGTTTGTTAATATGGTGGATCACATTGATGGATTTCCTTATATTGAACCACCCCTGCATACCTGGGATGAAGCCTACTTGGTCATAGTGGATAATATATTTGATGTGTTCTTGGATTCAGTTTGCAAGTATTTTGTTAAGTATTTTTGCATCAATGTTCATGAGGGAGATTGGCCTGAAATTCTCTTTCTTTGTTGCGTCTTTGTGAGGTTTAGGTACGAAGGTGACTGTGGCTTCATAGAATGAGTTTGGTAATGTTCCTTCTGTTTCTATTTTGTGAAATAGTTTGAAGATAATTGGAGTTAGTTCTTCCTTGAAGGTCTGGTAGAATTCTGTGCTGAAGCCATCTGGTCCTGGGCTTTTTTTGGATGGGAGACTTTTGATGACCTCTTCTATTTCTTTAGGGGATATAGGACTATTTAATTGATTAAATATTAATTACGTGATCCTGATTCAGCTTTGGCAAGTCAAATCAATCAAGAAAATTGTCCATTTCATTTAGATTTTCAAATTTTGTGGCATATAGACTTTTGAAGTAAGTCCTAATGATTGTTTGGATTTCCTCAGTGTCTGTAGTTATGTCCCCTTTTCATTTCTGATTTTGTTGATTTGGGTGGTGTCTCTCTGCCTTTTAGTTATCTTGGCTAAGGGTTTGTTGATCTTGTTGATTTTCTCAAAGAACCAGCTCTTGGTTTCATTGATTCTTTGAATTGTTTTATTTGTTTCTAATTGATTTCAGCCCTGAGTTTGATTATTTCCAGGTGTCTACTACTTTTTGGTGTGTCTGCTTCTTCTTTTTCTAGGGTTTTTAAGTGAGCCATTAGGGTGCTTGAATGAGCTGTCTCGAATTTCGTCTTGAAGGCACTTAGTGCAATGAACTTTCCTCTTAGCACTGCTTTCATTGTGTCCCACAAGTCTGTGTATTTTGTGTCTTCATTTTCATTGAGTTCTAGGAAGACTTTAATTTCTTTTTTTATGTCTTCCCTGACCCAGTTTTCATTTAGTAACAAGTTGTTCAGTTTCCATGTGTGTGTAGGCTTTTTGCTATTTCTGTTGTTGTTGAGATCCAGCTTTATTCCATGGTGATCATACAAGATACAAGGGATTATTTCAATCTTCTTCTATCTGATGAGGCTTGATTTGTGACCAACTATATGATCTATTTTGGTGAAGGTTCCATGAGGTGCTGAGAAGAAAATAAATTCTTTTTTGTTTGGGTGTAAGTTCTGTAAATGCCTGTTAGGTCCATTTGATTCATGACCTCTGTCAGGGACATGGTTTCTTTGTTTAACTTCTGTTTTGTTGACCTGTCCTTTTTTGAGAGTGGGGTGTTGAAGTCTCCCACTATTAATGTGTGGGGATTTATATGTGGTTTCAATTTTATTAATGTTTCTTTTACAAATGTGGGTGCTCTTGTATTTAGGGCATAGATGTTCAGGATTGTGATGTCTTCCTGGTGGAATTTTCCCTTTATGAGTATGAAGTGTCCTTCCCCATCTCTTTTGATTACTTTTGGTTGAAAATCTATTTAACAGATATTACAATGGCTACTCCTGCTTGTTTCTTGGGTCCATTTGTTTGGAAAGTTTTCTTCCAAACTTTTACCCTCAGGTAATGTCTATCTTTGTGCCTTAGGTATGTTTCTTGTATGCAACAGATTGCTGGGTTTTGTTTACATATCCATTCTGTTAATCTGTGTCTTTTTACTGGAGAGTTGAGTCCATTGATGTTGAGAGAGATTAATGACCAGTGGCTGTTAGATCCTTTGATTTTGATGTTGGCTGTGGTCATAAGGTTGTGTGCTTGGTTGCTTTTTGTTTTACTGTAGTAAGGTTAATTATTTCCTGTGTTTTCTTGACACCAGCTAATTTTCTGGGTTGTATTTTCCCTTCCAGTGTCTTCTGTAATGCTGGATTTGTGTGTAGGTATTGTTGAAATTTGTTTTTGTCATTGAATATCTTGTTTTCTCTGTCTATGAGGACTGAGAGTTTTGCAGGGTATAGTAGCCTGGGCTGACATCTGTGTTCTCTTAGGTTCTGTATGATATCCGTCTAGGCCCTTCTAGCTTTCATATCCGTCTAGGCCCTTCTAGCTTTCATAGTCTGTGTTGAAAAGTCAGGTGTGATTCTTATGGTTTTGCCATGATATGTTACTTGGCCTTTTTCCCTTGCAGCGTTTATTAGTTTTTCTTTGTTCTGTATACTTACTCTTTTGATTATTATATGGCAGGAGGAATTTCTTTTCTGTTCAAATTTGTTGGGTGTTCTCTAGGCCTCATGGATTCTTATTGGCCTCTCCTTTAAGTTGGGGAAAATTTCTTCAATGATTTTGTTGAAAATATTTTCTGGGCCTTGTAGAGGGGAGTCTTCTTTTTCCTCTATACCTATTTTTCTTAGGTTTTTTTCTTTTCATATTGTCTTGGATTTCTTGGACAGTCTATGTCAGGAATTTTTTGGATTTAACATTTTCTTTGACAGATACATTGATTTCTTCCATTGTATCTTCTATACCTGAGATTCTTTCTTCCATCTCTTGTAGTCTGTTGTTTATGCTTACCTCTGTAGTTCCTGTTTTCTTCCCTAAATTCTTCCTCTGCATTATTTCCTCTATTTGTGTTTTCTTTAATTTTTTTCAGTTTTATCTTCAGTTCTTGAGTTGTTTTGTTTACTTCCTTCACCTGTCTGATTGTATTTTCCCATTTTTCTTTTAGTTCCTTCAACTTTGTTTCTTTTATTTCTTTCAGTGATTTAATTATTTCTCCTCTGATGGCTGCAAACTGTTTGGCTGCATCTTCCCCTATTTCTTTATGGATTGCCATAATCTGCTTGTCTTTAACTTCCTCCATTTCTTTAAGGATAGCCATGATCTGTTAGTTTTTATCTTCCTCTAATTCTTTACGTATTTTGTTTCTTCTATTATCTTTTTCATCAGCATAGATGTAAGCTCATCTTCTTGATTTTCTATTATGCTGGGTTGTCCAGGGCTCTTTGCCCCTGGATGGCTTTGTTGTGGAGATGCCGTATTGCTTTGTCTTTTGTTGGTTGAGCTTTTATGCTGACCTCTACCCACTGGGCTGTTTTAGGTGTTGGCTGTTAGTTTCTGTGCTTCCTGGAGTCCTGAGGAAGGAAGAATCCCCTTGGCCGGAAGAGGATTTTTCCTGAAAGAGTCTTCCTCTGCTTTTTGGTTATGGTCACTGTATGGCCAGTGTTTCTCAGGAATTGCCAGTGCTCACATCAGGTGTATAGCCCTGAGTAGTAGGTGTGGTCTTTGTTAGGCGGGGAGGGCAAGGGGGCTCTCCTCTTACCCATAGAAGTTCTCAAGGCAGCTGCCCCACTGCTGGGTTTCTCGTTATAAATTTAGTGAGCTGCTGCTTTTCTTACAGTTTTCCAGGTACAGTCCTCTTGAAGAACCTACTGATTCCCTAGCTGTGGGGTTTTCTCCCAACAAGGAAACTCAGTCTGTTATCCTGGGGCATACTGTTCTGTCCAAGAAAGTGAGAGGAGTGCCCTGCAAGTTTCTGGGCCAAAGGCTGAGTGCTCAGCTTTGGGCCTGGAGAATGTGCACCTAGGTGGAGTTGGTGCCTGAGGGCGCCGCTCTGGTCTGGTGGCCGGTAACTGAGGGCTCCACTCTGGTCTGAAGGCTGGGTGCCTCAGTCTGGACCGGAAACTGTGTGTCCCTGTCTGGGATGGCGGCTGTGGGCACCTCTCTGATCTGGACGCTGTGGGTGCAGTCCTCTTGAAGGACCAGGGATTCCCACAGTTTTGTCAGTCTAGCTAGGGATAACTGGTTGATCCTTGGCACAGTATCTGAGGGCTGCTGTAATGGCTCTCTGGCTTTTGTAGGTCTGAGGATTCAGCTGTGTGCCCCAGTGCCCTAGGGGTACTCAGTAATGGTGGCTGAGCACAGCGCTCCTGCCTGCAGTAGAAAGCTAGAGCCTAGAGTCTGCGAGAATCCAGAAAGTCTTTTGGTGCTGGGTGTCCTGTGTGTTAGATCTGATGATCCCCCTGGCTGTGGGGTTTCCTCCTGCCAGTGACACCCAGTCTTTGCTTTGGGGACCGCCTTTCTGTCTGGGGTGGCGAGTAGAACCCACAGGCACAGATTCCGGCTCGTGGCTCTGCCTTTCTGACCTTTGGGAGCCTGGGCATCTACCTAAACTGAGTAATTTTCCCAAGACCTTTTCGGGGTGGCGGTATCAGCTGAGTGCTCTGAGATCACACTAGCCGTTTCCCTCCCTGGGGGTTTGCACCTGACAGTGAGACTCAGTCTCTGGTGCCCTGGGGCCCACAGTTCTATCTGAGACATCGAATCAGGCATGTAGGCAGGGCTCTGTGCTACAGCCTGGGTTCCCAGCTCTGGCTCTGGGCTGGCTCCAGGCTGGCTCCTGGGGTGCCCCCAGAACCCGAGTCTTTTCCACGGTATGTCTGGGTGACCTTAGGTCGGTCCTAATCGTTTCCTGCACTGTGGGGTTATCTCTCGACTTAAAATTCCAGTCTCTAATAGTGTGCTGCTATGGTTCAGTCTGGAACCGTGACCAGAGCACACTTTTGTGTGGCTCTGGGCTGGGGCTGGTGACCAAGCTTTTGGCGGAACTGCAATATCTTCCTCGGTTTAGCTGGGTGAGTTTAAAGCTGATTGAACCCCTCAGGCGAGGTATCCTCTCACCTGAGAAACATAATCGCCTGTGTTTTATGGCTGAGAGTTCTGATTGCTGGTCACTATGCCAATCCTACTGTGCTGCTGATCAGAATGAGAGTCCTCCTGGCGCCGCCAACTTTCCCCGCCCTCTCACTGAAAAAATTTTTATGTGTTCTTACTTTTGTAGAAAATGGTTGGCAGCTTTAAAAATATTAAACAATGGCAAAAGTTGTCCAGTAGTTAATTTTAAATATGGCCTAAGCCAATTTATATCTCTCAATAGTTTTTGAAAGTCATTAAGGGTCTTTAAATTATCTTTTGTAATTTGTGCTTTCTGATGTTTAATAGCCAGAGGAAATAAATTAAAACCTAAATAACTATAAGGATCTGTAGTTTGTACCTCTCTGGAGCAATTTTTAATCCTGCTTGGGAGAAAGCCTCAAAGAGATCTGTACAGTAAGCCATAACATCTTGAGCTACAGGAGAGGCTAATAAAATATCATCCATTTAATGAATTATATAAATAGAAGCCATATTTTTTCCGTACTGGACTAATAGCATTAGCTACAAATTTTTAACATAAAGTAGGACTATTTGCCATGCCCTGTGGCAACATTTTTTAATGATAACGTTTCATAGGTTTTTTTGAAATTAATAGAAGGGAGACTAAAAGCAACTCTATGGCAATCATCAGGATGCAAGCTAATGGGAAAAAGCAATCTTTTAAATCTAAAATAATCTTGTAAGCGTTTTGAGGAATCCTACTAGATGATGGCAGTCCTGATTGCAATGCTCCCATAATTATCATAGTCTCATTCACCTTTCTTAAATCTTGTAATAATTTACATTTGCCAGATTTCTTTTTAATTACAAAATGGGAGTGTTCCATGGTGAGTTAGAGGGAACTATATGCCCTTCCTGGAGCTGTTCTTTAACCAAATCATGTGCAGCCTGCAATTTTTCATAACTAAGAGGCCGTTGACCAACCCATACAGGATCATCATATTTTTAGCTAATTTTATTGGCATAGGGTGCAGACTGTTTAGTGACCTTCATTAAAAGTACCTTAGCCATTTAGCTTCATTATTTTCTTGTGCCGCAACAGGTTGGACTCTCTTATAATAAGCTTACATGTGTTAAAATGCCTTATTTATCATATCTCTGACAAGTCTGAGGGCCAGCATATTTGAGTTACTCTTTGTCTATCTTTATCACTTGTTCTAAACTGCATTTTATAAAACAGGATGCTATAATCTCTAATTTTGGCATATTCCTTAGATGCATGTTTTAAAACCAAATTTTAAGTAGATATGTATAGACAAACTTTATGGTTACCCATTCTAGATTTAATCTTAAAAAAAAAAACATAAACAAAGAGACTAGGTAAATTTCAGTCTTGTACTCAATTGCAGTCTTTAGCATAATTTTAAATCTGCTCTTTTTGACCTAAATTCAAAACAAAACTTTTAATCAGACACAGTTTATAAAGGGGCTAGCAAGTTTTATTAATCCTATCATACTGCATTAAGACTTCATTTAGCATTAAACAGAGAACTAAACTTAGCTTATAGCCCTCAGTAAACATGGACTATTCTGGCCATACCAAATCTATATGCCAGAAAGAAACAGCATTAAATCATTTATCTAGGCACTGACAGCTAGGCATATATTTTATATAATGGTTAACAATGATTTGAATATTACCCTGAATAACTATGGGCTAACATGGAACTGCAGTCCTTTGTTTTTCCTTAAAGAGCATAAGCAAACATTTTGCACTGAAGAATCTTTTAAATGAAGAACAACATATTTTGCATTTATTTAAAATCATAAAATCCAGCTTTCTATACATACATTGACCTTCCGTAACATTTTATATATCCTTAGGTTCCTAGCTTTGTTCTTTTGGTTTAACCAGATATTCTTATTTTAGAAAAGCATTTTTTTATATCCTTTTTTATTATTTTAGACTTTTTTCCTTCTTTTTTGCTTTTTAGGCAACATAAAAACTTTCATTAAAATCCTTCTTGTGGTTTCTTTCAATTGTCTAGAATATACTAAATTATTTCATTGGTCTTTACCATCCTGACACGATTCATTGTAATAACTGCAGTTTTCTTAATTGGCTCAAACCACATGGCTTGCTTTCATTTGGCAAATTAATTAATAAAATAAATACAAAGGGTTTTTTTTTTTTATTTTCCACAAAAGATTGAGAAATTGTTCTAAGTTCTTTTTTTTTTTTTTTCTTGATGCAGTTTATTCAGGAACCTTGAACAATCATCTGACCCTGGGGAAAGCCAGCCCACAGCTTATATAGCCTCTGGGTAGCCAACCTAAGCATGCCATGTGGGCAATGCAGATAGGTCCACATACATGGAAGCAAGCCAGATACTCAGCCTTAGCCAAATGTGGAGTTGTTTGTGACAGAGAGCACCACCATCGGGAAGGTAGAAGGCGGAAACCAGCTCCATCTTTAAGGCGCGGCATTATGCAGCTCTCGACAGTTCCCCCTTTTTATTTTAGACTCATCAGGCAAGAGGAGAGGTCTGATCTCTGATATTAGCAATAAATTGGGACTTTGTACCGATGTTCATTTAGGTGTCATCCACCCAAAGAGCATCAGACCCTTCTGATACCTTTTTCTCAGAGGCGGGACCTGGGGCATCAACCCACATACAATCAGACATGCTCTTCTCTGGGTCGAAAGCGGCTGACCCTGAGTGCAGTGCTTAGCCTCACATCCTGAGCGTAACATTTTAGCTCCCATGCTTGGGGTGACTGTCCTGCTTCAATGGCTGTAAAAGCCTGAATGGTCATGGCTGCATTATGCTGTTGTGAGACTCTAATCTTGCATATATACCACAGGCAAACCAAGGAGATCAACACCAGACCAACACCAGAAGGCCTGCTAACGCTCCCATGCCAGCCCATTCCTTCAGATGATTCATGGCTGCAGCAATCCATGATGATAATCCTGTGGCTAGTCCTGGGTCCACTCTGGTAGAATTTACCGTGATAATGGCCACTCTCAGCTGCTCCATCATAGTATCGAATTCTCCAGTCCAATTACCTAAAATATAGCTAGACAATTGTTTAGAGAGATTTGCAGCACAGGAAAAATTCTCATATTGTATGCTAGTGACACAAAGACCAGCATACTTTCATTGACAGCCAAGTTGAGCGATTTGCCATAGGGTATCAATTTGCTCCTGCTCGATGTCAATTCTCTGATTGAACACCATCAAGCCTCCTTTTAGTTGAGCATTAATTCCTTTTTGTACATCTAAGGCATGAGCTACATTGGCTAAAAGATTATTCAGGGTCTGAGCAGTCTGCACAGTATGACTCATGGCTAATGCCACGGTGGTAGCTCCAACAGCCGCCAATGAGATGGCAGTAACAATGGCGGCTGTAGTTCCAAGACCCCTTTTCTGTCTACAGAGAGTCATAGCGTGAGGGGCATCAACAGGCACAGGCACCCAGCGAGGCACGCGACTAACCAGGGCATACCTAAATTCACTAGCATTCCAGCATTGGGCAAAAAAGCAAGTATCATTACCACAATTTCTTGGCTCTATCTGGCTAATAATGAATAAAAATGGGGGATATAAACAAACAAGTGTGGGCTTATAGGAAATATTATGAGAAGCCTTAACCCCCTCGTTGGAACATCCTGCATCAGTTCTTGAACTAGCAGTGGTGATGTCCGAGGTCTGAGTAGGTTCAGGAGACCATTGCCCCCAGGGGTGAGACATGCTCCATGTAAATTGACTAACTCCATGTTTTCCTCCACTTTTGAAAGTCATTTAAGGTTCTTAAATTATTTTTTCCCTTTTTTTTAAAAATTTTTCATCAATTACACTTTATTCATTCTGCATCCCCCATAAGTCCCTTCCTCCTCCCTTCCCAATCCCACCCTCCCTCCTCCCTCTGCATGCATGACACTCCCCAAGTCCACCGATAGATGATGTTCTCTCTTTTCTGATCTTAGTCTATCAGTTCACATCAAAAGTGGCTTCATTGTCCTCTACTATGGCCTGGTAAGGCTGCTCCCCTCAAGGGGGAGGTGATCAAAGAGCAGGCCAATCAGATTATGTCAGAGGCAGTCCCTCTTCACATTACTATGTAACCCAATTGGACTCTGAACTGCCCTGGGCTACATCTGTGCAGGGGTTCTGGGTTATCTCCAAGAATAGACCTTGGTTGGAGTATGAGTCTCTGGGAAGTTCCCTGTGTTCAAATTTTCTTGTTCTGTTGCTCTCCTTGTGGAGACCCTGTCCTCTCCAGCTCTTACTATTTCCCAATTCTTATATAAAATTCCATTCACTCTGCCCAACAGTTGGCCATCAGGCTCAGCATCTGCTTTGATAGTCTGAAGGGCAGAGGCTTTCAGAGGCCCTCTGTGATAGGTTCCTAGGTTGTTTCCTGTTTTCTTCTTCTTCTGATGTCCATCCACTTTGCCTTTCCGGATGGGGATTGGACATATTAGTTAGGGTCCTCTCTCTTGCTTAGTTTCTTTAGATGCACAGGTTTTAGTGGGTTTGTCCTATGTTGTATGTCTATATGAGTGAGTATATACCATGTGTGTCTTTTTGCTTCTGGGACAACTCACTCAGGATGATCCTTTCCAGGTCTCACCATTTACCTGCAAATGTCATGATTTCCTTATTTTTCATTGCTGAGTAATATGCCATTGTGTAGATGTACCACAGTTTCTGCATCCATTTTTCAGTTGAGGGGCATCTGGGTTGTTTCCAGCTTCTGGCTATTACAAATAAAGCTACTACAAACATGGTTGAGCAAATGTCCTTTTTGTGTACTTGAGCCTCTTTTGGATATATGCCTAGGAGTGGTATGGCTGAATCTTGGGGAAGCACTATTCCTAGTTGTCTAAGAAAGCACCAGATTGATTTCCAGAGTGGTTGTACAAGTTTACATTCCCACCAGCAGTGGAGAAGGGTTCCCCTTTCTCCACAACCTCTCCAGCATGTGTTGTCAATTGAGTTTTTGATCTTGGCCATTCTGATGGGTGTAAGGTGAAATCTCAGGGTTGTTTTGATTTGCATTTCCCTAATCGCTGGTGAGGTTGAGCATTTCTTTAAGTGCTTTTCCATTTGGTATTCTTTTACAGAGAATTCTCTGTTTAGCTCTGTTCCCCATTTTTTTTAAGTGGATTACTTGGTTTGCTGCTTTTCAGCTTCTTTAGTTCTTTATATATACTGGATATGAGTCCTCTGTCAGATAAAGGGTTGGTGAACATTCTTTCCCAATCTGTAGGCAGTCGTTTTGTTTTGGTGATGGTCTCCTTTGCTTTGCAGAAGCTTTTCAGTTTCATGAGGTCCCGTTTATTGATGGTTGCTCTTAGAGCCTGTGCTGTTGGTGTTCTCTTCAGGAAGTTTTCTCCTGTACCAATGAGTTCTAGAGAATTCCACACTTTTTTTTTCTAGCCGATTTAATGTGTCAGGTTTTCTGTTGAGGTCTTTGATCCACTTGGACTTCAGTTTTGTGCAGGGTAATAAGTATGGATCTATTTTCTTTTTTCTACATGTAGACATCCAGTTGGACCAGCACCATTTGTTGCAGATGCTATCTTTTTCCATTGTATGGTTTTGGCCTCTTTGTCAAAGATCAGGTGTCCACAAGTGTGTGGGTTTATTTCTGGGTCCTCTGTTTGGTTCCATTGATCCACTATTCTGTTTCTATGCCAGTACCGTGCAGTTTTTAAAACTGTTGCTCTATAGTACAACTTAAGATCAGGGATGGAGATACCTCCACAAGATCTTCTACTGTAGAGGATTATTTTAGCAACTCTGTGTTTCTTGTTATTCCATATGAAAGAATTTTTCTTTCCAGGTCTGTAAAGAATTGTGTTGGCAATTTGATGGGAATTGCATTGAATCTGTAGATTGCTTTTGGTAAAATGGCCATTTTTACTATGTTAATCCTGCCAAGCCATGAGCATGGGAGATCTTTCCATCTCCTCATATCTTTTTCTAATTCTTTCTTCACAGACTTGAAATTTTTTTCATACAAGTCTTTGACTTCCTTGGTTAGGGTTACTCCGAGGTACCCTATGTCATTTGTGGCTATTGTGAAGGGTGTTGTTTCCCTAATTTCTTTCTCAGCCCTTTTGTCTTTTGTATACAGGAGGGTTACTGATTTTTTTGAGTTAATTTTGTATCCGGCCACTTTGCTGAAGGGGTTTATCAGCTGTAGGAGTTCCATGGTAGAGTTTTTGGGTTCACTCATGTATACTATCATATCATCTGCAAATAGTGATAATTTGACTTCTTCCTTTCCAATTTGTATCCCCTTGATCTCCTTCAACTGTCTTATTGCTCTAGCAAGGACTTCCAGAATTATGTTGAAGAAATATGGAGAGAGTGGCCAGCCTTGTCTTGTCCCTGATTTCAGTGGGATTGCTTTAAGTTTCTCTCCATTCAGTTTGATGTTGGCTATAGGTTTGCTGTATATTGCCTTTACTATGTTTAGATATTTGCCTTGTATCCCTGATCTCTCCACGACTTTAAACATGAATGGATGTTGGATTTTGTCAAAGGCTTTTTCAGCATCTAGGGAGATTATAATCTGTTTTTTTTCTTTCAGTGTGTTGAAATGGTGGATCACATTGATGGATTTCCATATATTGAACCACCCCTGCATACCTGGGATGAAGCCTACTTGGTCATGGTGGATGATATCTTTGATGTGTTCTTGTATTCGGTTTGCAAGTATTTTGTTGAGTATTTTTGCATCAATGTTCATAAGGGAGATTGGCCTGAAGTTCTCTTTTTTTGTTGGGGCTTTGTGAGGTTTAGTTACCAATGTGACTGTGGCTTCATAGAATGAGTTTGGTAATGTTGCTTCTGTTTCGATTTTGTGGAATAGTTTGAAGAGAACTAGAGTTAGCTCTTTTTTGAACGTTTGGTAGAATTCTGCACTGAAACCACGAGTTCCTGAGCTTTTTTTTGGATGGGAGACTTTCCATGACTGCTTCTATTTCCTTGGGAGATATAGGACTATTTAAGTGATTTACCTGGTCCTGATTTAGCTTTGGTAAGTGGAATCAATCAAGAAAATTCTCCATTTCATTTAAATTTTCAAATTTTGTGGCATATAGACTTTTGAAGTAAGTCCTAATGATTGCTTGGATTTCCTCAGTGTCTGTAGTTATGTCCCCCTTTTAATTTCTGATATTGTTGATTTGGATGGTGTCTCGCTGCCTTTTAGTTAGCTTGGTTAAGGATTTGTCTATCTTGTTGATTTTCTCAAAGAAACAGCTCTTGCTTTTATTGATTCTTTGAATTGTTTTTAATTGATTGATTTCAGCCCTGAGTTTGATTATTTCCAGCCGTCTTCTCCTTGTTGTGTCTGCTTCTTCTTTTTCTAGTGTTTTTCAGTGAGCCAATAAGTTGCTTGAATGCGCTGTCTCAAATTTTTTCTTGAAGGCACTTAGTGCTATGAACTTTCCTCTTAGCACTGCTTTCATTGTGTCCCACAAGTTTGGGTATGTTGTGTCTTCATTTTCATTGAGTACTAGGAAGATTTTAATTTCTTTCTTTATTTCTTCCCTGACACAGCTGTCTTTTAGTAGCAAGTTGTTCAGTTTCCATGTATGTGTAGACTTTTTCCTATTTCTGTTGTTACTGAGGTCCAGCTTTATTCCATGGTGATCAGACAGGATACAAGGGATTATTTCAATCTTCTTGTATCTGTTGAGGCTTGCTTTGTGACCAACTATGTGGTCTATTTTGGAGAAAGTTCCATGAGGTGCTGAGAAGAAGGTACATTTTTTTGTGTTTGGTTGTAAGTTTCTGTAAATGCATGTTAGGTCCATTTGATTCATGACCTCTGTTAGAGATAGTGTTTCTTTGTTTAATTTCTGTTTTGCTGACCTGTCTTTTGTTGAAAGTGGGGTGTTGAAGTCTCCCACTATTAGTGTGTGGGGATCTATGTGTGGTTTAAGTTTTATCAATGTTTCTTTCACAAATGTGGGTGCCCTTGTATTTGCGGCATAGATGTTCAGGATTGTGTTGTCTTCTTGGTGGAATTTTCCCTTGATGAGTATGAAGTGTCTTTTCCCATCTCTTTTGATTGATTTTGGTTGAAAGACTATTTTATCACATATTAGAATGGCTACTCCTGCTTGCTTCTTGTGTCCATTTGCTTGAAAAGCCGTCTTCTATCCCTTTACCCTCAGGTAATGTCTATCTTTGTGACTTAGGTGTGTTTCTTGTATACAACAGATTGCTGGGTTTTGTTTACGCATCCATTCTGTTAATCTGTGTCTTTTCATTGGAGAATTAAGTCCATTGATATTGAGAGAGATTAATGACCAGTGGTTGTTAGATATTGAATTTGATATTTGCTGTGGTCATACGGTTGTGTGCTTGGTTGCTTTTTGTTTTACTCTAGTGGGGTTATTTACTTCCTGTGTTTTCTTGAATGGAGCTAGCTTTCTTGGGTTGTATTTTCCCTTCCAGTGTCTTCTGTAATGCTGGATATGTTTTTAGGTATTGTTGAAATTTGTTTTTGTCATTGAATATCTTGTTTTCTCTGTCTATGAGGACTGAGAGTTTTGCAGGGTATAGTAGCCTGGGCTGATATCTGTGTTCTCTTAGGGTCTGCATGATATTCTTCCAGGCCCTTCTGACTTTCATAGTCTCTGTTGAAAAGGCAGGTGTGATTCTAATGGGTTTGCCATTATATGTTACTTGGTCTTTTTCTCTTGCAGCTTTTAGTATTTTTTCTTTGTTCTGTATACTTATGGTTTTGATTATTATGTGGCGGGAGAATTTTCTTTTCTGGTCTAATTTATTGGGTGTTCTATCGGCCTCTTGTATTCTTATTGGCCTCTCCTTTAAGTTGGGGAAATTTCTTCAATGATTTTGTTGAAAATATTTTCTGGGCCTTGGTGCAGGGAATCTTCTTTTTCCTCTATTCCTATTATTCTTAGGTTTTGTCTTTTTATGTTGTCTTGAATTTCTTGGATGGTCTGTGTCAGGAACTTTTTAGATTTAACATTTTCTTTGATAGATACATCTATTTCTTCCATTGTATCTTCCACACCTGATATTTTTCCTTCCATTTCTTGTAGCCTATTGGTTATGCTAACCTCTGTAGTTCCTGCTTTCTTCCCTAAGTTCTTTCTCTCCACAATTTCTTCCATTTGTGTTCTTTTTAATTTTTCCAATTCTATTTTCAGTTCTTGAGCTATTTTGTTGGTTTCCTTCCCCTGTCTCACTGTATTTTCATGTTTTTTCCATCAATTCCTTCAGCTGTTTGTTTGAACAATCCACTGTTTCTTTTATTTCATTCAGTGATTTAAGCATTTCCTCTCTAAAGGCCACAGACTGTTTAGCTGCAGCTTCCCATATTTCTTCAGGGATGGCCATAATCTCCTTGTCTTTAATTTCCTCCATTTCTTCACAGATAGCCATGATCTGTTTGTTTTTATCTTCCTCTAATTCTTTTCGTATTTTATTTGTTTCCTCTGTTATCTTCTTCATGAGCATAGATGTTAGGCCATCTCCTTGAATTTCATTTATGCTGGGCTGTCTAGGGTTATTTGTCCCTGGATAACTCGGTTCTGGAGATGCCATATTTCTCTGGCTTTTGTTGGTTGAACTTTTACCCTGTCCTCTACCCATTGGGCTATCTTAGTTGTTTGAATTTAGTTTCTGGTTGTTCCTGGACTGTTGTATTGGAGAGAATCCCTTTGGCAGGAAGATAGTTTTTTCTGAAGGAAGCCTTCCCAGCTTTTTGGGTATAGTCACTGGATGTCCCGTGTTTTTCAGGAGTTGCTACAGCTCACCTCAGGCATAGAGACCTGGGTAGTAACTGTGGTCGTGATTAGTCAAGTGGGCTCTCCTCTCACGGGGAGAAGTCCTGGAGACAGCTGCCCTCCTTCTGGGTTTCTTGCTGTAAATTTAGTGATCAACTGCTGTAACCTGTGTGTCGCGTGGTTTGGTCGGTTTTGTTAGGGATAACTGGTTGCCCCTTGGAGCAGTATCTGGGGGTTGATCTCAGGGTTCCTGGTCTTTTGTAGGTCTGAGTTTGGGGCTCTGTGCCCCAGAACCCAAGAGGTAATCTGTGGCGGGTGAGTACTGCTCTGGTGTCTTGGGGCACACAGTTCTGCCTGTAAGGTGTAGTTGGTACAAAGCAGGCCTCTGGGCTGGCGGAGAGTGCGCCCACCTGCTAGTCTGCGGGTGCTGAGTTTCCAATCACTCTGTGCTCCCTGTTTGGGCCCAGATCTGTGATGGCTGAGCCTACTCACCTGTTTGCGATCTGCAGGCTGCTAGACTTTCCCTAGGTGACCCCATCAGCATGGTTTCTTCTTTCCCTGTGGGGTCCTCTCTGAACAGGGGTTCCCAGTCCCTGTTGTACTGGAGTGCTTAGCTTGTTTGTACTGCTGAGCTGAGCGTGCAGCTCTCTGCGTGGCAGGAGCTCAGTTGTGTTGGTGGTGGGTACCCGCCGTCCTAGAGACCTTCCGGGGAAAGACTGGGTGACCTGTGATCAGTCTGGCAACTTTGCTTCCCCGTGGGGTTTTCTTGGGACTGAGACTCCCAGTCTCACGCACCCTTGTGCCCACGGATCAGCCTGGGTAAGTGATTGGGACATGCACGCTTGTGGCTCCAACCAGGAGACGCAAAGCCCACATTACCCGGGATTTCTTCCGGGTTCTGTCTGGGTAGCTGTGAGTGGACCCAACCGATTCCCACGCTGTGGGAGCCTCCCCTCACCTGAGAAACATGATCAATGTAGTTTCAGGGCCCAGAGTTCAGTCTCCTGGTCTCTGCACGGAGAGTGCTGTCCTGCTTCTCAGATGTGGTGCTCTCCCAGCGCCGCCATCTTGGCTTCCCCCTAAGTTCTTTGTTAGACTGCCCAAGGGTTATTACTTTAAAATACCTGAAAAATTCCAAAATGTTTCATAGAAAATAACTCCTATGGTCCAGGACCAAACTCAGAAGTGTTGACTGAAATTGTCTCATGTCCAAAAATTTCATCAGTCCAAGTGCACAGAGAAACAAACACACATAGACATACCTAAGAAACACAAAAATCTGACACTGTCACTCTCGGAGTAGGAGTAACCAGAATAGCCAGATACCAGGAATAGATTGGCCCCTACAGGACACAGATTCCAGAAGGAGTGGACCCCCTCATGGCCCTACACACACATAGATTCCAGAAGCAGGAGAGCCCTGATGGCCCTCTTCACAGCATCTATATGGAGAGTGGGCTCCAGTAGCCTTCTCTCCATACAGAGCAAGGTCCCAGCGACCCTCTCTTCAGATGGAGCAGAGTCCCAGCAACTCCCTTCCTTGTTCCCAAATGGAGTAGAGCCCTTATGGGACCCTGGGGCTCTCTCTTAGCCTCCTTTCTGGAAGGAATTGGAGCATCCTCCAATCCTCAACCAGATTGGAAACTCTCCAAGCTTCCCCAGACCTCACAAGCAAAGGGAAACCAGAAACCAGAACAGACAGCAGGAAGACAAAAGCAAAAATAGAGACAAGGACAACAACAACCATGATACCTGCTTCTCAAATATTTAAATATTTTTAAAACCTGTTTTTGCAATATTAAAACAAAGCATCCTCTTTAGGAATGAAATCATAGAGCATATTTATGATTTTAAAAGTCAAAACTAAACTTTAAAATTTGCCACTACAAACAATCCATTTTCCAAAACCAATACAATTTAAAATGAGACTTGTTTTTTCAGTCTAAAAGGAAACCAACACTTATATAGCAGAAAAGTACAAACAGTTTCTCATGAAGGCAATGTTACGTGGCAAAATATATGAGGGCTCACTCAAGGTTACATAGAACCTGCTGTCTGGTTACCATGGTTGCACGGAGTTTCTCAGGGTCAGAGCCCTCTATTGTAGAATTGCCAACATCAGTCTCTAAGACAGAAAACTTTAGATTATAGCCAGGGCCAAGAGGACAAATTGAACTGCTCAGATGCATACTCCAATTTTCCATTAATTCGAAATAGGCTGCCACATTTGGCTATGACTGTCAGCATCTGCCTCAATACCCTGCAGGGTAGAGCCTTTTAGAGACCCTCTGTGGTAGATTCCTGTCCTTTTCCCTCTTGTATCCCTCATACAATGACCATCCTCTTTGCCTTTCTCAGTGAGGATTGAGCATTTTAGCCAGAATCCTCTTTCTTGATTAGCTTTCTTAGTTGTACAAGTTTTAGTATGTTTATCCTATATTATAGGACTAATATCCACTTATGAGTGAGTATATACTATGTGGCTTTCTGTTTCTGGGATACCTCACTCAGGATGATCTTTTCCAGTTTCCACCATTTACCTGCAAATTTCATGATTTCCTTGTTTATTGTTGCTGACTAATATTCCATTGTGTAGATATACCACAATTTCTGTATCCATTCCTCAACTGAGTGGCATCTGGGCTGTTTTCAGATGTTTCTGGCTATTACAAACAAAGCTGCTACAGTATGGTTGAGCAGATGTCCTTTTTGTATACTTGAATATCTTTTGGTTATATGCCTACAAATGGTATAGCTGGATCTTGAAGAAGAGCTATTCTCAATTTTCTGAGATAGTGCCAGATTGATTTCCAAAGTGATTGTTCAAGTTTACATTCCCACCGTCAATGGAGGAAAGTTCCCTTACTCCACATCCTTTGCAACATATATTGTCACTTGAGTTATTATCTTAGCCATTCTGATGGGTATAAGGTGAAATCTCAGGGTCATTTTGATTTACATCTCCCTGATGACTAAGGATGTTGAACATTTCTTTAAGTGTTTCTCTTCCATTCAATGTTACACCATTGAGAATTCTCTGTTTAATTCTGTACCACATTTTTAACTGGATTATTTGATTTGTTGCTATTTAATTTTTGAGTTCTTTATATATACTGCATATTAACCCTCTGTCAAATATACAGTTGGTGAAGATACTTTCCCAATCTGTAGTCAGTCATTTTGCTTTACAGAAGCTTTTCAGTTTCATGAGGTCCCATTTATTGATAGTTGCTGTTAGAGCCTATGCTGTTGGGGGTTCTGTTCAGAAAGTTACCTCCTATGCCAATGAGTTCAAGGCTCTTCCCCACTTTTTATTCTAACAGGTTTAGTGTGTTTGTTTTTATATTGAGGTCTTTGATCCACTTGGACTTTAGCTTTCTGCAGGGTAAAAAGTATGGATCTATTTGCATTTATCTACATGTAGTCATTCAGTTAGAGCAGTACCATTTGCTGAAGATGCTATCTATTTTCCATTGAGTGGTTTTGGCATCTTTGTCAAAAACCAGATGTCCATAAGTGTGTGGATTTATTTCAGGGTCTTCTACTTGATTCCATTGATCCATCATTCTGTTTCCATGCCAGTACCATGCAGTTTTTGCTAATGTTGCTCTATAGTACATCTTGAGATCAGGGATGGAGATACCTCCAGAAGATCTTTTATTGTAGAGGATTGTCTTTGCAATTCTGGGTTTCTTGTTATTCTATAGGAAGTTGAAAATTTTCTTTCAAGATCTGTAAAGAATTGTGTTGGTAATTTGATGGGAATTGCATTGAATCTGTAGATTGCTGTTGGTAAGATACCCACTTTTACTATGT
The DNA here is from genome assembly GCF_030254825.1 of Meriones unguiculatus. Lineage (NCBI taxonomy): Eukaryota > Metazoa > Chordata > Mammalia > Rodentia > Muridae > Meriones > Meriones unguiculatus. The sequence continues at coordinate 86,547,802 of NC_083369.1, read as the reverse complement.
TAATCGTGCCAAGCCATGAGCATGGGAGCTCTTTCTATCTTCTGATATCTTTCTCTAATTCTTTCTTCATAGACTTGAAATTTTTTTCATACAAGTCTTTAACTTGCTTTGTTTGTGTCACACGAAGGTACTGTATGTCATTTGTGGCTATTCTTCAAGGGTGCTGTTTTCTTTATTTCTTTCTCAGCCCTTTTTTCTTTTGTATACAGGAGGGCTACTGATTTTTTTTTATTTATTTTTCATCCAGCCACTTTGCTGAAGGTGTTTATCAGCTATAGGAGTTCCCTGGTAGAGTTTTTGGTATCACTCAGGTATACTATCATATCATCTGCAAATAGTGATACTTTGGCTTTTTCCTTTACAATTCGTATCCCCTTGATTTCCTTCAACTGTCTTATTGCTCTAGCAAGGACTTCAAGAACTATGTTGAAGAGAGAGATATGGAGAGATTGGGCAGCATTGCCTTGTCCCTGATTTCAGTGGGATTGCTTTAAGTTACTCTCTGTTTAGTTTGATGTTAGCTATAGGCTTGCTGTATATTGCCTTTACTATGTTTAACTATATGCCTTGTATCCCTGATCTCTCCAAGACTTTAAACATGAATGGATTTTGGATTTTCTCAAATGCTTTTTCAGCATCTAAGGAGATTATTATGTTTTTTTTTCTTTTAGCTTGTTTATATGGTGGATCACATTGATGGATTTCCATATATTGAACCACCCCTACATACCTTGGATAAAGCCTACTTGGTTATAGTAGATGCTATCTTTGATGTGTTCTTGTATTCGGTTTGCAAATATTTTATTGAGTATTTTTGCATAAATGTTCATAAGAGAGATAAGTCTGAAGTTCTCAGTTATCTTTTTTTTTGTTGGGTCATTGTATGGTTTAGGAACTAAGGTGACTGTGGCCTCATAGAATGAGTTTGGTAGTGTTATTTCTGTTTCTATTTTGTGGAATATTTTGAAGAGAACTAGAGTTAGCTCTTCTTTAAAGGTCTGGTAGAATTCAGCTCTGAAACCATTTGGCCCTGGGCTATTTTTGGATGGGAGGCTTTAGATTACCACTTCTATTTCCTTAGGCTATAAAGGACTATTAAATTGATTTATCTGTTCTTAATTCAGCTTTGGTAAGTGGAATCGATCAAGAAATTTTCCATTTCATTTAGATTTTCAAATTTGTGGCATATAGAATTTTGAAGTAAGTCCTAATGATTCTTTGGATTTCCTCAGTGTCTGTAGTTATGTCCCCCTTTTCATTTCTGATTTTGTTAATTTTGGTAACATCTCTGTGTCCTGTAGTTAGTTTGGCTAAGGGTTTGTCTATCCTGTTTATTTTTTCAAAGAAACAGTTCTTGGATTTTTTGATTCTTTGAATTGTTTAGTTTCAAAATTATTGATTTCATCCCTGAGTTTGATTATTTCTGGCTGCCTACTCTTGTTTTATTGTGTCTGTTTTTTTGTTTTTGTTTTTGTTTATTCTCTAAGGCTTTCAGGTGAGCCATTAAGTTCCTTGAATGAGATGTTTCAAATTTCTTCTTGAAGGCACTTAGTGCTATCAGTTTTCCTCTTAGCACTGCTTTCAGTTTGTCCCATAACTGGGTATGTTGTGCCTTCATTTTTATTGAATTCTAGGAAAACTTTAATTTCTTACTTCATTTCTTCTCTGACCCAGCTGGCATTTAGTAGCAAGTTGTTCAGTTTCCATCTATGTGTAGAATTTTTGCTATTTCTATTTTTGTTGAGGTCCAGCTTTAGTCCATGATGATCAGATAGGATACAAGGGATTATTTCAACCTTCTTGTATCTGTTGAGGTTTGCTTTGTGACCAACTATATGGTCTATTTTGGAGAAGGTTCCATGAGGTGCTGAGAAGAAGGTAAATTCTTTTGTGTTTGGGTGATAGGTTTTGTAGATGTCTGTTAGGTCCATTTAATTAATGGCCTCTTTTAGAGTCATTGTATCTTTGTTTAATTTGTTTTTTTTTTTTTTTTTTGAGCTGTCCTTTGTTGAGAGCGAAGTTTTGAAGTCTCCCTCTATTCATGTGTGGATCTATGTGTGGTTTTAGTTTTATTAATATTTCTTTTAGAAATGTGAGTGCCCTTGTGTTTGGGGCATAGATGTTCAGGATTGTGATATCTTCCGGGTGGAATTTTCCCTTGATGAGTATGAAGTGTCCTTCCCCATCCCTTTTTATTAATTTTGGTTGAAAGTCTATTTTATTGGATATTAGAATGGCTACTCTTGATTGCTTCCTGGGTCCTGTTGCTTGGAAAACCATCTTCTAGCCCTTTACTCTCAGGTAATGTCTACCTTTATGACTTAGGTGTGTTTCTTGCATGCAACAGATTTTTTGGGTCTTGTTTATTTATGCATTCATTCTGTTAGACTGTGTCTTTTTATTGGAGAATTGAGTCCATTGATGTTGAGAGAAATTAATGACCAGTGGCTGTTAGATCCTTTGATATTGATTTCGCTGTGGTAGTGTGTGTGCTTGGCTTTCTTTTTGTTTGTTTTGCTGTAGTGATGTTATTTATTTCCTGTGTTTTCTTGAATAGAGTTAGTTTTCTTGTGTTGTATTGTATCTTCTGTATCTTCTGTAATGATGGATTTGTGTGTAGGTATTATTGAAATTTGCTTTTTTCATTGAAACTCTCACTTTCTCTGTCTATGAGGACTGAGTGTTTTGCTGGGTATAGTAGCCTGAGATGACATCTGTTTTCTCTTAGGGTCAGCAAGAAATCCATCCAGCCCCTTCTGGCTTTCATTGTCTCTGTAATAGTCAGGTGTGATTCTGATGGTTTGTCATCATATGTTCCTTGGCCTTTTTCCCTTGAAGCTTTTAGTATTTTTTCTTTGTTTTCTATACTTATTGTTTTGATTATGATATGGCAAGGGGATTTTCTTTTCTGGTCTAATTTATTAGGTGTCCTGTACGCCTTTTTTATTCTTATAGGCCTCTCCTTTAAGTTGGGGAAATTTTCTTCTCTGATTTTGTTGAAAATATTTTCTGGGCCTTGGAGGAAGCCATCTTATTTTTCCTCTATTCACATTATTCTTAGGTTTTATCTTTTCATGATGTCTTGGATTTCTTCGATGTTTTGTGTCAGGAATTTTTTAGATTTAACATTTTTTTGGATGGATACATTGATTTCTTACATTGTATCTTTTACACCTGAGATTCTTTCTCCCATCTCTTGTAGTCTATTGGTTATGCTTACCTCTGTAGTTCCTGTTTTCTTTCCTAAGTTCTTCCTGTCCATAATTTCCACTGTTTGTGTTTTCTTTAATTTGTTCAATTCTATCTTCAGATCTTAAACAATTTTGTTTATTTCCTTCACCTGTCTGACTGTATTTTCCTTTAATTTCTTCAGCTGTTTGTTTGAATAATCCTCTGTTTCTTCTATTTCTTTCAGTGATTTAATCATTTCCTCTCTGTAAGCTTTCACAAACTGTTTGGCTGCTTCTTCTATATTTCTTTATGGATGGTCATAACCTGTTTGATTTTATTTTCCTGTACTTCTTTATGGGTTTTTATTTTTTCCTCCATTAACCTCTTCTTAAGCATAGATGTAAGGTCATCTGCTTGAATTTCACATATGTTAGGGTGTTCAGGGCTACTTGTCCCTGGATACCTGGCTTCTGGGGATGCTATACTGCTTTGTTTTTTGTTGGTTTTGCTTTTTTGCTGGCCTCTATCCATCTTTCCATCTCAGGTCTTGTGTGTTTATTTCTGGTGCCTGCTGGAGTCCTGGGATGGGAGAATCCCCTTGGAGGGGTTCTGAAGGAGATATCCTCAGCTTTTTGAGTATGGTCAACTGAATGGTGGTGCTTCTTAGGAATTGTCACTGTTCACCTCAGCCATAGAGACCTGTGTGGTTACTGTGGTGTTCAGAAAGGCTCTCTTTTCATCAAGTCCTGGAGACAGCTGTCCTCCTGCTGGGTTTCTTGATCTAAATTATTGAGCTGCTGCTGCTAAGCTGCCCATGCTGGGCACAGCCCTCGTGAAGAACCACAGAGTCCCATGGCTTTGTCAGTTTAGCTAGAGATAATTGGCCACACCTTGGAGCAGTGTCTGAGGGCTGCTCCAATGACTTTCAGGCTTTTTTATGTTGTGCCCCAGTGCTCTAGCAGTAATCAGTGGCAGGTGAGCACAGCACTCATGTGTGCAGTAGAAGGCCAGAGTTTAGGGCCTGTGGGAACCCAGAGACTTTTCTGGAGCTTGGTGTCCTGAGGGTTGGAACTGATGTTTTCCCAGAGTCTGTCGTCTTTGGGGGTCTGCACATTTGTCTGGGATGATGATTAGAGCAAATAGTCACAGGCATGTGGCTCTGCCTTACTGGTGACTGGGCAACTGGGTGCCTGGACGCCTGGGAGCTTGCAGCAACCTGGAGACTTTTTCCGAGAACTTTTTTTTGGGGGGGATGCAAAGGGTGTTGGCTGAGTGCTCCGAGGTTAGACCGGCTCTTCCCCTCACGGTGGGCTTTCACCCAACAGAGGAACTCAGTATCTGGTGCCCTGGGGCCCTCAGTTCAGTCTGGGATGGTGAGTCAGGCATGCAGGCAGGACTCTGCTGGCTGTTAAGCACCGCACTTTGGGATGGCTCCTGGGTGCCTGCTGGACTTGGGTCTTTTTCCAGGGATTGTCTGTGTGACCTAAGGTCAGTCCTGATCACTTCCTTCACTGTGGGGTTTTCTCTTGACTGGAAATCCCAGTCTCTGATGTTGTGGGGCCCACAGTCATTCTGGGTCAGTGATCAGAGCCTGTCAGTGGCATTGGGTCTGGGCTGGCGACTGAGTACCTGGCAGGACCCTGGAACTGTTCTGTGGCTTAGCTGGGTGACCTGAAGCTGATTGAATCCCACACCGTGGGGTTTCCTCTCACCTGGGAAACACAATCACTGGTGTTTTAAGGTTCAGAGTTCTGTCTCTTGGTCCTGCTATTCTGCTAGTCAGAAACAGTGTCCTTCCAGAGCTGCCATATTGGATCCCCCCATAAGTGAAATTTTCAAAACATATATTCACTGTTAAAAATTAAAAATTATAATTATTAGGCCATCGTAGGTTCACAGCAAATATATAGTTTGTATTTATATTAAGACTGAATGTTGCCAGGCATGGTTGCACACCCCTGTAATCTCAGCAATAGGGGAGGCATATGCAGGTGGATCTCTGTGAGTTCAACTTCTACCTGATCTACAAAGTGAATCCAGGACAGCCAAGGCTATCTAGAGAAACCATCTCTTGGGAGAAAAAACAAACCTGGATGTCTAAGGAAACAATTCTGGTTCTATGTCTGAGCAAACAAGTCTCGCTCTTGGAGTTTTCTTCTGTATCACATATTTATATGTCCCCATAATGTTAAGAAAGTAAAGTTTTCTTAAGCACAACTAGATAAACATCTTTCCCAGTGGACTATAATTCTATTGCCTTGTATTTCTCATTGCAATGCTTTTAAATTTTCCAGTTGCTCTTTTCCCCTTTGCCATGCTCAATTTCATTGAATGCATTTATTTCAGATTACTACATAATAACACAATACAACATGACTGATGCAAATGAACACAATTCATTGCTCCATTTCGCACCATTCTAGGAAAATTTGATCAGATGTGGTTACAACACTGTTTATTAAGTGATAGCTTTCTCTGATCTCTTATTTTGAATATATAGAAAGTTCCGTTAATTAACTTCAATATCCATATAAAATATGTAGTAGAAATATTCTTTGTTGAAGTATTTTACATATTTATGGCTTTATGATCTTATAGTAGTTCATTATATAAAGATGCCATAGAATTTATAAACTGAAAATCAGATATAAAAATTGTGGCATGTGCTTGAAAACTTTTTTTGTTTTTTGTTTTTTTGAGGGGGAGGTATCTTCTTTTATTGAGACAATGTTTCCCTGTGTAGCCTTGGCTGTCCTGTGTTCTTTTTGTAGACCAGCTGGCCTCACTCACAGCAATCCATCTTCTGCGTCTGCTGAAATTATAGGTGTGTGCCGCTACTCCTGGCTCGAGGTATGATTTTAAATGGGAAATTAATGCACTAAGTTGCTTTATTAAATGAATCATTTTAAATTATTTCAAAATCTGTTTTCCTGGGAGAATTCATACAAAAAGATGCTAAAGAATGCAATCATATAGATATTAAATTCAGAATAACCGCCTAGCTAACAGTTGGCTCAGTGTCTTTCTATATATGCAATATTCCCCCAAAGACTTATGTGTTGAAGGATTTGTGCCTAATGCAACTGTATTCAGAAGTGAATTTTTGAAGTGATTGGATGACATATCTGATTCAATAAATGATTTAAGCTGTTGACCTCTTTATTGTTTTATGGGCCTTTAAAATTAAGGAAAATGAGAGACGATATTCAATTGTGGAACATTTTAATTGATTTTGTGCACTTGGGAATGTATCTCATCAAAAATCTTAGCATCTCTCTCTCCCTCACTCTTTTCTTACCTCTTTATTCTCCTCTCTTCTTTTCATATTAGCTCTTAGGAGACAAGCCGGTTCATTTTGTCATAAATTCTCACTATGGTGTTCTGCCTCAACAAACTTCAGAGAAAATGAAGCCAAGTAACCTTAGACAGAGGAATCTGAACTTGTGCATCAAAATTAATGTTTCTAATTATTGATTGTTTTGTTCTTGTTACTTTTTTAATCATGGCTATGAAAAGCTGAATAACAAAGTTACAATAAGTAAATTAAAATTGCTTGTAAACTCAAAATGAATAATCTGAAAGGAAAAAAATGCGTATATCTTTATACTCTGCATTGAGAACAAATATATCCAATGTATCAAGGTCACTTTTATTGGCATGGTTATTTTCTGCTTAGTGTATATCAGAACTTGAATATTGCTTTACTATTCCTTTGGAACATATATGTCTATGAGCAGTGTAGACCATTGAAAGTTAATAAATAAACATTAGTAAAAATAAACTTTTATGATCCTTGGGAAAACATGTAAAGTTGCAATTGCTTTTTTAAAAATAAAATAAGATTGAATTTGCTGATTTAAAAGTTCTTTGGAAACATTATAGATTGGTTTATTTTTTCATTCAAACAAGAGTGAATGTTATAAATCCTGCAGTGTCTCTATTGGGCTTCCTTCCAATATCAACTTTTCAAAGATAGATACACACATTTGGACTCACAGTGTGAGACAAGGTGATGTTTTGTTTCTTTTCTTTTTTATTTGTTGTGGGAAAAATTCATCTTTCAAGCTCTCTGAACTCATGTATCATTTTAAAACTAATTTTAAAATGAGGTGGTAGTGATTGTCATAAACAAGTGAATAAAGAAAGAGACTTGAATACTGTGGAGTTTTACACGTTTTTCCTAGATTCAGCATATTCCCAGTTTTGGTTTTTGCCATGCTGTTTTGAGAACCATTAATTGAAAAAAAATATTAGGTCAAGGATTTTGAAAAATATTAACCAATGTTACTCAGAGAAGGAAAATGGTCAAAGGAAATGAATGATGAATTAACTTATTAAAACAATATGCACTGCTATCAAGCACTAAATAATAAGATACAGCTCCTTATCAAGAAAATAAAAGTTTCTTTAAAACAAATTACCTACCATATTCTACAAATTCTGGCCCTTAGGTTTTGTGAAAGCCATTAAACTCTATTCAGTACCATTATGTCTCTCTTAGTTTCTCAAAAATGTTCTAAGGGTGTGCATTTCTCAATGCCAGTAGTTGTTCAGTTAATATGAATAAAAATATCTGCAAGTATTGGGCATGTAAACGTCTAATACATGCTGGAAAATATAAGAAATGGAAACAAACAAATCAGCTAAATATAATCTGAATTGTGATGATAAAAGTCTTCCATCCTTAATATTACAAACTTTCTATCCTTTCTTCCTCTCTTTCTCCATGTATATAGAGATTTGCTACTTTCTTCATGCACCAAAAGCCAAAGCATCAGAGATTGACTACTGGTGGCTTCTTCTCTCGCTCTCCTTTATTTTTGAGACACATTTCCCACTCAACCTGGAGTTCACTCTTTAAGTCACACTACCTGGCTAGCAAGCTCCTGAGAGTTTTCTGTCTTTGTGCCTCAGCCCTGGCATGTGTAACCATGTCAGAACATTTTTAAATCTAGTACTTCCTTATTCAAATTTTGCATTGTAAAATAATATTAAATCCCTCAAGATATGTTCCTAGCAAATAAATTTTCTAACATTGTCACTGAGTTTCATTAACTTTAACTGTTCCATGTGCAAAAACATTTTCAGAAGATGGTGTCTGAAATAAATTTCATTTGTAATACTTCCCTCTTTCATCCTTAGAAATTACCTTCATAGTTTTGAAATTATTTTAGGAGTTAGATGTGTCAAAAGGATGGTACCACTTATAATTTTGAAAAATTAATTTTTGTGAGATCATTTGTTTTAGACAGGGATTCTACTCTGAGTATACAAAGCACACTCAAGGGTGGGCCACAGGCTTTTATTAGATGACACACTGGAAACAAATGCAATGGTATTTGGGAAGATGTTTTGTTTTGTTTTTGACTCATAACATTGTATTGGGACATTTTAAATATTTTCTTTTTTAAAAAATATTTTTTCTTATAATATATCCTGATTACAGTTCGTCCCCTCTACTTCTCTCAGTTTCTCCTCACTTCTCCCAATCTGATCCATCTCCTTTCTGTCTCTCATAAAAAAAATAGGTTTTTATAAGACAGCAATAAAATGAAGTAAAAAAAACACATTAGAATAGGACAAAACAAAGAAACAAAAAAGAAAACATCCCAAGAATATGTACAATAAACAAATATAGATACAGAGGTCCATTTTTTGCACAGGCAGGAATCCCATAAAAAGACAGAACCTGAAATCATACTCTATACTCAAAATACCTATAGGGTAAAAACAAATGGGGAGAAAACAAAATTTTAAAAAAAGATAAGCTTGCAAAAAAAAAAGAAAGGAAAAAAAGAAAGAAAGAAAAGAAAAGAGACTTGACATGACATTATGAAACAAAGTTCTTTCAAAAGATACCATTAAGTTAGTTTTCTATTACCATCCACTGATAGCCATGTATCCTATGTTTAAGACCAATGTTCTGATTTGACTTAAGACTACTTCATAAGACAGAATCCATACTGGACACTGTGTAACCAAGAACCAGGGACTAGAAATTCAGAGAGCTAAGGTAAACCAAATGCTACTTGTGTAAAGACCCAAAAAACCAAAATCGTAACAATAAAATGACTCTTAATGATATGGTTCTATACTCATAGACAGGTGTCTTATTTGGCCACCATCAAGATGCTTTTTCCTGCAGTAGATAGGAACAACTAAAGAGACAGAATGAACAAGAGATAGGATACACCCAACTCTCATGACTACAGGACAGTAAAGAGAGGGTTCTTAAGAGCAGCAGAGGGAGAAAAAAATATATTTTTTTTTTACCAAAAGTTTCTTACAGGGACAGTTTTGCATAGTGTGTCGAGGAGTGTGCCATAAAATTCCTGGGAAAGACAGCTTGTTTTGTCTTTCTTACCTTAGTATAAATAGCCTCTCTGTCACTTACGGCAACCTGATATTTGCAACATTCACCAAATTGTGTTCTATGCAACTAATGGATCTATCATTTCTGGGTAATGACACTTGCTCCAATCTAATGACTAAATTAAGTATTATTAATTTAATGTGAAGCTCTCTGTGTGATATTAACTATTACAAACTAATGAGATTCACTGGTGTTTTTTGTGATTTCACATTTATGGTACATTTTCATACAGGTAAAATAATATTTCATATAAATTTTAGAATTTATGTAGTGCTGTGCGGAATGTGATTCAAATTTTGATTGAAATTATATTGTCTGTGAATCACTTTGAGTAGTTAAGATAATACAATCATTTCTTTTTCTTTGAAAACAGAATATATTTCTAGAGTTTACTATCCTCTCTAGATTTTTTTTTCTGAGTGATTTATAGTTTTCAGTGTAATGTTCTTTTACCTCTATGGTTGGATTTATTCCTGGTTACTTTAAGTTTATGGTTTTGGATCTGTTGAAATTAAGATTCTTTTCTTAATTTGCATTTCAGATAATTTCCTGTTGGCTTATAGTAACAATAATTATTTTATGTGTTAATTTTGCATACTGAAAATTTGATGAGTTTAGTTTTAATAGTTTTTTGGAATTTTTAGAATTTTCCAGATACAGGGTAATGTCATTTTTTTAAAGGTGACAATAGAATTTCTGGGTTTCCCGCATAGAGGAAATTTATTGTGTTTCTTTCTTTAGCCTGATTATTTTGGTGAGTATTTTTAGTTTTAGACAGAATAAAAATAAAATTTTACATGGAAAACTTTAAACTTTTCTCAGTAAATATGGTTTTGGCTATTGACATAATAAATGAATGAGTGAATGAATGAATTAATGAATGAGTAAATATATATAAATAAATATTGTTTATGGTATGGGTAAATATTCATTTCTTGCCCAATGTATGTATTATTTTAATTGGGAAATGATATTGATTTCATATAAATGCCTTTATATATAACAAAATTACTACATTGTGTTTATCATTATTTATACAGCATATCACATTTATAAATGTGTGTATGTAGAGACATTTTTCATGTCTGGTTTGCATCTCAGTTGATTATGGTAAATAATGTTGGATTCCATCTCCAAGAACTTTTTTTAGTATTTTCACATCTATATTTATCAATTATATCAGTCTGGAGTGGCTCATGACACTTGATGCTTGTCCAGAAGACCAGGATTTGATTTTCAAAAATCACATGGCATCTCAGAGGCCTATGTCACTAATTTCTAGGGAGATCTGTCATCTTTTGCCCTCTGTAAGCCCCTCAATAAAAAGACTACATGCAGTCAATATACTCCCAAATGTCCTTGTGGTTTGGTGAAGCATACTTTGGGTATATGTACAGTAGTGATAAAGTTGGGCCTTGAAGAACTATTCCCAATATTCTGAAAAACCTCCAGATTGATTTCCAAAATGGTTGTACACGTTTGCAGCAATGGCAAAGTATTCCTCTTTCTCCACATCTTTGCCTTGCCAGCATGTGCTGTCACTTGCGTTTTTGATTTTAGTAGTTTTGAAATGTGTAAGATGGGAATGCAGAGTTGTTTTGATATGTATTTCCCTGATGTTTAAGGACATTGACCTAATAAGTGCTAATCACCTATTGGAGATTCCTCTATTGAGAATTTGCAGTTTAGCTCTGTACCCCATTTTAATTGTGTTACTTGTTTTTATGGTGTTTAATTGTTTGAATTTTTTTTAATATTTTGGATATTCATACTCTATCAGGTGTAGAATTGTTGAAGATCTTTTTCCAATCCGATTTTTTCCCAATCTGTAGACTGCCATTTTGTTTTGTTGACAGTGTCCTTTGTCTTAGAGAAGATTTTTAGTTTTATGAGGTCTCACTTTTTAGTTGTTGCTCATAGTGCCCTAGCTATTGGTGCTGTGTTCAGCAAGTTATCTCCTATACCAATGCATTCATGGCTATTCCCAACTTTCTCTTCTATAATATTTAGTGTGTCCAGATTTTATTGAAGTCTTTGATCCACTTGCACTCAAGTTTTGTACAGGGTGATAAATATGGATCTATCTGTATTAGTTCCCATACCAACATCACATTAGACCAGACCATTTGTTGAAGATGCTTTCTTTTCCCCATTGTATGTGTGTCTGCTTCCTTCTGTTCTAGAGCATTCAGATGTTTACGAAGACTCTCAGTGCTATGAATGTTCTTCTTTCACTGTGTGCCATAAGTTTCGGTATGCTGTATCTTCATTTTTGTTGGATTTTAGAAAGTCTTTAATTCATTTAATTCTTCTCTGACCCAGTGGTCATTAGGTAGAAATTTGTTCATTTTCCATGAGTTTGTTTCTATTGTTAATACATGGGGGTCTGATAAGAAAGATATAAGGTGTAATTTCAATTTCTTGTAGCTGTTTAGGTCAGCTTTGTGACCAAGTACATGGTCAATTTTGGAGAAAGTTCTATGAGGTTCTGAGAAGAAGATATATTCTCTTGTGTTTGGATGAAATGTTCTGTAGATATGAGTTAAGTTCATTTGATTTATTAAATCCATTAAATTCATTATTTCTCTGTTTAGATTCTGTCTTCATGATGTGTCTATTCGAGAGAGTGGGTGTTGTAGTCTACCACTATTAATGTGTGGGGTTTGATGTGGGATTTAAGCTTTAGTAATATTTCTCTTATATATGGGTGCTCTTGCATTTGCAGCATAGATATTCTAAATTGAAATGTTGTCTTGGTGGACTTTTCCTTTGATGGGTATGAAATGCCCTTCCTTCCTTCTTTTTATCAATTTTGTATGAAAGCCTATTTTATTAGGTACTAGAATTGCTAGTCCAGCTTTCTTCTTGGGTCTGTTTTCTTGGAAACCCTTTTTCCATCCTTTTCCTTAGAGATAATGTCTATATTTGTTGCTGAGGAGTGTATCTTGTATTCAGCAAAATGATGGATCCTGTTTTCACATCCATTCTGTTACCCTGTGTCTTTTTATTGGGAAGTTGAGTCCATTGACGTTGAGAAATATTAATGACCAATGACTGATCTCTGTTACTGTGATGTTGTTAATGTTAATATGTGTGTGTGTGTGTGTGTGTGCGCTTCCCTTCTTTTGGTTTTGCTAATATAGGATGATCTAATTCCTACGTTTTCCTGGTGTTTTCCCTTGGGTTACAGTTTTCATTCTAGAATATTCTGTATGGCTGGATTTGTGGATAGATATTGTTTAAATGTATTTTGTCATGCAAGATCTTTTTAATGCAACTATGGTGGTTAAAAGTTTTGATTTCAATAGGAGTCTGTTTTGTCATCTGTGGTTTCCTAGTGTCTGGAGGATATCTGCCTAGACCCTCATTGATTTTAAGGTCTCTGTTGAGAAGTTGGAAGTAATTCTGATAGGTCTGTCTTTATATGTGACTTGGTCTTTTTTCCTTGCAGCTCTTAACATACTTTCTTTGGGCTTTACATTTAGTGTTTCGATTATTATGTCCAGGAAGGTTTTCTTTTTTTGTGTCCAATCTATTTGGTGTTCCATAAGCCTATTATATGTTTATAGGCATTCCTTTATTCATGTTGGGGAAATTTTCTTTCATGATTTTCTTGAAAATATTTTCTGGGCCTTGGAGCTGGGAGTCTTCTTCTTCTGTACCCATTATTCCTAGACTTGATATTTTCATACTGTCTCATTTTTCTTGGATTCTTTGTGTCAGGAACTTTTTAGATTTAATATTTCTTTGACTGTTGTATTGATTTCTCCCATAGTGTTTTGTAAGAAGTCTACATAAAACAAGATACACTAAATTTATTAGAAGAGAAAGTGGAAAACCATCTGGAACTCATTGACATAAAAGGCAACATCCTGAACATCAACAGCACAGGATCTGAGACCAACAATTAATAAATGGCACCTCATGAAACTGGAAAGCTTCTCTAAAGCAAAGGAGAATGTTAATAGAAAAAAAATGATAGCCTATAAATTTGGAAAAGATCTTCACCAACCCTATATCAGACAGAGGGCTAATATAAAAAAAATGTGCAAAGAACTTAATGAATTTAATAACCCAAATTTAAAAAATTAGATACATAGCTAAACCAAGAATTTACAACAGAGGACACTCTAATTTCTGAGAAGTGCTTAAAGAAATCTTCAGTGTCTCTAGTCATCAGTGAAATGCAAATCAAGACAACTCTGAGATTCTACCTTACACTAATCAGAATGGCTATGATCAACAACCAAGTGACAGCAAATGCTGTGGAAGATGAAGAGAAATGGGAACACTTTTCCATTGCTATTGGTCATGCAAACTTGAGCAACCACTTTGGAAATCAATCTGGTCCTTTCTCAGAAAATTGGGAATACCTCTACCTAAAGACCCAGTTATACCACTCATGGCCATATAAACAAAATATTCTCCACCACACTGCAAGGACAGTTAGTTGTTCAACTATATTCATAGCAGCTTTATTTGTAATAGCCAGGAACTGTGGAGAGCCAAGCTCTGCCGCACCCTAAAGATGGCGCTGGCTTCTGCCTCTGGTAGGTAAAAGCTTTCGGTAATCAACTCTTTAATTGGTTGTGTATGTGCATCGGGCTCGCGTCCGCAGTTGTGGACTAATCTGCAGGCGCCATGTAGCTTGTCAGGATTGGCTGGCCATAGGCTATTTAATTGGCGGGCTGGGCTTCCCGAGAGTCAGAAGATTGTTCAAGGTTCCTGAATAAACTGCATTGAGAAGAGTCCAGTGTTGCGTCTTCCTTGCTGGTCGCGACAAGGAACTACAAACAAACTTGATGTCCCTCAATTGAAGAATGGAATGGAATACTACTCAGCCGTTAAAAATAAAGGTATCATGCAATTTGTAGAGACCTGGATGGTACTTAAAAAGATCATCCTGAGTGAGATAATCTAGGAATAAAAATATACACATGGAATCTACTCACTTATAAGCATATAGCCTTATAATACAAGATAACCATTCTACAATCCACATATCCAAGGAAGCTAAGTAGCAAGGAAGGCTCAAAGAGGGTGCCACATTCTTGCTCAGAACGGGAAATAGAATAAACAGCAGAAGTGCATGGTAGGGGATAGAGTGGAGAGAGAAATGAGGGTTGGGACCATATGAGAGGAGAGCTGAGGTAGGCTGCAAAACAGAATGGAATCCAGGGGTACTGTTTTGCATCTCATTGAAAAGCTGGAAACTTGTCACAGTAGACTCCTAGGATGATATGGGTGTGAATATAGCTGAGACTTCTAGCAGAGGAGGAAAAAATGGAGAATTCTCAAAAAAAAAAAAAAAAATCTACCGTATGACCCAGCTATGCCACTCCTGGGGTATATATCTAAAGTACTTGCAATATTTCAGATATTCAAGCAGCAATATACATTCCCATTCTATTCACAATATCCAGTATATAGAAACAACCTAACTGTCCTTCAATCAAGGAACAAAAAAAAAAAAAAGAAAACGAGATACAAAACCACGATGTAATTGTATGAAATTTTAAGGAAAAATAAAATCATGAAATTTTAAGGTAAATGTATGGAGCTAGAAATGATATTATTGATTAAAGTCCCACTAACCCAGAAAGACAAATGCAGTTCTTAACCACAAATGCTCAGATGTAAGTATAACACAGAAAAACCACAGAAACCCATAAAGTATAAAGAAATCATATGTTTGTGGTGTATCCTGTTAAGTGAATAGCAGGATATAGGTGATAAAAGCTGTAATTGGAAAATGAGGAGGTACTGTTAACTGGTTGGGAGGAAGCCAAGTACAGAAGGAGACAGAGGGACAGGGATAAGGTCTAAATAACACCAAGGTAGTTTGATAATACCTCAAGAAATAATTATTATTTTATATTAAAACACTAATAAGATATATACCATATAATATATCTATATATTGATCTCATCTCTATCCCTCTCCATAGATGTGTGTGTGTGTGTGTGTGTGTGTGTGTGTGTGTGTGTGTGTAATAAATTTAAGACACTGGGGCTGAAAATGGTACACAGAAAACACATCATAATAATAATATGCTCAGTATTGAACATGAGAAACCTCCTTCAGAAATGGTTGGTTAGGGTAGTCAAAGTGATTCCAAAGTCATTAAGGAGTTTTCCATGTAACACTTGATCACCTCTCAGGGACTGAGGGAAGACCTCTTTTACTGAAGACACCACACAATGAGAATAAAAGCCATAGATGATTTGAAATGGAACTATCTTTTTTCTTTTTTATAATTGTTTATTATAATTTATTCATTTTTATCCTAGCTGTGGCCCCTTCCCTCACCTCCTCACAATCTCACCCATCCTCCCTCTTCTCCTCCTATGCCCCTCCCCTAGTCCACTGATAAGGGAGGTCCTCCTCCACTTCTATCTGACCCTAGCCTATCAACTCTCATCAGGATGGCTGCATTGTCTTCCTATGTGGCCTGGCAAGGCTGCACCCCTCCCAGGGGGAGGTGATAAGAGAGCCTGCCACTGAATTCATGCTGGATATAGCTCCTTCTCCCCTTACTAAGGATGCCACTTGGAGACTGAGTATTTGGGCTACATCTGAGCAGGGGTTTTAGGTCCTCTCTATGCTTATTTCTTAGTTCAGGTATCAGTCTCTGCAGGGCCCCCAGGGCCCAGTTTTGTTAGCTCTGTTGGTCTCCTTTTGGAGCTCCTGTCCTGTCCAGGAGCATACCACAAAGGGCCTCTGAAAGACTCTATTGCTCGAGGTATCGAAGAAGAAGCCTAGACTCATAGCCAAACTTTCGGTAGAAGGCATGGAATTTTATTAAAGAAGGGGGGAGGAGAGAAAGTTGGAGCTATCTTTAAAGTCTCTTTTCTGCTGTCTAACTTCCATGGTAGTAGGAAATACTATTCAATTGCCAAGAGAAGCAATTACAAAGTTCAACTCACGTGCAATTCCTATATCTCATGACAATAACAAACATGAAAAGATATACATTAAATGCAATTATTGACATTCATTTTTAATTTTTGTTGTGCACTTATCTGGTTTTGATTCTATGGTAATACTTACCTCCAAAATTGTTGCCTTTTATTTAATTTAATTTATATGGAATAGAAATTCTAAGCATGGTGTTTATTTTCTCTGAGTCTGTAATGACTTCAATATTTTTCAATAGATAAAAGTTTACTCTTTGTATTTTTTCATTCTTTCAACATTAGAGGTAAACCAAGCCAATATTTACCTGAAATATGCCATTTTTGCATTGTTGAAAATGAAAGTTAGAAATATTTTAAATTATAATTTAAATTATTCTCAAAAATATTTCTCTTTGGTAGAATTAAACAAAGATATATCCTGCATAGTTTCTAGCCTGTGTCATCACTATCAGATTCTATGCATCATCAACTACAGGATTCTATGTTGTTATATTTGTGGCCACCAATGACACAAACTTCTGTCATGCCTTGAGAATTTAGCCTGCCAAGAACAGATGACACTGTTAAAACAAAGGCCCACACTTGTGCAGGTTACTGTTGATTACTGCATTGAATTTAGGGCCAAGACCACTGAAAACATTCACATGCAATATCAAAAGAAATAAAATTCTCATAGACTTGGTTTAGGCGTTTTTCCCTTTTTCTGAAGTTATTCCAAAGACATTCCTAATATAATACATTAGGATATTCTAGAATTAGTTTACATAGCTCATCACTGGGTTCCAAGGCAAAGACCCCTGCTTCTTATCTTGTTCTATATGCAGTCTTGCATGGTGTTATACTGTTTGTATTTAGGATTGTGTTGATAAGAGGCATTTCTTGCATATCTACCCTGATACTAAGTTAAGTTTTACATGATTACTAATCCTTGAAGTCAATGAGAAATATCTAGTGGAGAATAGAAATAATTTGGGTCTACTCCAAGCCTGGCAATAGAACATTCTACTATGTTACTACTATGCTACTACTATGTCAACTGTCACACAGGTCTTCATCTAATATCTGGATTAGTCTAGAAGTTCTGTCTGTGTCATCTAGCTAATACACAAGCTTTCATTTGTTAAAGATTGTTAGAGTTCAGTGACTTCTAGAACAAAAGTATGTGCTAGTTTGGTATCTTGGTCCTCAGTTATTCGAGTTTTGTTCACTGTTCTACCATTCAGTATTGAAGGATTACTGACGTTTTTAGGCAAGTTCCAGATTTGGCCAATTATCAGTTATGCTACTGGCTGTATAGGTTTTAGGGATTTGTTCTGCAGTGGTTTTCACATGTCGATACTTAGAATATAGAAACAAAACTAACATGTCATTTCAATTCCATCTCTCTTCCCCTAGTATGAGATATGTTTTTCCATGGCAACCTTCTTGATACCATAAGAGGGAATATTATAGGATTTTCCAGATTACTGCCTTCAATTCATCTTTTCATTTTTTTAATATTCAAAGAAGACACTATAATCTCATACCCTGAAGCTATTTTTCTACAAATAGATATTCAGTTATGTGTAACTGTGGGGAAATGGTCATACAAGGATATTACTCAACTCCTGTATTAGCAACTAATTTTTTATGCCTATGATTTTTGTTTATCTTGTTGTCTACAAAAGGATATTTTTCACTTACAGAGTTTTGAACTGGTGATTATACAGATACTTCCTTACATTTTGAAATGTAGCAGAACAAAAATATCTTAGGTTTTAAAAGACAATATGTGAATGGTGAGCATAACTTCAGTACTTAATATGGCTGATTAGGAAGCAGACAAAATTATTTTTTAAATTATTTTTTATGTTTTTATATTAATTACAGTTTATTTACTTTGTATCCCAGCTATAGCCCCCTCCTTTATTCCCTCCCAATCCCACTCTCCTTCCCTCATCTCCTTCCTGCCCCTCTCTAAGTCCACTGATAGGGGAAGTCTTCCTTCCCTTCCATCTGACCCTAGCTTATAAGGTCTCATCAGTACTGGCTGCAATGCCCTCCTCTGTGGCCTAACAAGGCTGATGGGGGGAGGTCAAAGAGCCAGCCACTGAGTTCATGTCAGAGACAGTCCCTGTTCCCCTTACTAGGAAACCCACTTGGAAACTGAGCTGCCATGGGCTACATATGAGAAGGGGTTCTAGGTTATATCCATGCATGGTCCTTGGTTGGAGACTCAGTCTCAGAAAAGCCCCCTGTAGAAATGGAACAGTATTGATCATCTTATGCTGGGTCATCTTTCTTGCTTAGCTTCTTTAGGTGTAAAGATTTTAGTATGTTTATACTATATGTCATGTCTAATATCCACTTATAAGTGAGTAGATACCATGTGTATCTTTCTGTTTCTAGGATACCTCACTCAAGATGATCTTTTCTAGTTCTCACCATTTGTCTGCAAATTTCATGATTTCCTTGTTTTTAATTGCTGAGTAGTATTCCATTGTGTAAATGTACCACATACAGGGAACAGGACAGGAGCCACCACAGAGGGCTTCTGAAAGACTCTACCCAGCATGGCATGACAGCAAATGCTGAGACTGATAGCTAAACTTCAGGGAATCTTATGGAAGAAATGGCAGATGAAAAACCTGGAGGGGACAGGAGTTCCACAAGGAGGTCAACAGAACCAAAACTCTGGTCAAGGGGTCTTTTCTAGGACTGATACTCCAACCAAGGACCATGCATGGAGATAACCTATAACCCCTGCAAAGATGTAGCCATGGCAGCTCATTCTCCAAGTGGGTACACTAGTAATGGCAACAGGGAATGTCTCTGACATGACCTCAGTGGCTGGCTCTTTGATTCCCTACTTCTGAGGGGGAAGAAGCCTTACCAGACCACAGAGAAAGAGAATGCAGCCAGCCCTGATGGGACCTGATATGGTAGTATCAGATGGAAGGGGAGGACGTCCTCCCCTATCAATGGACTGGGGGAGGGGCATGGGAGAAAAAGACAGAGGGATGGTAACAATGGGAGGAGATGAGGGAGGGGGCTACAGCTAGGACACAAAGTGAATAAAGTGAATATAAACTGAATAAAGTGTAATATAAGTAAATAAATAAATAAATAAATAAATAATAAATAAATAAGTGAGAAAAAATAATAAGGTCAGTAAATTTTCCACAACATTTTCTTAATGAGATTCTGATCTTTTCACATTCCATTGGCTGCTGCAAACTTGGATGTTTTTCCAGAATTTGTCTAAAGAAAATCATGAGAAAATATGGAAAATAATTCTTTGTTTATGCTATATAATTACCTTTTGGAGTTCCCTGTCCTTTCATTTTTTTGCTGAAGTCATTGAAAATTTACTTTTAAGGAAAGTATGCTTTACTTTAATAGAACCTGGAGACTTATACATTATAGTGGCCTTATATCAGGAACTTGAGTTTGAAATGATCAGTGTTGAACCTTTCTATCTGTGGTTCAGTTTGGCATGCCACTTAAATTGTGTTAGTTAATAAGCATGGAATGTTTTACTGATTCTACAATTTCTGTTACAAGAACATTATTACAATTGCTTTTTGTTAATTAGCTATAATGCCCTCAAGATACTAAAGACACTAATTTTCATTTAAAAAAATATCACCTTGAAATGTTTATTTTTGAGGTGACTAATTTAGACTCATTAATGCAATGGTTGTGAAATCTCCACTAAACAATGAAACTGAGTATATATTAGTTTGAATAATTATAAGATATCTATACATTTATGCTAACATAAGATAACAAGTATTGACTAATTCCAACAAAAGCATTGTCTTTATTTGAGTACATCCAAATTAGACTGCTCAGAGAAAAGGCAAATCCAACTGTAAAATCTGATGATTTCTGTTACCTTCTATCTGTGAAAGGATAACATCATTTGGATCCGTAAAAGGGCAACATCTGAGTTAAGCCTCATTTTCATACATATTAAATTTAGATAAATACATTGACAAAGTCATGTTCTTTAAAACTTTAAATGCTGTTACATTTATCTGAATTTCATCTTTGCCTTCTGTTCAACATAAGATAAAATTAATATGTTCTGTTTATTATTTTTTATGCATATAATCATTAATAATCCATGCCACTGAAAAACATTTATTTTGAGCTAAGACTTTAGTTTTAATTTAGAATATAACTTGTATTTTTAAGTTTCAGTCATTATTATACCAACTTCAGTTTTGCTATATTTAATTATAACCAGAAGATGTATAAAGAAAAATAAATTTTCATATTGTATAGTTTCATAATTTGGTGAGTACTATTGGTGGTATAGCTAGGTCTTGAGGTAGAACTCTTCCCAGTTTTCTGAGAAAATGCCAGATTGACTTACAAAGAGGTTGTACAATTTATATTCCCACCAGCAATGGAGGAGTGTTGTTCCTCATTCTCCACATTCTCTCCAACATGTGTTGTCACTTGCGTTTTTGATCTTAGTCGTGTTGACAGGTGTAAGATGGAATCTCAGAATCCTTTTGATTTGCATTTCTTTGATGGCGAAGGACATTGAACATTTCTTTAAGTGCATCTTAGCCATTCAATATTCCTTTGTTGTGAATTCTCAGTTTATCTCTGTATTCCAGTTTTAATTGGATCATTTGATTTGTTGATGTTTAATTTCTTAAGTTCTTTGTGTATTTTAGATATTAACCCTCTGTCTGATATATGGTTGGTAAGATCTTTCCCCAATCTGTAAGCTGCTGTTTTCATCTATTTACACAATGGAATGCTACTCAGCTATTAAAAACAAAGGAATCATGAAATTTGCAGGCAAATTATTTGGATGGAATCAGAAAAGATCATCCTGAGTGAGGTAACACAGATCGTGAAAGACTCACCTGGTATGTCCTCATTTATAAACAGATGTTAGACCTTTAGTACAGGATAACCATACTATAATCAACAAATAAAAAGAATCTAAGTAACAAGGAGGGCTCCAGGGAGTTTGCCAGAATGTCACTCAGAACGAAAAATAGAATAGACAGCAGAAGTGGATAGAGATGGAACTGGGCAGGAGATGGAATAGGGTGGGGAGCAGAATATGTGGAGAACCAGTCTTGGAGGTAAGAGGGCTGGGAACAAGAAGGAAAACTGAGAAGCGACATCTCATTGTCAAACTGGAGGCCTGCTACAGAGTAGGCTCTTGGGAGGACATGGTTGTGACTCTAGCTGAGACTCTTAACAGAGGAGGACCTGGAGACTGAAATCACAATCTGCTAACTAGGCAGGACTACTGGAAGCATAAAAACAACAACCCACTGACAAAATCCTTGATCAAATTACCCTGTTTACAAGAAGTGCATGCATAAAGAGGGAACAAAGATTGAGTGATTATCCAACCAATAATTGGCCAACCTGAGAGAACAATCCCTGACACTTTTAATGATGCTCTTCTATGCTTTCAACCAGCCAGCAGTGGACAGAGACAAATGCTGGGACTTGTAGCCCAGCATGGGGCAAAGCTCCAGGGCTCCTGTGGAAGTTTTGTGGGAAAGATGGAAGGACCTGGAGGGGATAGGAACCTCACAGGAAGACAAACAAAGACAATTAACCAGCCCCATGGGGTGCTTCCTTAAACTGAAACATCAACTAAGGAGTATGCATAGTTTTGACTTAGCCCCCCGCCCCCATACATATGTATCTGATGGGTTGTTTGGTGGTCATATGGAGCTCCTGGTGAGTAGAAGTGGGTGCTGTTTATAACATGGGCTCCATTACCTGCTTTTGGATCACTTCTCCCTGGCATACCTGCCTTGCCTGGCCTCAGGGGATGAGGATACTCAGTCTTGTTGTGACTTGATGTGCTTGAGAGAGTAAATGTGGGGAGAAGGGGTACCCTTTTCTAGGGGGAAATGAGAGGGAAAGGGAAAGAATGAGAAGTGGGGGTGTTGGGATAAGAGGAGGGAAGTGCACCCTTGGGATGTAAAAATTAAAAAACATGGTAACAGAACCAGAACAACATAAGGATACAATCCTAGTCCAACTTGGTGCACCAATGATTTTATTTGTGTATGGGCAAAGAGTTTCTTACAGTAGGCTGAAATTACTCATACACAATTGTGTTACAAAGGTCAATCTCAGCATGAGTGCCAGCTCAAAAAAGCTGGAAACCTGAAGTCCACTGCACAACCAGCATGGAACTTAACAAGGTAGACAGTGTCCTTTCCAGGTAACTTAGTTAGTTATACCTCATGGACATTTTGAAGTATGTCTGACTATTCCAAGAAGCTCAGGATAGTTTGAGTATTATTGGGACAGCATGACTTACCTTAAAATGTCATCATCTTTTCTGCTTATATATGCTTAGACAATGGTATTTAGTACATCTGATCTGTTTCATGGGCTTCCCAAGCATAAGGAGGTTCTATGTAGCAAAATGTGTTTCACTTTACTTTATATGAACCTGCATCTTAATGAGCCTTCCTTCAAAAGGTAAAGTTTTATTTTGAAGGAAATGATTGAATTATACTTAGTTTTCTAATTTCCAATTTGCAAAATAAGAGACAAATATTGTACAGTGTGCATGGCAGGTGCCCTGAATGGTTCAGTGGCCCACAGACCTGTCTAGGTTGTGTTCCAAGCACTGAGATCTGCCTGAGCTTACTGTCCTGGTTCTAAGAATTGTTTGGTTGGATTCCACTAGGAGACCCAGAGAACAGGGGTTTTAATGTTGAGAACACTTTCCAGAGATCCCTATGTTGCCCACAGTGTCAGTGTGGGTAGGAGGGATCCGATGTCTGGCTGCTAGTGTAGAGGTACCTAGATCTAGGGCTTTGTAAGTGCTCTCTTGCAGAAGCACTCATTTGCAGGCCTGTGTGGAAGGCACAGAGGGCCCATGAACTCACCTGCAGGAGTATGCAGTAAGCTCAGAGAGCCCATAGTTTTGTACACTCAGATATGGGTCACCTGTTTGGCCTTTAGAGTAAGGAGGCTCCCTGTACCTTGGTTATGCACTCCCTGCTGCTGCTGCACTGCTGGAGCAACAGTAGCAAGGGAAGGTGCAGCCAAAAGTGCAGGGAATTAATAGTTTGCCATCCTCAGACCTGGGAGAAGTCCATGGGAGGAGGGGCTGGATCCAATCTGCCCCAGGTAACTGGTTGTCCCTCCTAGCCTGGGAAGTTTCAAAGTTGATGTTCTGGCTTCAGCTGTCCATCTACTCCCCAGTTTTGGAGTTTCAGATCTTCTGCCCTTCATAAACAGTGTGCAATGGTGGCCACCATCTTGGAGCTCTGTCCATTTTTATTCTTTACTCAAAATATTAGACCAAGAGTTTTAAAAAACTTAATTCATAGCAATTTTTTTTAAGATTTTTACTTACCAGTACTATATTTACTTTGCTTCACTTGTATCTAAAACATGCTTCTCTCTCCTTTCTGTCTCACTACTCCCACTCAAATCCACATTTTATCTCACTTATATGTATATAGATATGGACATATATATGTATTTACATATATATTTTTTTTCTGAGTACATATGTGTGTGTATTTAAGGCTGACCACTTGGCAATTGATTCACTATTAGAGTCTAGAACTTAATAATTTTGTTTCTTCTTCTCCCAGCATGAATTCATGTAACTTTTGACCTATATGAGATCTTCCACAGAACATTGTGTGTCAGCAGACATTGTCATTATGCAGATCACAATAGTGACCATAGTTTTTGAGATTGTTTTTAGGTTATAACTCTTTTTAAATATTTTATTTATTTATTTTAAATATATTCCCTTTGCATCTTGATTGTAGCTCCTTTAGTAATTTCCTCCCAGTCCTACCCTCCCTCCTGCTTTCTCCTATCCCTTTCCTCTACTCCTCAGAAAGAGGTGAGCCTCCTCCTTCTTTCCCTACCAACTTACTCCAGTCTATCAATTATCATCAGGACTGCATACATCCTCTTCCTCTTTGAACTGGCAAGGCCACCCCACCAGAGGGAAGTGATCCAGGGGCAAGCAACAAAGTCCATGTCAGCAACAGCCCCTGTTCCCCAGACTAGGGAACTACTTGGAGACTGAACTGCCATGGGCTACATCTGAGCAGGGGGCCTACTTCCTCTCCAGGCATGGTTAGTGCATCAATTTCCACTGCTCCTCTTTTGCTCAGGCCCAGATTTATTGGATATGTTGGTCTTCCTGTAGAGTTCCTATCTTCTACTGGTCCTTCTATAACACTTTTCTGTAACACTCCTCTCACTCTGTCCAAAGTCTGGCTGTGAGTCACAGCCTCGGTTTCAATCCTCTGGTGGACAGAGTCTTTTAGAGGACATTTATGATAGGTTTTTCTCCTGTTCCTCCTCTCTTCAACCACATCCAGTATCTATTCTATTGTCTTTCTGAATGAGAATTAAGAATCCTCCCCAGGGTCTCCCTTGTTACTTAGCCTCTTTAGGTCTGTGGATTATAGAATACTTATCCTGTATTATAAAGCTAATATCTGCTTATCAGTGAGTATATACTATGTGTCTCTTTCTGGGTATGGGTTATCTCACTCAGGATGATTTTTTTTTCTAGTTCTAGCCATTTGCCTGCAAATTTCATGATGTCGTTTTCTTTAATAGCTGAATAGTATTCCACTGTGTAGATGTACCACAGTTTCTTTACCCAGTCTGTGGTTGAGGAACATTGTTTTTCAGTTTATGGTTATTACAAATAAAACTGCTATGAACATAGTTGAGCAAATATCCTTGTTGTATGGTCAAGCATCTTTTGGGTATGCCCAGGAGTGGTATAGCTGGATCTTTAGGTAGAACTGTTTCCAATTTTCTGAGGAAGTACCAGAATGTTTTCTAAAATGGTTGTACAAGTTTGCACTCTCACCAGCAATGGAGGAGGGTTCTGCCGTTCTCCACAACCTTGTAAACATGTTGTATCACTTGAGTTTTTGACGTTAGCCATTCTGAGGGGGGGGGGAGATGGAATCTCAGAATTATTTTGATTTGCATTTCCTAGATGACTAAAAACATTGAGCATTTCTATAAGTGTTAACCAGCCATTTGAGTTGTCTCTGTTGAGAATTCTCAGTTTAGCTCTCTATCCCATTTTAAAACTGGGTTTTTTGGTTTTCTCAAGGTTAAGTTTTTGAGTTCTTTATATATTTTGGATATTCACACTTTATCAGATGTGGAATTGGTAAAGATCATTTCCCAATCTGTAGGCTGCCGTTTTGTCCTTTGCCTTACATACAGAAGCCTTTCATTTTAAGGAGGTCCCATTTATTAATTGTTCATCTTAGAACAATTGGTGGTCTGTTCAAGAAGTTGTCTCCTGTGAGAAGGAGTTCAAAGCTTTTCCACACTTTTTCTTCTATTATATTTAGTGTGTCCAGTTTTATGTTGAGGTCTTGTCATATAGAGAAGAAACTATGTGATAGCGGACACCCGGCTGGCTCTGATAATCTTCCTTAGTAGCATAATTCAAAGGAAACTTTGAATTCATTAAAGCAGTATATGAGTTTCTAAAAACAGTGGACTGAATATTTAGTGATAATATCTAACAAAAAGAAAACTAAAAGATTGAGAAAACAATAAAAACAATACATGGAGAATCACTAGAATGCTTACCTATGATATGCTGAAAAGGTAGTACAAAGGGAAATAACAGAAAATAGTTGCAATTCTAATATCCTTTCAATAACAAAGCAGTAGAGAATATGAGATCAAAATGATTGACAGGCAAGGCTAATAAACATCAAAATTAGACAATATGTAATATATTTGAAAGCTATAAATGAAACTATATCAATTGATATCATTCTAAGTAGGTAATTAAAGCTAAATGAAAATATAAATGCAAAATAAAATTAAAGTTGAAATGGGTAGGTTTATTCACAAATTATATTCTTTATAGGCACTACTTTCAATTGAAAAAGTTTCAAAACCAAATGAAAATAAGAATATATAAAAGAATTTATAACAGTCATAATGCAAACTTGTATGCAATGATTAAAGACCTCCAAGTGAAAAAGGGAGAATAAAACAGAAATTTTCACATGCATAAAGAATGTACATACACTGATGAGTGACTATAATATGGCAATATGTATAAATACTTTAAGTAGGGAAAATAAATGTATGTTAAAGTAAAATTATACAGACTGAAAAGTTTATATTTAGGAGTATAGATTGCATATATATATATATATATATATATATATATATATACAATACTTGTAAAAGCAGTTAAAAAGAAAGAGGACATTAAGGGCAGGAGGTGTATATTTGAAATTTTGGAGATAGGAGAGGGCTAGAAAAAAAGATGTAATCTTTTCGTAATCTTAAAATCATTTTTAAGTAAATAAATCAATAAATAAAATCCTACTGTAATGTGGATATAAGTAAATATCTCTGTACTGATTTAATTTTTTTGACAAACAAATATAAAATATTTTCATGTTTTTTTACTACCATTGTCCAATTTGTACCTTATAGGAAATATGTTTCTAAGAATGAAGATAAATATGCCCTAACACATTTGTGGATGATAGCATTATACTGCAATATAAAAGTTTGATGATCTCTGTTATATAGTAAAAGTCTTCCAATGTCAATACTTTTTATGGATTTTTCTACAGCAAGGTGAAAGGAACTTTTAGACAATCTAAGCTGTTATTGGGCATGCTCTTCAAGTGATAAGTTAATATACCTTAAGGGGACTGAAGATAGTTACAAAACAAATAAGGCCATGCAGCTGGAATTAATGCAATCTACTGTAGTTTGCCCCACAGTTTACGTTAGTATTAAAGCCAAATAAAGACTGCAAAAAATAAAATTATTGATCAATGAATTTAATGAGCACAAATGAAAACATAATTGGTATGACTTGAAAAATTGAATTCATTATCCCATCACTTTCATGAATCATAAACAAATGAGATCACACCTAGGCAATCAAAGACATTCAACATTTTTAAATCACTAAAATGTTAAATCTAACTAAAACACAAGGAAAGCAAAATGAGATAATTTTCTCCTTAAATTCAAAATAATAATCTGACAAAGTTGCTCATAATTTCTATAAGTTTTTAAATGTGTTTCCAGAGAGCATTAATTGCAGGGGTTCATGGTAAGGTTACTCTGAGTATATGTGTGTCTTCCCATGTGCTCAGAGTAAAAACTGTAAAAGCAAAAATTAAGAAATTCACCTGAGTATTAGTTATGGGCCTATGATGATATAAATGGGTCTTTCTCCTCCATGTCTTAATAGATATCATAAATATTTAACGTTTTTTGCTTTTCAAATTTAATATAAATTAATAGTAATAAAAATCTTGCAAATATTTGATATTCTAATGTATAGTAAATATTTTAATATAACATAAATACATATATTGTATCTACAGTGGATTAAATAAAATAAAATTTGTGTAAGAATGCCA
This sequence comes from Meriones unguiculatus, assembly GCF_030254825.1. Lineage (NCBI taxonomy): Eukaryota > Metazoa > Chordata > Mammalia > Rodentia > Muridae > Meriones > Meriones unguiculatus. The sequence goes on along the minus strand of NC_083369.1, from coordinate 86,519,944 downwards.
GATTTAGGTAAAGTATAGAATCATTGGTAATCTCATATATGAACAGGAGCAATTTTACCTTTTATTAAAATAAATTTTATATTTTTATATTAATTACAGTTTATTTACTTTGTATCTCAGCTGTAGCCCCATCCCTCATTCCCTCTCAATCTCACCCTCCCTCCATCATCTCCTCTCTGCCCCTCTCTAAGTCCACTGATACAGGAGGTTCTCCTCCCCTTCCATCTGACCCTAGTTTATCAGCTCTTATCAGGACTGGCTGCAATGCCCTCCTCTATGGCCTAGCAAGGCTGCTCCTCCCTTAGCGGCAGGGGGAGGGGGGGCAGGATCAAAGAGCCTGCCACTGAGTTCATGTCAGAGGCAGTCCCGGTTCCTCTTACTAAGGAAACCCACTTGGATGCTAAGCTGCCATGGGCTACATTTGAGCAAGGGTTCTGGGTTATATCCATGCAGACAATTAGGAAGAGTGATCCCTCAAGATCCAGCTATACCATCCTAAGCATATATCCAAAAGATGCTCAAGTACACAACAAGTGCATTTGCTCAGTCCTGTTTGTAGCAGCTTTACTCATAATAGCCAGAAGCTGGAAACAACCCAGATGTCCCTCAATGGAGGAATGGATTCGGTAATTGTGGTACATTTACATAATGGAATACTACTCAGCAATTAAAAACAAGGAAATCATGAAATTTGCAGACAAATGATGAGAATTAGAAAATCTCAACCTGGGTGAAGTATCCCAGAAGCAGAAACACATACACAATATATACTCACTTATAAGTGGATACTAGACCTATAAGATAGGATAAACATACTAAAATCTGTATTCCTAAAGAAGCTAAACAAGAAGGAAGTCCTGGGGTAAGATGATCAACCCTCACTTAGAAAGACAAATGGGATGGACATTGGAAGTAGGAGAAAACAGGAAACAGGACAGGAGCCTACCATAGAGGGCCTCTGAAAGACTCTACCTAGAATTTATCAAAGCAGATTCTGAGACTCATAACCAAACCTTGGGCACATTGTAAGGAATCATATGAAAGAAAGGAGAGTTACTAAGACCTGGAGAGGACAAGAGTGCCACAAGGACCAATATATCTAGGCACAGGGGTCTTTTCTGAGACTGATTCTCAAACCAAGGACCATGCAATTTTACCTTTTACAAACACTGAGTCTTTGACATCATCACTGAAAATTGTAGATATTGCTTACATGTTGAGTCTTCAACGCTTCTCCAAAACAGAGATCTGACAAACATGATTTTACATGGTTTACAAAAACAAACAAACAAATGTGAAGAAACTTAGAATGATAATTATAATAGTTCTAAACAGTAAAGAAAAAAACAATAGATAATTGTTACTTGGCACAGATATATGTCCTGGGAACAGTGAAAATCATAAAGTCAGCACAGCTGCTTAAAAAAGAACCAGCAAAGCTGAGTCATATGATGCAATTGCTGTCGTGGGGGTCCTTCATTTTTGGTGTTAATCTGCATGTTAATACTGTACAAATGGGAGATAGTAGAATGATGAAAAATTCTTATGAATCATTTGTATCTTCTCCCATAAGTACTGTTTCTAAGTTTCCCCAAGAAATTCAGGAGCATTTTACTCCAGTTTTTAGAGAGATATCCTTATTGGGAACAAGATAAGCAGAATAAACTGTTGGAGGTTGATCTAATGCTACTTACTGGAGCTGAAGCCTTGTTTGTGTAAACCTGCCTAAAACATTAGGCATAACTGGTTCATTAAACATCCTATACCTAGGTAGGGCAAAATGGGTAGACATGGCTAAGTTTCCCAGCCTTTTGAGGATGAGAGAATCATGAGAATCATAAGAATCATGGGGCAGAAAGATGAGAAGAAAGAATGAAAACAAAGGGTTAGTGTGAGAAAACAAACAAACAAATATGTGGTCAAGGAGAAAGGACTCCAATAATGGTATGGAAAGGCCAAGATGAAGAATAAAAAAAAAAGTATCATGGGTTATGTATGGAAGGTAAACCAGATGAGGAGGAATAAAGTGGATGGCATTGGATGGTGGCTGGAAGATGAACAGTGAGGACATTGAGACATTGTAAGGAAAATATCTGCCAGACCCAAAGTAAATAAGGTAATTATGAATCTAACAGGTGCCTGTGTTTTATTATTTTAATAGCAGGTTAGAAAATACCACCGAGATAATCATAGGGCTAATAATAAATATAATATATCCAAATACCTTTATTTTTAATTACTATAACAAGAAAGTAAACTTAAAAAGACTAGGGTCAGATGGAAGAGGAGGAGGTCCTCCACTATCTGTGGACTGGAGAAAGAGCATAGGAGGAGAGGAGGGAAGGAGGAAGGGAGAGTCGGATTGGTAGGGGATGACTGTGGGGCTACAGCTGGGATATAAAGTAAATAAAGTGTATTAAATAAAAATTATATTAAAAAGGGAAAAACAAATCCTATTAAGGCATAAGACCATTGGGGGGGGGGAGTAAACACAATTCATTGGGCTAGAGAACTTGGCAGCAGATCAAATGAAAACCCTTTTCTTAATAGTTATGGACAAAGAATGGTGTGAATAAATGATTAAAAAATGAAGTGTTCAGACCCCTCTTTTTTACAAAAGTTAGCTTGTGCAGGACACTGTGGTGTCATATGATAAAGAAAAAAATACCAAGATTATACAAATAAATAAAAATTACAAATATATGAAATAGAAACATTCTATTATGGCAGCAATTAAATAATAAATGCAGCAGCTCTGTTACAGGATTTTTTGGGGGCCTAGTGACATTTGGTACTCTGACCATTAAAAGTTGGTAATACATTGCTTGGGACATGACGATCTTTCTTGGCTGTCTTGGAGAATTTCTTTCTGTCTAGTGCACTTGAAACCATAAGAGCTACCAGCATTTGAACAGGCTGCCATTCTTTGGCAAAACATTCCTCTAGCTTCTTAAAAGTTGGGTTGGGGGTTTATGAGGAAAACTGATTGCAAAAGATATCTGTTCTGTTATGGCTTATCAATGATGACTGAGCATATGACCAATGGATAATTAAAACATGTGTCTGGGGACAAAATTATATGACCTATATGTTGGAACAACATGCATTTATCCCTGCCTACTAAGTGCTGAATAGGTAAAGAAGCATTCTGACAGTCAGCTAGGCTGCAAGACTTCTCCCTAACCCTGTGCCTGACTCCCTCCTCCCTCCTTCACTCCTCCTGCTCATTATCTCTTCTGCTAGACCTGGCCATCACTAGGGCTGCCCATCCAGCAGTTACTATTAACATTAAATAAACTGTTAATCCACAACACTGTTGAATTTCACAATAATTTTCATCTATGAAATATACCAGGCATTTAAAAAATGTGATTCTATGAAGCTAAAAACATGGCAAAATATTTGGGTTTTTTTTTTTTTTTGGTTTGTTTATCTTTGGGGTAAAATAACAGTTTCCTTGGAGACATAACATAAGAAATATAAAGGAAGCTATTGCTGCTGTTTCTTTAATTAAATAAAGGAAATATGATTGTGCCTGTGAGATACATCAGAATGCATTTTTTTTTACTTTTAATAATGTTGGCATTTTAAGTAAGATTTTTTGTGAAATATCATTTTTATGTTAAAATTAAAATATGATTACAGCTAACATTTGGCTGTGGGTCTTTGTATCTCTCCGATAAGCTCCTGGAGGCAGCCTCTCTGATGACAATTGAGCAGGCTCACCTGGTATAGCAGGATATCATTAGGAACCATTTCTTTGACTTTTTTTTCCTCCTCCTCTTCTTCATCTTTTTTTAAAATATTTGTTGTGTTTTTTTCTACTCTAGGTATCTGAGCCATCCATCTTCCTGTGTCTAGAGAACTCTGAAGAAGAAGGGGATGAAGGTTTGTAAGAGCCAGAGAGGTCGAGGATAACATGACTTACAGGACACACAGAATCAACTAAGCAAGAATAATAGGGTCTCACAGAGACTGAAATGGAAACCATGAAGTTTGCATGATTCTGGGCTAGGTCCACTGTATATATGTTGTGGTTGTTTAGCTAGAGGTTTTTGTTGATCTAACAATTGGAGTTTCTCTGACTTTTACCAATTGTGCGACCTATTACCTTATAATGGGTTGCTTAACCCAGCCTTGATATGAAGGTATATGCCTAGTCTTAGTGCATCGTATTATGTAATTCTGGTTGATATCACTACAGTGACTTATTGTCTCTCTCACAGTAATTATAATGACTGATAAAGTGGCGAGAATTAGCTACTATTATGGAAAATCATAATAGGTCTAAAGGTGTTACTTATCATAAAAATTCAATTGTTAGGTGAAGGTAAAAATGTAAATTCATGAAAACAGATGAAATTAAATGACTCTCTTATTATACAATGCATTTTAGCAGTTTTAAGAACCCGTGATAAGGTAGAAGAACAAGAAAAAAAATCTATGTCATTCACAAAAATTACAAAAATCCCCAGGAAGATTTTTTTTCTCATTTCTTGCATGATTAATATCTGCTATAAACAGAGCAATGTCAGATCCAGCTATTATATGGGTATTAATTGCAACATAACTTTCAAAAAATGGAAAAGTAGAGTGTAAAAAGTGTTCTTAGGCCTTGAAAATCTTGATCAGCACCCATGGATAAATAGATTCAAACTACCACTGATATTGACCCCCAATGACTATGCAATTGAACAAGCAATAAATCTAGATATCAAAATTTCCATTGGATTAAGTGTCAGAGACAAGACTATTAGAAAAGGAATTGTAGGCAAAGCATTCATAGAGATTTCTCAAGAAGACCTCAGCCTTTCGGAATGTGTAGATGATATTGTAAGGGTAGGCACTGGACTTATGAATGCAGATAAGCAAATACTATTCAAGGTAACCAGTTACCAATGATCTCACTAGGAGATAATCCTGCAAATATGGGAAACTCCCTAAGGAGGTTTGATCATACCCCAGAAACAAATAACACAAGCCATATATAACTTCCAGAAATCCACAGACCAACTAAAGAAAACTTAAGTATGTATTGGAGACCTAATGTATACTACAGAAGGAAGTGCTGTCCTAGACTTAATCATAAGTCTAGGGTAGTTTTTGAGACTCATGAAAATTTCAGTTCTGTTAAATGCCTACTGGAGATCATGGACCTCTCTCCCCAAAAATAGTTGGGATGATTTTAGAAAGAAGAAGGCTAACATCTTCAGAATTTATTGTGCATCCAGGAATTGTAGATGGAAACTTCAAGGGAGAGATTGATATTATGACTTATATAATGAAAAAAAAATCAGATTAAAGTGGGAGAAAGGATTGCTCACAGTTTAGTGCTTCCAAATGACAAAATCAAAGCAGCTACAATTGAAGGAACAGGATGATTAGAAAGTACTGGAAGGCAGGTTTTAGGCAAACTGTTATCAATGACAGAGACCAAAATTAAAATTAAATTGTATAGAAGTTGAAGATTTCGTAGACATAGGAGCTGATGTAACTATAATCTCAAGAGAAATTTGGAATCCACACTGACCCCTTCAGAAGGTATCTCCAAACTTTGTTGGAATTAGAAGATTATTCCAAGTAAAACAAAGTATAAGGCAAATTAATGTGGGGAACCAGAAGGCCAAATAGGAAGACTAAAGAGTGATGTGGTAGATATAGCCATTAACCTATGTGGAAAAGACCTACTACAACAAAGAGGAGCTCAAATTAATATTCCTTCTATCTCAGACAACTGATACTTATTTTAACTGACAGTGTATATTGACATCTTATGTAGAATGGCTTGATTATTTTTCTCTGTTTAAATGAGTAAGAAGCACATCTTGGAGGATTGGAACCGGTTTTTTAATGTGAGTACATCAGTATGTAGCTTAAAAGATAAGAAATATTAGTTCTTGAGATGTGTGGATACATAAAGATATAATTGTACCTTTGTAAACAGAAAGGGGGAATACGATTAGCTGAAAGACACTGGATTGAAGACAAAGTAGGATAGGGAGCAAAGAGAGAAATATGGGTGGAAATCAGAAATGGGACCTCTGGGTGTGGGAGGTCAGAGAGCTTGCAGAGAAAAGAGAAATTGTGGCTGGAGACCTATATTTGGGTAGGTTCCTGGGAGGGTATGAGGATGACTGTAATGGAGACACCTAGTAGCAGAAGTCTTAGAGACTGAAGAGGACACCCTCTAAGGAGACAAGTCTCTTAGCAGAGGAAGGGCAACACCAATCCACCCACAAAAACTTTGACCCAAAATATACCCTCCCTAGAAGATGTACAGTGATAAAAGATAGAGCAGAGACTGAGGGAATGCCCAGCTGGTGTTTGGACCAATGAAAGACCCACCCTATGGGAGAGTGGCAACCCCTGACACTGTTAATGATGCTCTGCTATGTTTGCAATCAGAGCTGTCTTTTGATAGGCTCCACCCGGCAACAGTTAAAACGGATGCTGAGGATCACTGCCAAATATTGGGCAAAGAATAGGGAGTCTTATGTAAAAGATAGGGGAAGGATAAAAGGACCTAGAGGTGACAAGAGCTCTACCAGAAGACCAACAGAGCCAACTACCCAGGGCCAAGAAAGGCCTGTGGACTCTGAAGCTCCAATCAAGGACCACATGGCCTGAACCTAGATCCTCTACATATATTTAGCAATGGGCACTGCAGGCTTCATGTGGGTTCACTAGTAACAGGAGCAGGGGCTGTATGTAACATGGACTTTCTTGTCTCCTATTAGATCACTTCCTCCTGATGGGACAGCCTTGCCATGCCACAAGGGAAGAGGATAAGGATGAACTCAGTCTGTTTGTGACTAGATGAGCTGGTGTGGTGTGGGTAGTTAGGGGGCTCCACGTTTCTGAAAAATACGGTAGCTGGGATGGGGGGTTGAAGGGGAGACTGGGATAAAATGAGAGAGGTGGCTACCAATGGGATGTAAATTCAATTAATTACCATATTAATTAAGTAAACATAAAAACCTACTGAATTAGTTCAACCTTTATACTTGAAAGATGTATTAACACCGGAATGAAAGCCAAGAAACATATTATATTGGGGAAGATGTTTTGCCTATATTTCCACAGGTGATGAAAGACTATGGGTTTCATAAAACTTGATCAAGATCTTATATGAATAAGAAGGCTTTCTAAGTGATAAAGATCCTATATGAATAAGAAAGGAGCAGTCCTGTTAGGCCACAGAGGAGGGCTTTGCAGCCAGTCCTTAAGATACTTGATAAAACAGGATCAGATGAATGGGGAGGAGGTCCCCCCTATCAGTGGACTTGGTAAGGGGCACGGTGGAGATGAGGGAGGGAGGGAGGGACTGGGAGGGAATGAGGGATTGGGACATGGCTGTGATACAGAGTTAATAAAATGTAACTGATAAAAAAATAAAAATAAAAATAAAAAAATAAAAAAAGAAAGGTTTCCACATGAAAGCCATATGTCAAGGACAAAACAAAACAAAACAAAACAAAACAAAAACAAACAGACAAACAAACAAAAAAACCCAACTGATTTCCCCTGTATAGGGATATATCCGCACAGATCATCAACACAGAAAAAGGACAGATCATTCATCGCACTGCCAGACTGGAAAACCTTGATACTGAAATAGACTTTTGCAAAAGGACAGATGATCACACGGAAGTTATAAAGGACCAATGCAACAATAGATCTCCATAGGATAATTGGACTATTAAATTTATGAGAGTCATAGTTGTTGCTGTTGTAATAGTTAAAATGTGTACAGTTTTTGGGTTAAATGGAAGGCAGTTAGATGGGGAGGAATTTTAATTCAGAAACATGGCAGTTGTGACAAGGGATCACATACAAAGTCCCTCTAGGTTTATGTAATCGGGCTAGAATGCAGACATGCTTTAGATTCAGTGTTATCTGGCTGGAATACTGATAGAACAGCAGTACACATCTTTAATCACAAACAGTGAAGGCAAGGTTAGTTTATAGAATGAAGCAGCCATGTTTGAAATTGATTTTCAATTGGCAGGTAGACAAAATAATTAAACAGAAAAAGATTTGATAGAATAAGTCAGAGATCGCATATGCCTAATTCTCAGGAGAACAGAACAGGAAGGAGAGGCTAATTATGAGCAGTGCAGGGAGAGAGAGGAAGTTTTTGACCAAAAGTTTTTTTTTTTTTTTTTCTGGGCTAGTTTTACAGAGAGAGGTTTCAGAAAGCACAAGCTAAACGAAAGTGAAGACAGGAGCCACAGAATGAGAAGGATCAAGAAGATTAAAATATATTTTGAACATCAGAACAAAGCCATGCAGAGAAAATCAGTCAGAAAACAAGGGAAGAGAGTTTGAATCTGTCAGATTGGAGACATTGGACCATACCAGGTGAGTTGAACCAGCCAATGACAGTTTGGAAAGAGCAAGAAAGACTTGAGCACAACTCTAATCTCATCCTCTTATCTGTGAAAACAGAAACAATATTTATAATTCGTTGTATGAGATAATAAATAAAATAAAATTAAAATTAAAAATTACATATAATTACAGTATTCCTTCCTTTTCTTTTCTCCTCTGAACCTTCCCATATGACCATACCTTGTTCTTTTACAAATTCATAGCCTCTTTTTTCAATATTAGTTTTGCATGAATGTATGAATATATGTAGAGTACTAAAAATATAAGTAAAAAAGGCTCAATTTATTCTTACTGATATGTATGCTCTCAAGTGTTACCATTTGATATTGGATACCCATTTGGTGTGTTGTTGCCTGGAGAAGTCTATTTCTGCCACTTTTAACATCCTTAATTGCCTGTGGTTCTTTGTGCAGGGTTGAGTCTTCATAATCTTTTACCTGTCTGCTTTAGCATGGTTATTGGTGTTGTCTTGGTTCAGTTCACATTTTGAGGACACTTTTATCATTATAGATTTGGACTTTACTAAGAGACAGTGCCTCATAGAAAACTTCCAGATCCTCTGGCTTATATAATCTTTCTGTCTCCTCTTCTAAAAGCTTTCCTGAGCCTTAGTTACAGAATATATTATTTATCTAAATATAAACTTTTGTGTAGGCTAAGGAACAAAAATAAAATTTTAAATTGTTTACAATCAAAATAGAGAATTTTATATATCACTCTAAGTAAATTATTTGTGAGAAAGGCACATTACCACTAAAGTAACATGTTTCCAATTGATGGTCTACAAATACACTTTCTTAATCTAGCTTTCAAGTTTCAGTGTAAGGTTAGATATATAGATATATATATATCTATATATATAAGCAAGGTTCTTTTTCTTTTTTTTACTTAATAGTGGGATAAATATGAACATAACTCTTAATATAACATATAAATGTGAGCCATTTTGAAAGTGTATTGTGTAGTTACTTACTAATAATAAGAATTTTACTGGTTGATATTTCATTTGGAAAGGTGAAAAATAAATAAAATGTTAGCTTAATAAAACAAATTAACTACAAAACACTATTTATCATGGAATTCACTAAAGTAAATGAGGATGAATAAAATGATAAACATTGAAAATTGTGTGGGAAAATTATCTATCAAAGTAATATCTGAAGGTAGACCTATCAGAAATACACCCAAATTCTCATCAGAAATTATGAAAGCCAGAAGGGCCTGGGCAGGTGTCATTCAGACTCTAAGAGACCACAGATGCCAACCCAGACTACTATACCCTGCAAAGCTTTCAATCAATATAGATGGAGAAAACAAAACATTCCATGACAAAGCTAAATTTATGCAATATCTACATAGCAAAACATCACTACAGAAGATGCTAGAAGGAAAACTCCATCCAATGAAAACAACTTCACCCAAGAAAACATAGCATACAGATAATAACCCAACAAAAATTAAAAGAAAATAAGCAATGGAACACAGTAAGACCACCGACTCCAATATAAAAGGAACTAACGTTAATTGGTCACTATTATTTATAAACATCAATGGACTCAACTCTCCAATAAAAAGACATAGACTAATAGAATGGGTGTGGAAACAGAATCCAACATTCTGCTGCATTCAAGAAATGCACCTCTGCAGCAAAGATAAACACTATCTCAGAGTAAAGGGCTGGAAAAAATGTCTTTCAAGCAAACGGACACAGAAAACAAGCTGGTGTAGCTATCCTAATATCTAATAAAATAGACTTTCAACCAGAAATTAATCAGAAAAGATGAGGAGGGACACTACATTCTCATCAAAGGAAAACTCCACCAAGAGGACATCACAATTCTGAACATCTATGTCCCAAATACAAAAGTGCCTACATTCATAAATGAAACACTATTAAAACTTAAATCACACATCGATCCCAACACTTTAATAGTGGGAGACTTTAACACCCCACTTTAACAAAGGGACAGATCATTTAGACAGAAACTTAATAGGGAAATAAAGGCACGTATGGTGGTCCTAAGTCAAATGGACCTAATAGATGTCTACAGAACTTTCCAACCAAACTCAAAAGAGTATAGCTTCTTCTCAGAACCTCATGGAACCTTCTCCAAAATAAGCCATATAGTTAGTCACAAAGCAAGCTTCAACAGATACAAGAAGTTTGAAATAATCCCCTGTATTCTATCTGACCACGATGGACTAAAGCAGCACCTCAACAACAACGGAATTAGAAAAAAGCCTACAAGAACATGGAAACTGAACAAATTGCTGCTCAATGATAGATGGGTTAAGGAAGACATAAAGAAAGAAATTAAAGACTTCCTAGAACTCAATGAAAATGAAGATACAACATACCACAATTTATGGGACACAATGAAAGCAGTGGTCAGTGGAAAATTTATAGCCCTAAGTGCTTTCAAGAAGAAATTTGTGACATCGCATACAAGCAACTTAATGGCCCACCTGCAAGCCCTGGAAAATAAAGAAGCAGATACACCCAAGAGGAGCAGACAGCTGGAATTAATCAAACTCGGGGCTGAAATCAATTAATTAGAAACAAATAAAACTATTCAAAGAATCAATGAAACCAAGAGCTGGTTCTTTGAGAAAATCAACAAGATAGACAAACTTCTAGCCAAACTAAATAAAGGCAGAGAGAAACTATCCAAATCATCAAAATCAAAAATGAAAAGGGGGGCATAACTACAGACAGTGAGGAAATCCAAACAATCATTAGGTCATAATACAAAAGCCTATATGCCACAAAATTCAAAAATCTAAAAAAAAAAAAATGGACAATTTTCTAGATAGAGTTCATCTATCAAAATTAAGTCAAGATCAGGTAGAAAGATTGAATACTCCTATATCCTGCAAGGAAATAGAAGCAGTCATCAAAATTCTTCCTAAAACAAAAACAAAAACAAAAACAAACAAACAACCAACCAAACAAAAACAACTTGGCCAGAAGGATTCAGTGCAGAATTCTACCAGAACATCAAAGAAGTGCTAATTCCAGTTCTCTCCAAACTATTCCTCAAAATAGAAACAAAAGAAACATTACCAAACTCATTCTATGAAGCCACAGTCAACTTGATACCTAAACCACACAAAGACCCAACAAAAAAAGAGAACTTCAGACCGACATCTCTTATGAACATTGATGCAAAAATACTCAATAAAATACTTGCAAACCATTCAATAGAAAAAAAGACAGCATCTTCAACAAACGGTGCTGGTCCAGCTGGATGTCTACATGCAGAAAATGAAAATAGATCCATATTTATCACCCTGCACAACACTAAAGTCCAAGTGGATTGAAGACCTCAACATAAAACCAGATACACTAAATCAGTTAGAAGAAAAAGTGAGGAAGAGCCTAGAACTCATTGGCACATGATACAACTTCCTGAACAGAACACGAACAGCACAGGCTCTAAGAGCAACCATCAATAAATGGGACCTCATGAAACTGAAAAGCTTCTATAAAGCAAAAGGCACTCTCGTCAGAACAAAACAACATGGGAAAGGATCTTCACCATCCCTGTATCTGACAGAGGGCTGATATCCAGAATTTATAAAGAGCTAAAGAAGTTAAAAAGCAATAAAACAAGTAATCCAAATAAAAAATGGGATATAGAGCTACAGAGAGAATTCTCAATATAGGAATATAGAATGGCAGAGAAATGCTTAAAGAAATGCTCAACATCCTTAGCCATCTGAGAGATGCAAATCAAAAAGACCCTGAGATTTCACCTTACAGCCATCAAAATGGCTAAAATAAAAAGCTCAAATGACAACACATGCTGGAGAGGTTGTGGAGAAAGGGGAACCCTCCTCCATTGCTGGTGGGAATGTAAACTTGTACAACCACTCTGGAAAGCAATCTGGCGCTTTCTCAGAAAATTAAGAATAGTGTTTCCTCAAGATCCAGCTATGCCACTCCTAGGCATATATCCAAAATTTTTTCAAGTACACAACAAGGACATGTGCTCATCCATGTTTGTAGCAGCTTTATTTGTAATAGCCCAAACCTGGAAACAACCCAGATGTCCATAAACAGAGGAATGGATACAGAAATTCTGTTATTTGTACACAATGGAATACTACTCAGCAATAAAAAAGGAGGAAATCATGAAATTTGCAGGCAAATGGTGGGATCTGGAAAAGATCATTCTGAGTGAAGTATCCCAGAAGTAGAAAGACACACATGGTATATACTCACTTATATAAACCTATAAGATATGATGAACATAATGAAATTATACACCTAAAGAAGATAAACAGGAAAGATCACCTGGGGTAAGATGATCAATCCTCACTTAGAAAGACAAATGGGATGTGCATTGGACGTAGGAGAAAACAAGTAACAAGACAGGAGCCTACCACAGAGGGCCTCTGAAAGACTCTACCTAGCAGTGTATCAAAGCAGATACTAAGACTCATAACCAAACCTTCGGCAGAGTGCAGGGAATCATATGAAAGAAGGGGGAGTTAGTATGACCTGGAGAAGATAGGAGCTCCACAAGGACTAAATGTATCTGGGCACAGGGGTCTTTTCTGAGAATGATACTCCACTAAGGACCATGTAGCAATATTACCTAGAACTTCTCCTCCGATTTAGCCAGTGGTAGCTCAGCATCCAATTGGTTTTCCCTAGTTAGGAGAACAGGGAGTATTTCTGACAGGAACTCAATGGCAGGCTCTTTGACCTCTGCATCCCCTAAGGGTGGTGTAGTCTTGCTAGGCCACAGAGGAGGACTGTGCAGTCAGTCTTTAAGTTACCTGGTAAAACAGAGTCAGATGAAAGGTGAGGAGGTCCCCCCAATCAGTGGACTTGGAAAGGGGCAGGGAGGAGATGAGGCAGGGAGGATGGGATTGGGAGGGAATGACGGTGTGAGATACAGCTGGGATACAGAGTTAATAAAATATAACTAATAATAAAAATAAAAATAAATAAAAAAGAAAATTGTGTGGAAAATTATCCATTCATCAATTAATTAATTATTCATTATTAATTCATGATGTATAAATTAATAATGAATAATGACTAGGTAGCCATATATATTGTGTGTTCTCTGATCATAACAAAAAGAAGGCATTTTGTGTTGTAAATTATTAAGCCTCTTATATTAAAAAGATGGTGGCTAGAGATAACTTTTACCATTATGCACTATCTTTTTATATGAAAATAAAAATCAATATTAATAAATGATCTATAAAAATTACATCTTCTTTAGTGGTAAATCTTGAAAGAATATTCATTATTCAATCTCTCATTAAGCCATAGTCACAATATTTGCAAATTATACCATCATCGTTTGTAACTAATGCCTTGAGGTAGAATACATAGGCTAAATGTTGACATAACCACTGTGGTGGTTGTACTATAATTTATATCCTGTTTTTCACACGAAAATGGAAAATGGAAAATATTTCTTCAAAATATAAAGAACTATACATATTGTAAATATAAGCTTTAAGTTCATTAAACACAAAATAATTGAAAAATAATAGAAAAATTAGTAATTTTAAATTAATATTTACCTAAAAACATAAATATAATCAATCTTTACTCACAAGGCAAACAGGACAGGAGCCGACCATGGAGGGCCTCTGAAAGACTCTATCCACCATTGTATTAAAACAGATAAAGAGACTCATAAACAAACTTTGGGCAATGTGCAGGGAATCTTAGAAAAGCAGGGGGAGATAGTAAGACCTGAAGAGAACAGGAGCTGAACAGGCATAGCAACAGAACCAAAATATCTGGGCCCAGGGGTCTTTTCTGAGACTGATACTCCAACCAAGGAGCTTTCAAGGATATAACCTAGAACTCCTACTCAGATATAGACCATGGCAGCTCAGTATCCTAGTGGGTACCCTAGTAAGTGGAACAAGGACTGTCTTTGACCTGAACTTGGTGGCTAGCTGTTTGACTGTGGACTTGAAGAGTGGCATAGCAGGAGAAGAGGGAGGTGGGTAGGATTGGGAGGGGAGGAATGAGGGGACTACAGCTGGGATACAAAGTGAATAAACTGTAATTAATACAAAATTAAAATTTAATTAAAAAACATAAATATAAAACATAAGATTATTTACTTCATTAATTTCATTTCAAATCCTTTCATTGTATTATGTTCTTTTCTATTTCAAAGAAAAATATTTGTAAAAATTAAAATATATATTTCTTAGGAAATTTTCCAGGCACTCAATTTTTTATTATTTACCTTTATTAAGTATATGATAATTCATCTTTATCCTTTGCTTTATTCTGAAAATCAATTTTACCTACAAGTGAATAATCCAAAGTGTTGTTCATTTTAAACATCTCCATTCAGCAATATAACATTTGCTCTTTCCTTTAATTAATCATTTTATCAATAACTTTTCCAGATCCTATTATTTCGTTTTAACTCTGCAACTTTTGAAGTGCACTGACATCAGTGAGATTTGGCAAACTATTGTCTGTTGTTCACCTTAAGAAGAAATACATGTATCCAATCTATCAAAAGCAAGCAAACATTTCTGCCAATATATAGAAAGGGGAAAGCTTACTTATGTAAAGATTCATAAATGCGCTGTAAGAAAAAGAATACCCTTGAACAAACACATGTCATGGAATAATAAAAATGGTAAAGAGCAAGATGCTATGACTTTGCCCATTGATGCTCAAAATAAAGGCCAGAATAACAGTAGGCTCTGCAAGGAGAAAGATTCTGGGCTCTAGATAGAAGGTGGGCCATTGCAGCCATGATAGATCTTGGAAGAAAGCGAGGCTGGTGACCTCATATGGCATCAATAGTATGCAGGTGTCCCACCAAGAATAAGAAGCTCTGAGAGCAAGACTCTACCACCTGGTAGCTGCTCTAGTTGAAGCATCCTTCACAAAGTCTTCAAAGCTACCTATGCTTCAAGTCTCATGGGGAAAAAGCGCAGCCCTGTCTGACTCACAGATCCATTCCAAGCTGGGGAAAAAAGGAAAGACTATAAAGGAGTAGGGTGTGATGGTACAAGCAGAAGAGTGAAGAAACTGTGCTAGCTGAACTGTCATCCCCAAGCTTGGATTAACCTTGATTTTGTAAGCCCACTGAAAACATGAATACTGCTGTGATAGGACATTTGGTGTTTACCCCACCACATGAAGTAAAATCTATCCCAGAAGAATGCTTTTGTAATTTTATCTTAAATCAGAGAGGATGGTACTTTGAATCATATCCAATGTACTGATAATTGAGAACTTGTTAGTTTTTGTTGTTTTTTTATTGAAAAAGTGAAGTGAAGAATTAAAGTAAAAATGTACCTAATATTAGAAAAGGAAAAGAATACCCATAAAACTTTCAAAAAGTAGGTGTTTCCTTACAGCAGACAAATGGAGTTTAAATGTAAATCCTTAAGTGATTTTGAAAAGTTTTAAGTAGAAAAGTAATGATTATCACTTAAAATAGTAGACTAGAGCAATAAGAAATGAGAAGCACCCTACAGAAACATTAAAATTTTAGTGCAATAATACAAACAATCAGGAGAGAGGACTGGATTGGGATGGGATGGGGAAGAGGCCTACAGCTGGGATACAAAGTGAATAAACTGTAATTAATAAAAATAAAATAAAATAAAAAACATTTGATTGCTTTTTTCAAGTGTTTTCTTTGACTGTAAACATCTTTAATAAAACTGATATAACTCAAAAAGTAATACAAACACAAAAGTACTTATGTACATGAATTCAAGTAATAAAAAGTTATATGCTTGCATTAAATAAAGCCAATATATACCCATGTGATGTTCCCATATTACACCTCTAATTTGTGCAGGCAAATTCTCATAATCTACAGAGAATTCAGGAGATAAATTTGATTCATTGTGGTTTTATCAATTATTAATTGATAAATCATTGTAATTAAGTATCAATTACAGCCTTGGAGAGGCTAATTTTTGTGCCTTTTCTAAAATCACAGAATGGGAAATGAATATATAATCCTGTATAATTGTATAGTTATAACATTTTTTTTAATTTTGTACATATGTGTGTGCATTGAGTTTATGGTGATATTAAAATGATATAATATGTGTGTTTTTACATTCAAGATTTTTTTTTAGCCATACCACTCAATTTTATAAAAATACTTCCCCTTAAGATGAATTTCCTTGGTATGGCAAGGTATCTTAGCAGGTAAAGGAGCTTACTACCAAGACTAAGAAGGTGAGTATGTTAGAAGGATGGAACATCACAAATTGGTTCATGAGCCCCTCACTTCACACAAATAAATAAATGTAATTTAAATTTGTTTTAAAATAATCTTAAATAATTTTGTTATTTTTTTGAGCTTACAAAATCATAGCTGGCATAGAAGTAATAAGAGACACAATTTTATTATTCATTATTCACTTATTTATTTTAAAATTAATTTATTCATAGATAAATGGATATCCATATAAAATATTCTGCTCACATTAATCCCTATTCTCTCTTCGAACTCTTCCCCTCCCCCAGTTTAACCCTTCTCCCACTAAGCCCCATACCTACTCTTACTGCCTTTTGATTTACTTTATTTTTATTTTTGCTTCGTCATCGACTTAATTAAATCAGTCACTGGTGTGAGCATGGGTATATAGCTTTCTATGAGGTAATGAGTGGTGGCACATACCCTAATCCCAGAGGCAGGTGGGTTGCTGTGGGTTAGAAAGAAGCTATGTGGACAAAGCAAGTACAGGACAGTCAAGGCTACACAGAGAAACCCTGTCTCGATAAAAAATATATATATATGTATATAGATAGATTGATAGATAGATAAATGTGGCTGGTTAAGATCCTATTTATCAGCATGTCCATTTAGCAAAGAACAGTAGTAAGTTTACACTTAGTATCTATGACCTTCATACCTGTAGATCCATGACCTTTGACCAGGTACGTGATATTGAAAATGAAAGCCCCCTTATAGACTCATCCTCAAAGCCAACAGAAATTTATATGTTACTCCAAACATGCTGTAACACTATTGTACCATTTTCTGCTATTGTCTACCAAGTTGGTATTGTATTACGTAAAGTGCAGAGGAGCTAACCATTGGAGACTTTTCTCCCTTTGCTGCTTTTGCAGCAACTCTGATATTCTGAAGGCAAACAGTCAGTAAGGAAGCTTCATGCTCATTTCACCAAAGTTTTCTGTGTATTTTGCAAATAAAGCATGTGATGTTTCAACAATAAGAGTTTTCAATCCAGTTATGAGTATACAATGCAAATGCCCATAACCTATATAGTTTTATGGGTCATTGGAGCTTTATTGAACAACAATTCTTAAGAAGGTGTCCTACATTTAGCACTGAAATTTTTGTTTAATAACCCATTGTTTCTGGGATCTGCAATATCCTTCCATGCATAATATCTTCATAAAAAAACCTCTTTTTTTAAAAAAAAACTCATTTTAAAATTATGTTTTTAATTAACATATATAGTAAATGGTTTTCCATGTGACTTCATCTGTCTTTAATTTTAGTTACTACACCATCTTTTGTGTATCTTTGATGGAAGTCACATTGATATTCACTTATTTTTATTGATCACATTTCTGTATTTATGAAGGCATACATTTCTTTTCTTAGAATGAAAGCTGTATAGATGTTACATAATTACTGAGGTCTCCACTGTAGAAATAACAGTGATTAAATTAAGAATGAATTCTAATTTCCTATGTTTGTGTTACCTACTCTAAAGTAGTAGGAGAATTTGCTATTTGATTGCTGTAAACTTTAGATACTTTAAAGCAATTTAAATTAAATTGAAAGAAAAAAGATGAAATGAAACTTAACAATAACCCTTATTTAACCTTTAGTCTACAGAAAATTTTAATTAAAAGATACTTAAATCACTTTCAACTACAATATACTGTGAGTTTTCTGTAGAGGAAATTTCTTACCAACAGCAAACTGAAATGTTTGTGCTTATTTTGCTGGTGTTTATAGTAAAGATTTTGCATATTTATTTAAAGTGAACACTGATGTTTTTTTTTATAAATTATGAATTTGACTATATCTTGCTGGCATCATAGAAATAAACTGTTCCTTCTTATCATTTGGTGTTGCTTCTAAAGATTGATGTTACTTTTTTAAATAAGTGACAGAACTCATCAGTAAATAATTCTGGTACAGGACCTTGTTAGCCTTTTTATTGTAAATTCAGTAACATGCTTCTAATGAAGTTAATAATTTATTGATTGAGAAAATTTTTTATTATAAAATTGTACTTCATCTGTATTACTTGATATTGACATTAAATTCTTCATAATATTGCTTATTATTTTATTATATATGTGGGAGAGTTGGGCATATCCAATCTCTAACTCACTCTGTCACTTTCAAACATTAGTGTTTCTTTCTAGAAACTAAATTTACCTTCATTGTTTGTGATTGAATGTGTGTACTAAGGATATTTCTGTATTCCAGCCTTTAATTCCTTTAATTCCAGGAATTAAACTTGTGTCTTTCCACAGTTATCTAGAAGATATTTGGATGTGGTCAAAGCAACCATATTGAGGGATTAAAATTTCTCTACAGTCATGGATGGTTCTAAGCCACTATGTATATTCTGGTGATCAGTTTTAAATATGGGTATTAGGTTTATTGGGGTTTAATTTCTTGAGTTCATTATATATTTTTAATATTAGCCCTTTGTCAGATGTACGATTGGTAAAGATATTTTCCCAATCAGTAGATGATTATTACATTCTATTGCCATTATCTTTTGCTTTATAGACTTTTTCTATTTCTAGAGGTCCCATTTATTAAATGTTGTTCTTAGAGCCTGAGCTGTTGGTGTTCTGTTCAGGAAGCTATCTCCTGTGCCAATGAGTTCTAGGCCCTTTCTCAATGTCTCCTCTAATAGACTGAGTGTATTGAGCTCTTTGATCCACTTGGATTTGAGTTTTGTGCAAGAAGATAAAATGAGGACCTATTTGCATTATTCTACATGTAGATATTCAGCACCACTTGTTGAAGATGCTATCTTTTTTTCCACTGTAAGATTTTGCCTCCTTTGTCAAAAAGCAAGTATCCACAGTTACATGGATTTATTTCTAGGTCTTTGATTTGATTCCATTGATCAACCCAGTCTATTTGTATGCCTTTACAGTTTTCATTATTATTGTTCTCTAGTACAGCTTGAAGTCATGGGTGGATATACCTCCAGAAGTTCTTTTATTGTACAGGATGGTTTTAGCTATTCTGTGTTTTTCATTTTTCCATAAGAAGTTGAGAATTGTTCTTTAAAGTTCGGTAAAGAAATTTGTTGGCATTTTGATAGGGATTGTATTGAATTTGTAGATTGCTTTTGGTAAGATTGCCATTTTTACTTTGTTAATTCTACCAATCTATTAGCATGGGAGATCTTTCCATCTTCTGATTATTTTCTTCAATTTTTTTTCTTGTTTTAAATTTTTTCCTTCCCAATTTATTTATTATATATCCCAACTGAAGAACCCTCCCTCAACACTCCCAGTCCCACCCTCCCTCCTCCCCACATCTCTTTCCCTTAGTCCACTGAAAGGGGGAATTTTCCAGTATTGCCATCTGCCCATAGCTTGTTAAGTCTCATCAGGACTGCTTGGAACTTCTTCCTCTATGGTCTGGCAAGATTACATCATCAGGGACAAGTGATTAGAGAGCAGTCAACTGAGTTCATGATAGGGACAGCCCGTGATCCCCTTACTCAGATATCCACATGGAGACTGAACTGCCTGAGGGGTACAGGTACTCTCCTTCAATGGTTTTCTGTTGGTGTTGCATCAGTCTCTGCAGGATCCTAGTGGCTCAGATCTTTTAGTTTACTTGAAGTTCTTGCCATACAGATCTTTCACTTGCTTGGGAAGAGTTACACAAAATTACTTTATGTTATTTGTGCCTATAGTGAAGGGTGTAGTTTTCCTAATTTCTTCCTTCACCCATTTGTCATTTTTGTACAGAAGAGCTACTGATTGTTTTTAAATTCATCTTATTGCCAGCCACTTTGCTGAAGCTGTTTATCAGCTGTAGGCGTTCTCTGCTAGAATTTTTGGGGTCACTTATGTATACTATCATATCATCTGCAAGTAGAGATTTTATGACTTTTTCCTCCCAATTTGTATCACCTTGATCTCCTTTGGTTGTCTTATTGCTCTGGCTAGAACTTCAAGTATTATATTGAAGAGGTAGGGAGATAGTGGGCAGCCTTGTTTTGTCCCTGTTTTTAGTGGAATAGCTTTGAGTGTCTCTCTATTTAATTTGATGTTGGCTCTCAGCTTGCTGTATATAGACTGTATTCTGTTTAGGTATTTGCCTTTTATCTCTGATCTCTCCAAGACTTTCACCATAAAAGAGTGTTGGATTTTGTCAAAGGATTTTTCTGCAACTAATGAGATAATCCTGTGGGTTTTTTTCTTTGAGCTTGTTTATATGGTGGATTTCTTTGATGGATTTTCATGTGTTGAGCCATTCCTGCTTCCCTAGTATGAAGCCTACTTGATCATGATGGATGGTGTGTTTGATGTGTTCTTGGAATTAATTTGCAAGTATTTTAATGAGTATTTTACATTAATATTCATGCGTGAAACCAGCCTGAACTTCTCTTTCATTGTTGAGACTTTGTGTGGTTTAGGTATCACAGTGACTGTGGCTTCACAGAATGAGTTCGACAATATTCCTTCAGTTTTTATTTTGTGGAATACTTTGAGGTATATTGGTATTAGCTCTTCTTTCAGTGTTGGATAGAATTCTGCAATAAAGCCATCTGGATACTGAACTGCCATGGGCTACATCAGTGCAGGGGTCTTAGGTTATCTCCATGCATAGTCCTTGGTTGGAGTATCCGTCTCAGGAAAGACCCCTGTGCTCAGACCCTTTGGTTCTGTTGCTCTCCCTGTGGAGTTCCTGTCCTCTCCAGATCTTATTGTTTCCCACTTCTTTCATGAGATTCCAGGCACTTTGCCCAAAGGTTGCCCATAAGTCTCAGCATCTGATTTGATAGTCTGCAGGGTAGAGCCTTTCAGAGGTCCTCTGTGTCAGGCTCCTGACTTGTTCCCTCTTTTCTCCTTCTGATGTCCATCCTCTTTGCCTTTCTGGATAGAAATTAAGCAATTTATCAAGAGTCCTCCCTCTTGATTTGTTTCTTTAGGTGTACAGATTTTAGTAGGTTTATCATATATTATATGTTTATATGAGTGAGTATATACCGTGTGAATCTTTCTGTTTCTCGGATAGCTCACTCAGGATGCTCTATTTCCAGATCCCATCATTTACCTGCAAATTTCATGTTTTTTTTTTTTTTTTTAACTGGTGAGTAATATTCCATTGTGTAGATATACCATAATTTGTGCAGCCATTCTTCCACTGAGGGGCATCTGGGCTGTTTCCAGCTTCTGGCTATTACAAATAAGGCTGCTAAAAACGTGGTTGAGCAAATGTCCTTATTGTGTACTTGATACTCTTTTGGGTATATGCCTAGGAGTGGTATAGCTGGATCTTGAGGAAGCACTATTCCTAGTTGTCTGAGAAAGTGCCAGATTGCTTTCCAGAGTGGTTGTACAAGTTTACATTCCCACCAGCAGTGGAGGAGGGTTCCCCTTTCTCCACAACCTCTCCAGCATGTGTTGTCTCTTGAGTTTTGTCTCTGATATGAACTGATTGGCCTGCTCTTTAATTATCTCCCCCTGAGGGGGAAGCAGCATTACCAGGCTGCAGAAGAAGACACTGCAGCCAATCCTGATGAGACCTAATTGACTAGGATCAGAAGGAAGGAAAAGAAGACCTCCCCTATCAGTGGACTTGGGGAGGGGTATGCATGCAGAGGGTGGAGGAAAGGAGGGATTGGGACAGGAGGAGGGAGGGAACCACAGGGGGAGATACAAAGTGAATAAAGTGTAATTAATAAAGAATTATAAAAAGCCATCTGGTCCTGAACATTTTCTGTTGGGGATACCTTTGATTATTGCTTCTTTTTCTTTAGGGCTTATAGGTCTGATTAAACTGTTTACATGATTTTGATTCTACTTTTGTCGGTGAAATCTAGCCAGAAAACCATCCATTTCCTTTAAAGTTTCCAATTTGGACGAATGCAGGCTTTTGAAGTAAGACCTAATTATTTTTTAAATTCCCTCATTGTCTGTTGTTATGTCGCCTTTTTCTTTTCTGCTTCTGTTATATTGGGTAATCTCCCTCTGCCTTTTAATTAGTTTGACTAAGGGTTTGTCTATCTTTCTGATTTTCTCAAAGAACCAGCTCTTGGTTTCTTTCTTTCTTTTTGTATTTTTCACTTTGTTCCCAATTTATTAATTTCAGCCTTGAAATTCGATTACTTCCTGCACTCTACTCTTTTTTAGAGTGTTTGCTTCCTTCTGTTCAAAAGCTTTCAGATGTGCTGCTAGTATAGTAGTATGGGATCTCTCCATTTTTTATGAAGGTGCTTAGTTCTATGAACTTTTCTTTTTGCACTGCTTTAGTTGTACCCATAAGTTTGGGTATGTTGTGCCTTCGTTTTCATTAAATAGTAGGAAGTCTTAGTTTCTTTCTTTATTTCCTGAGCCAGAGGTCATTGAGTAAGGAGTTGTTAAGTTTCCATGAGTTTGTAGATTTTCTGTTGCTTTGCTGTTGAGTTCCAGCTTTCATCCATGGTGGTCTGATAGGATGCAAGAAGTATGAGGACAAGAGCATACCAAAGTGGGCCTCTGAAAGCCTCTACCCTGCAGGGAATCAAAGCAAATGCTGAAGCTCATAGCCAAACTTTGTGCAGAGTGCAGGGTATCTTATGAAAGAAGGGAGAGATAGAAAAACCTGGAGGGGACAGGAGCTCCAAAAGGAGAGCAACAGAACCAAATAATCTGGGCACATGGAACTTTTCTGAGACTGATACTCTAACCATCACCATTCGTGGAGATAACCTAGATCCTCTGCACAGAAATAGTCCATGGCAGCTCAGTGTCCAAGAGGGATCCCTAGCAATGGGAACAGGTACTGTCTCTGCCATGAAATCAGTGGCTGACTCTTTGATTAGCTCTTCCAGAAGGGGGAAGAGCCTTACCATACCACAGAAGATGACAATGCAGCCAGTCCTGATGAGGCCTGATAGACTAGGGTCAGATGGAAGGGAAGGAGGACCTCCCTTATCAGTGGACTGGGGGAATGGAATGGGAGGAGAAGAGGGAAAAAGGGTGGGGTTGAAAGAGGATGTGGGAGGGGACTACAGCTGGGATACAAAGTGAATAAACTTTAATTAATAAAAAAAAATATTTTTAAAAGTTTCCAGGGGCTATTTCAATCTTCTTCTATATGTAGAGGCTTGCTTTGTGACCCAGTATATGGGCAATTTTAAAAAGGTTTCATGAGGTGCTGCAAAGAAAGTTATTTCTCTTGTGTTTGGGTGAAATGTTCTGTGGATATCTGTTAAGTCCTTTTGATTCATGACATCTGTTAGTTTAATTATTCCCCACTTATTTTATGTCTTGATGATCTCTCAGTTGTAGTGTGTTGGGATGTTGACATCTCCCATTATTATTGTTTGGGGTTTCATGTGTGATTTAAGCTTTAGTAATATTTCTTTTACAAGGGTGGGTACCCTTGCATTTGGGGCATAGATGTTCAGAACCGAGAAGTAATCTTAGTGGATTTTCCCTTTAATGCGAATGAAATGTCCTTACCTATCTCTTTTGATTATTTTTGGTTGAAATTCTATTTTATTAGGTACCAGAATGGCTACTCCAGATTGATTCTTAGGTCTGTCTAACTTGAAAAACCTTTTTCTAATGGTTCACTCTGAGGTAATATCTGCTTTTATTTCTGAGGTGTATTTTTTTTTTTTTTTATGCAGCTGAATGATTGGCCCTGCTTTCACTTCCCTTTTGTTAACCTGTCTTTTTATTGGCTGGTCCAGGCCATTGATTTTGGGAGATACTAATGACTAGTGGTTGTTACTTCCTGTTATTTTGGCGTTGGTAGTGGTAGTGTGTTTACTAGTGAGTCTCTTCTTTGGCTTTTGTTGATGTGGGGTTACCTTAGTTTTCCTGGGTGTAGTTGGCCGCTTTGGGTTGGAGTTTTTCTTCTAGTATTTTCTGTAGGTCTGGATTTGTGGAAATTTGTTTACATTTTTTTTTCATTGAATATCTTGTTTTCTCCATCTATGATGATTAAAATTTTTGTTGGGTATAGTAGTTAAGGTAGACATCTCTATTCTCTTAATATCTGCATGGCATCTCTCTAGGTCCATCTTGTTTTAGAGTTTCTTTCTGGTAGTATGGTGTAATTCTTATAAGTTTATCGTTATATGTGACTTGGCCTTTTTTTCCTTGCAGCTTTTAATATTTTTTGTTGTTGTTCTGTACATTTATTGTTTTGATTATTATGTGACAGGGGCATTTTCTTTTCTGGTCCAATCTATTTGGTGTTCTGTAAGATTTTTGTATGTTTATAGTCATCTTGTTTTTTAGGTTGCAGAAGTTTTATTTTATGATTTTGTTGAGAATATTTTCTGAGCCTTGGAACTGGAGTCTCCTTCTTCTATCCCTATTATTCTTTGGTTTGTTCTTTTCATACTGTCCCAGATTTTTTTGGATGTTCTGTGTCATAAGATTTTTAGATTTAACATTTTCTTTGATGTATCAATTTCTTCAATTGTATCTTCTACTCCTGAGATTTTCTCTTCCATCTCTTGTATTCTGTTGGTGATGTTTTTGTCTGTAGTTCCTGTCTTGTTCCCTAGGTTTTCCATGTTCAGGATTAGCTAAGATTTTTGTTTTCTTTATTGCTTCTTGTTCCATTTTTAGGTTTTGAACAATTTTATTCATTTCTTTTTCCTATTTGTAGTTTTCTGTATTTGTTTAATGTCTTTAAGGAATATGTTCAATTCTTTCACCTGTTTGATTGTATTTGACTGTTCTAGTCAGAAGGATTTATTGTCATCCTTTAAGGCCTCTATCATTTTCATAGCTTCAGATTTAAAATCATGTTTTTGTTTTTCTTTTTTCACTTCACAGATGTGACAGTATCTCCAGGGCTTGCTGTAGTTGGACTGCTGGTTTCTAGTGATGTCAAATGGCCCTGGGATTTGTTGCTTGTGTTCTTACGCTGACCTCTTCCTATTTTGATGTCTCTGGTGTTAGCAGGTCTTGTTGTCTCTGATGGTCAGAGAGTTTGGGAGTAGGTAGAGAGGGTTCTATCACACTGGCATCCTTGGATGACAGAGTATGTGAGTTCGAGCTCTAATACAGCTCCCTCTGCTGGCTTTGTCCCAGGTGTGTCAGGTAGATCAGAATGTTGCTCTGGCTGACTAAGGCCTCCACTGAATGGAGGACCATAGGCTAGAAAATCTATGTGCTATTTGTGCCCTAGGCGGGGTCAGGCAGATCAGGCATATTATGAGTGGCATTTGTGTTACAGGGTCAACTGCTGAAGGAATTTGGCAAAGGGGTACTGGCAATATAGATTCAGACTGAGCTGCACAGCCCCTTGATGACCTAGCAAGCACTGAGCTCCTGCCACTCAGATTTGGCTGGGCTTGGCCATCTTGGACCTAGGACCCTGTTAGTTTGTTTTGCCCAGCTGGTCTTTACATGAGGACCAGAAGAACACTGAATTGGGGTTTAGATGCTGCCTTTGTTCCAGATACTGCCCTCGTGAAAGCAGAAGTGATCCGAAGTTTTTTTGATAATCCCCCTCATTCACATAGGCAAAAAATAAAAGCCCCTTGCAGGTGCAAAAAAACCTGTGCTATGTTTGGCCCTTGGGTCCCATGAATTGGGTTTGGAATGCTGACTTCAGTAACCAGGCAGGGGAGTGGGACTGATAGAGGTCTAATTGCTAGAGTGGATCTGCTTCCCACACTCAGGTAGGCTGGAAGCTCGACCCACTGTGCTGGCACAACCAGGTGTAGCCCATGCTAGCCAGAAAGCACTGTGTCCCAACCCTGTCCCTCCACCCGGTAGGTCATCTTCCCTCCAGGTGAAGCACTGATGTCAGCGTTTTGGGGTTCATTGGTAGATTTCTCAAATACTTACCTTAACTTTAGTCTTTGATCTTCTGCCACTCAGATACATTACACATTGGCCATTGCCATCTTGGAAATCATGAAATGTTGCTTCTTTTGAAGAATAAAGTGTTTTCATTGTTTTTTTGTTTGTTTGTTTGTTTGTTTTTATTTTCTCTATTGGCAAAATGGAAAAGATCATATATGTGCATAATGTTGATTATATGTCAATAAAGAACTCAGAAGATTTTCCATTGAATCCTCTGACTACTATTACAAAAGGAGAGTAAGAAAGTTAAAATCTATACTAACAGGTATTGTTAAGGTTGCCTCAATTAGGGCCATTGGAAATATACCCAAAAAATTAATATGCTGTATTCTGCAGATATGAAAATTTTGTCACCCTAGCAGGTAAAGTTATTATAGAATTTGTAATGGGAAAAGTAAATTAAAACTATCAGCTACAATAATATCACCAGTTACAGAAATAAATGTAATTGTCATAAATATTTACTCTTTATTTGTGAATGTTTATATTACTGCATATATAATCATACAATATATTTGTTTCCTGCCTTCTTTCTTTTCAAATTATATTTAATTTTTATTAATTACAGTTTATTCACTTTGTATCCCAACTGTAACCCCTTCCCTCATCCCCTCCCAATCATACCTCTTTTCCACCCATAACATTCCTTTTTTCCACCCATGCCCCTCCCCCAGTCATCAGATAGGGGAGGTACTCCTCCAATTCCATCTGACCCTAGTCTATCAGATCTCATCAGGAGTGGCTGTAGTGTCTTCCTCTGTGGCCTGCTAAAGTTGCACACCCCTCAGGGGGAGGTGATCAAAGAGCAAGCCACTGAGTTCATGTCAGAGAGAGTCCCTGTTCCCATTACTAGGGTACCCCCACTTGGAGACTGAACTCTCATGGGCTACATTTGTGCAGAGGTTCAAGGTTATCTCCATGAATGGTCCTTGGTTGGAGTATCAGTCTCAGAAAAGATTCCTGTGCCCAGATTTTTTTTCCTTTCCTTGTGGAGCTCATTTCCTCTCCAGGAAAGAATCTCCTGATTCTTTCATAAGATTCCCTCCACACTGCTCAAAGTTTGCCTCTGAGTCTCAGCCTCTGCTTTGATAACCTGCAGGACATAGACTTTCAGAGTCCATCTAAGGTATGCTGGTTTCCTGTTTCTTGTTTTCTCCCTCTTCCAATGCCCATCCCATTTGCCTTTATGAATAAGGATTGAGCAACTTAGCCAGAGACCTCCTTCTTTTTTTTTCCCACTTTTTTTTTTCAATGCAGTTTATTCAGGAACCTTGAACAATCATCTGACCCTGGGGAAAGCCAGCCCACAGCTTTAATAGCCTCTGGGTAGCCAACCCCAGCGTGCCACGTGGGGTGGGCAATGCAGATAGGTCCACATACATGGAAGCAAGCCAGATCCTCAGCCTTAGCCAAATGTGGAGTTGTTTGTGACAGAGAGTACTCACCATCGGGAAGGAGGAAGGCAGAAACCAGCTCCATCTTTAAGGCGCGGCATTACGCAGCTCTCTATAGTTCCCCCTTTTTGTTTTAGATGCATTAGGCAAGAGTAGATGTCTGATCTCTGATATTAGAAATAAATTGGGACTTTGTACCGATGTTCATTTAGGTGTCATCCACCCAAAGAGCATCAGACACGTCCGATACCTTTTTCTGAGAGGCGGGACCAGGGGCATCAACCCGCATGCAATGAGACATGCTCTTCTCTGGGTCCAAAGTGGCTGACCCTGAGTGCAGTGCTTAGCCTCACATCCTGAGCGTAACATTTTGGTTTTTTATGGTAGCCAACCATGCTTGGGGAGACTGTCCTGCTTCAATGGCTGTAAAGGCCTGAATGGTCATGGCTGCATTACGCTGTTGTGAGACTCTAATCTTGCATATATACCACAGGCAAACCAAGGTGACCAACACCAGAAGGCCTGCTAACGCTCCCATGCCCGCCCATTCCTTCAGATGATTCATGGCTGCAGCAATCCATGATGGTAATCCTGTGGCTAGTCCTGCGTCCACTCTGGTAGAATTTACCGTGACAATGGCCACTCTCAGCTGCTCCATCGTAGTATCGAATTCTCCAGTCCAATTACCTAAAATATAGCTAGACAATTGTTTAGACAGATTTGCAGCCCAGAAAAAATTCTCATGTTGTGTGCTAGTGACACAAAATCCAGCATATTTTCATTGACAGCCAAGTTGAGCGATTTGCCATAGGGTATCAATTTGCTCCTGCACGAGATCAATCCTCTGATTGAACACCATCAAGCCTCCTTTTAGTTGAGCATTAATTCCTTTTTGTACATCTAAGGCATGAGCTACATTGGCTAAAAGATTATTCAGGGTCTGAGCAGTCTGCACAGTATGACTCATGGCTAATGCCACGGTCGTAGCTCCAACAGCCGCCAATTAGATGGCAGTAACAATGGTGGCTGTAGTTCCAATATCCCTTTTCTGTCTGAAGAGAGTCATAGCGTGAAGGGCATCAACGGGCACAGGCACCCAGCGAGGCATGCAAGTAACCAGGGCATACCTAAATTCACTAGCATTCCAGCATTGGGCAAAAAAGCGAGTATCATTACCACAATTACTTGGGAGACCTCCTTCTTGATTAGCTTCTTTAGGTGTACAGATTTTAGTATGTTTATCTAATATTATATGTCTAATATCCACTTATAAGTGAGTATATACTGTGTTTTTCTTTCTGTTTCTGGGATACCTGACTCAGGATGATTTTTTTTCTAGTTCCTGCTGTTTGCATGCATATTTCATGATTTCCTTGTTTTTAATTGCTGAGTAGTATTCCATTGTGCAAATATACCACAATTTCTGTATCCATTCCTCAATTTAGCGATATCTGGTTTGTTTCCAGCTTCTGGTTATTACAAATAAAGCCGCTACAGACATGGTTATGTAAAAGTCCTTGTATAGTTGAGCATATTTTGGATATTTGCTTAGGAATGATGATATAGCTGGTTATTGACATAGCAATATTGTTAATTGTCTAAGAAAGCACCAGATTGATTTCTAAAGTGGTTGTACAAGTTGACATTCCCATCATCAATGGAGGAGTATACCCCTTTCTCCATATCCTCTCCAGCATGTGTTGTCGCGTGAGTTTTTTATCTTAGTCATTCTGATGGGTGTAAGGTGAAATCTCAGGGTCATTTTGATTTGTGTTTCCCTGATAGCTAATAATGTTGAACATTTCTTTAAGTATTTTTCTGCCTTTATTGAGAATTCTCTGTTTACCTATGCATACCAATTTTTAATTGGATTACTTGATTTGTTGCTGTTTAACTTCTTGAGTTCTTTATATATTCTGCATATTAGTCATCTGTCAGATATAGGATTGGTGAAGATCCTTTCCCAACTTTGGCTGTAGTTTTGTTCTGATGACAGTGTCCTTTGCTTTACAGACACTTTTCAGTTTCATGAGGTCCCGTTTATTGATTGTTGATCTTAGAGCCTGTGCTGATGGTGTTTTCTTCAGGAAGTTGTCTCCAATGCCAATGACTTCAATGCTCTTCCAAAAATTTTCTTCAAACATGTTTAGTGTGTCTGGTTTTCTGTTGATGTCTTTGATCCACTTGAACTTTAATTTTGTGCAAGGTGATGTGTACGGATCTATTTGCATTTGTCTACATGCAGATATCCAGTTAGTCCAGCATCATTTGTTGAAGATGCTCTATTTTTTCCATTGTATGGTTTTGGTATCTTTGTCAAATATCAGGTGTCCGTATGTGTGTTGGTTTATTTCTCAGTCTTCTATTTTTTTCTATTGATCCACCAGCCAGTTTTTATGCAAGTACCATACAGTTTTTACTACTGTTGCTCTATTGTACAGTTTGAGAACAGGGATGGAAACACCTTCAGAAGATCTTTTATTGTAGAGGATTGTGTTAACGATTCTGGGTGTCTTGTTATTACATATGAAGATAAGAATTTTTTCAAGGTCTGTAAAGAATTGTGCTGGTAATTTGATGGGAATTGCATTGAATATAAAGGTTGAAATAATCCTTTCATCGTATCTGACCACTTTGGACTAAAGCGGGACCATAACAACAACAGAAATAGCAAAAAATTTACACATGCATGGAAACTGAACATCTCTCTACTCAATGACAGATAGATCAGGGAAGAAATAAAGAAAGAAATAAAAGCCTTCCTAGACCAAAATTTATGGGACACAATGAAAGCAGTGGTAAGAGGAAAGTTCATAGCACTAAGTGCTTTCAAGAAGAAATTTGAGACATCACATGCAAACAACTTAATGGCCCAACTGAAAGCCTTAGAAAGAAAAGAATCAGACACACCCAAGAAGAGTAGATGGCTGAAAATAATCAAACTCAGTGCTGAAATCAATAAATTAGAAACAAATAAAGCAATTCAAAGAATCAATGAAATCAAGAGCTGGTTCTATGAGGAAATCAAGAAGATAGACAAACCATTAGCCAAACTAAAAGGCAGAGGGACACTATGCAAATCATCAAAATCAGAAATGAAAAGGGGGACATAAGAACAGACACAGATGAAATCCAAACAATCATTATCTCTTACTTCAAAAAGCCTATATGCCACAAAACTTGAAAATCTAAAGGAAATGTAAAATTTTCTTGATTGATTCCACTTACCAAAGCTGAATGAAGACCAAGAAAAATTAAATAGTCCTATGAACTCTAAGACAATAGAAGCTGTCATCAAAAATCCTCCCACCCAAAAAGAAGCCTAGTGCCAGGTGGTTTCAGTGCAGAATTCAACCATACCTACAAAGTATTGTTAACCCCGATACTCTTCAAACTCTTCCATAAAATAGAAACAGAAGGAGCATTACTAAACTCACTCTATGAAGCCACAGTCACCTTGGTACCTAAACCTCACAAAGACCCAACAAAGAAAGATAATCTCAGGCCAATCTCCTTTATGAACATTGATGCAAAAATATTCCACAAAATACTCACGAACCAAATACAAGAATACATCAAAGATCCCATCCATTATGACCAATTAAGCTTTAACCCAAGTATTCTGGGTGGTTCAATATACGGAAATCTATCAATGTAATCCACCATATAAACAAATTGAAAAAATAAAAACACATGTTAATCTCCTTAGATGCTGAAATAGCATTTGACAAAATGCAATACCCATGCATGTTTAAAGTCTTGGAGAGATCAGGGATACAAGGCATTTTCCTAATCTAAGTGGAGAGAAACTTAAATTAATCCCATTGAAATCAAGAACAAGGCCCACTATTTCCATATCTCTTCAACATAGTTGTTGAAAGTCCTTGCTAGAGCAATAAGACAACTAGAGGTGATCAAGGGCATACAAATAAGAAAGGAAGAAGTCAACTTATCACTGTTTGCAAATGATATGATATTACACATGAATGATCCCAAAAATTCTACCAGGGAACTCCTACAGCAGATAAACACCTTCAACAATGTGGATGGATAAAAAATTAACTAAAACAAAAACAAAAAAACAAAAACTAACCAGCAGCCTTTCTGTATACCAAATTCAAATGGGCTGAGAAAGAAATTAGGGAAAGAACACCCTCCACAATAGCCACAACAGACATAAAGTACCTTGGTTTGACTATAGCCAAGCAAGTCAAAGTCTTGTATGAAAAAAACTTCCAATCTCTGTAGAAAGTAATAACAGAAGATATCAGAAAATGGAAAGATATCCCTGCCTTCTTTCATTTCCCTGTAGTGTAATATAATGTTTGTCTTTCATAATATTTAAATGTTGTTACTTTTAAACAATAATATTGCTATACTAGGTTAGAAAGCAAAATAATTGACCAGTCAAGATTTTTTTTCTTTTTCTACTCTGGGATGCATTACAAGTGGATAAGAAAAAGAATCATATACATATTCAATGTAATATTAATAAACCATAACAGTAGGTTATCATATTTTAACATAAATTGAATTGTGGTTACAATTTTTAGTGAAGTATCCAGCTATAGAAACACAAATTTTCTGTCATAACTGCTTTTTGCAAAGACTATTTTTTTTAAATTTTTTTAGTTACTATAAAGCCATTTCGCTGGCAATGCTTTGACATCAAGAAAGAAACTGCACATTGATGAATACAATGTAATGATATAACAATAAGAAGTAAGTATGTTTCTCAAATTTCCTGAAATCTTTCATAGGCAAACTCAGTAAATCTATTATGATACTTTTATTGGAGATTTTAGAATTTATCTTAAATTGCCTTTAAATACAGTTTTTCTGACAGTATTTATTCATCATTAAGATATGGCACATAACTACAGAAATCTTAGTCATCTCCCAAAAAGAATGATATCTACAGTTATATAATATCACTATATATTTCCTGATAGATTGATATCATTTATTCACTCAGATCATATGGAATTTAACATAAATGGAAGCTTTCCCCATGGAACAGAAAATATATGAAAGCAATACCTGTTGTAGAAGTGAATGATTTTGGGATAAATTTATAGCCCATAAAGTTTAATGGAAAATAACTATCTATAATATTTTACAAAGACAATAGCACTTATCATTTTCATCTTTCCACTCAAATGCTTTATATGACAACTCAGAATTTTCACAGGAAATAAATACACTCACTTCAGTAAAACAAAAAGCAACCAAGCACACAAACTGATGACCACAGCCAACATCAAAATCAAGAGATCTAACAGCCACTGGTCATTAATCTCTCTCAACATCAATGGACTCAACTCTCCAATAAAAAGACACAGATTAACAGAATGGATACGTAAACAAAACCCAGCAGTCTGTTGCATAAAAGAAACACACCTAAGACACAAAGATAGACATTACCTGAGGGTAAAGGGTTGGAAGACAACTTTCCAAGCAAACGGACCCAAGAAGCAAGCAGGAGTAGCCATTCTAATATCTGATAAAATAGACTTTCAACCAAAATTAATAAAAAGAGATGGGGAAGGACAGTTCATACTCATCAAGGGAACATTCCACCAGGAAGACATCACAATCCTGAACATCTACGCCCCAAATACAAGGGCACCCACATTTGTGAAAGAAATATTGATAAAATTTAAAGTACATATAGATCCCCACACATTAATAGTGTGAGACTTCAACACCCCACTCTCAACAAAGGACAGGTCAACCAAACAGAAATTAAACAAAGAAACAATGTCTCTGACAGAGGTCATGAATCAAATGGACCTAACAGACATTTACAGAACTTTATACCCAAACACAAAAGAATTTACCTTCTTCTCAGCACCTCATGGAACCTTCTCCAAAATAGACCATATAGTGGGTCACAAAGCAAGCCTCAACAGATACAAGAAGATTGAAATAATCCTATGTATCTTGTCTGATCACCATGGAATAAAGCTGGACCTCAACAATAGCAGAAATAACAAAAAGCCTACACACACATGGAAACTGAACAACTTGTTACTAAATGACAGCTGGGTCAAGGAAGAAATAAAGAAAGAAATTAAAGTCTTTCTAGAAATCAATGAAAATGAAGACACAACATACCCGAACTTGTGGGACACAATGAAAGCAGTGCTAAGAGGAAAGTTCATAGCACTAAGTGCCTTCAAGAAGAAATTCGAGACAGCTCATTCAAGCACCCTAATGGCTCACTTAAAAACCCTAGAAAAAGAAGAAGCAGACACACCAAGAAGGAGCAGACGGCTGGAAATAATCAAACTCAGGGCTGAAATCAATCAATTGGAAACAAATAAAACAATTCAAAGAATCAATGAAACCAAGAGCTGGTTCTTTGAGAAAATCAACAAGATCGACAAACCCTTAGCCAGGCTAACTAAAAGGCAGAGAGACAACACCTAAATCAACAAAATCAGAAATGAAAAGGGGGATATAACTACAGACACTGAGGAAATCCAAACAATCATTAGGACTTACTTCAAAAGTCTATATGCAACAAAATTTGAAAATCTAAATGAAATGGACAATTTTCTTGATCGATTTGACTTACCAAAGCTGAATCAGGACCAGGTAAATCAACTAAATAGTCCTATATCCCCCAAAGAAATAGAAGCGGTCATCAAAAGTCTCCCATCCAAAAAAAGCCCAGTACCAGATGGCTTCAGCGCAGAATTCTACCAGACCTTCAAAGAAGAGCTAACACCAATTCTCTTCAAACTATTCCACAAAATAGAAACAGAAGGAATATTACCAAATTCATTCTATGAAGCCTCAGTCACCTTGGTACCTAAACCTCACAAAGACTCAACAAAGAAAGAGAATTTCCGGCCAATCTCCCTTATGAACATTGATGCAAAAATACTTAATAAAATACTTGCAAACCGAATCCAAGAACACATCAAAGATATTATCCACTATGACCAAGTAGGCTTCATCCCAGGTATGCAGGGGTGGTTCAATATAGAGAAATCCATCAATGTGATCCACCATATTAACAAACTGAAAGAAAAAAACCACATGATAATCTCCCTAGATGCTGAAAAAGCCTTTGACAAAATCTAACATCCATTCATGTTCAAAGTATTGCAGAGATCAGGGATACAAAGCACATATCTAAACATAGTAAAGGCAATATACAGCAAGCCTATAACCAACATCAAATTGAACAGAGAGAAAATTAAAGCAATCCCACTGAAATCAGGGACAAGACAAGGCTGCCCACTCTCTCCATATCTCTTCAACATAGTGCTGGAAGTCCTTGCTAGAGCAATAAGACAGTTGAAGGAGATCAAGGGGATACAAATTG
This sequence comes from Meriones unguiculatus, assembly GCF_030254825.1. Taxonomy (NCBI): domain Eukaryota; kingdom Metazoa; phylum Chordata; class Mammalia; order Rodentia; family Muridae; genus Meriones; species Meriones unguiculatus. Next base: position 86,484,792 of record NC_083369.1, on the reverse strand, counting down.
GAAAGGAAGAAGTCAAATTATCACTATTTGCAGATGATATGATAGTATATGTGAGTGACCCCCAAAACTCCACCAGGGAACTCCTACAGCTGATAAACACCTTCAGCAAAGTGGCCAGATACAAAATTAACTCAAAAAAATCAGTAGCCCTCCTGTATACAAAAGACAAAAGGGCTGAGAAAGAAATTAGGGAAACAACACCCTTCACAATAGCCACAAATGACATAAGGTACCTCGGAGTAACCCTAATCAAGGAAGTCAAAGACTTGTATGAAAAAAATTTCAAATCTCTGAAGAAAGAAGTAGAAGAATATATGAGAAGATGGAAAGATCTCCCATGCTCATGGCTTGGCAAGATTAACATAGAATTTTCCTATGCTCACAGTTAAGCCACAAAACATCATCTTTTTCAAATTAATGCATTCTCACATATTTGCAAATCCATGAATCAAACATTTACTGTATAAGAATTATAATCACAATATAATAAAATTTTCTGCATTGATTTTTTCTTATAAATAATCAATTTAAAAATGTAACTCATCACAAATATTACTTCACAAGCCTAAATATCCACCTAAGGTATTGTAGCAGCGGAAAGAATGACAGAAAATTTTAAAACAAGGAGTCACTGATCAGAATAAAAATAAAAGATTTTTTGGTACATTCTAGAAAAAAATCCCCTTTGTCTGATATAAAATTGGTAAACTGTCATTTGTTGGGTGCATATTCAGTTGATGGTGTCCTTTGTTGTAACAGAAGCTGTTTTTGGTTTAGTATTTGTCAATTTTGGATCTAATGCATGTACTAACAGAAGTCCTTTTTTTTTTTTTTTTCAATGCAGTTTATTCAGGAACATTGAACAATCCTCGGACCCCGGGGAAAGCCAGCCCACAGCTTAAATAGCCTCTGGGTAGCCAACCCAGGCGTACCACGGGGGCAATGCAGATAGGTCCACATACATGGAAGCAAGCCAGATCCTCAGCCTTAGCCAAATGTGGAGTTGTTCGTGACAGAGAGCACTCACCATCGGGAAGGTGGAAGGCGGAAACCAGCTCCATCTTTAAGGCATAGCATTCCGCAGCTCTCTACATTTCCCCCTTTTTGTTTTAGACGCATCAGGCAGGAGTAGAGGTCTGATCTCTGATATTAGAAATAAATTGGGACTTTGTACAGATGTTCATTTAGGTGTCATCCACCCAAAGAGCATCAGACCCGTCCGATACCTTTTTCTCAGAGGCGGGACCTGGGGCATCAACCCGCATGCAATCAGACATGCTCTTCTCTGGGTCCAGAGCGGCTGACCCTGAGTGCAGTGCTTAGCCTCGCATCCTGAGCGTATCATTTTAGCTTTTTATGGTATCCAACCATGCTTGGGGAGAATGTCCTGCTTCAATGGCTGTAAAGGCCTGAATGATCATGGCTGCATCACACTGTTGTGAGACTCTAATCTTGCATATATACCACAGGCAAACCAAGGAGACCAACACCAGAAGGCCTGCTAACTCTCCCATGCCCGCCCATTCCTTCAGATGATTCATGGCTGCAGCAATCCATGTTGATAATCCTCTGGCTAGTCCTGCGTCCACTCCGGTAGAATTTACTGTGACAATGGCCACTCTCAGCTGCTCCATCGTAGTATCGAATTCTCCAGTCCAATTACCTAAAATATAGCTCGACAATTGTTTAGACAGATTTGCAGCGCAGGAAAAATTCTCATGTTGTATGCTAGTGACACAAAGTCCAGCATACTTTCATTGACAGCCAGGTTGAGCGATTTGCCATAGGGTATCAATTTGCTCCTGCAAGAGGTCAATCCTCTGATTGAACACCATCAAGCTTCCTTTTAGTTGAGCATTAATTCCTTTATGTACAACTAAGGCATGAGCTACATTGGCTAAATGATTATTCAGGGTTTGAGCAGTCTGCCCAGTATGACTCATGGCTAATGCCCTGGTGGTAGTTCCAACAGCCGTCAATGAGATGGTAGTAACAATGGTGGCTGTAGTTCCAAGATCCCTTTTCTGTCTGAAGAGAGTCATAGCGTGAGGGGCATCAATGGGCATAGGCACCCAGTGAGGCATGCGAGTAACCAGGGCATACCTAACTTTACTAGCATTCCAGCATTGGGCAAAAAAGCAAGTATCATTACCACAATTGCTTGGCTCTATCTGGCTAATAATGAATAAAAATGGGGGATATAGACAAACAGGTGTGGGCTTATAGGAAATATTATGAGAAGCCTTAACCCCTCGTTGGAACATCCTGCGTCAGTTCTAGAACTAGCAGTGGTGGTGTCCGAGGTCTGAGTAGGTTCAGGAGACCATTGCCCCCAGGGGCGAGAAGTGCTCCATGCCAATTGACTAACTCCATGTTTTCCTCCAATTTTGAAAGTCATTTAAGGTTCTTAAATTACTTTTTTCCCTTTTTTCTTAAATTTTTCATGAATTACACTTTATTCATTCTGCATCCCCCCATAAGCCCCTCCCTCCTCCCCTCCCAATCCCACCCTCCCTCCTCCCTCTGCTTGCATGCCACTCCCCAAGTCCACTAATAGGGGAGGTTCTCCTCTCCTTTCTGATCTTAGTCTGTCAGTTCACATCAAAAGTGGCTGCATTGTCCTCTACTATGGCCTGGTAAGGCTGCTCCCCCCCAGAGGGAGGTGATCAAAGAGCAGGCCAATCAGATTATGTCAGAGGCAGTCCCTCTTCACATTACTATGTAACCCAATTGGACTCTGAACTGCCCTGGGCTACATCTGTGCAGGGGTTCTAGGTTATCTCCATGAATAGTCCTTGGTTGGAGTATGAGTCTCTGGGAAGTTCCCTATGTTCAAATTTTCTTGTTCTGTTGCTCTCCTTGTGGAGACCCTGTCCTCTCCAGCTCTTACTATTTCCCAGTTCTTACCTAAAATTCCGTTCACTCTGCCCAACAGTTGCCCACCAGGCTCAGCATCTGCTTTGATAGTCTGAAGGGCAGAGGCTTTCAGAGGCCCTCTGTGGTAGGTTCCTAGGTTGTTTCCTGTTTTCTTCTTCTTCTGAAGTCCATCCTCTTTGCCTTTCTGGATGGGGTTTGGACGTTTTAGTTAGGGTCCTCTCTCTTGCTTAGTTTCTTTAGATGCACAGGTTTTAGTGGGTTTGTCCTATGTTGTATGTCTATATGAGTGAGTATATACCATGTGTGTCTTTTTGCTTCTGAGACAACTCACTCAGGATGATCCTTTCCAGATCCCACCATTTACCTGCAAATTTCATGATTTCCTTATTTTTCATTGCTGAGTAATATTCCATTGTGTAGATGTACCACAATTTCTGCATCCATTCTTCAGTTGAGGGGCATCTGGGTTGTTTCCAGCTTCTGGCTATTACAAATAAAGCTGCTACAAACATGGTTGAGCAAATGTCCTTTTTGTGTACTTGAGCCTCTTTTGGATATATGCCCAGGAGTGGTATGGCTGGATCTTGAGGAAGCGCTATTCCTAGTTGTCTGAGAAAGCGCCAGATTGATTTCCAGAGTGGTTGTACAAGTTTACATTCCCACCAGCAGTGGAGAAGGGTTCCCCTTTCTCCACAACCTCTCCAGCATGTGTTGTCACTTGAGTTTTTGATTTTGGCCATTCTCATGGGTGTAAGGTGAAATCTCAGGGTTGTTTTGATTTGCATTTCCCTAATGGCTAATGAGGTTGAGCATTTCTTTAAGTGCTTCTCTGCCATTCGGTATTCCTCTACAGAGAATTCTCTGTTTAGCTCTGTTCCCCATTTTTTAAGTGGATTACTTGGTTTGCTGCTTTTCAGCTTCTTTAGTTCTTTATATATACTGGATATGAGTCCTCTGTCAGATAAAGGGTTGGTGAAGATTCTTTCCCAATTTGTAGGTGGTCGCTTTGTTTTGATGACGGTGTCCTTTGCTTTACAGAAGCTTTTCAGTTTCATGAGGTCCCATTTATTGGTTGTTGCTCTTAGAGCCTGTGCTGTTGGTGTTCTGTTCAGGAAGTTTCCCCCTGTACCAATGAGTTCTAGGGTATTTCCCACTTTTTTTTCAAGCCGATTTAATGTGTCTGGTTTTATGTTGAGGTCTTTGATCCACTTGGACTTCAGTTTTGTGCAGGGTGACAAGTATGGATCTATTTTCATTTTTCTACATGTAGACATCCAGTTAGACCAGCACCATTTGTTAAAGATGCTATCTTTTTTCCATTGTATGGTTTTGGCGTCTTTGTCAAAGATCAGGTGTCCATAAGTGTGTGGGTTTATTTCTGGGTCCTCTGTTCGGTTCCATTGATCCACCATTCTGTTTCTATGCCAGTACCATGCAGTTTTTAAAACTGTTGCTCTATAGTACAACTTAAGATCAGGGATGGAGATACCTCCAGAAGATCTTTTATTGTAGAGGATTGTTTTAGCAATTCTGGGTTTCTTGTTATTCCATATGAAGTTGAGAATATTCCTTTCCAGGTCTGTAAAGAATTGTGTTGGTAATTTGATGGGCATTGCATTGAATCTATAGATTGCTTTTGGTAAGATGGCCATTTTTACTATGTTAATCCTACCAAGCCATGAGCATGGGAGATCTTTCCATCTTCTCATATCTTCTTCTAATTCTTTCTTCAGGGATTTGAAATTTTTTTCATACAAGTCTTTGACTTCCTTGGTTAGGGTTACTCCGAGGTACCTTATGTCATTTGTGGCTATTGTGAAGGGTGTTGTTTCCTTAATTTCTTTCTCAGCCCTTTTGTCTTTTTTATACAGGAGGGCTACTGATTTTTTTGAGTTAATTTTGTATCCTGCCACTTTGCTGAAGGTGTTTATCAGCTGTAGGAGTTCCCTGGTAGAGTTTTTGGGGTCACTCACGTATACTATCATATCATCTGCAAATAGTGATAATTTGACTTCTTCCTTTCCAATTTGTATCCCCTTGATCTCCTTCAACTGTCTTATTGCTCTAGCAAGGACTTCCAACACTATGTTGAAGAGATATGGAGAGAGTGGGCAGCCTTGTCTTGTCCCTGATTTCAGTGGGATTGCTTTAAGTTTCTCTCCATTCAGTTTGATGTTGGCTATAGGCTTGCTGTATATCGCCTTTACTATGTTTAGATATGTGCCTTGTATCCCTGATCTCTCCAGTACTTTGAACATGAATGGATGTTGGATTTTGTCAAAGGCTTTTTCAGCATCTAGGGAGATTATCATGTGGTTTTTTTCTTTCAGTTTGTTAATATGGTGGATCACATTGATGGATTTCCGTATATTGAACCACCCCTGCATACCTGGGATGAAGCCTACTTGGTCATAGTGGATAATATCTTTGATGTGTTCTTGGATTCGGTTTGCAAGTATTTTATTAAGTATTTTTGCATCAATGTTCATAAGGGAGATTGGCCGGAAATTCTCTTTCTTTGTTGAGTCTTTGTGAGGTTTAGGTACCAAGGTGACTGTGGCTTCATAGAATGAATTTGGTAATATTCCTTCTGTTTCTATTTTGTGGAATAGTTTGAAGAGAATTGGTGTTAGCTCTTCTTTGAAGGTCTGGTAGAATTCTGCGCTGAAGCCATCTGGTCCTGGGCTTTTTTTGGATGGGAGACTTTTGATGACCGCTTCTATTTCTTTGGGGGATATAGGTCTATTTAGTTGATTTACCTGGTCCTGGTTCAGCTTTGGTAAGTCAAATCGATCAAGAAAATTGTCCATTTCATTTAGATTTTCAAATTTTGTGGCATATAGACTTTTGAAGTAACTCCTAATGATTGTTTGGATTTCCTCAGTGTCTGTAGTTATGTCCCCCTTTTCATTTCTGATTTTGTTGATTTGGGTGGTGTCTCTCTGCCTTTTAGTTAGCCTGGCTAAGGGTTTGTCGATCTTGTTGATTTTCTCAAAGAACCAGCTCTTGGTTTCATTGATTCTTTGAATTGTTTTATTTGTTTCCAATTGATTGATTTCAGCCCTGAGTTTGATTATTTCCAGCCGTCTACTCCTTCTTGGTGTGTCTGCTTCTTCTTTTTCTAGGGTTTTTAAGTGAGCCATTAGGGTGCTTGAATGAGCTGTCTCGAATTTCTTCTTGAAGGCACTTAGTGCTATGAACTTTCCTCTTAGCACTGCTTTCATTGTGTCCCACAAGTTCGGGTATGTTGTGTCTTCATTTTCATTGATTTCTAGAAAGACTTTAATTTCTTTCTTTATTTCTTCCCTGACCCAGCTGTCATTTAGTAACAAGTTGTTCAGTTTCCATGTGTGTGTAGGCTTTTTGTTATTTCTGTTATTGTTGAGGTCCAGCTTTATTCCACGGTGATCAGACAAGATACATGGGATTATTTCAATCTTCTTGTATTTGTTGAGGCTTGCTTTGTGACCCACTATGTGGTCTATTTTGGAGAAGGTTCCATGAGGTGCTGAGAAGAAGGTAAATTCTTTTGTGTTTGGGTGTAAAGTTCTGTAAATGTCTGTTAGGTCCATTTGATTCATGACCTCTGTCAGAGATATTGTTTCTTTGTTTAATTTCTGTTTGGTTGACCTGTCCTTTGTTGAGAGTGGGCTGTTGAAGTCTCCCACTATTAATGTGTGTGGATCTATATGTGCTTTAAATTTTATCAATGTTTCTTTCACAAATGTGGGTGCCCTTGTATTTGGGTATATATGTTCAGGATTGTGATGTCTTCCTGGTGGAATTTTCCCTTGATGAGTATGAAGTGTCCTTCCCCATCTCTTTTGATTAATTTTGGTTGAAAGTCTATTTTATCAGATATTAGAATGGCTACTCCTGCTTGCTTCTTGGGTCCGTTTGCTTGGAAAGTCGTCTTCCAACCCTTTACCCTCAGGTAATGTCTATCTTTGTGTCTTAGGTGTGTTTCTTGTATGCAACAGATTGCTGGGTTTTGTTTACGTATCCATTCTGTTAATCTGTGTCTTTTTATTGGAGAGTTGAGTCCATTGATGTTGAGAGAGATTAATGACCAGTGGCTGTTAGATCTCTTGATTTTGATGTTGGCTGTGGTCATCAGGTTGTGTGCTTGGTTGCTTTTTGTTTTACTGAAGTGAGGTTATTTATTTCCTGTGTTTTCTTGAATGTAGCTAGCTTTCTTGGGTTGTATTTTCCCTTCCAGTGTCTTCTGTAATGCTGGATTTGTTTGTAGGTATTGTTGAAATTTGTTTTTGTCATTGAATATCTTGTTTTCTCCATCTATGAGGACTGAGAGTTTTGCTGGGTATAGTAGCCTGGGCTGACATCTGTGTTCTCTTAGGGTCTGCATGATATCTGTCCAGGCCCTTCTGGCTTTCATAGTCTCTGTTGAAAAGTCAGGTGTGATTCTAATGGGTTTGCCATTATATGTTACTTGGCCTTTTTCCCTTGCAGCTTTTAGTATTTTTTCTTTGTTCTGTATACTTACTGTTTTGATTATTATGTGGCGGGAGGATTTTCTTTTCTGGTCAAATTTGCTGGGTGTTCTGTAGGCCTCATGTATTCTAATTGGCCTCTCCTTTAGCTTGGGGAAATTTTCTTCAATGATTTTGTTGAAAATATTTTCTGGGCCTTGGAGAAGGGAGTCTTCTTTTTCCTCTATACCTATTATTCTTAGGTTTTGTCTTTTCATATTGTCTTGCATTTCTTGGACGGTCTGTGTCAGGAATTTTTCAGATTTAACATTTTCTTTGACAGATACATCGATTTCTTCCATTGTATCTTCTACACCTGAGATTCTTTCTTCCATCTCTTGTAGTCTGTTGGTTATGCTTACCTCTGTAGTTCCTGTTTTCTTCCCTAGATTCTTCCTTTCCATTATTTCTTCCATTTGTGTTTTCTTTAATTTTTCCAATTCTATCTTCAGGTCTTGAGTTGTTTTGTTTACTTCCTTCACCTGTCTGATTGTACTTTCCTGTTTTTCTTTTAGTTCCTTCAACTCTGTTTCTTTCATTTCATTCAGTGTTTTAAGCATTTCCTTTCTAAAGGCCATAAACTGTTTGGCTGCAGCTTCCTCTATTTCTTTACGGATGGCAATATTCTGTTTGAGTTTATCTTCCTCTATGTCTTTACGAATCTTATTTGTTTCCTCTGTTATCATCTTCATGAGCATACTTGTTAGGTCATCTTCTTGGATTTCAGTTATGGTGGGGTGTCCAGGGCTACTTGCCCCTGGGTAACTGGGTTCTGGAGATGCCATATTGCTCTGTCTTTTGTTGCTTGAGCTTTTACGCTGGCCTCTACCCATTGTGTTATCTTAGGAGTTTGGGGTTATTTTCTGGTGGTTCCTGGGGATCCTGTGGTGGAGAGAATCCCCTTTGCAGAAAGCTGGATTTTCCTGAAGGATGTCTTCTCAGCTTTTTGGGTATAGTCCCTGGATGGCTGGTGTTTTTTCAGGAGTTGCTCACCTCAGGGATATAGACCTGAGTGGTAACTGTGGTCTTTGTTAGTCGAGAGGGTTCTCCTCTCACCCAGGGAAGTCCTGAGGGCAGCTGCCCTGTTTCTGGGTTTCTTGTTGCAAATTTAATGATCAGCTGCTGTGACCCAGTTGGACATCAGGCGCGCCTCAACTGTTTGTGCTTGTGTCTGGAGCACAGCTGAGTGCTGGCGCCTCGGCCCCACTAGACTGCTAGACTTTTTCTAGGGAAGGATTGGGTGATTTAGATCAGTACAGTTTCCTTCCTTCCCCGTGGATTCTCTGGAGACACGGACTCCTAGTGTCTTTTTTTGCCCTGGTGCACAGTGCTCAGTGTCCGCCAGCTGGCTGGCCACATAAATTTGCCTGTGCCTGGAGCACAGCTGTGTGATGGCGGCTCAGTCTCTGCCAGCTGTCTGGTGCGCAGAAACTGCCTGTGTCTGCCTTTGTGGCTTTTGGGAGTCTGAGTGGCTCCCTAAGCTGGGTAATTTTCCGGGGACCTTTTCAGGTTGGGGGTGAGCTGAGTGCTCTGAGATCAGACCCGCCGTTTCTATCTCTGGCGGCGAATCAGGCGCACAGGCAGGCAGGGCTCTGTGCGGGAACCTGGGTCCCCGGCTCTGGCTCCGGGCTGGCTCCTGGGGTGTCCGTGGAACCCGCCCGAGTCTTTTCCAGGGGATGTCTGGGTGACCTAAGGCCGGTCCCAATCGTTTCCTGTACCCTGGGGTTATCTCTTGACTGAAAATTCCAGTCTCTGATAGTGTGGTGCCCAAGGTTCAGTCTGGGACTGTGACCAGAGACACTGGTTTGTGGCTCTGCGCTGGGGCTGGGGCTGGCGGCCGGCAGCCAAGCGTCTGGCGGAACCGGGATCTCTTCCGCGGTTTAGCCGGGTGAGTTAAAAGCTGATTGAATCCCCCACCGTGGGGTATCCTCTCACCTGGGAAACACAATGACTGTGTTTTATGGACGAGAGTTCTGATTGCTGTTCACTGTGCTGATCCTGCTGTGCTGCTGCTCAGAATGAGAGTCCTCCCGGCGCCGCCATCTTGCCCCTCCCCCAAGTCCTTTTTTTTTTTTAAATTTTAATTTATTACTTTTATTTAGCCTTCATTGACATAGCTATATCTTTATGCAAAGAAAAATATAATATAAATGTCCTTACATTTTATACACACAAGAACAGATTTTTTTCTAAAGAAATGGTATGACAACATTGTATAGTCATTCTTTGGGTGCTAGATAAAATTATTTCCAGAATAATAATTTATAATATAAATTATTCACTTATGATTTCCATGTATTGAAAATCAGTTGTGGGAGATCCAATATGGCTGCAACCAGCATGCACCTTATCTGAGGGGCACAGGAACAGAAACTCCAAAACTGGCCTGCAAGTGACTGAGTGCACCTTCAAGTGAATGCATGCAAGGTCCCAGATCCAGGGTCCCTCTACACTAGCAGCCAGACATCAGATCCCTCCCACCCCCACACACAATGTGGGCAACATAGGGATTTTTTTTTAAATATTTTCCAGAATTTATTACTTACTTTTATGTGACTCGAGGTAGATTTTACATTGGATTGATTGAATTATTTTTTTAATTTTATTTTTCTTATTAGTTACATTTTGTTAACTCTGTGTCCCAGCTGTATCCCGCTCCCTCATTCCCTCCCCAACCCCACACTCCCTCCCTGGTCTCCTCCCTGCCCCTTTCCAAGTCCACTGATAGGGGAGGACCTCTTCCCCTTTCATTTGACCCTGTTTTATCAGGTATCCAGAAGTCCTTTCCTCTGCTAATTAGATTAAAGAGATAATCTTCTTTCTCCTCTATCATATTTTGGGTATTAGATTTTATACAAAGATCCAGGTTCCATTTGAAGTTAAGTTTTGGGTAGTGTGAGAGATAAAAATCTAGCTTCATTCTTCTGTATGCAGCAATAGATTTTAGCCAGCATAGCCTTTCTACAAGGTGTGTTTTTATTTTCTTTGTCAAAAATCAACTAGTTATTGGTGTGTGTACTTACATATGAAACTGCAATTCCATTGCATTTATCAATATATTTGATTTTCTAAAAGTACCATAATGTTTTTATGACTACATCTCTTTAATAGAGGTGCAAACTACGGACAATGGTACCCAGTGTTTCTTGTATTATTCTGAAATTTTTGGCTATCTTTTTTTTTGTTTGTGTGTGTGTTTCTAAATGAAATTTAAGATTATTACTTAATTTCTATTAATTTTTTAAGTTATAATTTTGATGAGGATTACACTGAATCGATCAATAGCTTGTGGTATATATGGTCATTTTCACATTAACCTTACCAGTCCATGAGTATGGGAAGACTAATTGTTTCCATATGTGATTACATATACCCCAATCTTCACAAGTTATTTCCAGTATTCTTGACAATCCTCTAGAATTTATTAATAAGACCCTACTACTGAAACACCACATACATGAGACACAAAACATAGTGGAAAACAGGCTGCTATCCACCTAAAAGTTCTATCTCTACTAGCTAGCTTTTGGAAATCTGGGGGTACTATGCTTGATACCAGAGAAATGTAATCTGCTATCTCACTCATCTGTGTACTCTGAAAGCTACAACAATAACTGACATGATAAGATATACTCACTGTTGTAAAGTTGGGACGAATATCATTGAATAAGTAATCATTTTCTTGTTTGATCTAAGATCTGCTCCACATGATGGAACTTAGCACTTGCAATGTTAAAATGGCTTGTAACCTGTGGCTAGATAAGTCATAGGCCCTTGGAGAGAGTAAAATATTATTTTTTTATATATGCATCATGTTTTCTCTATTATTTCTTACAGTTTATTCAGTTTGTATCTCAGCTGTATTCTTCTCCCTCATCTCCTTATAGTCTCACCCTCTCTCATTCTCCTCTCTCCAATGTCTCCCCATTAGTCCACTGATAGAGGAGATCCCTCCCCTCTACTATCTGACCTTAGCCTATCAAGAAGATGGTTTAGCATAGTTTTAACATAATTCCTAATGATATATTGCTATACACATGCATCCGATTCCTTTTCAACCTCATTAGAAAAGGTTCCTCTTACAGTAGATAACAATTTATAGAGGCTGGTAACTGGTCAATATGTATAGAAAAAGTGACTGTGGTGTGCTCAGACTCAGATGGAACATAAACATTACATATATCTTTCAAAGGTCAAGAATCTCTATGGAACTGGGAGTAAGAGGTTGTAAGAGGCAGAGGTAGTCAAAACAGTGTTTTCTAGACACAACCAGGAACTTTCACAAAAGACTAAGAAAAATTGTGATGACATTCACAAGTCCTGTGTAAGCTCCAGCTAGACAAAATCCCAGAAAATAAGGCTGGGAGTGGGCATGAAATCCTATCATGAGGTAAGCAACTATTAGTACTCTATAGCTGTAGTAAAAGCGAAAGTCTTTTTTTTTTTAAACATTAAACTTGATAGGTCAACCATATCCAAGGGCAAGCCTCAAACAAAAGTAACTGAACAAGACAAACTGAACTTAATAGAAAAATAAAATAAAATTTAAAAAAAAGGATTCAAAGCTGGTAAAAAAGTTATTTCCTCCACAAAAATTTGTGGCATGTGCACAGACACAAACACACATGCACACACACATGCTACACACACGTTAATATATAAGTAAAGAAGTATAGATAAAACTCCATCATACATATATTAAATATAATCTTTGTATTTATTAAATTTTGTTGTAAATAAAATAAATGAGCATTGGGCTACATAATATTTATTATTACCCCCTAAGATTACTACAATGGTACTATTTAACCCACTATCACAAATAATAAGACACAGATACCTGTTAGAGTTATAATTGCTTTACTTACCTTGGGCCAGACAGATATTTCTACCTATGCTGTCTGAATCACCTCACCATCTATCTCCCAGCCCCCATCCAATGCCAGCCTTCTTATACTCCTATTTTCCATCTATAATCTTATGAATACTTGCTTTTATTCTTCATCTGGGCTTTTCCATATTATTGGTGATCTTCCTCCCCGGTACCATGTGGTTTGTTCTCCAGGCTAACCTATTGTGATGTCCTCCTTCTTCCTCTCTTCCTCTTCATTTCCCATGATCTTCTCTATCCTCAAAAGCCTGAGAACTTTAGCCATGTCTACTGCCCAGGTACAGGCTGCTTAATCAACCAATCAGATATGTCTTAGGTAGGCTTACAAAACAAAGATAGCTGTAACCAGATCTTAAGGGCAAGTAACTTCTTGTAGAATCCTGTGAAAAAAATAATAAAAACAAAAACAAACAAACAAACAAACAAAAAAACCTAAGTCAGTCTATGTTTTCTTCTCAGTATTTAACTATTTTACATCATAGTGTTAACATACCCTATGAAACAATGTTCTGTTCTGGCTTCATACTGACAGGGTTTGGAGGATTAGTCCATGTAATGCACAGCTTAAAATACTCTTGCACAGACAACAGTTGTACTGTCAGACTACTGATGATTTTGCTTTGGTGCCTAAGGAACTATTGTAAAGGTAAACGGTCATCCACATAGTTGTTGATATTGTTTGTGTCTCCCATTCCCATCTCTTTTGAATTTCACATTTTAAGAGATTGCTATTTTTTGTTTGATTTGTTTTTTAAGAGAACAAATATTTACAGAAAATATTTGATTTCATCATCAAATTACACAGTGCTGTAAGAATAATAATTAACATATTTGCTTGGAAAAGAAAACTTTACTTTGAACAAGTTAAGACTACATCCTGAGTGAGACGACCCAGAAACAGAAAGAGAGGCATGGTATACACTCACTTAAAAGGGGATATTAGCAGTATGATATAGAATAGCTGTACTAAAATCTAAAGACTTAAAGAAGCTAAACATTAAGGAGGACCTGAGGGAGGATGCCTAAATCTCATTCAGAATGGCAAACAGGATAGACACCAGAAATGGTGGAAGAGAGGAAACAGGATGAGAGCCTCTAATAGATGGTCCTCTGAAAGGCTCCACTGGACAAGGAATCTGAGCTGATGCTGAGACTCACAGCCAAGCTTTGGGCAGAGCACAGGGAGTCTTATAGAAGACTAAAGAAGGGAGATAGAAGGACATGGAGGGGACAGGAACTCCACAAGGAGAACAACTGACACTCAACCAAGGACCATCTATGGATATAACCTAGAACTTCTGCTCGAATGTGGCCTGTGGTAGCTCAGTAACCAAATAGTTTTCCAAAGTAAGGGGAACAAGGACTATTTCTAACAGGATCTCAAGGTCAGGCTCCTTGACTCCCCCACCCCCAGGGGAGGAGCAGTCCTGTTAGGTCATAGAGGAGGACTCTACAGCCAGCCCTAAAGATACCTGATAAAACAGGGTCAAATGAAAGGGGAGGAGGTCCTTCCCTATCAGTGGACTTGGAAAGGGGCAGGGAGGAGACCAGGGAGGGAGTGTGGGGTTAGGGAGGGAATGAGGGAGCGGGATACAGCGGGGACACAGAGTTAACAAAATGTAACTAATAAGAAAAATAAAATTAAAAAAAAAAATCTGAGCCCAGGGATCCTGCAGAGACTGATGCACCAACCAAGAATCACGCATGGAGAGGACCTAGACCCCCTGCTCAGATGTAGCCAATTGGCAGTTCAGTTTCCATGTGGGTTACCGAGTAAAGGAAGCAGGGGTTACGTCTGTCATGAAATTGGTTGCCTGCTCTTTGATCACTTGCCTCTAGCGATGTGGCCTGGAAGAGGATCCAGACAGTCCAGATGAGATTTGACAAGCTATGGGCAGATTGCAGAGGAGAACTCCCTCTTTCAGTGGACTTGGGGAAGCAGAAGGGGGAAGAGAGATGGTGGGTAGGACTGGGAGGATTTAAGGGAGAGGGCTTCAATTAGGATATAAAATGAATGAATTGTGAATAAATAAAAATGCTTTCACGAAAAGAATAATAAAAACAGAAAGAATTTTCTATTTTCAAGAGTAAATCGACATATTTTAATTCAAATTTATTATACAAAATCATTACAAGTTAAAAAAAAAAAGGCGTAGACTTCAATTACTTTCCCCTGGAGAGGAGGCCTTGCTAGACCACAGAGGAAGATCCAGGCAGTCCTGAAGCGACTTGATAGGCTAGGGTCAGACGGTAGGAAAAGAGGTTTCCTCCTTTCTATGGTCTAGGGTAGAGGTATAGGTGGGAAGAGGGAGGAGATAAGGAAAGGGGCTACAACTGGGGTGTAAAGTCGATGAATCATATTAAAATGAATAAAAAAGAAAAATTAAAAAAGAAAAAAATCATCATACAATGAAATTAATCATACTCAAAGACAAAATAACAGAATGACTTGTGTATTTATATAAAATTTAATATTTATAGAGAAATCACAGTAGGTATTTTGTCACATTACTCAATATCAAATATATAAATATATTTATGCTCTAAAATGTTATGAACTGACTACCCATATTCTTAACAAACAACCAAATCTATATCACACTTGGTCTGCACTGTGTATTTTTAAAGCAATTCAAGTCTTTTTTTTTTTTTTTTTTTTTTTTTGCCTGGGGTTAAAGAGTATATTGAATTTTTGAATATTTACCTTTCTGTTTTTTTTAAGTAAATTTTACTGTTTTTACATTAATTATATTTTATTTGCTTTGTAGCCCAGCTGTAGCCCCCTCTCTCATTCCCTCCCAATCCCACCATCCCTCCCTAAACTCTTCCCATGCCCCTCTCCAAGTCCACTGATAGGGGAGGTCCTCCTCCCCTTCCATGTGAACCTAGCTTATCAGGTCTCATCAGGACTGGCTGCAATGTTGCCTGTTGCCTGGCAAGGCTACTCCTCCCTCGGTGGGGGGTGTCAAAGAGCCAGCCACTGAGTTCATGTCATACACAGTACCTGTTTCCCTTACTAGAGAACCCACTTGGATACTGAGCTTCCATAGTTACATCTGAGCAGGAGTTCTAGGTTATATCCATGAATGGAACTTGGTTGGAGTATTAATCTCAGAAAAGACACTTGTGCCCAGATATGATCAATCCCCACTTAGAAAAACTAATGGGATGGACATTGGAAGAAGGAGTAAACAAGAAACAGGACAGGAGCCCACCACAGAAGACCTCTGAAATAATCTGTCCAACAGTGTAGCAAAGCAGATGCTGAGACTCATAACCAAACTTTGGGCAGAGTGCAGGGAATCATGTGAAAGATGGGGGAGTTAGTAAGACCTGGAGAGGACTGGAGCTCTACAAAGAAAGCAACTTTCTGTTTTCTTTACAGACATATTGTATATTCCTTAAGGCACATTTATTTTTAAGTTTTTTTTTTTTAAAGTATACACCAAGAATGTTGTATTATTCGATTTTATGTGGCTTTTAACACTTTTTGCTTAATTAGGCATGGTGTCACATGGCTTTAATACTCATAGTTGGGTGGTAGAAGCAAATATATGTTTGTGAATTTGAGTCAAACCTAGTTTACAAAGTGAGTTCCGGGAAAACCAGGACTACATAGAGAAAACTTTTTTTTTTTTTTCAATGCAGTTTATTCAGGAACCTTGAACAATCATCGGACCCTGGGAAAAGCCAGCCCACAGCTTAAATAGCCTCTGGGTAGCCAACCCCAGCGTGCTACGTGGGGTGGGCAATGCAGATAGGTCCACATACATGGAAGCAAGCCAGATCCTCAGCCTTAGCCAAATGTGGAGTTGTTTGTGACAGAGAGCACTCACCATCGGGAAGGTGGAAGGAGGAAACCAGCTCCATCTTTAAGGCGTGGCATTACGCAGCTCTCTACAGTTCCCCCTTTTTGTTTTAGACGCATCAGGCAAGAGTAGAGGTCTGATCTCTGATAATAGAAATAAATTGGGACTTTGTACCGATGTTCATTTAGGTGTCATCCACCCAAAGAGCATCAGACCCTTCTGATACCTTTTTCTCAGAGGCAGGACCTGGGGCATCAACCCGCATGCAATCAGACTTGCTCTTCTCTGGGTCGAAAGCGGCTGACCCTGAGTGCAGTGCTTAGCCTCGCATCCTGAGCATAACATTTTAGCTTTTTATGGTAGCCAACCATGCTTGGGGAGACTGTCCTGCTTCAATGGCTGTAAAGGCCTGAATGATCATGGCTGCATTGCGCTGTTGTGAGACTCTAATCTTGCATATACACCACAGGCAAACCAAGGAGACCAACACCAGAAGGCCTGCTAACGCTCCCATGCCCACCCATTCCTTCAGATGATTCATGGCTGCAGCAATCCATGGTGATAATCCTGTGGCTAGTCCTGCGTCCACTCTGGTAGAATTTACCGTGACAATGGCCACTCTCAGCTGCTCCATCGTAGTATCGAATTCTCCAGTCCAATTACCTAAAATATAGCTAGACAATTGTTTAGACAGATTTTCAGCACAGGAAAAATTCTCATGTTGTATGCTAGTGACTCAAAGTCCAGCATACTTTCATTGACAGCCAAGTTGAGCGATTTGCCATAGGGTATCAATTTGCTCCTGCAAGAGGTCAGGCTTCTGATTGAACACCATCAAGCCTCCTTTTAGTTGAGCATTAATTCCTTTTTGTACATCTAAGGCATGAGCTACATTGGCTAAAAGATTATTCAGGGTCTGAGCAGTCTGCACAGTATGACTCATGGCTAATGCCACAGTGGTAGCTCCAACAGCCGCCAATGAGATGGCAATAACAGTGGCGGCTGTAGTTCCAAGATCCCTTTTCTGTCTGAAGAGAGTCATAGCGTGAGGGGCATCAACGGGCACAGGCACCCAGCGAGGCATGCGAGTAACCAGGGCATACCTAAATTCACTAACATTCCAGCATTGGGCAAAAAAGCAAGTATCATCACCACAATTATTTGGCTCTATCTGGCTAATAATGAATAAAAATGGGGGATATAAACAAACAGGTGTGGGCTTATAGGAAATATTATGAGAAGCCTTAACCCCCTCATTGGAACATCCTGCATCAGTTCTAGAACTAGCAGTGGTGGTGTCCGAGGTCTGAGTAGGTTCAGGAGACCATTGCCCCCAAGGGCGAGACATGCTCCATGTAAATTGACTAACTCCATGTTTTGCTCCACTTTTGAAAGTCATTTAAGGTTCTTAAATTATTCCCCCCCCTTTTTTTAAATTTTTCCTCAATTACACTTTATTCATTCTGCATCCCCCTATAAGCCCCTCCCTCCTTCCCTCCCAATCCCACCCTCCCTCCTCCCTCTGCATGCATGCCACTCCCCAAGTCCACTGATAGGGGAGGTTCTCCTCTCCTTTCTGATCTTAGTCCATCAGTTGACATCAAATGTGGCTGCATTGTCCTCTACTATGGCCTGGTAAGGCTGCTCCCCCCCAGGGGGAGGTGATCAGAGAGCAGGCCAATCGGATTATGTCAGAGGCAGTCCCTCTTCACATTACTATGTAACCCAATTGGACTCTGAACTGCCCTGGGCGACATCTGTGCAGGGGTTCTAGGTTATCTCCAAGAATAGACCTTGGTTGGAGTATGAGTCTCTGGGAAGTTCCCTGTGTTCAAATTTTCTGGTTCTGTTGCTCTCCTTGTGGAGATCCTGTCCTCTCCAGCTCTTACTATTTCCCAGTTCTTACATAAAATTCCATTCACTCTGCCCAACACTTGCCCATCAGGCTCAGCATCTGCTTTGATAGTCTGTAGGGCAGAGGCTTTCAGAGGCCCTCTGTGGTAGGTTCCTAGGTTACTTCCTGTTTTCTTCTTCTTCTGATGTCCATCCTCTTTGCCTTTCCGGATGGGGATTGGACATTTTAGTTAGGGTCCTCTCTCTTGCTTAGTTTCCTTAGATGCACAGGTTATAGTGGGTTTGTACCAATGGAACCGAATAGAGGACCCAGAAATAAACCCACATACTTATGGACACCTGATCTTTGACAAAGGCGCCAAAACCATACAATGGAAAAAAGATAGCATCTTCAACAAATAGTGCTGGTCCAACTGGATGGCTACATGTAGAAAAATGAAAATAGATCCATACTTATCACCCTGCACAAAACTGAAGTCCAAGTGGATCAAAGACCTCAACATAAAACCTGACACATTTAATCGGCTAGAAAAAAAAGTGGGGAATACCCTAGAACTCATTGGTACAGGAGAAAACTTCCTGAACAGAACACCAACAGCACAGGCTCTAAGACCTCATGAAACTGAAAAGCTTCTGCAAAGCAAAGGAGACCATCACCAAAACAAAGCGACTGCCTACAGATTGGGAAAGAATCTTCACCAACCTTTAATCTGACAGAGGACTCATATCCAGTATATATAAAGAACTAAAGAAGCTGAAAAGCAGCAAACCAAGTAATCCACTTAAAAAATGGGGAACAGAGCTAAACAGAGAATTCTCTGTAGAGGAATACCGAATGGCAGAGAAGCACTTAAAGAAATGCTCAACCTCACTAGCCATTAGGGAAATGCAAATCAAAACAACCCTGAGATTTCCACCTTACACCCATGAGAATGGCCAAGTTGAAAAACTCAAGTGACAACACATGCTGGAGAGGTTGTGGAGAAAGGGGAACCCTCCTCCACTGCTGGTGGGAATGTAAACTTGTACAACCACTCTGGAAATCAATCTGGCGCTTTCTCAGACAACTCGGAATAGTGCTTCCCCATGATCCAGCCATACCACTCCTAGGCATATATGCAAAAGAGGCGCAAGTACACAAAAAGGACATTTGCTCAACCATGTTTGTAGCAGCTTTATTTGTAATAGCCAGAAGCTGGAAACAGCCCAGATGCCCCTCAACTGAAGAATGGATGTAGAAATTGTGGTACATCTACACAATGGAATATTACTCAGCAATGAAAAATAAGGAAATCATGAAATTTGCAGGTAAATGGTGGGATCTGGAAAGGATCATCCTGAGTGAGTTGTCCCAGAAGCAAAAAGACACACATGGTATATTCTCACTCATATAGACATACAACAGAGAAAACTTTTTTTAAAAAAGACACAAACTCTTTTGCTTGATATTTGGGTAGTGATATTTATCTCTGTTGATGTGAACCCATGGTTTTTTACATCATACTCCACAATTTTTAATGTGTAAATATATAACTGATCTCAAATACTTTTGTTACCAACAGAAAAATGCTTAAATATTCTATACATACCATATTCTCATATACATACATGTCATTTTCAAGGACATGACTAAGGGTGATATTCCTGAATATGCTATATATTCCTAGCAATTACATTTTTAATTTTAATTTTATTTTATTATATATATATAATTCTTTATTAATTACACTTTATTCACTTTGTATCCCCCTGTGCTTCCCTCCCTCCTTCCATCCTAATCCTTCCCTTTCTCCACTCTCTGCATGCATTATTCACTTTGTATCCCAACTGTAGTCCTCTCCATCATCCAATCCCAATCTTACTCCCTCCCTCTTCTTCACCTATGCCCCTTACCCAGTCCACTGGTTTTTTGAGAAGCTATCTGAAAGGGCAACTTAAGGAAGAAAATATATTTCAGGTCATAATGGTAAGAAAGTCATCAGAAGACGAGCTTGAGATTCCTGGAAATATTCTACATACATTCAGGAAGTATAGAGACATAATGGCTACTGTTCAACACACTTTCCTTCTCTTTCAGTTCAGAATCCAGCACATGAAATGTTGCCTTCCAAAACTAAAAAGTGTCTATTACTTATGATACTTTACCTAATCTATATAATCTCTCATAGGAAATTCAGTTTTCATTAAGCTGAAACATCAGCACATATGAAAAATATTAATATATAAGAGTACAATATTATTGTTCAGAAGGCTATAGAAAATTACAGTCCTAGAAGCAGGAATTACAATTGCATTATTTCATATTTTCATCTACTTTTAAAATACTAATTTTGGCATTTTAGTATTTTTACCTGATCTGATAGGAAATATCTTTTGACATTATATAATTTCTTTTCTTTACTCTTAAAATAGAATATCTGTTAAGGTAGCAACTTTCCATTTAATTTTACTTCTGATGAAGTATGTTTTTCATACTGATTCATATGTATTGATCTTGTGTTCTGGATATGGGTTATTTTTGATGAAATGTATGGTAATCATCCAGTTTAGAATTTTCTCATTTTGCTATTGTGCTTTTAGAGGAAAAGATATTAATTTTTCAATATAAATATGTTTTCTTTGTCATGAAAGACTAAGTGATTTTCATGCTTCCTATATAAAATGTTTTCCCAACACAATATTGCATAGATATTTTTTTAATTTTTTCTAAAACCATCTTCAGTTTTTACCTCAAATATTTTATCAATATATTAACTATATTAAGCAATAAATTGGGTGTGTGGGTGTATTTCTGGGTCTTTCATTTGATTCCATTGATCCACCAGTCTTTTTCTAAGGAAATACCATGTAGTTCATGAGACCAGATAGGCTAGAATCAGATACCTCTCCTATAAGTGAACTAGGGGAGGGGCATATAGGGGAAAAGAAAGGATGGGGAAACTGGGAGGAAATGTTGGAGCGGCCTATAACCAGGATAAAACGTGAATAAATTTTAATAAATGATAATAATTTAAATTTTTTAAGAAAAAAAAAGTTTTCTAAGGAAATGGATCCAAGAAACAAGCTGGACTATCCATGCTAATATCTAATAAAAAAAAAAAACTTTCAACCAAAATTAATCAAGAGATGAGGAAGGACACTTCACAGTCATCAAAGAAAAATGTTATTCCAATAGGATTATATCTCTATTCTGAACATCTATGTCCAAAATACAAGGGCACCCACATTTGTAGAAGAAACATTAAAAAAGCTTACATCAAACATCAATCCCAACACAGGAATAGTGGGAGATTTCAAAACCCCACTTACAAAAAAGGAGAGAAAAAAAATAAACTACACCAAGAAATAATGACACTATCATTTGTCATGAATCAAATGAACCTAACAAATATCTACACAGTTTTTCACCCAAACAAAAAAGAATATATCTTCTTCTCAGTAACTCATAGAATTTTCTCCAAAATTGACAATATAGTAGGTCACAAAACACGTCTCAGCAGATACAAATAGATTGAAATAATCCCTCATATCCTCTCAGATCACCATGGAATAAACTGGACCTCAACAACACATCTCATAAAAGCAACTTTACAGCACACTTAAGGCCCTAAGGAATGAATAGGAAGACACACAAACAGGGGATTTGAGGGTTGGAAATACTCAAACTCAGGGATGAAATCAAAAAATTAGAAACAAAGAGACAAATTCATGAATCAACAAAACTAATCATTGGTTTCTTTCAGAAAATCAGTAAGATTTACAAACCCTTAGCTAAACTAAATAAAAGGAGGAGAGACATTATGCAAATCAAAAAAAATCAGTAATGAAAAGGAGGACATATAGACATACACTGAGTAAATCTAAAGAATCATTAGGTATTACTTCAAAAGGCTATATGCCGCAAAATTTGAAAATCTAATTTAAATGGACAATATTCATGATAGATTCCACATACTGAACTTAAAACAATACAGGTAAACAAATTCAATATTCCTATATACCTTAAAGAAATAGTCATCAAATGTCTCACAACAACAAAATCAACAACAGAAAAACAAGGCAAGATGGTTTCAGTGTAAAATTTTACCAGACCTTGAAAGACAAGGTAATACAAATTCTCTTCAAACTACCAGGCAAAATAGAAATGGAAGGAACATTACCAAATTCATTTTATGAGGTCACAGTCACCTGGATACCTAAACCACACAAAGACTCAACAGAGAAAGAGAATTTCAAACCAATTTCTCTTATGAACATTGACTCAAAAATACTCAATGAAATACTCACAAACAAAATACAAGAATACATGAAAAGATTCATCTACTGTGACAAAGGCAGCTTCATGACAGTCATGATGGAGTGGTTTAATATATTTAATATATAGAAATCTATTAATGTAACCCACCATTTAAACAAACTAAAAAAAAAAAAAAAAACGTGATCAGCTCATGAGATATTGAAAAGGCATTTGAAAAAGTCCAATACACATTAATGTTTAAAGTCTTTGAGAGATCGTAGATATAACACACATATTAAAACATAATGAAGGCAATATAAAGCAAGCTGATAGCCAACATCAAACTGAACAGCAAGAAATGTAAATCAATTTTACTGAGACCGGGGACAAGACAAGGCTGCCCACTCTCTCTGTATCTCTTCAATGTAGTACTTTAATTCCTAACTAGATCAGTAAGAAAACTAAAGGAGATCAATGGGATATAAATTAGAAACCAAGAAGTCAAAGTATTTGCGGATTATAGGACAGTATATAAAAGTGACCACAAAATTTCTATCAGAGATATCCTAAAGCTGATAAATACCTCCCACAAAGTGTCTGCATAGAAAACTAACTAAAAAAAAAATCAGTATCCCTCCTGTACAGAAAAGACAAATGGACTTTAAGAGAAATTAGGGGAAACCAAGAGCTTTCACAATAGCCACACAAAATATCCTTGTATAACTCTAGACGGCATGTAAAACACTTGTGTGGAAAACAAACAAACAAAACTTCAAGTCTCTGAGGAATAAAAAAATTTAAAAAAAAAAGAAATTGAAGAAGATTTCAGAAGATGGAAAAATCTTCCATGCTCATGTATTGGTAGGATCAATGTGGCAAAAATGGACATCTTACCAGAAGTGTTCTACTGATTCACTGTAATCCTCAACAAAATACCAACACAATTCTCTACAGAATTTGAAGAAAAATTCTCAGCTTCAAATGTCAAAATAAAAAAAAAAAAAACAGAATAGCTAAAACACAATAAAAGATTTTCAGGAGATCAGGGATGGAGATACCTTCAGAGTATTGGTTGTTGTACAGAATCATTTTGGAAATTATGAGTTTTTTGTTTTTCTATATGAAGTTGAGAATTTTTCTTTCAAGTTCTGTAAAGAACTGTGTTGGTATTTTGGTGGGAATTGCATTGAATCTTTAGATTGCTTTAGGCAGGATGGCCATTTTCACTATGTTAATCCTACTGATCCATGAGCATGGAAGATCTTTCCATCTTCTGATATCTTCTTCAATTACTTTCTTCACAGACTTGAAATTGTTTTCAAACAGGACTTTCATTTGCTTGGTTAGAGTCACCCCAAAGTACATTATGTTATTAGTGGCTAGGGTGAAGGTGTTGTTTCCTAAATTTCTTTCACAAACCCATTTGTCTTTGGCATACAGGACAGCTTCTGATTTTTTGGGTTAATTTTGTATACAGCCATTTTGCAGAAAGTGTTTATCAGCTTAAGGAGTTATCTGGATAAAATTTTCGGGCCGCTCATGTAGACTATCATTTCATCTGCAAAGAGTGTTACTTTGAATTCTTCCTTTCCGATTTGTATTCCACTGATCTCCTTTAGTTGTCTTATTGCTCTAGCTAGGACTTCAAGTACTATGTTGAAGAGATATTGAGAGAGTGAGTAGCCTTGCCTTGTCCCTGATTTCAGTGGGATTGATTAAAATTTCTGTCATTCAGTTTGATGTTGGCTATAGGGTTGCTATATATTGACTTTACTATGCTTAGGTATGTGCCTGTAATAATAACCACATGTTACTGGCATAGAAACAGAATGGCATATCAATGGAATTGAATTGAAGACCCAGAAAAAACTCACACACATATGGATACTTGATTTTTGACAAAGAAGCCAAAACTACACAATAGAAAAAAGACAGCATCTTCAAAAATGGTGCTGGCCTAACTGGATAGCTACATGTAGAAAAATGCAAATAGATCCATATTTATCATCTTGCACAAAACTAAATTCCAAGTGGATCAAACACATCAATATAAACACAGACACACAAAATCAGTTAGAAGAAAAAGTGGGGAAGAGGTTTGAACTCATTGGTACAGGAGACAACTTCCTGAACAGAACACCAACAGCACTGGCTTTAAGATTAACAGTCAATAAATGGGACCTCATGAAACTGAAAAGGTTCTGTAAAGCAAAGACCACTGTCATGAGAACAAAGATATCCTACAGTCTGGGAAAAGATCTTCATCAACTCTATATCTGAAAGAGTTTTAATATCCAGAATATGTAAAGAAATAAAGAGGCTAAAAAGAAATAAATCAAGCAATCCAATTTAAAAATGGGATACAGAGTCAAATAGAGAATTCTCTGTAGAGGAATATAGAATGGCAGAGAAACACTTAAAGAAATGTTCATCGTCTTTAGTAATAAAGGAGATGCAAATCAAAATGAATCTGAGATTTCACCTTACACCCATCAGAATGGCTAAGATTAAAATCTCAAGAGACAATACATGCTGGAGAGGATGTGGAGAAAGGGGAACCCTTCTCCATTGCTGGTGGGAACGTAAACTTGTTCAACCACTTTAATAATCAATTTGAGGCTTTCTTAGACAATTAAGAATAGCCCTTCCTGAAGATCCAGCTATACCACTCCTAGGCATATATCCAAAATATGCTTACCTATACAACAAGGACATTTGCTCAACCATGTTCAGGGCAGCTATATTTGTAATAATCATGACCTGTAAACAACCCAGATGTCCCCCAATGGAAGAATGGATACAGAAATTGTGGTACATTTACACAATGGAATACTACTCAGCAATTAAAATCAAGGAAATCATGAAATTTGCATTCAAATTGGGGGAACTAGAAAAGATCATCCTGAATGAAATATCCCAGAAACAGAAGACTCACATGGTATATACTTACTTATAAGTGGATGGTAGACATATAATATAGAATAAACCTACAAAAACCTGTACACCTAAAGAGGTGAGGTAGAAGGAAGTTCCTGGGTAAGATGATCAATCTTCAGTCAGAAAGGCAAATGGGACAGACATTGAAAGAAGGATAAAACAGGAAATAGGAAAGAAGCCTACCACTGAGGGCCTCTGAAAGACTCTACCCAGAACAGTATAAAAGCAGATGCTGAGACTCATAACCAAACTTTGGGCAGAGTGCAGGGAATCTTAGGAAAGAAGGGGGAGATATTAAGTCCTAGAGAGGAAAGGAGCCCTACAAGCATAGCAACAGAACAAAAAAAAAAAAAAAGTGGGCACAGGGGTCTTCTCTGAGATTGATACTATAACCAAGGACCATTCATAGATATAACCTAGAACCCCTGCTCCGATGTAGCCCATGGCAGCTCAGAATCCTTGTGGGTTCCCTAGTAATGGGAACAGGTACTGTCTCTGACCTAAACTCAGGGGCTAGCTCTTTAACGGCCTCTCCTGAATGGGAGACCATCATTGCCAAGCCACAGAGGAGGACAATGCAGCCAGTTCGGACGCCAATAAATAAGCTAGGATCAGATGGAAGGGGAGGAGAAGTTCCTTTATTTGTGGACTTGGAGAGGGGCATAGGAGGAGATAAATGAGGGAGGGTGACTACACAAAACTAAAGTCCAAGTGGATCAAAGACCTCTGCATAAAACCAGATACTCTAAATCTGTTAGAAGAAAAAGTGGGGAACAGCCTATAACTCATTGGCACAGGAGACAACTTCCTGAACAGAACACCAACAGCACAGGCTCTAAGACCAACAATCAATAAATGGGACATCATGAAACTGAAAAGCTTCTGTAAAGCAAAGGACACTGTCATCAAAACAAAACGACTGCCTACAGATTGGGAAAGAATCTTCACTAACCCTTTATCTGACAGAGGACTAATATCCAGTATATACAAAGAACTAAAGAAGCTGAAAAGCAGAAAACCAAGTAACCCAATTAAAAAATGGGGAACAGAGCTAAACAGAGAATTCTCAACAGAGGAATATAGAATAGCAGAGAAACACTTAAAGAAATGTTCATCCTCATTAGTCATCAGGGAAATACAAATCAAAACGACCCTGAGATATCACCTTACACCCATCAGAATGGCCAAGATGAAAAACTCAAGTGACAACACATGCTGGAGAGGTTGTGGAGAAAGGGGAACCCTCCTCTACTGCTGGTGGGAATGTAAACTGGTACAACCACTCTGGAAATCTATCTGGCGCTTTCTAAGACAATTAGGAATAGTGCTTCCTCAAGACCCAGCTATACCACTGCTACGTATATACCCAAAGTTTGCTCAAGTACACAAAAGGGATATTTGCTCAACCATGTTTATAGCAGCTTTATTTGTAATAGCCAGAACCTGGAAACAACCCAGATGTCCATCAACGGAGGAATGGGTACAGAAATTGTGGTATTTTTACACAATGGAATACTACTCAGCAATCAAAAAAGAGGAAATCATGAAATTTGCAGGCAAATGGTGGGATCTAGAAAAGATCATTCTGAGTGAAATATCCCAGAAGGAGAAAGAAAAACACAGTATATACTCACTTATATAGACCTATAAGATATGATAAACATAATGAAATCTATACACCTAAAAAAGATAATCAAGAGAGCGGACATGGGGTATGATGATCAATCCTCGTTTAGAAAGACAGATGGGATGTGCATAGAACGTATGACAGGAGTCTACTGAGCGCATCTGAAAAACTCTAAGTAGCAGTGTTTTCAAAGCAAAGACTCATAACCAAACTTTTGGCAGAGTACAGGGAATCATAAGAAAGAAGGGGAGTTAGTCTGATGGGGAAAGGATAGGAGCTCCACAAGGACCAAATATATCTGGGCACAGGGTCTTTTCTGAGACTGACATTCAACCAAGGACCATGTATGGATATAACCTAGAACTTCCGCTCAGATGTAGCCTGTGGTAGCTCAGTAACCAATTGGTTTCCCAAAGTGAAGGGAACAAGGACTATTTCTAACAGGAACTCAATGACTGCCTCTTTGGCCTCCCCACCCCCAAGGGAGGAGCAGTCCTGTTAGGCCACAGAGGAGGGCTTTGCAGCCAGTCCTGAAGATACCTGATAAAACAGGATCAGATGAATGGGGAGGAGGTCCCCCCCATCAGTGGACTTGGAAAGGGGCACAGTGGAGATGAGGGAGGGAGGGAGGGACTGGGAGGGAATGAGGGATCGGGACATGGTTGGGATACAGAGTTAATAAAATGTAACTGATAAGAAAAAAATAAAATTAAAAAAGGGAGGAGGGTGAGATTGGGAGGGATGAAGGAGGGGGCTACAGCTGGGATACAAAGTGAATAAACTGTAATTAATATAAAAAATAAAAATTTAATAAAAATAAAAGTTCTTCAGGAAACATCTCCATACCTGATCTCAAGCTGTGCCATAGAGTAACATAAATAAAAAACTGCATGGTACTGGCATATAAAGAGACTTGTGGATCAATGGAACTGAACTGAAGACCAAGAAATAAAGCCACATTCTTAAGAACACTAGAATTTTGAGAAAGGGACCAAAACCATACAATAGAAAAAAAATTGCATCTTCAGTAAATGTTGGTGGTCTAACTGGATGTCTACAGGTAGACGAAGGTAAGTAGATTCATATTTTTCTCCCTAAACAAAACTCAAATCCAATTGGATTAAAGACCTCACTATAAATGAGACACACTAAATCTACTGGAAAAAAGTGGGAAGACACTTAATTTATTGGCTCTGAAGACAACTTCCTGAACAGAACATCAACATCATAGTCTCTAAGATAAAAAATTAATCAGACCCGATGAAACTTAAAAGCTTCTGTAAAGCAAAGGCCAGTTTCAACAGAAGAAAATGACAGCCTACAGTCTGGGGAAAAAAAGTCTTCACTTATCCTATATCTGATAGTGAGCTATTTTCAAGAATTTATAAAGAACTCAAGAAGTTAAACACAAAAAAAACAAATAATACAATTAAAAATGGGGTAGAGTGCTAAACAGAGAATTCTCAACAGAGGAATCTCAAATGGCTGAGAAGCACTTAAAGAAATGCTCAACGTTAATTTTGTAACTAGCCACTTTGCTGAAGGTGTTTATCAGCCAAATGGACAGATCTGGAAAATATCATCGTCAGTGAGGTAACCCAGATTCAGAAATACACACATTGTATATACTCACTTATGAGCAGAGATTAGCCATACAATGCAGTATAACCTTACTATAATCTACAGACCTGAGGAAGCTAAGTAATGAAGACCCTAGGGAGGATGCTTAATTCTTAGTCAGAAGGAAAAAATAGAATAGATCCCAGAAGCAGTGGAAGAGAGGAAACAGGATAGTAGCCTACCAGAGACATCCTCTGAAAAACTCTACCCAGCAGGGTATCAAAGCAGATGTTGAGACTAAATGGCAAACTTTGGGCATAGTGCTGGGAGTCTTTTGGAAGTGTCAGTGGATAAAAGGAGCCAGAGAGGACAGGAGCTCCAAAAGAAGACAAATGAAGCTAACAAATGTGTAACCCGGAGGAGCCTGTGTAGACGGATGTACCAACCAAGGACCATGTATGGAGAGAACATAGGCCCACTGCTCAGATGTAGCCCATAGGCTGCTCAGTCTCCATGTAGGTCACCTAGTAAGGGGAGCAAGGGCTATCTCTACCTTAACTCTGTTGCTTGTTCTTAGATCATTTTTCCCAGGCTACTTGGACTATTCTGGACACAGAAGAAGGGGATGCAAGCAGTCCTGAAGGGACTTTATAGTCTGGGGACATTCGGTAAGAGAGGAGGGCTCAAATTTTCTGTGTACTATGGAATTGGGCAGGAAAAGGTGAGGGATGGTCCTATGAGTGGGATGTAAAGTGAAAAATTTAATAAAAATGTATGAATCAAAATGCCTATAAGAACAGTACTTCACTTGAAAAATAAAAGTATGTAGCTTTATGTATAATCATAAAATCTCTTTTGTCAGATATTCTATCAAAATTGACTTTTATAGCATTTTTCCATACCGATATTTTAATTAACTAGTGAATGATGTTTTATTTATTTTTATAAAATTTTATGATTATAATTTAATTTTTTTTTCTTTCTTCCTGTCAAAACTTCCCATATGCCATTTCTTGTACTCCTTCAAGTTCATGACATCTCTTGTTAGTAATTGTTATTGCATATAAACTCTTATTTTACAAGTGGAAATTTTAATACTCCACTTCATTTTAATCATTATCACAATATTTAAGTTATTTCACATTATTGTATTAGTCTTGTGAAGGGTGATAAATATGGATCTATTTGTATTATTTTACATGTAGACATCCAGTAAGAACAGAACCACTTATTGTAGATGCTGTCTTTTTTTCCCACTGTATAATTTTGGCTTCTTTGTCAAAAATCAAGTATCCATAAGGGTGTGAGTTTATTTTTGTGCCTTCTATTCAATTGCATTATCCACTATTCTGTTTCTATGCCAGTACCATGCAGTTTTTATTACTGTTGCCCTATAGTACTGCTTGAGATCAGGGATAGAGTTACCTCTAGAAGATCTGTTATTGTACAAGATTACTTTAGCAATTCCAGGTTTTTTGTTTGTCCATAGAAAATTGAGGATTGTTCCTTCAAGTTTTGTAAAGAATTGTGTTGGTATTTTGATGGAAATTGCATTGAATCTTTAGATTGTTTTTGGTAGGATGGGCATTTTCACTATGTTAATCCAACTGGTCTATGAGCACCGGAGATCTTTCCATCTTCTGATATCTTCCTCAATTTCTCTCTCCAGAGACTTGTTTATTTAAACAGGTCTTTCATTTGTTTGGTAGAGTCACTCTAAGGTACTTTTTGTCATTTGTGGCTATTTTGAAGGGGGTTGTTTCCCTAATTTCTTTCTCAGCCCTCTTGTCTTTTGTATACAGGAGAGCTGCTAATTTTTTTTTCTTTTTTTTTAATCCAGCCACCATACTGAAGAGGTTCTCTGGAAGAATTTTTGTGGTTGCTGATGTATAGTATCACATTATTTGCAAATAGTGATACTTTGCTTTCTTCCTTTCCTATTTGTATCCTGTTGATATCCTTTAGTTGTCTTATTGCTCTAGCTAACACTTCAAGTACTATGTTGAGATAAGAAGAGAGTGGGGAGCCTTGACTTGTTCCTGATTTCAGTCTGATTGATTTAAGTTTCTCTCCATTGAGTTTGATGTTGGCTATAGGCTTGCTGTATATTGCTTTACTATGTATAGGTATGTGCCTTGTATCCCTGATCTCGCCAAGAGTTTTAACATAAATGGGTGTCGGATTTTCTAAAACACTTTTTCAGCATCTAAGGAGATTATTATGTGTTTTCTCTCCTTTAGTCTTTTTATATTGTGGATTACATTGATAAATTTCCATATATTGAACCACCCCTGCATGCCTGGGATGAAGCCTACTTGGTCATGGTGGTTGACATCTTTTATGTCTTCTTGGATTAATTTTGCGAGTATTTTATCAAGTATTTTTGCACCAATGTTCATAAAAGAGCTAGGTCTGGAGTTATCTTTCTTATTTGAGTCTTCATGTGGTTTAGATTTAAAGGTGACTATGGACTCTTTGAATGAGTTTGGTAATGTTCCCCTGTTTCTATTTTGTGGAATAGTTTGAAGAGTATTGGACTTAGCTCTTCTTTGAAGGTATGTTAGAATTCTGTGCTGAAACCATCTGTCCCTGGGAGTTTTTGGAGGGGTGATTTTGATGACTACTTCTATTTCCTTGGGCAATATAGGACTATTTAATCTATTTACCTGATCTTGATTTAATTTTGGTAAATGGAATCTCTCAAGAAAACTTTCCATTTCATTTAGATTTTCAAATTTTGTGGCATATAGGCTTTTGTAGTAAGACCTAATGATTGTTTCGATTTCCTCAGTGTCTAGTTATGTCCTTCCTTTCCATTTTTGGTTTTGCTCATTTGGATCATTTCTCTTTACCTTTCAGTTGACTTGGCTAAGGGTTTGTTTATGGTGGTGATTTTCACAAAGAACCAACTCTTGATTTCATTGGTTCTTTGATTTGTTTTCTCTGTTCTAATTTAATGAGTTCAGCTTTGATGTTGATTATTTCCAATCCTCTACTAATGCTGGGTGTGTGTGCCTCTCTTTAACTAGGGTTTTTAGTTGTTAATTTGTTTATATGAGATGCCTCACACTTCTTGTTGAGTGTACTTAGTGCTATGAACTTTCCTCTTAGCACCACTTTCATTATTTTCCATAAATTTGGTAAGTTGTGTTTTCATTTTCAGTGAATATTAGGACATCTCTAAATCTATTTGAATTTCTTCCCTGACTAAGCTGCCATTGAGTTGAGAGTTGTTTAGTTTCCATATGTGTGGGGGCTTTTTTTATTATTTCTGTTGTTGAGGTCTAATATTAGGCCATGGTAATCTGATAGGATAGAAGGGATTATTTCAAACTCCGTGTATTTGTTGAGGCTTGCTTTGTGCCTGACTATATGATCAATTTTGGAGAAGATTCTGAGAGGTGCTGAAAAGAAAGTATACTCTTTTGAGTTTGGGTGAAAAGTTCTGTAGAAGTCTGTTATGTCCATTTTTTTAAACCTCTCTAAGTGTCATTGTTTCCCTTCGTATTTAATGTGTAGATGGTCTGTCCCTTGGTGAGAGTGGAGTGTTGAAATCTGCCACTATTAAGTTGTTGGGATCTATGTGTGCTTTAAGCTTTAATAATGTTTCATTTACAAATGCAGGTGTTCTTGTATTTGGGAAATAGATGTTCAGGGTTGTGATGTTCTCCTGGTGGATTTTTCCTTTGATGAAAATTAAGTGTCTCTCCTCATCTTTTATTTATTGATTTTGGTTGAAAATCTATTTTATTAGATATTAAGATGTCTACTCCAGCTTGTTTTCTGGGTCCATTTGCTTGAAAACCTTTTTCCAGCCTTTTACTCTGAGGTAGTGTTTATCTTTGTTGCAGAAGTGTGTTTCTTGGATGCAGTAGAAAGTTGGATCCTGTTTGTGCTCCCACTCTGTTAGTCTATGGTTTTTTTTAATGGAGGGGTGAGTCATCTGATGTTGATAGATAATAGTGACCAATGAATGTTAGTTCCTTTTATTGTGGAGTTGGTGGTGTTAGTGTGTTTCTGTGGCTGTTTTCTTTTTATTTGTTTTGTTGTGAATTAATTTATATCCTGTGATTTCTTGAGTATAGTTGATTTCCTTTGGTTGCATCCTCTGTAGGGAGGGGTTGCTATGAACATTGTTTAAGTTTAGTTTTGTCATGGAATATTTTGTTTTCTCCATCTATGTAGATTGAAAATTTTTCTGGATATAGTATTATGGCTTGGAATCTGTGGTCTCTTAGAGTCTGCATGACATCTTCCCAGGACATTTTGACATTCATTGTTTCTATTGACAGTCTGGTTATGGTGATCTGTGATCAGTCATCATCTGTGTTACTTCTTTATGCTTCTGAGAAATTAGAACAGCATCAATAAATTTTTTGTATGTAGTAATTGCTTCTCTGTAAGGGAATTCCAGCATCCCTTTTATTTTTCTTGAGATACTCTACTTTGTGAGACACAATAATATTCATATGTCTGCGAAGGGCTAACTTCAATAGCATGCCTCTAATTTTAAATAAAATTCTAGAGATCATACGTACCTTACACTTAGTACAAGAAAAGTTCAATGCTAAGAAAATCTGTAATGGAAGGCTTTTGTTTATACTAGCGAGAATGTAAGTGCAAAGAAAGCATACTTTTAGAAAATTGACAGAGATACTTTATTGGACAACACATGGATGACAAGAAAAAAGCACAAATATATGTGCCTTAGAAAATCAATAATTTGACCTCACTTGCTTTATTGTGGTTTATCCTTTATTCCAGTCTTTTTGGAACTCTACAAATTCTATATATTGATAAGCCTGCAGTTTTTATTTTTAATATCTATTTAAATCAATTCATCTAATATATATTTTGAAGTATACTTAAATGTATTTCCTTTTTGAAGATGAAATTAAAATATACTTAAAATATAATGAAAACTATCATTATACATAAAACTTTTACTTAAAATTTATTTTGTTAATAGATTTTATATTCTGATAATTTAACAGCTTTTCCTTCTTTTGTCTTGATTGAGTATAATGAATTAATGCACATCTATAGCAATGTTTAATGGCTATTTCTTCAATGGTGTTTTGTTGTTGTTGTTCTGCTTGTTTAGAAGCATTATCATTTGAATATATAATCTAGAATTACATTATTAAGTCACAGTTTAAAATTTCAATGATGATATCTTTTGGACTTACTTTGAGCTTACATATTTCCAAAATTCATTGTCTTTATTTTAAAATAATTGACTTTCTATCTTATAAACCATAATATTATATCTATCATGACAGTAGTTCCTTTGTTAATTATTCTACATTACCCTATTTGACTAAAACGCAGTTTAGTGTGCTGTAGTGACTCAAGAAATATTGATTGGCTCTTAAACATACAAATAAAAATACAGATTATTTTAATGAAATTTGTATTTTATACTTCTTAGTTGGAAGTTTATATATATGCTTAACTTCCCATGCATTTGTCTAGTAGAAAGTCATGACACCAAAGATTGTATAATTCCAACATGATGTCAGAAGGATTGAGTTCTATGATGCTCACTGATTCGCTTGCATATGGCTGCCTGTACTCTTGCATGGTCTTTCTTTTTCCTTTTTCAGGAAGAGAGAGATCCATGGTGCCTCTTCTTAATATGATGTGCTTAATTTAGAATTACACCTTTTCCATATTATGTTTTGGTCTACAAAAATGCAATATGCCTCTTCTTACCATGATATGCATAATTTAGAATTATACCTTTTTCCAAGTTATGTTTTGTTCTACAAAAATGTAATATAATTTTATATATTGACTACAACAAGTGGGATTGCTTATAATTTCTATTTAATTCTATAGTGTTTTCATAATTATTTGAAGTTTTTTTTTTTCATTGACACATAACAACATTTGAAGTGTTCAGCAATAATTTTTTATTTATTCTTCACTGTTCAGGATATTTGGAACAATGTCAAGATAGTGACATAACCCACAATTGTTTAGATAATAGAGAAAATAAACTGTAAAATATCTTTAAGCCATGGACAACATTGATTAGAATTTCAACCTAATTAATTAATTAATTAAAATATTCACATTCTCTTTTATTTCTTAAATTTCTGAACTAAGACAATTGGCATATTTTAATTAAAAGGTATGTTAAGTGACTTGGAGAAGACAGGAACTCCACAAGGACTTAATATATCTAGGCACAGGGGTCTTTTCTGAGACTGTATCTCGAAACAAGGAACATGTATGGATATAACCTAGAACCCCTGCTCAGATGTAGCCAGTGTTAGCTTAGTATCCAAGTAAGTGGAACAGGGACAATTTCTGACATGAACTCAGTGGCTGGCTCTTTGACCTCCCCTCAACCCCCGAGGGAGGAGCAGCCTTGCTAGACCACAGAGATGGACATTGCAGCCAGTCCTCAAGAAACATGATAAGCTAGGGTCAGATGGAAGGGGAGGAGGTCCTCCCCAATCAGTGAACTTAGAAAGGGGCAGGGAGGAGATGAGGGAAGGAGGGTGGGATTGGGTGGAAATGAGGGAACGGGCTACAGCTGGGTTACAAAGTTAATAAACTGTAACAAATATGTAAAAATTTTAAAAAAAGAAAAATTTGTAATATCAATCAACAGTTACATTTTTTTGCTTTTTTG
This sequence comes from Meriones unguiculatus, assembly GCF_030254825.1. Taxonomy (NCBI): domain Eukaryota; kingdom Metazoa; phylum Chordata; class Mammalia; order Rodentia; family Muridae; genus Meriones; species Meriones unguiculatus. The sequence goes on along the minus strand of NC_083369.1, from coordinate 86,449,867 downwards.
GGCTGGTTATCTATCTTTATTTATTTATTTATTTATTTATTTATTTATTTATTTATTATTTTTGTGTCCCAGCTATAGCCCCCTCCCTCCTCTCCTCCCAGTCCCATCCACTCCTATGCCCCTCTCCTAATCCAAATAGGGGAGGACCTCCTCCCCTTATATCTGAACCTAGCTTATAAGGTCTCATCAGGACTGGCTGCAATATCTCTGTCTCTGGCCTGACAAGGCTGCACCTGCCAGGGGGAGGTGATCAAAGAACTGGCCACTGACTTCTTGTAAGAGACAACCCCTGCTCCCCTTACTAGAGAATTCCACTAGGAACTTGAGCAGCCTATGGACTTAATCTGAATGAACAGAGATTCTAGGTACTCTCCCTGCATGGTCCTTGTTTGGAGTATCAGTCTCTGTAGGGCCATCTGGGCTCAGGTTTTTTTTCTCTCTCTTTATTGGTCTCCTTGTGGAGCTCCTATCCCCTCCAAGTCTTTTTATCTCCCCCTTCTTCCATTAGATTCCGCAGATTCCCTGCACTGTGCCCAAAGTTTAGCTATGAGTCTACAATATGTTTCAATACACCGATGGCTAGAGCCTTTCATAGGCTTTCTGTAGAAGGTTCCTCTCCTGTTATCTGTCGCCCCCTAATTCTGATATCTTTTGTTGCTTAGCTTCTTTAGGACTATAGATGTTAGTATGTTTATCCTGTATTATATGGCTAATATTCACTTCAAGTTTCTGAAGGAAGAAAATGAAGCATATACCAGAAGAAGGAAAGATATCCCATGCTCATAGATCAGTTGGATTAACATATTGAAAATGGCTGTCCTATCAAAAGCAATTTACAGATTTAATGCAATTCCGACCAAAATACCAACATAATTCTTTTCCGAACTTGAACGAACAATTCTTAATTTCATGTGGAAAACCAAACCAAAACAAAGCCCAGAAATAACAGATCTTCTGGAGGTATCTCCATCTCTGATCTCAAGCTGTACTATGGAGCAACAGTAAAAAAAGAAAGAAAGAAAGAAAGAAAGAAAGAAAGAAAGAAAGAAAGAAAGAAAGAAAGAAAGAAAGAAAAGAAATACTGCATGGTACTGGCATAGAAACAAACTGGTGGATAAATGGAATTGAATCAAAGATCCAGAAATGAATCCAAACATCTATGGATACTTGATTTTTGACAAAGATGCCAAAACAATATAATGGAAAAAAAGATTTCAACTTCAACAAATGGTGCAGATTTAACTGGATGTCTATTTGAATAAAATGCAAATAGATCAATATTTATCATTCATCACAAACTAAAGTGGATCAAAGACCTCAACATAAAACGAGACACACTATGTCTGTTAGTAGAAAAACTGGAGAAGAGCCTTGAACTCATTTGCACCAGAGACAACTTTTTGAACAGAACACCAACAGCATTAGCTCTAAGATCAACAATCAATAAATGGGACCTCATGAAACTGAAAAGCTTCTGTAAAGCATAGGATACTGTTGTCAGAACAAAACGACAGCTTACAGACTGGGAAAAGATCTTCACCAACCCTACATCTGACAGAGGCAGAATGTATAAACAATTCAATAATTTAAACACTAACAAACCAAGTAATCCAATTCAAAAATGCAGTACAGAGCTAAACAGAAAATTCTCAACAGAGGAATATAGAATGGCAGAGAAACACTTAAAGAAATATTCAACATCCATAGTCATTAGGGAAATGCAAATCAAAACGACCCTGAGATTCTACTTCACACTCATCAGAATGGCTAAGATAAAAAAACTCAAGGTATGACACATGCTGGAGAGGAAACTGAAACCGTCCTTCATTGCTGGTGGGAATGTAACCTTGTACAAACATTTTGGAAAATCAATATGGTGCTCTCCGAGAAAAATGGGAATGGTGCTACCTCAAGATGCAGCAATACCAATTCTGTGCATGTATCGAAAAGATGCTCAACCATACAACATGAACCTTGTTCAACTATGTTTATACCAGCTTTATTTATAATAGCCAGTCTCTGGAAACAACCTAGATGTTCCTCAACCTAGGAATACATACAGAAGCTGTGGGACATTAAGACAATGGTATTCTATTCAGCAACTAAAAGCAAGGAATTTATGAGATTTGCAGGGAAATGGGTGGAACAAAAAGATCATCCTGAGTGATATAACTCAGAAGCAGACAGTCAAATATGGTATATACTACCTTATTTATTTTTACAGCCTGTTTCTAACTATCACTTCTTAATTTTTATGTCTCTAAGATATGTTTTACTTCACTCTATTCATATTAGTTTATTTCATATGCAAAATATTTAGTTTTCTATGGTAGGTAGAAATCTAGACAAGACTACCAAAAGTATCTCCTTAAATACAAACTTTAGAGAAGCATTTTCCTTTCAGAATGACTTCTAGGTCAAAAGACTCAAAGGATGAGAGTTTTGTTAAAAGTAGAAATACAGGTGAAACAAATTAAATGGAATCACAGGATATATTGAAGTAACATTGTGAAGACTCTCCTTTTCTTTTCTGTTGTCAGCTAAATGCATTAGAAAAAAAATGATGACCTTCAGAGATAAGATTGAAATGAAGTAAAAATGCTTTCAGTTCCAATTTTAGAAGGCTGATTTTTATCAAGCATCCTAAATTCATTTTTAAAGGAAATGTGTAGGCAAGGGTAAACTTTTAATGTACTTTTCCATTATCTTTAAAAAAATAATTATCTTTTTATACATTGTCATCTATATTGCTAGTATGACTATTAAAGTAACTTTACTTAATTGGAAAACTCTTTTTTCAATATTTAGTATAACATAAATTCTTGATAACTATAAATTGTGTCATTTGCTGGAATATATTCATATTTTTTATATATTTGGTTTACTTAATATCCTTTCTGTTCAATTACAGATTTCAAAAGTCTTTTAGTTTCAGGTACTTCTCATCATACATCTTACTAATATTTAACAAAAATTAGTAAAATGTATTTTTTTTCACAAACGTAACTTTTGTGCGTGGTATTCCGCTTGTCCAGGACTGGACTTTTTGTTTCATCACTATTATCAGATAGAGTGCTATGCAATCTATTTGCATTATAACAATCAGTACAAAGGTATAAACATAGAAAATATGTTCCTGGTTTTCAACCTGAGAAAAACTGAAATAAAGATTCGATAGTTTACTTAGTCACATAGCCAGTGAGTAATTGTAGATTGAAATTAACCCCAAAGCAATTAATTCATTGAAATCTTGTTTTTTTTGTCAGAACTAAATTTTTTTTTATTTTTTTAATTATGACAATTTATTCATTTTGTATCCCAGCTTAAGCCCTTCTCTCATGTGCTCCTAGTCCCACCCTCCCTCCCTTTTCTCCTCTCATGACCTTCCCCAGGTCCACTGATAGGGGAGGTCCTGCTCCCCTTCCCTCTGACTCTAGCCTATCAAGTCTCATCAAGACTGGCTGCTTTGTCTTCCTCTGCGGCCTGGCAAGGCTGCCCACCCTCAGGGGGAGGTGATCAAAGAGACAGCCAATGAATGCATTTCATAAACAGCCCCTGTTCCCCTAACTAGCGGAACCAATTTGTACCAATTTGGAGACTTTGCTGTCATGGGCTACATCTGTACAGGGGTTCTAGGTTATCTCCATGCATGGTCCTTGGTTGGAGTATCAGTCTCAGAAAAGACCCCTGTGCCCAGATTTTTCGGTTCTATTGATCTCCTTGTGGAGCTCCTGTCCTCTCCAGGTCTTTCTATCTCCCACTTCTTTCATAAGATTCCCTGTAGTTTGCCCAAAATTTGGTTATGAGTCTAAGCATCTACTACAATACCCTGCTGGGAAGAGTCTTTCAGAGGTCCTCTGTAGAAGTCTCTTTTCCTGTTCCCTGTTCCTTGTCATGTAGTGAAGTGCTACAGCTCACTGATATATCAAATGTACTTTGGACACTTAACTAACTTAGTACTCTGTACAATAGTTACACGAGTAAAAGTACATTTCCACACTGATTTTCAATTCAGTTCTAATAGTCTAATTTAATGTTATTGCTTTATATTTGAGATTCTAAGAAGATTGAGAAACTTTTTTCATGAGATTTGACTGATATAAATGTGTCTGGCTGTGTGTCTCTGCTTACACTCCTTTCTTTTGTCAGAGGAGTACTCTCAGATGATGACTGTACAAGGTACTAAACTATGATTATAACAGAGTATTATTAGGAATAACTTCATTTTTTTTTTTTTTTTTTTTTTTTTTGGTCAGTCATGTTTGGTTCTTCATTAGGTTTCGGGGCTATCCAGTGTCTAGTTTCTGACTATTCAGGCAGTGTAGGACATGGACTCCCTCTAGTGGAGTGGGCCTCAAGATAAACCATATATTGATTGGCCACTCCAAAAGTTCTGCATCACAATTACCCCAGCATACCTTCCAGGCAAGGCAGATTGTAGATTTAGTGTTTTGTGGCTGGTATCCAGGTTTATCTTTTGGTATTATGGAGATTATCTTTCTTTATCAAATTTTCTAGAACACAGGGGTGAAGGCTCTATGCAGGATCCAATTTGTTGTCTTTATATTCAATGAGCTATGTGGATTTTATCCTCAGCAATGGGGCCCTGATCTCAGTTTTCAGAGATCAGCTTCCTGTCCAAATGTCAGCCTGAGTTGTTTAGAGATCTTCGCTAAACTACTTTAGCCAATCACTCAATTTAATATGCAATGCAATGAGTACAATTATGCAATTTTTGTACATATATATGTTGATTCCATTGTTTTCCTCAAGATAAATGTTACTTTATGCAACATAGTATAAGAAATATTAATAGAAAACTCCATGAATTTCAATAGCACTCCATAGGAAGGATATCAGACTTGATACTCTAAACCTATATAGGCACCCATAGTTGGGGAAATCATAAGCCTAAATAAAGAAACCATGACTGTTGTGTGGCTAATTGGAAATGGTATGAAACTATATTCTCAGTATTGGTGTTTAAAATCATATATTACTGGCACTTCCTCTTATTACAATGATGGTTCTTTTAACATCAGGCAGGCATTAATGCAGAGACCCAAAAATTACTGAATTGTGGAGAATCAATGTCTGTGGAGTACCTGGCTCTAAGCAGGACATCTATATCATCTACAACTCCACCCTCCACAAATTCATGAAACATTGTGTTAAATCCAGTAAAAATTATGTAAGAAGACTACAGTGGAAAAGAGCTTTGTACAACAATAAATAATGGACATAAAATAGACATTAGTTGTTACGGGGGTGCAGTAATGTAACTATTGATGTAATACCCCTGTTTCAGTAAATAATCTGTCAAGCTTGTGCTCATGATTTCAGTGGCAGAGAGCATGAATGAGAAAAAGTATTGGGAATTGAAAAATACACTAAAGTCACCAAATGTATGAAACTGACAATGAAGAATATATATACATACATATTACTATGTATATATAGTTATATGTATATATATATATACATATATATGTATCTATGATATATATATCATATATGATATATATATGATATGTATATATACATACATACATATAACTAGTGATATATTTTACTGTTAAATCCTACTCCTGAGTCAAGTTCTATAATGGGTCCTCAGCATAAGATCTGCATCTGGTAAAGAACTTTATTCATCAAAACACAGTAAAGGCATCACATGAGCAATGAAAGGAAGTGGTCCCCATTTTCCTATAAAATCATAAGGCGCATCATTGAGCTCAGACACACTATGTTCCAGATAACACTAAATATTAGCAAATATTTACCCTCTAAAAATCATTAACTTACTAGTTTTGAAGTGAGTTACCAACATGCAAATTTTTGAGAAACACATTCAGGCAATAATTACATTATACTAGAAGTAGATTAAAAAATGGGATAACTATTTCTTTTATATAACTAGGAAATTTTTTCAGCTAGAAGATTTAAGAAAACTATTTAAAGTCTGATAGAATGGCTCATGCTAATACTCCTATTTATTTAGGATCCTAGAGAAAGAAGATCACTTGAAACTATCATTCTGAAACCCACATAAAAGATACCATAATATTCCATCTCAAATTTAAAACAAAGAATTGAAAAAGTGAAATACTAATAAAGTTACTTATTTAAGACAAATGATATGATAATATACATGATTGACACCGAAATTCCACCAGAGAACTCCTTCAGCTGATAAACACCTTCAGCAAAGTGGCTGGAGACAAAATCAAATAAAATCAGTAGCCCTTCTGCATAAAAAAGAAAAATTGGCTGAGGAAGAAATTAGGGAAACAACACCCTTCACAATAACCACAAAGGACATAAAGTACCTTTGTATAGCTATAATCAAGAAAGTCAAACACATGTAAAAAAAAAACAAAAAAAAAAACAAAAAAAAACTTCCAGTCTCTGAGAAAAGAAATAAAAGATATCAGAAGATGGAAATATCTCTCATTCTCATGGTTTGGCAGGATTAACATAGTAAAAATGGCCATCTTAACAAAAGCAATCTACAAACTCAATACAATTCTCATCAAATTACAAATATAATTCATTACAGACCTTGAAAGAAAAATTCTCAAGTCCATATGGAACAACAATAAACCGAGAACTAAAACAATCCTTTACAGTAAAAGATCTTCTGGAGGTATCTCCATCCCTGATCACAGGCTGTACTATAGAACAACAGTAATAAAAACTGCATGGTTCTGGCATAGAAACAGGATGGTGGATAAATGGGAATTGAAAAATACACTAAAGTCAACAAATGTATGAAACTGACAATGAAGAATATATATACATACATATAACTATGTGTATATATATATATATACATATACATATATATGTATATGTATCATATATACATTGAATAGAATCGAACAGAAGACCCAGAAATAAACCAACACACTTATGGACACCTGTTATTCTACAGAGATGCCAAAACAATACAATAGAAAAAAAGATAGTAACTTCAACAAATGATGCTGTTTTAGCTGTATATCAACATGTAAAAAAGGCAAATTGATCCATACTTATCATCCTGCACACAACTAAAGTCGAAGTGAATCAAAAACATCAACATGAAACCAGACCAGTTAGAAAAGAAACAAAGTGGGAAGATCCTTGACCTCATTGTTAGAGGAGACAACTTCCTGAAAAGAACACCAACAGCACAGGTTCTAAGAGCAACAATCAATAAATGGGACCTCATGAAACTGAAAATCTTCTATAAAGCAAAGAACACTGTCATCAGAAATAAATGAAAGCCTACAGATTGGGAAAGGGTCTTCACCACACTATATTTGATAGAGAGCTAATATTCAGAATACATAAATGACTCAAGAAGTCAAACAGCAGCAAATCAATTAAAAATGGGGTACAGAAGTTCTTCTGGAGGTATCTCCATCCCTGACCTTAAACTGTACTATAGAGCAACAGTAATAAAAACTGCATGGTACTGGCATAGAAACAGAATGGTGGATCAATGGAACTGAACAGAAGACGCTGAAATAAACCCACACACTTACAGAACCTGATCTCTGACAAAGATGCCAAAACCATACAATGGAAAAAAGATAGCATCTTCAAAAAATGGTGCTGGTCTAACTGGATATCTACATGTAGAAAAATGCAAATAGATCCATACTTATCACCCTGCACTAAACTAAAGTCCAAGTGGATCAAAGACCTCATGAAATTGAAAAGCTCTGTAAAGCAAAGGACACTGTCATCAAGACAAAATGACTGCCTACAGATTGGGAAAGAATCTTCACCAACCCTTTATCTGACAGAGGGCTAATATCCAGTATAGATAAAGAACTAAAGAAGCTGAAAAACAACAAACCAAGTAATTCAATTAAAAAATGGGGAACAGAGCTAAACAGAGAATTCTCAATAGAGGAATATAGAATGGCAGAGAAACACTTAAGGAAATGCTCAACCTCATTAGCTATCAGGGAAATCTAAATCAAAACTACCCTGAGATTTCACCTTACACTCATCATTATGGCCAAGATCAAAACTCAAATGTCAACACATGCTGGAGAGATTGTGGAGAAAGGGGAACCATCCTCCACTGCTAGTGGGAATGTAAACTTGTACAACCACTCTGGAAATCAAGTTGGCACTTCCTCAGACAACTAGGAATAGAGCTTCCTTGAGATCCAGCCATACCACTCCTTGGCATATGTCCAAAAGAGGCTCAACTACACAATAAGGACATTTGCTCAACCATGTTTGTAGCAGCTTTATTTGTAATAGCCAGAAGCTGGAAACAACCCAGATGCCCCTCAACTTAAGAATGGATACAGAAATTGTGGTACATCTACACAATGGAATATTACTCAGCAATGAAAAGTGATGATTCTCAATAGAGAATTACCAAATGGCAGAGAAACAGTTAAAAAAAATGCTCAACATCCTTAGTCATCAAGTCACTGATATTACAGCAAAACTCAAGTGACAGCACATGTTCGAGAGAATGTGGAGAAATGGGAACCCTCCTCAATTGCTGGTGGGAATGGGAATTTGTACAACCACTTTGGAAATCAATTTGTCACATTTTCAGACAATTAGGAATAGGCTACCTCAAGGCATACCATTCCTAGGCATATGTCCAAAATATGCTCACCTATACAACCAGGACATTTGTTCAACCATGTTCCTAATAGCAGCTAGCTTCTTCTTCTTCTTCTTCTTCTTCTTCTTCTTCTTCTTCTTCTTCTTCTTCTTCTTCTTCTTCTTCTTCTTCTTCTTCTTCTTCTTTTGTAATAGCCAGAATCTACAAACAACTCAGATGCCCTTCAATTGAGGAATGGATAAAGAAATTATGTCACATTTACACAATGGGATAGTACTCACCAATTAAAAACAAGGAAATCATGAAATTTGCAGTCAAAAGGTGGGAACTAGAAAACATCATCGTTAGCGAGGTATCCCAGAAACAGAAAGACACACAGGGTATATACTCACTTATAAGTGGATACTAGACATATAATATATGATAAACCTACAAAAACCTATACACCTAAAGACGGTGAGGTAGAAGGAGGACCCTGGATAATATGCTCAATCCTCATTCAAAAAGGCTAAAGGGATATACCTTAGAAGATAGAGAAATTAGAGAACAGGATAGGAGCCTACCACAGAGAATCTCTGAAATATTACTCAGGAGGGTTTTAAAACAAATGCTGAAACTCATAGCAAACTTTGGGCAGAGTGCAGGTAATCTCATGAAAGGAGGTGAAGCTAGAAATGCATCGAGGGGACAGGGGCTCCACAAGGAGAGCAACTGAACTAAAAAATCTGGGCACAAGGTTCTTTTCTGAGACTAATCCTCCAACCAATGTCCATACATGGACATAACCTAGACACCCTACACAGATGTAGACCATGGGCAGCTCAGTCTCCAAGGGAGACGCTAGTGAGGGGAACAGAAGCTCTCTCTGACATGAACTCAGTGGTTGGCTCTTTGGTCATGTCCCCATGAGAGGGGCGGGGCAGCCTTTCCAGGCCATATCAGAACAAAATATAGACAGTCCTGATGAGACTCGATAAGCTAGGGTCAGATGTAGTGCAGGAACACCTCCCCTATCAGTGGAATAGGGAATGGGCATGGAAGGAGAAGAGGGAGGGAGGGAGGGCAGGATTGGGAATGGATGAGGGCTGGCTACTGCTATGATAGAAATTGAATAAACCGTAATTAATAAGAATAAATAAATTAAAAAACAAAGTGTACATTTTATAAAACATATGTGGGATGTATTCTCACTCAAATATTCTAATATTATTATTTTTTACTTTTAATGTGCATTTAACATTATTAGTACTTCTTGTCATAAAAACGCCAGAAATAATATATCTTGACATTATTTTAATAATAGTCAAGCCAATTTCCTTGGTAGCAGCAGTGCTGGAATATAAAACTAAATACAAGTAAATGTTTCATTTCCTAGGATACTTACATTTCTATTTGTTCTACCATTATGTGCTTAATTTGCTTCCATACAAGATTGTAAAATGAGACACTATCAGTTTAGCTTTTGAATAACTCACTGTTCCCTTTGTTTTCTTTTTCTCTTGAAAGATTATTTAGACATGTCACTTCATGTGCTAAGGATATTTTCTCTTGTAATAGTGAATGGAAATATTAATTAGAGGGAATCTTTAATCATTCAGGTATTACTTTCACGTTTTGTGTATAAGTCACTTATTTTTGTCTTTTTCTCTGGTCTGTATGTGTGCAGGTAGGTACACCTGCCTGCCTGAACATGTGCATATAGGTGTGCATGTGTGAGCTTGCACACTGGCTCTGGTGTGCCTGAGTATGTGCATGAATGCGTGTGTTTGTGTTTTCTTGGTTTCTTTTTTTTCAGTTCATAGAAGTGAAGAATGAAATATCAGATTATGAAGGTCATAATATTTCTCATTTATTGTAGCCTCTAAGAAAAAAATTAAAGGATTTAAAATTTTGTCCTTAAAACCTGAGTAGGAAGAAGTGTTTCAATATTTCATTGCACAGTTTCCATTATCAATTTCTAATGGATTTTCTCATGAGTTAATGACAACAAGTAATAAATATTTAAATCTTAATCATCTATGTGTCAGCTATTTCTCTCTCTCAAATATTATTATATGTATTCCAAAACAAGCCCAGTATGTATTAAAGCCTCATTTAATTGTTTTTCATTTCCTTATTTAAGAGATAAAGTTATTTGTGTCAGTAAATACAGATAATACAGCAATGTGATAACACTTGTGTCTTATAGCCCTGTATCTATCCATTGACCTTGTTTACTTTCTGTAATTAAATATGAAGAACACAATGCATCACAAAGCATCTGTGCTTTCAGTACCCTTCTGAGTCAAAAATAGGGAAATAATTTTTTTCTTCTGTATTAGTTTTATACTCTCTTAAACATTGCCAAAAATGGTAATCAACTTTGAGAACTGTGAATGTATGGCAGTAAGGCAGATATCTTAGAGATTGCAATTTGCATCTAGATTATTTATGATAAAGAAAAACCCAGAAAATCAGACTACATTTACTACATAAGTCTAATCAAAGGCTTTATAGTGCCCTTTATACCTTGTACTGGGAGAAAGAGAAAAGCTGACAGTAATCATCATCACAAAAATACTGTATTGTTCACTAAATCAACATAATGGGATGTCAATGTTATGTAGTTGCTTTCCTGACCAGACATGTACCATTTTCTCATTCTTTTCATTAAATTGAAACACATCTTTTGACATTTTCTTTCTTTAGAAAATTGTATAACCTCTGCATTAGTTTATGTTGCTTAAAAATCAAGATCAGCGTCATTTTATGGGCTTATTTTTATACACACTAATTGAATTTTTTTTAGGTAGATTACATTTTGTTCATCACATATTTTGTTTACAAAATAGAAAGATAAAATTTTCCAAAGTGTGTGTGTGTGTGTGTGTGTGTGTGTGTGTGAGTATGTGTGTGTATACACTCCAGCATTAAAGAAAAAGGAAATCCTGACATTCTAGGGTCAAATAGAAGGGGAGAAAGACCCCATTTATCAGTGAACTATGGGAGGGGCATGGGGGATAAGAGTGATAGAGGGTGGGATTGAGAGTAGATGAGGGAGGGGGACACAGCTGAGATACAAATTGAATAAATTATAATAAATGAGAATAATAAAAAAGTTAAAATAAATAAATTATGTTATAAAATATCAAGTAAAATATTTATAATATGAAGAATGTAATAAGAAACTAATGGAGTGTTGTTCGCAAAATATAGACACAATGGCTTCTCATTTACATTCTTTGTCTTATATTTCTTCCTTATTATTTTTTGATTAAATTTAAGTAATGTTTATCTAGGTATGGATTTATATACATTTATTTTACTTGGCATCCCTAATATTATTTTAATGTACTAACCTGTAATTTCCAAAATATTTCAATGATTTCTAAATTGCTTATTTTATTATTTCTTCTTATATTTTTGTCATTATTCTAAGCTTCTTAAAGTACTTAGTTTTATATTTCCTAATGTATATTTGTAACCTGATAAGCTTAGAATAAGCACGTCTTTTTCTTATAAATATTATTTCAACTTATTTTTTTCATTATCTTTTCATCTACATGTATGTTATATATACATTTACAATTTCACATATAGCATTTATTTTGTGTTTCTTTTTACAGAGTGTGTCATTGATATATTCCTATTTGCATTTAATACTTATCTACCATTCACAGAGAACAGGAGGTCTTAAAATCTTGTTCGAAAGGCAGGACTATGAATATTTTGGGGAGCTTCTTGATTATTGTTCTTCATTATATGACGATTCTGCTGGAATGAATTTATAGATGAATCTCCAAGAGCTGTTTAAATCTTCCACTTTTCTGATTAATTAATCTTTATTGTGATAATAGCTAAAACATTTCTCCAAAAATTAATGTTTGAATTTTATTGAATTCATTCCTAAAATAAACCTCAAAATAATTCATGTTCAACACAGAAATGGAATCTTAATTTTTAATACATTTTAAACTATATTTATATTTAATTGATTTTAGAAACTTGCCCATATTATTATTAGTGATTATAATTATTATTTGTAGATGTGATAAAGTAATAAACTTTACTTTGCTGAGCCTGGACTTACCATAGTATAATATTATCTATAAATGTTATAAACATAATGTTTCCTTATTCTGAATTTCAAATAGGTATACAATAAAATGATCAATTCCCCTCTCCGTTTTCTTCCTCCATTATTTGAAAGTACATAAAGATTATACAAGTGGAGATCCAAGATGACGGTGACCAGCGCACACCGTATCTGAGGGGCAGAGGATCTGAAACTCTGAAATTGGTGAGTGGATGGGCAGCTGAACCTAGAACATCAGCACTGAGGCTTCCGGGGAGAAAGGGGACAAACCCTGACCTGAGACCATTAGGATTCATGTCAACAATGGACTTCTCCGCAGAATTCTACTGGGGACTCTATTCCTAGGCACTTCCCCTTTATCAGCCCGCCCTATTCAATGGCAGAGGCAGCAGGGGAGGCAGTAGAGGCCGTGGCCTGAAGGCAGATGATGGGGCCCCCAGAGCATGCAGCCCCTAGCACAGAGCACAGTCCTGGCTGCTCCTAGAACAGAATCCCTGCTTGAGATTTGAGATAGAGAATACTCAATCCTTGACACACTTTGACAGACCTTACTTCTCCCTCCTTGGTAGAGGCAGAGGATGCAGAGGCGGCCGACAGCATCCATCACAGAGTGCAGTGTCCAGCACACGTTGCCCACAGCTCCAAGCAGAGAGTGCAGTGCCAGCGGATCCATCAGGACAACTTGGCCGGCAGCTCCCCAGGGCCTTCCAGAAGTCATCTGGGCTAGTGTCCTCCTAGATCTGCAGATGTGGGTGAACTCTAAATGTACTACAATACCAGCCCCCAAGTTCTGAAACAACATAGGGATTCTTGGGACAGCATTAACAACATTGAAACTCCTGCTCTGAGGGTCTACCAGTGAAGTTGAGTCAAACAACTCCTGGAATCCAGACAGATCTGAATACCAGAACAACAGTATGACAGGACTGTCGAATACTGTGGTATTCAGGAAATCAGTATAGGCACATTGCACCTGTAAACTGTGCTAGCATCTGCACCCCATCATGGGCCTGCATCCCCCCACACACATTCCAAGCATCTACACTCACTAGCACTCTCTTTTTCAAGATACACTTCCATACACATGTGTATACTTGCTCCTCCGCAATTGTGATTCTGCACTAGTGGCTCTTCCTCCCTTAGGTACAGCTGAAACACCAATACACACTCTCAAACCAGTGGATCTCTCTCATCTTCCTGAAGAATACTCCAGACACCAGAGAAAGATGGACCCAGTCTGAAGCACAGACTCCAGCAATAAACAGTGAAGGTTACACATAAGCAGATGGCCAGAGGTCGGTGTAAGAAAACACACAACAAAAATCAGGACACCATGGCTCCAACATCCACCCCCGAAAATGAATGGGTATTTCAATTCATTGGAATCACAGGAAAATGATTTTAAAGTTATGCTTATCCAGTTATCAGAGGCACATAAAGAGGAAACAAACAAATCTCTCAGAGAAATAGCCTTTAAATGGAGGCAAATAAGGAAGAAATGCTCTCAAGCAATTTCAGGCAAATACAGCCAAACAAATAGAGCCACAATTGGCATAAAGAGAGGAAACAAACAAAAAAGTAGAAGTTATCATAGAAAGAAAGGAATGAACATTCAAATACATGAAGAAAATGGTTCAAGGAATTAAAACAGAAATAGAATCAATAGAGAAAACCCTGGAGCTGGAGAACTCAGAGAAAAAAAAAAAAGGTAAGCATAACCAATAAAATAAAAGAGATGGAAGAGAGAATCTCAGGTGCTGAAGAAACTCTTGCTGAAATTGATACTTCTCTCAAAGAAAAAGTAAAATCAGAAAAGTCCCAAACACAAAACATCCAAGAAATCCAAGGTGCTTTGAAAAGATGAAATCTAAGAATGATTGGATAAGATGAAAAAGAAGATTCCAGGATAGAAGGTGCAGAAAAAATATTTTTTTGGTGTTACTATTTTTTTATTAGTTACATTTTATTAGCTCTGTATCCCAACTGTATCCTGCTCCCTCATTCCCTCCCAATCCCACTCTCCCTCCCTCGTCTCCTCCCTGTCCCTTTCCAAGTCCACTAATTGGGGAGGACCTCCTCCCCTTTCATCTGACTCTGTTTAATCAGGTATCTTTAGGACTGGCTGCAAAGTCCTCCTCTGTGGCCTAGCAGGACTGCTCCTCCCTTGGGGGGGGGGTGGGGAGATCAAAAAGCCTGCATTTGAGTTCATATCAGAAATAGTCCCTGTTCCACTTACTATGGGAAACCAACTGGTTACTGAGCTACCACAAGCTACATCTGAGCAGAGGTTCTAGGTTATATACATACATGGTCCTTTATTGGAGAAACAGTCTCATATAAGACCCCTGTGCCCAGATATATTTGGCTCTCTCCATGTCATATTAACTCCCCCTTCTTTCATATGATTCCCTGTATTCTGCCGAAGGTTTGGTTATGATTTATTTTATTAATTATACTTTATTCATTTTGTATCCCCCCATAAGCCTCTCCCTCCTCCCCTCCCAATCCCACCCTCCCTCCCCTTTCTGCATGCATGACACTCCCCAATTCCACTGATAGGGGAGGTTCTCCTCTCCTTTCTGATCTTAGTCTATCAGTTCACATCAAAAGTGGCTGCATTGTCCTCTACTGTGGCCTGGTAAGGCTGCTCCCCCCTCAGGGGGAGGTGATGAAAGAGCAGGCCAATCAGATTATGTCAGAGGCAGTCCCTCTTCCCATTACTATGTAACCCACTTGGACACTGAACTGCCATGGGCTGCATCTGTGCAGGGGTTCTAGGCTATCTCCGTAAATAGTCCTTGGTATGAGTCTTTGGGAAGTTCCCTGTGTTCAAATTTTCTTGTTCTGTTGCTTTCTTTGTGGAGACGCTGTCCTCTCCAGCTCTTACTATTTCCCACTTCTTACCTAGGAACCTTCTACAGAGGGCTTCTGAAAGCCAAAAGAAGAAAACAGGAAACAAACTAGGAACCTGCCACAGAGGGCATCTGAAAGCCTCTGCCTTACAGACTATCAAAGCAGATGCTGAGCCTGATGGTAAACTGTTGGGCAGAGTGAATGGAATTTTATGTAAGAAGTGGGAAACTTAGTATCTGCTTTGATACACTGCTAGGTAGAGTTTTTCAGAGGCCCTCTGCGGTAGGTTCCTGTCCTGTTACTTGTTTTCTCCTACATCCAATGCACATCCCATTTGTCTCTTTTTGGGAGGATTGATCATCTTATCCTGGGTCCCCTTTCTTGTTCATCTTCTTTATGTATATAGATTTCATTATGTTTATCATATCATATTGGTCTATATGAGGGAGTATATACCATGCGTGTCTTTCTCTTTCTGGGATACCTCACTCAGAATGATCTTTCCTAGATCCTACCATTTGCCTGCAAATTTCATGATTTCCTCACTTTTGATTGCTGAGTAGTATTCCATTCTGTACAAATACCACAATTTCTGTATACATTCCTTCGTTGAGGGACACTTGGTCTGGCTATTACAAATGAATCTGCTACAAAGATGATTGAGCACATGTCCTAGTTGTGTACTTCACCAAATTTTGGTTATATGCCTAGGGGTAGTATAACTGGGTCTTGAGGAAGCACTATTCCTAATTGTCTGAGAAAGCGCCAGATTGACTTCCAAAGTGGTTGTCCCAGTTGACATTCCCACCAGCAATGGAGGAGGGCTCCCCTTTCGCCACAACCTCTCCAGCATGTATTGTCATTTGAGTTTTTGATTTTCTGCCAGTTTGATAGGGGTAAGGTGAAATCTCAGGTTCCTTTTGATTTGCATCTCCCTGATGGCTAAGGATGTTGAGCATCTCTTTAAGTGTTTCTCTGCCATTCTATATTCCTCTACAGAGAATTCTCTGTTTAGCTCCATACTCCATTTTTTAATTAGATTACTTGATTTATTGCTTTTTAAAGTCTTTATTTCTTTTTATATTCTGGATATCAGCCCTCTGTCAGATACAGGGTTGGTGAAGATTTTTTCCCATTCGGTAGCCTGTCGTTTTGTTCTGACAACAGTGTCTTTTGTTTTACAGAAGCTTTTAAGTTTTATGAGGTCCCACCTATTGATTGTTGCTCTTAGATCCTATGCTGTTAGTGTTCTGTTCAGGAAGTTATCTCCTGTGCCAATGAGTTCTAGGCTCGTCCCCACTTTTGCTTCTAACTGATTTAAAATATCTGCTTTTATGTAGAGGTCTTTGATCCACTTGGACTTTAGTTTTGTGCAGGGTGATAAATATGGATCTATTTTCATTTTTCTGCATGCAGACATCCAGTTGGTCCAGCACCATTAGTTGAAGATGCTGTCTTTTCCATTGAATGGATTTGGCTTCTTTGTCAAATATCGAGTATCCCTAAGGTGTGTGAGTTTATTTCTGGGTCTTCTATGCATTTCCATTGATCCTCCTTTCTGTTTCTATGCTAATAGCATGCAGTTTTTATTACTGTTGCCCTGTAGTACAGCTTGAGATCGGGGATGGAGATACCTCCAGATGATCTGTTGATCTCTTGTTGTACAGGATCATTTTGGAGATTATGGCTTTTTGTTTCTCCATACGAAACTGAGAATCTTTCTTTCAAGGTGTGTAAAGAATTGAGTTGGTATTTTGATGGTAATTGCTTTGAATCTGTAGATTGCTTTTGACAGGATGGCCATTTTCACAATGTTAGTCCTACCAGTCCATGAGCACGGGAGATCTTTCCATCTTCTGATATCTTCTTCAATTTCTTTCTTAAAGCTTTTTTTTTTTCAAACAGCTCTTTCACTTGCTTAGTTAGAGTCACCCAAGTTATTTTATGTTATTTGTGGCTATTGTGAAGGGTTTTGTTTCCATGATTTCTTTCTCGGACCTTTTATCTTAGGTATAGTGGAAGGCTTCTGACTTTTTTGACTTGATTTTCTATCCTGCCACTTTGCTGAAGGTGTTTATTAGATGACGGAGTTCTCTGGTTAAATTTTTGAGGTCGCTAATGTATACTATCATATTCTCTGTGAATAGTGACACTTTGACCTCTTCCTTTCCAATTTGTATACCCTTGATCTCCTTTAGTTGTCTTATTGCTGAGCTAGGACTTCAAGTACTATGTTGAATAGATATAGAGAGAGTAGGGAGCATTGTTCCTGATTTCAGTGGGACTCATTTGAGTTTCTCTCCATTGAATTTGATATTGACTATAGGCTTTCTGTATATTGCATTTACTATGTTTAGGCACGTGCCTTGTATCCGTGATCTCTCCAAGACTTTAAGCATGAATGGGTGTTGGACTTTGTCAAATGCTTTTTCAGCATCTAAGGAGATGATCATGTGGTTTTTCTCCTTCAGTTTGTTTATGTGGTGGATTACATTAATAGATGTCCTTATGTTGAACCACCCTTTCCTGCCCGGGATGAAGCCTAATTGGTCATGGTGGATGATATCTTTGATGTGTTCTTGGAAGTATTGTATTGAGTATTTTTGCATCAATGTTCATAAGAGAGATAGGTCTTAAGTTTTCTTTTTTTGTTGAGTCTTTGTGTGGTTTAGGTATCAAGGTGACTGTGGCTTCATAGAGTGAGTTCGGTAATGTTCCTTTTGTTTCTATTTTGTGGAATAGTTTGGAAAGAATTGGATTTAGCACTTCCTTGAAGGTCTGGTAGAATTCTGCACTGAATCCATCTGGCTCAGTGCCTTTTTTGGAAGGGAGACTGTTGATTACTGTCTCTATTTCCTTGGGGGATATAGGATTATTCAGTCTTTCTACCTCTTCTTGACTTAATTTTGTAGATGGACTCTATCAAGAAAATTGTTCATTTCTTTTAGATTTTCGAATTTTGTAGTATATAGGCTTTTGTAGTACAACCTAATGATTGTTTGGATATCCTCAGTGTCTGTAGTTATGTCCCCTTTTAATTTTTGATTTTGCTGATTTGGATAGTTTCTCTCTGTCTTTTAGTTAGTTTGGCTAAAAGTTTGTCTATCTTGTTGATTTTCTAAAGGAACCAGCTCTTGGGTTCATTGATTCTTTGAATAGTTTTATTTGTTTTTAATTGATTGATTTCTGCCCTGAGTTTGATTATTTCACCAGAGATTCTCTCTTCCATCTCCTGTATTTTGTTGGTGATGCTTACCTTTGTGGTTCCTGATCATTTCTCTAAGTTCTCCAGCTCCAGGCTTTTCTCAGTTTGTGTTTTCTTTGTTGATTCTAATTCCATTTTCATGCCTTTCACCATTTCCTTCATCTGTTGGAATGTGGATTCCTGTCTTTCTATGGTGGTCTCTTTTTTTTTTGTTCATTTCCTCTCTATATGCCACTAATTGTATTTCTACTTGTGTCTCTATTTGTTTGGCTATATTTGCCTGTGTTACTTTAAAAATTTTGTCCATTTCCTCTTTCTTTGCCTCCAATTGACTGGCCAAGTTTTTGATAGATTTGTTTATTTCCTCTTTAACTGTCTGAATTTGCATGGCTAAAATTATGGAACGCTTCATGAATTTGTGTTCCATCTTTGCGCAGGGGCCATGCTAATCTTCTCTGTATCGTTCCAATTTTAGTATATGTGCTGCCAAAGTGAGCACTGGAAAATATTTTTAAGAAAGAGATATCCATTAACATACAAGAAGCCTACAGATCACCAGCATAGAAACTTTTCATGTCACATCATAGTCAAAACATTAAATCTACAAAACAAAGTAAAAATATTAAAGGCAGCAAGGGAAAAGGGCCAAGTATCATATAAAGATAGACCTATCAGAATCACACCAGACTTTTCAACATGAAGTATTAGTTCCGAAAGAGTCTGGGAAGATGTCATGCAGACTTCAAGGTTACCACAGATGTCAACTGAGATTACTCTACTCAGCAAACCTTTCAATCAACATAGATGGAGAAAGCAAAATATTCCATGACAAAACTATATTTAAACAATATATAGACAGTAAACTAGCCCTACAGACAATAGTAGAAGGAAAACTCAAATCCAACAAAAACAACTACAACCAAGAAAACATAGGGTACAGATTAATTTCACAACAAAAATTGAAAGAAAAAGAGCAATGATTCACAGTAACACTAACAAAACGACAATAAGAGGAACTAATATTCATTGGTCACTATTGTCTATCAACATCAATGGAGTCAACTTTCCATTAAAAAGACACAGACTAACAGAATGATTGTAGATACAGGATCCAAGATTATGCTTCAACAAAGTAACACACCTCTGCAACAAAGATAAACACTACCTTAGAGTAAAGGGTTTGAAAAATATTTTTCAAAGAAATTGACACAGAAAACAAGTTGGAGTAGCTATCTTAATGTCTAACAAAATAGACTTTCAACCAAAATTAATCAGAAAAAGATGAGGAGGGGCATTTCATTCTCATCAAAGGAAAAGTCAACCAGGAGGACATCACAATTCAGAACATCTATGCTCCAAATACTAGAGTGTTTACATTTGTAAATGAAACATTATTAAATCCTAATTTGCACATTGATCCCAGAACCTTAATAGTGGGAGAATTCAATGCTACACTCTTACCAATGGACAGATCATCTAGATAGAAGCAAAATAGGGAAATAAAGGCACTTATAGAGGTCCCAAATCAAATGGACCTAAAAGATGTCTACAAAACTTATCACCAAAACTCAAAAGAGTATACTTTCTTTTCAGCACCTCATGGAATCTTCTCTAAAATAGATCGTATACTGGTAACAAAGCAAGCTTCAGCAGATACAAGAAGATTAAAATAATCTTCTGCATTCTATCTGATCACCATGTACTATAGCTGGAACTCAACAACAGAAACAGTAAAAAGCCTACACACACATGGAAACTGAACAACTCTCTACTCAATGACTGCTGTGTTAGGGAAGAAATAAAGAAAGAAATTAAAGACTTCCTAGAATTCAATAAAAATGAAGGCACAACATACCCAAACTTATGGGACACAAAGAAAGCAGTGTTGAGAGGAAAATTCATAGCACCAAGTTCCTTCAAGAAGAAATTTGAAATATCTCATACAAGGAACTTAATGGCCACCTGAAAACTCTGGAAAATAAAGAAGCAGATACACCCAAGAGGAGTAGATGGCTGGAAATAATCAAACTCAGGGCTGAAATCAGTAAATTAGAATCAAATAAAACTATTCAAAGAACCAATGAAACAAAGAGATGGTTCTTTGAGAAAATTAACAAGATAGGGAAATCCTTAGCCAAACTAAAAGGCATCGAAAACTATCTAAATTAGCAAAATCAGAAATGAAAAGGGGGACATAACTACAGACACTGAGGAAATCCAAACAACCATTAGGCCTTACTACAAAAGCCTATATGTCACAAAATTTGAAAAACTAAAAGAAATGGACAATTTTCTTGAAAGATTCAATTTACCAAAATTAAATCAACATCAGGTAGAAATATTGAACAGTCCTATATCTCCTATGGAAATTGAAGAAGTCATCAAAATCTTCCTCCCAAAAAACGCCCAGAGCCAGATCGTTTCAGTGCAGAATTCTACCAGACCTTCAAAGAAGTGTTAGCTCCAATTCTCTTCAAATTATTTCACAAAATAACAGAAGGAACATAACCACACTCATTCTATGAAGCCATAGTCACCTAGATACTTAAACCACACAAAGACCCAACCAAAAATAAAACTTCAGACCTATCTCTCATATGAACATTGATACAAAAATACTCAGTAAAATACTGGCAAACCCAATCCGGGAACATATAAAAGACATCATCCAAAAAGAATAAGTAGGCTTCATCCCAGGCATACAGGGGTGGTTCAATATACAAAAACCTATCAATGTAATCCACCATATGAACAAACTGAAGGAAAAAACAAACAAACAAACATGCGATCATCTCCATAGATGCCGTGTTCATGGATAGGAAGGAATAACCTGGTGAAAATAACCATCCTGCCAAAAGCAATCTACAGATTCAATGCAATTGCCATCAAAACAATTCTTTACAGAACTTGAAAGAACAATTCTCAAATTCATATTGCCTGCACAGTAACTGATTATCTGGAGGTATCCCTTTTCTCTGATCTCAAGCTGTACTATAGAGCAACAGTAATAAAAACTGCATTTGATGGATCAATGGAATTAAATTGAAGACCCAGAAATGAACCCACATACCAATGGATACTTGATTTTTGACAAAGAAACCAAAACCATTCAATGGAAAGAAGACATCATCTTTAACAAATGGTGTTATGCTAATTAGATGTATACATGTAGAAAAATGCAAATAGATCCATATTCCTCACCCTGCACAAAACTAAGGTCCAAGAGAACCAAAGACTTCAACATGAAATCAGACACAATAAATGAGTTAGAAGAAAAAGTAAGGAAGAGCCTAGAACTTATTGGTACAGGAAACAACTTCCTGAACACATCACCAACAGCACAGGCTCTAAGATCAACAATCAATAAATGAGACCTCATGAAACTGAAAAGCTTCTGTAAAGCAAAGGACACAGTCATGAAAACAGAACGACTGCCTACAGATTGGGAAAGAATCTTCACTAACCATTTATCTGACAGAGGACTAATATCCAGTATATACAAAGAACTAAAGAAGGTGAAAAAAGCAAACCAAGTAACCCACTTAAAAAATGGGGAACATCTAAGGCATGAGCTACATTGGCTAAAAGATTATTCAGGGTCTGAGCAGTCTGCACAGTATAACTCATTGCTATTGCCCCAGTGGTAGCTCCAACAGCTGCCAATGAGATGGCAGTAACAATGGTGGCTGTAGTTCCAAGATCCCTTTTCTGTCTGAAGAGAGTCATAGCATGATTGGCATCAACGGGCACAGGCACCCAGCGAGGCATTAATGCTCAACTAAAAGGAGGCTTGATGGTGTTCAAGCATATGATACTGTCATCAGAACAAAACAACAGCCTACAGACTGGGAAAGGTTCTTTACCAACCCTATATCTGACAGAAGGCTAATATCCAGAATATTCAAAGTAATATAGACATTAAAAAAGCAAAAAAATCAAGTAATTAAATTTTTTACAAAGAAGCCAAAAGCATACAATAAAAAAAAAACACAGCATCTTCAACAAATGGTGCTGGTCTAATTGGATGTCTACATGTAGAAATATGAAAATAGACCTATATTTATCACCCTGCAAAAGTTAAAATCCAAGTCGATTCAAGACCTCAACATAAAATCATACACCCTAAATCTGTAAGAAGAAAAACTGTGGAAGAGCCTTGAGCCCATTGACAAAGGAGACAACTTCTTCAACAGAACACCAAAAGCACAGGCTGTATGATCAACAATTAATAACTGGGACATCATAAAATGGAAAAGCTTTCGTGAAGCAAAGGACACTGTCATCAAAACAAAAGACAGCCTACAGACTGAGAAAAGATCTTCACCAACCCTGCATTTGACAGAGGGCTAATATCCAGCATATATAAAGAAATCAAGAAGTTAAAAAGGAGCAAACCAAGTATTCCAATTAAAAATGGGCTTCATAATTTATATTGTTCAAGATCCAAGATGGAGGCAACTAGTGCACACCGTATTGTAGAGGCACATGATCCGAAACTCTGAAATTTGTGTGGGGAAGCAGCTGAAGCCAGAACATCTACACTGAGTCTTCCTGCGTGAGGGGAGACAACTTGTGAGCTGAAACCATTGGGATCCAGGTCAACCATTTTTGACTCCCAGGAATGAGAGTGGTGAATATTCAAACCCCCTGCATTTCCCCTTGACTCAAGCACTGGCTTCCCTCCTCAGTGTAGTTGGCCCTCAGTACCCATTGCTCCAACAACAGGACCCCCTGCTCTGTAACTGAGATAGCAAAGGCAGGCCTCCCAGTTCTATCTGGGATGGCAGCTGTACAGGCTTCCCAGCAGGCTGCTATACAGGCCTCCCATGTCTGCAGCAATGGCGTCTTCGCATCAAGCTCTAACAGAAGGCTCTATGCTCTCTTATCGAGACAACAGATGTGGTTACCCCAAGTAAAAGTCTCCATGCCCAGTGAACAATCAGTGGCCATCACTGAGCTGACAGATCTCCTACACTCAATTGCTCCTGCAGGCCCAAATCTGAGAACAGGGAGAACCCCTGTGCTTTTCTGATTGGACCTGATAGCTGGTGAGTGTCCATTCAAGTGAGTGCATGCAGAACCCTGAATCCAAGGTCCCTCTTTACTAGCAGCCAGATTTTGGATCCTTCCTGTCCACACACCCACTGTCGGTAACATAGGGATTGTAAGGACAGTGTTCTCAACATTGACACCCCTGTTCTGTGGGTCTACCAGTGGAATCCAGGCAAACATTTCCTGGAGGCCAGACAGATCTGAATACCAGGAAAGTGTGACAGGCCTTTAGGTCACTGAGGTATTCATGGTATCTGCCCATGTGCCCATGAACAGCCCCAGAACCTGCACCCTATCTTGCACCTTGTTCTAGAAGGAACACACCCTCACTTGCTAGTTTGCACTTATGCACCTGCATTATTCCTCCCTTAGCTAAAGCTAAAACAAAAATATCCACTCAGACTGGTGCAGTATTCACTATCTTTCTAAAGGATGCTAGAGACACAAGAGAAAGACAGGCCCATTCTGAAGTATAGACTCCAAAATCAGCAAAGGTTATGGATATGAGATGGCTAGAGGTTCGTGTAAGAACACATCCAACAAAAATCAGGACACTGTGGCTTCACCAGCAACCCCCAAAACATGCAAACTCAATGCAGACACCAGAAAATGACATGCAAACTCAAAGTAAATACCAGAAAATGATCCCACTACTAGGCTTATTCAGATATTAGAGGCATATAAAAATTAAAACAGCAAAGCTCTCAAAAAATACAGGCCAAAAGAGACAAATGAATAGACACACAAGTAGAGGCACAAGTAGAGGCATATAGATAGGAAAGGAACAAATTTCTCAAAGAAATACAGGCAAATACACCCAAACAAATAGAGACACAATTAGTGGCTTATAAAGAGGAAATGAACAAAAGAAAATGGAGGACATCATGGAAAGACAGGAATCCACATTCAAACAGGATAAGAAAATGGTGCAAAATATAAAAACGGAATTAAAAACAATAAATAAAACACAAACAGAGAAAACCTTGAAGCTGGAGAACTTAGACAAAAGATCAAGAACCACAAAGGTAAGCATCACCAACAGAATAAAAGAGACAGAACAGAGAAACTCAGGGGCTGAAGATACAATTGTAGAAACTGATACATCTCACAAATAAAAAAGTAAAATTATAAAAGTTCCAAACACAAAACATCTAAGAAATAAAGGACATCATGAAAAAAATGAAATCTAAGAATAATAGGAATAAACAAAGAAAATTCCAGGTTCCAAGGTCCAGAAAATATTTTAAAGAAAATCATGGAAGAAAATTTTCGTGACTTAAGAGAGTCCATAAATATAGAAAAGGCCTACAGAACAGCAAATAGACTAGAAAAGAAACACCTCATGTCACATAATAGTCAAAACACTAAATCTACAGAACAAAGATAAGTATTGAAATCAGCTAGGGAAAAAGGTCAAGTAATATGTAAAGGTAGAGCTATCACAATCACACTAGACTTATCAGCAGAAACTATGAAAGCCAGAAAGGTCTGGGCAGATGTCATGCAGACTCTGAGACCAGAGATGCCAACTCAGACTACTATACCTAGCAAAGTTTCAAACAACATAGAGAGATAAAACAAAATATTCATGAAAAAACTAAACTTAAACAACATTTACACAAGCTATCCCTACAGAAGATATTAGAAAAAAAAAACTCCAATCCAACAATATAACTATACCCCAGAAACACAGAATACACATAACTTCATAACAAAAAAATTAAAAGAAAACAAGCATTGAAACACAGTAACACCACAACTCCATAATAAAAAGAACTAAGATTCATTGGTCACTACTATCTATCAACATCAATGGACTCAACTCTCCAATAAAAAGACACAGATTCACAGAATGGTAGCGGAAACACTATCCAACATTGTGCTGCATCCAAGAAACATACCTCTGCAACAAAGATAAACACTACCTTAGTGTAAAGGGCTTGAAATTTTTTTTCAAGGAAATTGATCCAGAAAACAAGCTGGTTTAGTTATCCTAATATCTAATAAAAAAGAATTTCAACCAAAATTAATAAAATCAGTTGAGGAGGAGCACTTCATACTCATCAAAGGAAAAATCCACCAGGAGGATATAAAAATTCTGAACATCTAGGCCCCAAATACAAGAGCATTTACATTTGTTTACATTTACATTATTAAGGCTTACTAATGGATCACAACATCTTAATAGTGGGAGACTTCAACACTCCACTCTCACCAAGAGATAGATCATACAAAGAGAAGCTAAATAGGGAAAGAATGACACTTACAAAGGTCCTAAATCAAATGGACATAATAGATGTCTACAAATCTTTTCACCCAAACTTAGCACCTCATGGAACCTTCTCAAAAATTGAACATATAGTCAGACCTATAGCAAGCCTCAACAGATACAAGAAGATTGAAATAACCTTTGTATTGTATAATACACCATGGCCTAAAACTAGACCTGAACAACAACAGAAATAAGAAATAGCATACATACACATGGAAATTAAACAACTCTGTACTCAATGATAGCTTATTCACTGAAGAAATGAAAAAAAGAAATGAAAGACTTCCAAAATTTCAATGAAAATGAAGACACAACTTATAAAAACTTATAGGACACAATAAAGCAGTGTTAAGAAGAAAAGTCATAGCACTAAGTGCCTCCAGAAAAAAAAGATGCACACATCTCATACAAGCAACTTAATGGCACAACTAGGTAAAAATAAATAAATAAATAATAATAAAAATAAGCAGACACGCCCAAAAGGAGTAGGTAACTGGAAATAATCAAACTCAGAGCTGAAATCAATGAAATAGAAACAAAGAAAATAATTCAAAGAATCAATGAGACCAAGAGCTGGTTCTTTGAGATAATCTACAAGATAGACACATCCTTATCCAAACTAACTTAAGGGCAGAGAGAAATTATCCAAATAAGCAAAATCAGAAATGAAAAGGGGAAATAACAACAGACACTGAGGAAATCCAAATAATCGTTAGGTCTTACTATAAAAGCTTATATGTTTCAAAATTTGAAAATCTAAATGAAATGGACAATTTTCTTGATAGATTCCATTCACCAAAAGTAAATAAAGATGAGGTAAATAGATTAAATAGTCTTATATTCCCTAAGGAAATAGAAGCAATCATCAATGTCTCTTCCAAGAAAAAGAAAAAATAAAACAAAAAAGACCAGGACCAAATGGCTCCAGTGCAGAATTCTACCAGAGCTACAAAGAAGAGCTAACTCCAATTCTCTTGAAACTATTCCACAAAATAGAAACTGAAAGAATATTACCAGACTCATTCTATGAGGTCACAGTCATATTTGTTACTAACCCTGGGAAAGGATCTTCACCAACCCAGTATCTGACAGAGGGCTAATGTCTAGGCTACATAAAAAAACTCAAAATGTTAAAATGCAACAAATCAAGTCATCCAATTAAAACAATGTGTTACAGAGCTAAACACAGAATTCTCTATAGAAGAATAGAAAAT
The DNA here is from genome assembly GCF_030254825.1 of Meriones unguiculatus. Taxonomy (NCBI): domain Eukaryota; kingdom Metazoa; phylum Chordata; class Mammalia; order Rodentia; family Muridae; genus Meriones; species Meriones unguiculatus. The sequence goes on along the minus strand of NC_083369.1, from coordinate 86,422,615 downwards.
GGCAGAGAAATTCTGATAGAAATTTCTAACGTCTTTATTCATCAGGGAAATGAATATTAAAATGACCCATAGATTTCACCTTACACCCATCGAATGGCAAATATCACAAACTCAAGTGACAATACATGCTTGAGGGATGTGGAGAAATGGGAGCCCTCCTCCATTGCTGGGGGGAATGTAAACTTGTACAACCACTTTGGATATCAATTTAGCACTTTCTCAGATAATGAAGAATAGTGCTTCCTGAAGATCCAGCTATAACACTCCTAGGCATATATCCAAAATATGCTCAAATGCACAACCAGCCAATTTGCTTAAACATGTTCATAGCAGCTTTATTCGTAATAGCCAAAATGTGGAAAAAAAATCTATTTGTCCCTCAATTGAAGAATAGATACAGAAATTTACCGGGAGGCAAAGCTATTTACTGAAGCCAAAGTCAAATAGTGAGCAAAGGTCATTTAGTGGAGACTGAAAGCTATTTAGTGAAAGAGTTACCTAGGACCCTAAATCATGGGTGATAGATTTGTGAGGACATCTGTCTGTTAGCTGTGAGATATCTTAAGAAAACATCCTTATGGTATCTTGCAGGTACAATATTCAACCCATGAAAGCACTCTTCCTATCTCCTGCAACAGTAATTTAGCCTTCCCCCTTTCCTGCCTTCTCCCTATATAAGTTGAGTAAAAATTTCTAATAAATGAGGCCTTGATCAGACAAACAGACTTGGTTTCATGCCTTATGTTTCTTGTCCCCCCCCCCTCCTCATTCTTTCAACCCCCCTCTTTAGGAACCCGTTGAAGTCCTGCAGGTGTGGACAGAAATTGTGTTATATTTATGCAATGGAACACTACTCATCAAATAAAATAAAAGTAAATCATGAAATTTGCAGGCAAATTGTGGGGACTAGAAAGGATCATACTGAGTGAGGTATCTCAGAAGCAGAAAGACACACATGGTATATACTCACTCATTAGTGGATATTAGACATTGTATTATATTAATTATTAGACATTATATTAGACAATATATTAGACATTATATTGTATTAGACATATAATATAGAATAAACATACTAAAATCTGTACACCTAAAGAAACTAAGCAAGAAGCAGGACCCTGGGTATGAAGATCAATCCTCACTCAGAAAGGCAAAGAGGAAGGACATCAGAAGAGGAAGAAAACAGGGCACAGGACAGGAGACTACCACAGAGGTCCTCAGAAAGACTCTAACCAGCAGTATATCAAAACAGATGCTGATATTCATAGCCAAACTTTGGAATCCTCTGAAAGAGGCAGGAGCTATAAAAACCTGGAGGGAACAGGAACTGCACCAAGAGAGGAACAAAACCAAGAAACTGGGTACAGGTGTCTTTTCTTTTTTTTATTTAATTTTTATTATTAGTTAATTTTATTAACTCTGTATCTCAGCTGTATCCCACTCTCTCATTCCCTCCCAATCCTACCTTCCCTCCCTCATTTCCTCCCTTCCCCTTTCCAAGTCCACTGATAGGGGAGGACCTCCTCCCCTTTCATCTGACCCTGTTTTATCAGGTATCTTTACGACTGGCTGCAGTTCTAAGTTCTCCTTTGTAGCCTAGCAGGGCTGCTCCTCCCTTGGGGTTGGGGAGGTCAAAGAGCCTTCCACTGAGTTCATGTCAGAAACAGTCCCTGTTCCCCTTACTAGGGAAACCCACTTGGTTACTGAGCTACCATGGGCTACATCCAAGCAGAGGTTCTAGGTTACATCCATACATGGTCCTTGGTTGGAGAAACAGTCTCATATAAGACCCTTGTGCCCAGATATATTTGGTCTTTGTGGAGCTCCTATCCTCTCCATGTCATATTAACTCCACCTTCTTTCATATGATTCCCTGCACTCTGCCGAAGGTTTGATTATGAGTCTTAGTATCTGCTTTAATACACTGCTAGGTAGAGTCTTCCAGAGGCCCTTGGTGGTAGGCTCCTGTCCTGTTACTTGTTTCACAGGTGTCTTTTCTGAGACTGATACCCTAACTAAGGAACATGTGTAGATGTAGCCCATGACATCTTATTTTCTGTGTGGATGACCTAGAAAGGGGAACAGGGACAGTCTCTGACATGAACTCAGTGTTTGGCTCTTTAATCACATCCTCCTGAAGGGGGAGCAGCCTTACCAGGCCACAGAGAAAGACAATGAAACCAGTAATGATGAGATCTGATAAGATAGGGTCAGATGGAAAGAGAGAAGGACCTCCACTATCAATGTACATGGAGAGGGGCATAAGAGAGATAAGGGAGTGTGGGTAGGATTATGAGGAAATGAGGGCGGGGGCTACGTCAGGGATACAAAGTGAATAAACTCTAATTAATATAAAAATAAATAAAATAAATGGCCTTCAGAAATAAACAGATGATTCTTAATTTAGGAAAGTGGAATGGCGGAAAAATACTTAAATGAATGCTCAACATTTTTGGTCATTGTGACAATACAAATCAAATGACCCTGAGATTCCACCTCACACCCATCTGAAAGGTTAAAATAAAAAAATTCAAGGGATGATGCATGCTGGATAGGATGTGGAGAAAGGGCGATCCTACCCCATTGCTGATGGGAATGTAACCTTGTACAATGACTTTGGAAATCAATTTGGTGCTTTCTCAGAAAATTAGGTTCAGTGCTACCTCAAGATCCAGTTATACACTCCTAAGCATATAACCCCCCCAAAAATGTCCCAACATTAAATAAGGATATTTGCTCAACCATGTTCGTAGCATCTGTAGTCATATTAGACAGAATCTCAAAAGAACATAGAAGTCTCTGAAGGGAGGAATGGATACACAAGTTTGGTACATTTACATGATGGAATACTATTAAGAAGTTAAAAACAAGGTGATCATGAAATTTGCAGGCAAATGATGAGAACTAAAAAAAATCATTTTCAGTGAGGTAACCCAGATGCAAAAAGACACAAATGATTTATACTCTCTTATAAGTGGATATGAGCCATAAACTATAGCTGAAACATATTGAAATCAGTGGTTGTAAATAAGCTAATGTACAAGGAACTCCCTAGGGAGATGCTTAATCCTCATTCAGAAATGCAAACAGGATAGACATCGGAAGTAGGAGAAGACAAGGAACAGGACAGGAGCCTTCCACAGAGGATCCGTGAAAGACTCTATGCACCAGGGTATTGATGGAGATGGTGAGATACTGAGACTCAAATAGCCAAACTTTGGGCAGAGTACCAGAATCCTTATGGAAGAAGGAGATAGAAAGAACTGAAGGGCACAGGAACTCCACAAGGAGAACAATGGGACCAAAATTTCTGGACCTATGGGTACCTGCAGAGACCAATACTTCAACTAAGGACCATGCGTAGAGAGGAACTACTCTGTTCAAATGAAGCCCATTGGCTATCCAGTTTCCAAGTGATTTCCTTAGTAAAGGTAAACGGGCTGTCTCTGACATGAACTCAGTGGCTGTCTTTTTGATCAGGGGATGCAACCTTGCCAGGCCACAGAGGAAGATGATGGAGCCAGCCTTGATGACACCAGACAAGCTAGTGTCAGATAGAATGGGAGGAGGTCCTCCCCTATCAGGGGACTAGGGAAAGGGCATAGGGGAAGAAGAGGGATTGTGAGTGGGACTAGTAGAAGACAAGGGAGGGGTGCTTCATTGGGGATACGAAGTGAATAAATTGCAATAAATAAATATATAAATAAAATTAACTAAAAAATTAAAAAGTAACCCCCATAAATATTTATAGGAAAATATTTGTAAGTTTAATATAATTTTAGAAATATAAAAACCCTTTGGAAAAAATACAACTCTAACTATGTACAATAACAAATCAAACCCCATGGACACCAAAATTTTATTATTTAGAAAGAAAAACATAGCTGTGATAGATTACTAGTGGTATGTTTGAAAAGGTTCTTTGGTCACACAGATTGATACTGTCAAATAATTTTGATGTTTTCAAATTTTGGAATATCAGTGTCATCCTCTATTTGAAGCAGTCACATTTCACTTTGTTTCTGTTGGAAAAGTGTGCTTATCAAAACTTCAATGTCCTGATAACACTAGCTGAATGATGGCATGATACAAGAAATTTAATTACTAGTATGGGGAAGCTCTGCCTTTAATGTTGACATTGTACCAGTTGATCTTACTGAACAGTGTGGTATATGAATTTTCAAATTATGACTCATAGTTAAAGGTGGTATGTATGTCTCACATCTCTGGAAAGTTATACCTACTGTGTAAGAATGTTAATTTATCTAGATTAATGGAAGTTATAAGGCATGTGTTTTAAACTACTGTTGTGTTAGTTAAATTTTATTGACGTGAGATATCATTACGAAGGCAAATTTTAAAAGAAAGCATTTGATTGTTCTTGTTTACAGTATGAAAAGATTAGTATAGTAGAACTAAGCTTTCTACACAAAGAAACCCTGTCTCCAGAAGTTCTATTTAGAGCAATAACACAACAAAAGGGATCAAGGGGATAGAAATTAGGAAGGAAGAAGTCAAATATCACTATTTGCAGATGATATGATAGTGTACATAAGCAACAGCAAAAATGCCACCAGAGAATTTCTACAGCTGATAAACAGCTTTAGTAAAGTAGCTGGATTCAAGATTAATTTAAGAAAAAAACCCTCAGTAGTCTTCCAGTACACAAATGACAAACAGGCTGAGAAGAAATTAGAGAAACTACACACTTCACAATAGTAACAAATAATATAAAGAATATTAGTGTAACTCAAACCAAACAAGGGAAAGATGTGTATGACAAAAAGCACAACAAATAACAATATATAGATGTTATACAATCTCCATCAAAACGTTACTCTTTTTTTTTTTTTTTTTTTTTTTTTTTTAACTAACCATGAAATAGTTCTAAACTTCATATGGAAAAACAACCAACCAACCAACCAAAAACTTAAAATAGCTAAAACAATCCTCTACAATAAAAGAACTTCTGTAGGTATCACCATCCCTGACTTCAAGCTGTACTATAGAGAAACAGTAATAAAAACTGCATGGTAATGGCATAGTGATGGTCTGGATGATCAATGGAATCAAACCAAAGACCCAGAAATAAACTTACATGGTTATGGTCTCTTGATTTTTGACAAAGGACCCAAAAACATATAATGGATAAAAGGAAAGCATCTTCAACAAATGTTGATTGTCTAACTGGATGTACACATGCAGAAAAAAATTCAAATAGGTCCATACTTATCACCCTGCAAAATCCTCAATCCAAGTGGATGAAAAACTCCAATATAATACCAGTTATACTAAATTTATTGGAAGAGAAATTGGGGAGAAGCCTTGACCTCATTGGCACAGGAGATAATTTCCAGAATAGAACACCAACAGCTCAGTCTCTAAGATCAACAGTTAATAAATCGGACTTCTTAAAAAAAAAAAAAAAAAAAAAAAAACTTCTGTAAAGCAAAGGACACTGTCAATAGAACAAAAGGACAGTCCACAGATTGGGAAAAGATCTTTACTAATCCTACATTACACATAGGAAAATTAAATTATGTAAAGTTAATAAAATATATAATGAACTAAAAAAATAAAAATCCAATAAACAAAATAAACCAAGTAAAAAATGGGACACGGGAACTAAAGAGAGAAGCATTTAAAAAATGCTCAACTTCCTATTCATCAGGTAAATGTAAATGCAAATGGTCCTATGATTCCACCTCACAACTGTCAGAATGGATAAGATCAAATTCTCAAGCAAGCACATGTGGGCTAGGGTTTAGAGAACAGGAAACACTCCTCTATTGCTGGTGGGAGTGTGAATTTGTACAACCACTTTGGAAATATACCTGGTGCTTACTCAGAAAACTGGGAGTAGCTTTACATCAAGACCCAATCATACCATTCCTGATTATATACCCAGATGTTGCTCCACCATACAAGGACACTTACTCAAACATATTCATTGCAGCTTTATTCACAATAGCCACAATCTGGAAACAACCTAGATGTCCCTCAATTGAAGAATGGATAAAGAAACTACGGAACATGTACACACTAGAATACACCTTAGCTATTAAAATCAAAGAAATCATGAAGCAGGCAAATTTGTTGAACTTTAAAAGATCATCCTGAGTTGAGGTAAAATAGATCCAGAAAGACACACATGGTATATACACACTTATAAGTGTAGAGGATAAGCATAAAATGAGGCAAAGACCCAAAGAAGATAAGTAACACAGATGATCCAAAAGATGATGCATAAATCTCACTCAGAAGGGTAAATAGCATAGACAGAGGTATTTGCTGAAGAGAGGGAACAAGGTAGGAGAGGGGTCACAGTTAAGAGGGTGGAGATCAGACTTGAAGAGAGCAAGAGCAAGAGGACAGAAGGCCTTTAGAGAAAAGAGAATCTGAGGTTGGTGGTATCTTTATGATAATATGGATACCTATGTCAGGGTTGACTCCTGGGAGAATATGATGGTGACTCAAGCAGAGACCATAGAGATTGAAGAGGACACATATACTCCTAGCAGATGGAGGGGAACACCAACCTACCCACAGAAACTTCTACCAAAATTTACCCTGCCTACAAGATGTGCAGGGATAAAGACAGAGTACACAGAACAAAGATTGAGGAACTGCCCAACAAATGCCTGTCCCAACCAAAGGCCCACTCGATAGGAGAGTGCCAGCTCTTCACACTATTAATGATACCCTGCTAAGCCTGACAAAGTTGTCCTCTGAAAGGCTCTTTCCAGCAGTGCCTCTAAACAGATCCTATGACTCACATCCAAACTTTGAGCTATGCATAGGGAGTCTTGAGGAATAGTGGGAGGAAAGAGAAAATGAACTAGAAGTGACAGGAGCTCCACAAGAAAAAAACAAGATCCAACTAACCAGCGACCACAAGGGTGTGCCCCCTACAAAGATGTAGCAGTTGGGCATCTTAGGCTTCAAGTGGGTACACTAGTAAAGGAAGTGCGGACTGCATTGGACTTGCTTGCTTATATGATCACTTTCCTCTGTAGGGACTGCCTTGACAGGCCACAGAGGAACAGGACATGTTCAGTCCTGACACAACTTTATGAGCTGGAGGGTGGATGGGAAAGGGATCTCCCCTTTTCTTAGGAAAAGAGGTGGAGGAAGGGGAGGGAGAAATGGTGGGACTATGATGCTAGGAGGGAATTGGCTAATATTATGTAAAGTTAATAAAATAAATAAATGTGAAAAAAAAGTCAGAGGAGGGGTAAAAGCCATCCCAAAGACATGGAGTAGCCTGAGGAAATGCAAAGAACAAACAAGTGCAGATAAATTATGGGGAGTAGTTAATAAAATGGTAATACTGGAAACTGTCAAAGTAGGTTTAGGTAGTTGAGGGAGATTGTGAGTGAAATAATTAATAATTCAGATTTCATTAGAAAGTCAGAAACAATTTTGGTCAAAGTAAATGACAGAGTAAATTTAAATTTATAATTAAATTTTATTTTTTATATTAATTACAGTTTATTCACTTTGTATCCCATCTGTAGCCCCCTCCTTCATTCCCTCCTAATCCCACCTTCACTCCCTCATCTTCTCCTTTGCCTCTTTCCAAGTCCACAGATAGGGGAGGTCCTACTCCCATTCCATCTGACCCTAGCTTATCAGGTCTCATCAGAACTGGCTGCATTGTTTTCCTCTGTTTAAGAATATAAACATTTAAAACCAGATGAATCTGGATACAATAAGACCACATTAGGGTCCAAGCCTGGAATATAAAGCACAGTGAGGGAAAATTAAATAAAAAGAGACAAAAGATATGAAATGAATGATTTGGTGACAATTGATGAATGTCTCAATCAGAGATCAATATTAATACTTCTAGCAATGAAGATGACAATATAAGGAGCGTGCAATTAAAGAAACAGAGATGTATGTCAAACCATTGTGGATAATTTAAATGTTGTAAAATTTAATAGGCTATGAGAAGGCTCAGTTATTCTCAAGTGATTAATAACATAAGTCTACATGTTCATAAGACAAACACCAATTCTTTTTACTGTTAATTTGATAGTAATCGCATTGTAGATTTAAAAGGCAGTTACTAGTATGTGGAAGTTTTTGGACTTAAAACTTTGCATCAGTGAACTACAGATAATGTTGACAAAAACAATTTCACATTTGATAGTATTGAAGCTTTAATACATATACATAACTGAAGTACAAATAATCCTCAGATCGTTGTGGACAAAAACTTAGTGTTAGGCATAGCTAACAAATTTTGTCAGTAAATAATCAGTTTGACAGTAAGTTCGACATATAGTCAAGTCTTCATTTTGTTTGCTTTTGTTTTGTTTTGTGTCATTTAGTTTTTGGCCTTTTTAGATGTTAGCTCAAGTGTAAAATCACAAAAAGAGTAATTTCAGATGTTTATTTGTTAATTATTACTAATCATTAAGAAATGACAACTTTTATTGAAAAAATATAATTTTGTCATAATAATTATTCAAGTGATAAATATATGTATGTATGTGGGGGGGCAGGAAGGTTTAAGGAGTTTAATTTTAAGGTTTAAGGTTTCATTTATGGCCTTTGGTCAGAAATTACAGAATATTAAAGTGCAATATGTTTGTATCATTACATTATATTTAAATTATTAGCTATAGTGACTTCACTTCTACCAATTTACTGATTATAAAATCTTGAACTTGAAACTCTTTCTTTACTACAATGGTGCCAAGGTAAGAATAACTAACAGCAATATGTATGGCTACTTCCAGTATGAGTAAAAGCATATTTTTATTGAAGAAGTAATGCAGGTATGATTTAAAGCTGAAAAGTAAAGGGATTTACCAAGTGCTTGATATCAATTCATGGAATGGATGCTAAATTTTTTAAAAATTGAGAATGTTTCTAAATTAAGTAAGAATCGCTGATTTGTTTGTTTCTTTCCAATGGTTCCCTATTCAATCATAGAGACATGCAACATACTGTTGTTATTTACATAAGACTCTTGGATAAAATTAATATAAGAAAATGTCAGCAGCTTCTGACAGGTATTATTTAGCATTTATGATTGTGTGTGCATGTGTGGGGTGTTTGTGAGAAGTGGTAGTTAGAGACTAAAAGACATTTTTCTTCCTTTTTTATTATTATCATTTATTGCAATTTATTCAATTTGTTTCCCAGGCTGTGGTCCGCTCCCACCTCTCCTCTCAATTCCACCTTCCCTCCCACTTTTACCCCTGTGCCCCTCCCTAGTCCAGTAATAGCAGAGAACCTCCTCCCCTCCTATTTAACCCTTGCCTAACAGAAATTGTCAGGACAATTTGCATTTACTTTCTCTGTGGAATGGAAAGTCTTCACCTCCAGGGGGAGGCGATTAGAGAGCCTACCAATGAATTCATGCAAGAAAAAGTCCTTGCTCCCCTTACTAAGGACCCTACTAAGAGATTGAGTCTATGTGCTACATCTCAACAGGGGTTTTAGATCCTCTCCATACATTAACATTTTTTCGGGTACCATTCTCTTCAGGGCCACCAGGGCTCAGTTTTCATGGCTCTATGGGTCAAGTTTTGGAGGTGATGAGCCTTCCATGTCTTTCTGTCTCCCCCTCTTTCATAAGTTTTTCTACACAGTGCAAAAACCTCAGTCAGTATAGTCTTTCAGAGTCCTTCTGTGGTAGGTTACTGTCCTGTTCTCACTCTTCTCCTGCTTCTGACATTTGTCCTCCTTAATGAGGATTGAGCATCTTCCCTAGGGTCTTCCTTGTTGTTTAGCTTCTTTAAGAGTATACATTTTAGTATGTTTATTTTATATTATTTGGCTAATATCCACTTAAGTGTCAGTATATACCATGTGTGTCTTTCTGCTTCTGGGTTAACTCACTCAAGATTATTTTTTCTAGTTCCCACCATTTGCCTGCAAATTTCATGATTTCCTTGTTTGTAATATCTGAGTGGTATTCCATAGCATAAATCACCACAATTTCTGTATCCATTCTGTGACTGAGGGACATCTAATTTGTTTCTAGATTCTGGCTATGATGAATAGAGCTGCTACGAACATAGCTGAGAAAATGTCCTTGTTGTATAGGTGAGCATATTTTAAATATATGCCTAGGTGTGGCATAGCTTGATCTTGAGGGAGCACTATTCCTAATTTTCTGAGAAAGTACTAGATTGATTTCCAAAGTGGTTTTACAAGTTTACGTTCCCACCAGCAATGGAGGAGGGTTCCCCTTTCTCCACATCCTCTACAGTATGTCTTGTCACTTGAGTTTTTGATCTTAGCCATACAGATGGGTATAGGGTGAAATATCTGTGTTGTTTTGATTTTCATCTCCATAATGACTAAGGACATTGAGCATTTCTTTAAGTGTTCCCCTGTCATTTGATATTCTTTTAAGAATTCTGTTTAGCTCTGTGCCCCATTTTTAAATTGGATTACTTGATCTCTGCGTGTTTAACTTCTTAAGTTTTTATATATATATATATATATATATATATATATTCTGGATATTAGCCCTCTGCCAGATATAAGGTTGGTGAAGATCCCACTGAAATCAGGGACAATACAAGGCTGCCCATTCTCTCCTTAATATCTTCAATATATTTCTTGAAGTCTTAGCTAGAACAGTAAGACAACTGATAAAGGGAATACACAGTGGAAAAAAAAAAGAAGTCAAAGAATCATTATTCTCAGATGATAACAGAATATACATGAGTGACCCCAAAAATTGTACTAGAGAATTCCTTCAGCTGATGAATGACTTCAGCAAAGTGGCTGGATACAAAATTATCTAAAAAAAAAAAAAAATCAGTTGCCCTCTAGTATACACAAGACAAAAGGGCTAAGAAAGAAAGTATGAAAACAACACTATTTACAATAGCCATGAATATTATAAAGTACATTGTATGACTCTAACCAATCATGTGAAAATGGGTTGGCTACCCAGAGGCTATTTAAGCTGTGGGCTGGCTTTCCCCGGGGTCTGAGGATTGTTCAATGTTCCTGAATAAACTGCATTGAAAAAAAAAAAAAAAAAGAAAATACCTGACAAAAGGGAGTCATATGAAAGGAGAGGAGGTCCTCCCCTATTAGTGGACTTGGAAAGGGGCAGGGAGGAGATGAGGGAGGGAGGGTGGGATTGGGGAGGGAATGAGGGATACAGCTGGGATACAGAATTAACAAAATGTAAATAATGAGAAAAATAAAATTATGGAAAAGAAAAAAAAAAAAAGAAAAAATCTTCGGGGGAGCCAAGATGGGGGCGCCGGGAGAGCACTGTGTCTGAGAAGCGGGACAGCACTCTCCGTGCAGCGACCAGGAGACTGAACTCTGGGCCCTAAAACTACAGCGATCATGTTTCCCAGGTGAGGGGAGGCTCCCACGGCATGGGAATCAGTCATGTCCACTCTCTGCTGCCCAGCCAGAACCCAGAAGAAATCCCGGGTAACACAGGCTTTGGGTCTCCAGGCTGGAGCCGCAAGCCTACGTGTCCTGATCACTTTCCCAGGCTGATTGGTGGGCACAAGGGTGCCTGAGACTGGGAGTCCCAGTCGCAAGAAAACCCCACGGGGAAGCAAAATTGCTAGTCTGATCACGGGTCACCCAGTCTTTCCCTGGAAAGTCTTTTCAGACCTCGGGTACCCACTGCCATCACAACTGAGCTCCCACCTCGCCAAGAGCTGCATGCCCAGCTCACCAGTACAGACAAGCTGCGCGCCCCAGTGCAACAGAGACTGGTAACCCCTGTCGGGAGAGGACCCCACAGGGAAGGAAGAAACCATGCTGCTGGGTTCATCTAGGCTTTGCTTGGGGAAAGTCAAGCAGACCACAGATCGTAAACAGGTGAGTATGCACAGCCATCACAGATCTGGGCCCAAGCAAGGAGCACAGAGTTATTGGGAACCCAGCTCCCGCAGACTAGCAGGTAGGCACACACTCCGCCAGCCCAGAGGCCTGCTTTGTACCAACTACTCCTTACAGACAGAACTGTGTGCCACAAGACACCAGAGTCTTAGAGTCACTGACTGGAGAAACCCTCACAAGGAACAAGGTACGAAGCAAAAGGTATGGACTTAGGCAACCCAGTATATCCCCCAAAAAGGTCCCACAGACTGGCCAAACCCAGGGAACTGCTGTGCCTAAGATAGTCTGCTGTTACCAGGAGAGCAGTACTCACCCACCACAGATTACCTCTTGGGTTTTGGAGCACAGAGCCCCAAACTCAGACCTACAAAAGACCTGGGACCCTGAGATCAACCCCCAGATACTGCTCCAAGGGACAACCAGTTATCCCAAACAAAACCGACCAAACCATGGGACACACAGATTACAGCAGCTGATCACTAAATTTACAGCAAGAAACCCAGAAGGAGGGCAGCTGTCTCCAGGATTTCTCCTGGTGAGAGGAGAGCCCTCTTGACTAATCAGAACCACAGTAACCACCCAGGTTTCTATGCCTGAGTTGAGCTGTAGCAACTCCTGAAAACACCAGCCATCCAGTGACTATAAACAAAAAGCTGAGAAGGCTTCCTTCAGGAAAAACCATCTTCCTGCCAAAGGGATTCTCTCCACTACAAGAGTCCAGAAACAATCAGAAACTAACTTCAAAAAACTAAGATACACCAATGGGTAGAGGACAACGTAAAAGTTCAACCAACAAAAGCCAGAGCAATATGGCATCTCCAGAACCGAGTTATCCAGGGGCAAATAGCCCTAGACACCCCAGCATAATTGAAATTCAAGGAGATGACCTAACAGCTATGCTCATGAAGAAGATAACAGAGGAAACAAATAAAATATGAAAAGAAATAGAGGAAGCTGTAGTCAAACAGTTTGTGGCCTTTAGAGAGGAAATGCTTAAATCACTGAATGAAATAAAAGAGACAGTGGATTGTTCAAACAAACAGCTGATAGAATTGACGGAAAAACATGAAAATACAGTCAGACAGGTGAAGGAAACCAACAAAATAGCTCAAGACCTAACGATAGAATTGGAAAAATTAAAAAAAAACAAAAAACAAAAAAAAACAAAAAGAACACAAATGGAAGAAATGGTGAAGAGAAAGAACTTAGGGAAGAAAACAGGAACTACAGAGGTTAGCATAACCAATATGCTACAAAAAATGGAAGAAAGACTCTCAGGTGTGGAAGATACAATGGAAGAAATAGATGTATCTGTCAAAGAAAATGTTAAATCTAAAAAATTCCTAACACAGACTAACACAGTCTGTGTTAGTCCTAACACAGTCCAAGAAATTCAAGACAACATAAAAAGACAAAACCTAAGAATAATAGGAATAGAGGAAAAAGAAGATTCCCTGCACCAGGGCCCAGAAAATATTTTCAACAAAATCATTGAAGAAAATTTCCCCAACTTAAAGGAGAGGCCAATAAGAATACAAGAGGCCTATAGAACACCCAATAAATTAGACCAGAAAAGAAAATCCTCCCACCTCGTAATAATCAAAACAGTAAGTATACAGAACAAAGAAAAAATACTAAAAGCTGCAAGAGAAAAAGGCCAAGTAACATATAATGGCAAACCCATTAGAATCACACCTGACTTTTCAACAGAGACTATGAAAGCCAGAAAGGCCTGGACTGATATCATGCAGACTCTAAGAGAACACAGATGTCAGCCTAGGCTACTATACCCAGCAAAACTCTCAGTCCTCATAGACAGAGAAAACAAGATATTCAATGACAAAAACAAATTTCAACAATACCTACAAACAAATCCAGCATTACAGAAGACACTAGAAGTTAAAATACATCCCAAGAAAACTAGCTACATTCAAGAAAACACAGGAAATAAATAACCCCACTACAGTAAAACAAAAAGCAACCAAGCACACAACCGTATGACCACAGCCAACATCAAATTCAGAGGATCTAACAGGCACTTGTCACTAATATCTCTCAATATCAATGGACTGAATAATCCAATAAAAAGACACAGATTAACAGAATGGATGCATAAACAACACCCAGCAATCTGTTGTATACAAGAAGCACACCTAAGTCACAAAGATAGACATTACCTGAGGGTAAAGGAATGGAAGACAGCTTTCCAAGCAAATGGATGCAAGAAGCAAGCAGGAGTAGCCATTCTAATATCTGACGAAATAGACTTTCAACCAAAATTAATCAAAAGAGATTGGGAAGGATACTTCATACTCATCAAGGGAAAATTCCACCAAGAAAACATCACAATCCTGAACATCTATGCCGCAAATACAAGGTCACCCACATTTGTGAAAGAAACATTGATAAAACTTAAACCACACATAGATCCCCACACACTAACAGTTTGAGACTTCAACACTCCACTCTCAACAAAGGACAGGTCAACTAAACAGAAATTAAACAAAGAAATAATATCTCGAGCAGAGGACATGAATCAAACGGACCTAACAGACATTTAGAGAACCTTACAACCAAAAACAAAAGAATTTACCTTCTTCTTAGCCCCTCATGGAATGTTCTCCAAAATAGACCACATATTTGGTCACACAGCAAGCCTCAACAGATACATGAAGATTGAAATAATCACTTGTATCCTGTCTAATCACCATGGAATAAAGCTGGACCTCAGTAACAACAGAAATAGCAAAAAGCCTACACATACATGGAAACTGAACAACTTGCTACTAAAAGACAGCTGGGTCAGGGAAGAAATAAAGAAAGAAATTAAAATCTTCCTAGAACTCAATGAAAATGAAGACACAACATACCCAAACTTGTGGGACACAATGAAGGCAGTGCTAAGAGGAAAGTTCATAGCACTAAGTGCCTTCAAGAAAAAATTCGAGACAGCACATTCAAGCAACTTAATAACTCACTTAAAAACCCTAGACAAAAAAGAAGCAGACACACCAAAAAGGAGTAGACGGCTGGAAATAATCAAACTCAGGGCTGAAATCAATCAATTAGAAACAAATAAAACAATTCAAAGAATCAATGAAACCAAGAGCTGGTTCTTTGAGAAAATCAACAAGATCAACAAACCCTTAGCCAAGCTAACTAACAGGCAGAGAGACAACATCCAAATGAACAAAATCAGAAATGAAAAGGGAGACATAACTACAGACACTGAGGAAATTCAAACAATAAGGAGGACTTACTTCAAAAGTCTATAGGCAACAAAATTTGAAAATTTAAATGAAATGGACAATTTTCTTGATCGATTCCATTTACCAAACTAAATCAAGACCATGTAAATCAATTAAATAGTCCTATATCCCCCAAGGAATTAGAAGCAGGCATCGAAAGTCTCCCATCCAAAAAAAAGCTCAGGAACTCATGGTTTCAGTGCAGAATTCTACCAAACGTTCAAAAAAGAGCTATCTCTAGTTCTCTTCAAACTATTCCACAAAATCGAAACAGAAGCAACATTACCAAACTCATTCTATGAAGCCACATTCACCTTGGTACCTAAACCTCACAAAGATGCAACAAAAAAAGAGAACTTCAGGCCAATCTCCCTTATGAACATGTATGCAAAAATACTCAACAAAATACTTGCAAACCGAATCCAAGAACACATCAAAGATATCATCCACCATGACCAAGTAGGCTTCATCCCAGGTATGCAGGGTGGCTCAGTATGCAGAAATCCATCAATGTGATCCACCATATCAACAAACTGAAAGAAAAAAAACTACACACATGATAATCTCCCTAGATGCTGAAAAAGCATTTGACAAAATCCAACATTCATTCATGTTTAAACTATTGGAGAGATCAGGGATACAAGGCACATATCTAAACATAGTAAAGGCGATATACAGCAAACCTATAGCCAACATCAAACTGAATGGAGAGAAACTTAAAGCAATCCCACTGAAATCAGGGACAAGACAAGGCTGCCCACTCTATCCATATCTCTTCAACATAGTTCTGGAATTCCTTGCTAGAGCAATAAGCCAGTTGAAGGAGATCAAGAAGATACAAATTGGAAAGGAAGAAGTCAAGTCATCACTATTTGAAGATTATATGATAATATACGTGAGGGACCCCAAAAACTCTTCCAGAGAACTCCTACAGCTGATAAACATCTTCAGCAAAGTGGCCAGATACAAAATTAACTCAAAAAATCAGTAACCCTCCTGTATACAAAAGACAAAAGGACTGAGAAAGAAATTATGGAAACAACACCCTTCACAATAGCCACAAATGATATAAGGTACCTAGGAGTAACCCTAACCAAGGAAGTCAAAGACTTGTATGAAAATAATTTCAAGTCTCTGAAGAAAGAATTAGAAGAAGATATGAGAAAATGGAAAGATCTCCCATGCTCATGGCTTGGCAGGATTAACATAGTAAAAAAAATTGCCATCTTACCAAAAGCAATCTACAGATTCGATGCAATTCCCATCAAATTACCAACACAATTCTTTACAGACCTGGAAAGAAAAATTCTCAACTTCATATGGAATAACAAGAAACCCAGAATTGCTAAAACAATCCTCTACAGTAAAAGGTATTCTGGAGGAATCTCCATTCCTGATCTTAAGTTGTATTATAGAGCAACAGTTTTAAAAACTACATGATTCTGGCATAGAAACAGAATGGTGGATCAATGGAACCAAACAGAGGACCCAGAAATAAACCCACATACTTATGGATGCCTGATCTTTAACAAAGGTGCCAAGACCATACAATGGAAAAAAGATAGCATCTTCAACAAATGGTGCTGGTTCAATTGGATGTCTACATGTAGAAAAATACAAATAGATCCATACTTTTCACCCTGCACAAAACTGAAGTCCAAGTGGATTAAAGACCACAACATAAAACCAGCCACATTAAATCGGCTAGAAAAAAAAAAAAAAAAAGGGAAATACCCTAGAACTTATTGGTACAGGAGAAATCTTCCTGAACAGAACACCAACAGCACAGGCTCTAAGAGCAACAATCAATAAATGGGACCTCATGAAACTGAAAAGCTTCTGCAAAGCAAAGGACACCTTCATCTAAACAAAGCAACTGCCTACAGATTGGGAAAGAATCTTCACCAACCCTTTATCTGACACAGGACTCGTATCCAGTATATATAAAGAACTAAAAATGCTGAAAAGCAGCAAACCAAGTAATCCACTTAATAAATGGGGAACAGAGCTAAACAATGAATTCTCTGTAGAGGAATATAGAATGGTAGAGAAACACTTAAAGAAATGCTCAGCCTCATTAGCCATTAGGAAAATGCAAATCAAAACAACCCTGAGATTTCACCTTACATCCATGAGAATGGCCAAGATCAAAAACTCAAGTGACAACACATGCTGGAGAGGTTGTGGAGAAAGGGGAACCCTTCTCCACTGCTGGTGGGAATATAAACTTGTACAAGCACTCTGGAAATCAGTCTGGCGCTTTCTTAACCAACTAGGAATAGCAGTTCCCCAAGATCCAGCCATACCACTCCTAGGCATATATCCAAAGAGGCTCAAGTACACAAAAAGGACATTTGCTCAACCATGTTTGTAGCTGCTTTATTTGTAATAGCCAGAAGCTGGAAACAACCCAGATGCCCCTCAACTGAAGAATGGATGCAGAAATTGTGGTACATCTATACAGTGGAATATTACTCAGCAATGAAAAGTAAGGAAATCATGAAATTTGCAGGTAAATGGTGGGACCTGGAAAGGATCATCCTGAGTGAGTTGTCCCAGAAGGAAAAAGACAAACACGTTATATACTCACTGATATAGACATACAATATAGGACAAACCCACTAAAATCTGTGCATCTAAAGAAACTAAGCAAGAGAGTGGACCGTAACTAAAACGGTCAATCCCCATCCTGAAAGGCAAAGTGGATGGACATCAAAAGAAGAAGAAAACAGGAAACAACCTAGGAACCTTCTACAGAGGGCTTCTGAAAGCCAGAAGAAGAAAACAGGAAACAAACTAGGAACCTACCACAGAGGGCCTCTGAAAGCCTCTGCCCTGCAGACTATCAAAGCAGATGCTGAGCCTGATGGCCAACTGTTGGGCAGAATAAATGGAATTTTATGTAAGAAGTAGGAAATAGTAAGAGCTGGAGAGGACAGGGTCTCCACAAAGAGAGCAACAGAACAAGAAAATTTGAACACAGGGAACTTCCCAGAGACTCATACTCTAACCAAGGACTATTCATGGAGATAACCTAGAACCCCTTCACAGATGTTGCCCATGGCAGTTCAATATCCAAGTAGGTTACATAGCAATGGGAAGAGGGACTGCCTCTGACATAATCTGATTGGCCTGCTCTTTGATCACCTCCCTCTGAGTGGGGACCAGCCTTACCAGGCCACAGTAGAGGACAATGCAGCCATTTTTGATGAGAACTGATAGACTACGATCAGAAAGGAGAGGAGAACCTCCCCCATCAGTGGACTTGGGGAGTGGCATGCATGCAGAAAGGGGAGGGACAGTGGGATTGGGAGGGGAGGAGGGAGTGGCTTACAAAATGAATAAAGTGAAATTAATAAAAAATTAAAAAAATCTTCAAGTCCCTGAATAAAGAAATTGAAGAAGATATCAGAAGATGGAATAATCTCCCATGCTCATGGATCAGAAACTTCTTTTTCATCTATTCTTATAATTCTTAGATTTTTTTCTTTTTCTTTTAATTTATTAATTATACTTTATTCACTTTGTATCCCCCATAAGCCCCTCCCTCCTCCACTCCTGGTCCCACCCTCCCTTCTCCTTCTTCACACATGCCCCTCCCCAAGTCCACTGATTGGGGAGGTCTTCTTCTCCTTCCTTCTGATCTTAGTCTCTTAGATCACATAAGGAGTGGCTGCATTGTCATCTTCTGTGGCCTGTTAAGGCTGCTCTCCCCACAGGGGGTGCTGATCAAAGAGCAGGCCAATCAGTTCATGCCAGAGTCAGTCCCTCTTCCCATTAATATGGAACCCACTTTGACACTGAACTGCCATGGGCTACATCTGTGCAGGGGTTCTAGGTTATCTCCATGCTTGGTACTTGGTTGGAGTATGAGTCTCTGGGAAGTTTCCTGTGTTCAAATTTTCTGGTTCTGTTGTTCTCCTTGTGGGGTTCCTGTCCTCTCCAACTCTCACTATTTCCCACTTCTTACATAAGATTCCATGCACTTTGCCCAACAACTGGCCATAAGTCTCAGTGTCTGCTTTCATAGTCTGCAGGGCAGAGCCTTTCAGAGGCCCTTTGTGGCAGGTTCCTTGGTTGTTTCCTGTTTTCTTCTTCATTTGATGTCCATCCTCTTTGCCTTTCAGAATGGAGATTGAACATTTTAGTCAGGGTTCTCTCTCTTGATTATTTTCTTTTGATGAACAGGTTTTATTAGGTTTATCCTATGTTGTATATCTATATGAGTGAGTATATACCATGTGTGTCTTTCTGCTCCTGGGACAGCTCACTAAGGATGATCCTTTCCAGGTCCTACCATGTACCTGAAAATTTCATGATTTTCTTATTTTTCATTGCAGAGTAATACTCCATTGTGTAGATGTACCACAATTTCTGCATCAATTCTTCAGTTGAAGGGCATCTGTGCTGTTTCAGGAGACAACATCCTGAACAGAACACCAACAGCACAGGCTCTAAGCTCAACAGTCAATAAATGGGACCTCATGAAATTGAAAAGCTTCTGTAAAGCAAAGGACACTGTCATCAAAACAAAATGACTGCCTACATATTGGGAAAGAATCTTCACAAACCCTTTATCTGACAGAGGGCTAATATCCAGTATATATAAAGAAGTAAAGAAGCTGAAAAGCAGCAATCCAAGTAATCCAATTAAAAAAATGGGGAACAAAGCTAAAGAGAGAATTCTCTGTAGAGGAATATAGAATGGTAGAGAAACACTTAAAGAAATGCTCAACCTTATTAGCCATCAGAGAAATCCAATCAAAACGACCCTGAGATTTCACCTTACACCCATCAGAATGGCCAAGATGAAAAACTCAAGTGACATCACATGCTGGAGAGTTTGTGGAGAAAGGATATCCCTCCTCCACTGCTGGTGAGAATGTAAACTTGTACAACCACTCTGGAAATCAATCTGGTGCTTTCTCAGCAACTAGGAATAGCACTTCCTCAAGATCCAGTCATACATCTTAGGCATATATCCAAAAGAGGCTCAAGTACACAATAAGGACATTTGCTTGACCATGTTTGTAGCAGCTTTATTTGTAATAGCCAGAAGATGGAAACAGCCCAGATGCCCCTCAACTGAAGAATAGATTTTTGTCTTTTTATGGAGTCTTTGATTTATTGGATGTTTTGTGTTTAGAACTTTTATGATTTTACTTTTTTTCTTTGAGAGATGTATCAATTTTTGCAATTGTATCTTGAGTGTCTGAGATTCTCATTTCCATTTCTTATACTCTGTTGGTGATGCTTACTTTTGTGGTTCCAGATCTTTTCTCTAAGTTCTCCAGCTCCAGGGTTTTCTCAGTTTGTTTTCTTTATTGATTCTAATTCTGTTCTCCTGTCTTGTACCATTTCCTTCATCTATTTGAATGTGGATTCCTGTCTGTCCAGGATGGCCTTTACATTTTTTGTTGTTGTTTTTTGTTTCCTCTCTATATGCCTCTACTTGTACCTCTGTTTGGCTGTATTTGCTGTATTTCTTTGAGAGCTTTGCTTGTTTCCCTTTTATTTGCCTCTAATATTGGATAAGTATAGATTTGAGATCATTTTCCTGTGTTCCTGATGAATTAGTACATCCATTGATTTGGGGGTTTACTGGTGAGTCTATGATGTCCTGTTTTTTGTTTGATGTGTTTTTAAGTTGACCTCTATCCAAATGTTTATCCATAATTTTGCTTGTTTATTCATGGAGTCTCTTCTTCAGCCTGGGTCCATCTGTCTCTAGTGTCTGGAGTATTTTTCAGGAAGATTAGTGTGGTCCACTTGTTTGAGTGTGGATGCTGGTGTTTCAGCTGCAGCCAAATGAATATGGTTGCAGGAGCATATACACAAGCACAGGAGTTTGCTTGAAGTGTGCCTTGAGGGAAAGGGTGCTAGAGCATGTAGATGTCTGGAGAAGTTTAGAAGGTAAGTGAAGGTGGGAATAGCGGCACTCTTTGCAGGCTCAACATGCATGTGCAGATTCCCTGATTACCTCATTGGCCTACAGGCCTGCCATACTATTCTCCTGGTATTCAGATCTGTATGGGCTCAAGGAATTGTTTGCCTGGACTCCACTGGTCGACCCACAGAACAGGGCTTTCATTGTTAAGAACATTGTTTCAAGGATCACTCTATTGTCCATAGCGGGGGTGCGGGTGGTTGGGATCTGATGTCTGTCTGCTGTTGAAGTGGGAACCTGGATCTGGAGCTGTGCAGGTACTACTTGAAGGCACACTCACTAGCTCGCAGGGCTAATTGAAAAGCACAGGGGATCCTCCTGATCTCTACTCTCAGATTTGGGCCTGCAAGGACAAATGAGGGTGTAGGAGATCCATAAGTTCAGTGGTGTCTACTGTTTGGCCACCAGGCAGGGAGACTTGAACTTGGTGCAGCCACCTCTGGGGTCTTCAGTCGATGAGCACAGAGGCTCCTGCTAGGGCTAGGTGCAGCCCCACTGCAGCCACAGACCTGAGAGGCCCATACAACATCCTGTAGCAGCTGAAAAACTCGGAGGCCTGTACTGCTCCTGTTCTGCACTCTCAGTCACTCAGGGTGGAGGCTTGTCTTGGGGTAACCACTGACAAAAAAAAACTCTGCTGATCAGGGAGGCCCATACTTGAGGACAGTACAGGGGGGTGAATATTCGCCATTTTCAGGCCCATGAAAAGTTCATGGGTGACCTGCATCTAAATTGTCTCATCTCACATATTGTCCCCTCTTGCCCAGGAAGCCTCAATATTGATGGTATTTCTTCAGCTGCCTCTCCACTCGGCCATTTCTGAGTTTCAGAAGTGTGCCACTTAGATATGCTGCTGGCTGATCATTGCCATCTTGGACCCCTCCCTATGTCCATTTCTTCAAGTTTCTTTTTTAACAGAAGAGTTTACATATGACTGCCTTACAAAAGAACCATCTATCCCTCCCAGGAAATTACTGTTAAGAAATTCTGAATATAAAAAAAAAAATGAACAATACTCCAACCAAGGA
Organism: Meriones unguiculatus; assembly: GCF_030254825.1. Taxonomy (NCBI): domain Eukaryota; kingdom Metazoa; phylum Chordata; class Mammalia; order Rodentia; family Muridae; genus Meriones; species Meriones unguiculatus. The sequence continues at coordinate 86,400,551 of NC_083369.1, read as the reverse complement.
TCATTCATGGGTATAACCTAGAACCTCTGCTCAGATGTAGCCCATGGCAGCTCAGTCTCCAAGTGGGTTCCCTAGTAAGTGGAACATGGACTGTCTCTGACATGAACTCAGTGGCTAGCTCTTTGACTGCCTCCCCCTGATTGGGGGAGCAGCCTTGCCAGGCCACAGAGCAGGACAATGCAGCCAGTTCTGTTGAGACCTCATAAGCTAGGGTTAGATGGAAGGGGAGGAAGTCCTCCTCAATCTGTGGACTTGGAGAGGGGCATAGGAGGAGAGGAGGGAGGGACGGTGGGATGCTACAGCTGGATACAAAGTTATTAAACTGTAATTAATATAAAAATAAAAATTTAATTAAAACTCTACATTAAAAATCAAAAAGTAATAGGCAGAAGTACAGGCTTGGTCTCAAACTATTGCAGAATTTGTGCTTCTTTAAGATGTTAAACATAAAACTTTTAATACTGAAAACCAAGATAATTAGATCAAAAAAGAAGAATGAAAAACAAACAAAAAAAAAGAATGAAGGTGAATTTTCTTCTGACATTTTCTCTTGCAGTTTACTTTTAATTTCATTATATGGAAATATTTTCATTATATAGATTAGCACAGTTCCATATTAGCTAATTAAAAATGCAATTTAGATCCATAATATGTAATTAAATATGAAAAACTGAGGTAGTATCTGAATATATATTAACAATAGAAATCAATTTAAGGAGATGATGTAGCCCATGGCAGCTCAGTCTCCAAGTGGGTTCCCTAGTAAGTGGAACATGGACTGTCTCTGACATGAACTCAGTGGCTAGCTCTTTGACTGCCTCCCCCTGATTGGGGGAGCAGCCTTGCCAGGCCACAGAGCAGGACAATGCAGCCAGTTCTGTTGAGACCTCATAAGCTAGGGTTAGATGGAAGGGGAGGAAGTCCTCCTCAATCTGTGGACTTGGAGAGGGGCATAGGAGGAGAGGAGGGAGGGATGGTGGGATGCTACAGATGGCGGTGACCAGCACACATCTTATCTGAAGGGCACAGTATCTGAAACTCCGAAATTGGACCATATCTGAGAGCAGAGAACAGAGGAAACCCCTGTGCTTTCTGATTAGGCCTGCTAGCTAGTGAGTGTGACTTCAAGTGAGTGCTTGCAGAACTGGAGATCCAGGATCCCACTATGCTAGAATCCAGAAATGAGATCCTTCCCACCCACACACCCATTGTGGGCAACATTGAGATTCTTGGGACAGCATTCTCACCATTTAAGCCACTGTTCTGTGGGTCTACCATAGAATCTAGGCAAACATTTCCTGGAGTGCAGATAGATCCGATATATCTGGAAGACAGTACAAAAGAAGTAGCCCACTGAGGTACTCAAGCTACCTAAAGAGGCACATTGCACCTGTGAACAGTCCCAGCACAGGTACTCCCTCTTGTACTTAAGTCCCATATTCCAGGAATCTACAAGCTCTAGCACCCTTTCCTCAAGGTACTCTTCTTCCCCATGCCCACACTTGTGCACCTATACCTGTGACCTTCCTCCCTTAGCTACAGCTCAAACACTGGATATCTCAGAAAGGTGGACCTCGCTCATTTTGCTGACAAATACTCCAGACACTAGAGAAAGCCACTCCAATCTGAAGTACAGATTCCAGGAACAAACAAAAATGGTTATGGATAAACAGATAGATGGAAGTTGGTGTAAGAACTCAAACAACAATAATCAGGATAAAATGGCTTCACCAGCAACACCCAAAATCAATGGACATGCTATTTCTTTAGAAATACAGGAAAATTATCACAATTCTAGGCTGGTCCAGATATTAGATAAACATACAGGGGAAACAAACAAAGCTCTCAAATACAGGCAAATACAGCCAAACAAATAGAGGCACAAGTAGAGAAACAATTGGAGGCATATAGAGAGAAAACAAACAAAAACATAGAGGCTATAATGGATAAACAGTAATTTACTTTCAAACAGGTGAAAGAAATGATAGAAGATATGAATACAAAATTAGAATCAACAAAGAAACCACAAAGAGAGAGAGAAATTGGGAGCTGGAGAACTTAAAGAAATGATCAAGAACCCCAATAGTAAGCATCGCCAACAGAATACAAGAGATGGAAGAGAACATCTCAGGAGCTGAAGACCCAGTCACCTTGATACCTAAACCACAGAAAGACCCAACCAAAAAAAGAGAACTTCAGACCTATCTCTCTTATGAACTTTGATGCAAATACTCTATAAAATACTTGCAAACCAAATCTAAGAACACATGAAAGATATCATCCAGTATGACCAAGTAGGCTTCATCCCAGGCATGCACGGATGGTTCAATATATGGAAATTTATCAATGTAATCTACTATATAAACAAACTGAAGGAGAAAAAAAAAACAAATGATCATTTCCTTAGATGCGGCAAAAGCATTTGACAAAATCCAACATTCAAGTTTAAAGTCTTGGAGAGATAAGGGATACAAGGCGCATTCTTAAACATAGTAAAGACAATATACAACAAGTCTATAGCTAACATCAAACTCAATGGAGAGAAATTTAAATCAAACCCTCTGAAATCAGGGACAAGGTAAGGTTGCCCACTTACTTTGGATCTCTTCAACATAGTACTTGAAATCATAGCTAGGGGAATAAGATAACTAAAGGAGAACATGGGGATACAAATCAGAAAGTAAGAAGTCAAAGTATCACTATTTCCAGATGATATAATAGTACACATGAGTGACCCTAAAAATTCAACCAGAGAACTCCTTCAGCTGATAAACAACTTTCTGCAAAGCAGCTGGATACACAGTTAACTAAACAAACAAACAAACAAACAAAAACAGTTGCCCTCTTGTAACATAATAACAAAAGGAATGAGAAAGAAATTATGGAATCAACACCATTTACAAATAGCCACCAATAAAATAAAATACCTTGGTGTGACTCTAAACAATCAAGTGAAAAACCCATTTAAAAAAAAAAGTCTATGAAGAAGGAATTTTAAGAAGTTATCAGAAGGTGGAAAGATTTCCCATCTCATAGATCAGCAGGATTAACAGTGAAAATGGCCATCCTGCCAAAAGCAATCAACATATTCACTGAAATTCCCATCAACATACCAAAAACAATTTGTTACATACCTTGAAAGAACAATTCTCAAATTCATCTTGAAAAACAAACAAACCAACAAAAAATAGAATTTACAAAACAATCCTGAACACAAATAGATTATCTGGAGGTATCTCCATAAAAACTGCATGGTACTGGCATAGAAAAAGAATGGTGGATCAATGGAATTGAATAGAAGCCTCAGAAATAAACCCACATACTTATGGTTACTTGATTTTTGACAAAGAAGCCAAAACCATACACTGGAAAAAAGTAAGCATCTTCATCAAATGGTGCTGATCTAACTGGTTGTCTACTTGGAGAAAAACGGAAATCGTTCCATATTTATCACCATGCACAAAACTAAATTTCAAGTGGATCAAAGAACTCAACATAAAACCAGACATATTAAGCCTGTTAGAAGAAAAAGTGAGGAAGAACCTTGAATTCATTGACACAGTAGACAACTTCCTGAACAGAACACCAATGCACAGGCTCTAAGATCAGTAATCAATAAATGGGGCTTCATGAAACTGAAAAGCTTCTGTAAAGGAAAGGACATTTTCATCAGAACAAAATGACAGCCTACAGATTGGGAAAGCATCTTTGCCAACCCTATATCTGAAAGAGGGCTAATATTCAGAATACATAAAGAACTCAAGAAGGTAAAAAGAAACAAATCAAGTAATACAATTAAAAAAAAAAAGAATGTGTTACAGAGCGAAACAGAATTCTCTATAGAGGAGAATCAAATGTCAGAGAAACCCTAAAATAAATGGTCAATGTCCTTAGTTATCAGGGAAATGCAAATCAAAATCAACCTTAGGTTTCACCTTACACACATCAGAATAGCTAAGATCAAAAGCTCAATGACTGTATATGCTGGAGAGGTTGTGGAGAAAGTGAAACCCTCCTCCACTGCTTGTGGGAATGTAACTTGTACAATGACTTTGGAAATAAATCTGGCACTCTCTCAGACAATTGGGAATAGTGCTTCCTCAAGATCCAGCTATACCATTCCTGGACATACACCCAAAATATGCTGAAGTACACAAGGAAAACATTTGCTTAACCATGTTCATAGCAGCTTTATTTTTAAGAGCCAGAACCTGGAAACTACCCAGATCCCCCTCAACTACTGAGGAATGAATACAGAATTGTGGATCATTTACACAGTGAAATACTACTCAGCAATTAAAAACAAGGAACTCATGAAATTTGCAGGAAAATGTTGGGATCTAGAAAAGATCATCCTGAGTGAGGTAACCCAGAAGCAGAAAGATACACTTGGCCTATACTCACTTAGAAGTGGACATTACGCATATAATATAGGATAAATATACTAAAATCTGTATACCTATAAAAGCTAAGCAAAAAGGAGGACCCAGGATAACATGATCAATCCTCATTCAGAGAGGCAAAGGGGATGGACATCAGAAAAGGGATAAAACAAGAAACAGGACAGGAGCCTACCTGTGTATCAAAGCAGATGGTGAGGCTTGTAGCCAAACTTTGGGCAGAGTGCAGGGAATCAGATGAAAGAGGCAGGAGATGGAAAGACCTGGAAGAGACAATCGGGCCACTAGGAGAGCAACAAAACCAAGAAATCTGAGCCCAAGGATCTTTTCTGAGACTGATACTCCAACCAAAGACCATGCATAGATATAACCTAGAACCCTTGCACAGATGTAGCCCATGGCAGCTCAATGTCAAAGTGTGTTGCCTAGTAAGGGGAACAGGGACTGTCTGTGACATGAACTCAGTGGCTAGTTCTTTGACTACCTCCCCCTGTGGGCGGAGCAGCCTTACCAGGCCACAGAGGAAGATAATGTAGCCTGTCCTGACAAGGCCTGATACGGTAAAGTCAGATAGACTGGGGCATGGGAGGAGATGAGGGAGAAAGGGTGGAATTGGGAGGGAATGAGAGAGAGGACTACAGCTGAGATACAAAGTGAATAAATTGTAATTATTATAGAAAGTGAATAAATTATAATTATTATAAAAATTTAAAATTAAAAAAAGAAACTTTAAAAGAAAGAAATCAATTTAATAATTCACCTTTTAATATAAGATTATTTAGTTTTTTTATTGTTTTAAACACATTTTTCTTACACAGTTTTTCTTTGTGTTTATTTCTAAGATTTAAAGGTACGGGTGTTATATATGGAATAAACAAGGTTTTTGATAGTATGCAAATAACAGCCTAATGGATGTAATTGTGTAAATGGATGTCCAGATGCCTGAGTTGACTCTAATAACCAGGTTCAAGTCTTAGCATCCACAACATAGCTCACTATAATCTGTATCTCCATTTCCAGGATATCTAACACCTTCTTTCCTACATGAGCACTAGGCACACACATGGTTCACAGATATGAATGCAGGCAAAATACTCAGACACACAAATGTAAACAAAATTTTTATTTGCCCCTTTCAATTGTTTTCTGGGAGGCCTACTGCCTGTGTCTGCTAACCTAGTTGTAGTCCTGGAAGCTTCTATCCTCCATACAATTTAAACTGGTCCTAGAATAGTTTCTGATTTTTATACATATTGCGTAATAAACTCACCCTATCTTGTTCTTTTTGAGCTCTGGGCTGTGTGGTTCAATTCAGATCTTCTGGCTCAAACTCTTTCCCAGCTAATTTATTCAATCTAGCTTCTCTCTCATTCCTCAAATTGCTCTGCTAGGCCTCAAAATGATTCAAGCAATATGCTGTAATCTCCTGGATCCCTTTCATTCACTGGCTCATTTGTTTTTCACCAGAGTTCTCTCTCTGCAACCCATTTCTCTATCATTGTCCCAGTAAAACTGTCTCTGTTCTCTTCTGCATTGCCACTTAAGTAGCTTCTTTTTCATCTCTCTTCTCCTGAAATTTGGAAGTATCCTATTCTGTAATCTCTGATTCATCACTTTGTTTTTCTGCCACTTAATTAGACATCACTTTCAAACATAGGTGTTTCCTTCTATGAACTAATTTTACCTTCATTGTTTGGGAATAAAGTCATGTACCACCACACCTGAACCTAAGTTTTTCTTCACCTGAAACTTGCTCTATACCAGGTAGGCCTTGACCTCATATGTGCTTGAATCTGGATTAAAGACCTGTTTGTATTCCATCTGGATCACCGACTACTGGGTCTTTGGATGTGATCACTTGACAGAGCAGGCATATTGTGAATTAGCATTTTATGAATAAAAATATAAAATAAACCCTAGTGTCCAAGTGGGTTACATAGGAATGGGAAGAGGGACTGCTTCTGATATAATATGATTGGCCTGCTCTTTGATCACCTCCTCCTGAGGGGAGAGCAGCCTTACCAGGCCACAGAAGATGACAATGTAGCCACTCCTGATGAGATCTGATAGACTAAGATCAGAATGAAATATAGGAGGACCTCCCCTATCAGTGGACTTGTGGAGGGGCATGTGTGAAGAAGGAGGAGGGAGTACGGGATTGGGAGGGGAGGGGAGATACAAAGTGAATAAAGTGTAATAAATAAATAAATAATATATAAAATAAAATTTTTTATTAATTACACTTTATTCACTTTGTATCCCCTCATAAGCTCTTCCCTCCTCCCCTCCCGGTCCCACTCTCCCTCCCCCTTCTTCACGCATGCCCCTCCCCAAATTTCCTTAATGGTGGAGGTCCTCCTCTCCTTCCTTCTGATCTTAGTCTATTAAATCATATCAGGAGTGGCTGCATTCTCATCTTCTGTGGCCTGGTAAGACTGCTCCCCCCTCAGGGGGAACTGATCAAAGAGCAGGCCAATTAGATTATGTCAGAGACAGTTCCTCTTTCCATTACTATGGAACCCACTTGGACACTGAACTGCTATGGGCTACATCTGTGCATGGGTTCTAGGTTATCTCCATGCATGGTACTTGGTTGGATTATGAGTCTCTGGGAAGACCCCTGTGTTCAAATTTTCTGGTTCTGTTGCTCTCCTTGTGGGGTTCCTATCCTCCCCAGATCTTACTATTTCCCACTTCTTACATGAGATTCCATGCACTCTGCCCAACAGTTGGCCATAAGTCTCAGCATCTGCTTTGATATCTGCAGGGCAGATCCTTTCAGAGGCCCTCTGTGGCAGGTTTCTAGGTTGTTTCCTGTTTTCTTCTTCTTTTGATGTCCATCCTCTTTGTCTTTCAAGATGGGGATTGAGCGTTTTAGTCAGGGTTCTCTCTCTCTTGATTAGTTTCTTTAGATGAACAGATTTTAGTAGGTTTATCCTATGTTACATGTCTATTTGAGTGAGTTTATACTGTGTGTGTCTTTATGCTTCTGGGACAGCTCACTATTTTAAAGATCTTGAGGCTGTAATGAGTAGCGATAGTATAGATGTTTACACTAAAATAATCTGACACAGTTTTTCAGCCTATATTCCCATTGTTGGTGGACCCACATGATGAACAAACTGTACATCTGCTACATTTGTGTAGGTGGTCTAGCTTCAGCCAGGCAGATTTTTTGATTGGTGATTCAGTCTCTGTGATACTTTATGGGCCCAGATACTTTACTCTGTAGATCTTGTTTTGGTGTTCTTGACCCCTCTGGTTCCCTTTATTCTTCCACAAAATTCCCTAAGCTTGGCTTACTGTTTAGCAATGGGTCTTTCCATCCGATCCCATCAGCGGCTTGATGAAGCCTCTTAGAAGACAGTTATGATAGATTCTTGTCTGCAAACATAGCAAAGTATCATTCACGGTGTCCGTAGGTGGATCTCGAATTGGGCCACTCATTTTCTTGTCATTCCCTCAGTCTCTACTCCATCTTTATCCCTATACTTCTTGAAGGCAAGACAAATTTTGTGTTAAAAGTTTTCTGGGTGGGGTGGCATTTCCCTCTCTCAACTGGAATTACCACACAGTGTAATCATCTTTGGAAGTTGAATAGAGGTTGGTGTCTCTTTAATCCTGTATAGACCTGTAATGTCTTGCAATGAAGGATAGCATTGTGAAATTATGCATGGAACAACCTTATACACTCAAATATGTGCATAGAAATCCACCTTAATATTTTTTTATTTAAATTAAAACAATAAAGAACCTTCAGCACTCTGATAGTGAAGTATATGTCTAGTAAGAATTCAAAAACATTACCTTTCTCCATTATTTTTTTCTGTTTGGTGTTTACTTTTGAACTTTTGTAATATTTTAAGAATTTCATGCAGGAATAATCTGTATTCATTAATTATACAAACCCTCTTCCTCCACTAACTCCTCTCATGCCCCTTTACTCCTTCACAAAATTTAAGTTCCCTTTACTAATTATTGATTGTAATTTTTGAACCCTGCTATTGGAAATGTGTATGGCTCAAAATCAGGACAACAAGTTCTGGTAGCAAAGAATTTACCTCATAAAACAATAGTGTTTCCTTTTTCTCTTTTAATTCTGGTTCTATCACATATTAGTTCTGAGATTATACCAAGTAGTTATCATTGTTGTTGGTGATGTTGTTCTTATTTACAGTACTAGGGATTAAACACAGGGTTTGCGTATGCTATGTAAGTACTTTACCACAGATTTATAATTATAGCTTTGACTACGTGTTTAATACTACTCTACAAAAGCATCCTTGTTTACATAATAGAGATAATAAAAACATAATCAGCCTAAATATATATTATATAACTTTAATGTTGATTGAAATTCTAAACTATTAGGATGTTTATTGGGATTTACAATGCCCAACACTTATTGAATGTGTAAAAAAGTTAAAAATAAGCTAACAATCCTTCTTTCTATGCATTCCATGTCCAAACTTGTTCCCTCTTCAATTTGCAACCTCTCTTTTTTTTTTTTACAAATGTTACTGTTTTGTGTATAATATGTATTAATATACAAACAGAATCTACTCTGTCTGTATAGTATTACTTATATGTTTTCAAGGTTAACTATTTGGTGTTGTTTTCAATCAGTGTGCCCTGACCTGGGGAAGGTTTTGTCTCCTGCTTTCAGAATTTCTTTTTTCTTTTTTTAATTTAATTTTTTATTAATTACAGTTTATTCACTTTATATCAGTTTATTCACTTTATATTGCCTATAGTTGTTTGTGTAATGATGAGACCCTGTGGGCTTTACCCAGACCCACGCTTTAATGTTTAGGTACCCACGTTGATGAGACTTCATGAATGTGCCTTCTTGGATATTTCTAGGAGATATTATCTCAAAGCAAATTTTCTGATTTTCTGGCTCTTAACAGTATTTCTCACCCTCTTCTAGATTGTCTCCTGATCTCTACATGGATAAGTTGTGTTGTAAATGAATCAGTTATAGCTGGGAACTTCTTGATCAGTTTTCTCTTCATTTTGACAGTTGTAGTTTTCTGTAATGATATCCATCTGTTGTAAAAGGAGGTTTAATTGATGAGGTATGAGAGCTACATTTGTATTTGGATTTGGATGTTGGTAACAGATGCATAGACCCATAGCCAAACATTAGTTGGAGCTCAGGGAACCCCATAGAAGAAGAAGAGGAAGGATTTTAGGAGCCAGAGAGCTTCAGAACACCAGGAGAACATGGCCCACAAAATAAAATCATTAAGGCTCAGAGGGCTCATAGGGCTCGTAGAGACTGAGTGAAAATCAGATTCTTTATGGGTCTGCATTAGGTGCTTTGAATATATATTTAGGGTTTTAGCTTGGTGTTCTTGTAGGATTCCTAACTGTGAGTAGCAGTATGTCTGACTGTTTGCTTGCACATGGAACCCTTTTCTTCCTACGAGGTTGCTTCATCTAACCTGTTATGAGGGTTTGTGATATGAGGGTTTGTGCCTAGTCTTATTGTAACTTGTTAATAACATAACAAGTTAATGTAACTTCCCAGTTGATCCAATGTGAAAGTCTGCCCTTTTCTGAAGAGAAATGGTGGACAAGTAGATTTAAGGGAGAGGGAGAAGGAGTGGAGAGGTGCAAACTGAGGTTGGGATCTCTTGTATGAGAGAAGAATAAATACAAATGGGAAAGTATGCATTTTAAAAGGTTTTTAAATCTGGACCCAGTGGGGGACTGCAGAGACTGATGCATCAACCAAGGACCATGGATAGAGAGGACATAGACCCCCAGATGTAGTCCATAGACAGCTGAGTCTCTATGTGTGTTTCCCTAGTAAGGGGAGCAGGGGTTGTCTCTGATATGAACATGATTGCTTGCTCCTTGATCACTTGTCCCTGGTGGGGCAATCTAAACAGCCCACACAGGAAGATAATTCAGGCAGTCCCAATTAGACCTGAAAGGCTAGGGTCGGACAGTAGGGGAGAAAAACTTCCCCTATCAGGGGACTATGGAAAAGGGATAAGGAAAGAAGAAGGAGGAGAGGTGGGACTGGGAGGAGGTGAGGGAGGAAGCTACAGTCAGGATACAAAGTGAATGAATTATAAATAATAGTAACAGTAACAACAACAATAAAAAATAATTAAAAAAGGAAAAACAGAGTAAGTATTTAGAATACAATATGGAATACAGCAGTATAGTGAAATGGAGGTGATAACCTCCCTTCTAAGATGCATAACCTAACAAGCTCTGGATATTAAAGATAAGTTTCCATTACCAGACATGATTTTCCTTTTGTCAAGCAAGACCTTAAGTCCAATTAGACAGCTATTAGTACCACAAGGATGTGAGAGCCATTATTTTACCTTTAGAAATAGCTTACCATAAAGACATATTACTTATTACTTTAATTCTTTGTATTAAAAGTGTATATAACTATGATATTTAGTAATTCTCTGAGCTCCTTGTTAAAAATGGTTTAGTCACAAGTAAGTCAAGGGCTAAGGACATGAGACCTTAACCATCGTACCAAATATGATGATATGCACTATAAATAATGAACTTGAAATGAAACAGCAGATGGTTCATTAAGCTAAATTCAGAAAATAGTCAATTCCCAATTTAATTGAGCTTTGTATGTTCAAATAATTCTTTTCTTTTTTTAAGATATGTTTCATTTTTATTCTTATTAATTACAGTTTATTCACTTTGTATAGCACCTGTAGTTCCTTCTCTCTTACCCTCTCAATCCCACCCTTCCATCCTCTTCTTCACCCATGCCCTTCTACTGATAGGGGAGGTCCTCCTCCCGACTGGATGCTTTGGCTCCCTCTGTGGCCTGGCAAGGCTGCACACCCATAGGGAGGTGATCAAAGTGCCAGACACTGAGTTCATGTCAAAAGACAGCCCCTGCTTCCCTTCCTAGGGACACACTTTGAAACTGAGCTACCATGGGCTACATCTGAGCAAGGGTTCTAGGTCCTCTTCATGCACGGTCCTTGCTTGGAGTATTTTTCTCTGCAAAGATCCCTGGACTCAGATACTTTGGCTCTGTTGGTCTCCTTGTCGAGCTCCTGTCCCCACCATGTCTTTCTATCTCCCCCTTCTTTCATAAGATTCCCTAATCTCTGCCCATATTTTGGCTATGAATCTCAGTATCTGCTTTAGTATCCTGCTGGGTAGAGTCTTTCAGAGGCTCTCTGTGGTAGGCTCCTGTCTCGTTTTCTTCTGCTTCTGATATCTGTTCCATTTGCCCTTCTGAGTGAGGGTTGAGCATCTTCCTAGGGTCTTCCTTCTAGCTTAGCTTTTTAGGATTAAAGATTTTTGTATGTTTATCCTATATTATGTGCCTAATATCCACTTATAAGTGAATATATACCATGTGTGTCCTTCTGCTTCTGGGTTACCTCACTCAGGATATTTTATAGTTCCATCCATTTGGCTTCAAGTTACACGATTTCCTTGTTTTTAATTGCTGAGTAGTATTCCATTGTATAAATGTGCCACAATATCTTTATTCCTATTCCTCATTTGAAAGACATCTGGGTTGTTTCCAAATTTTGGCTATTATGAATAAATCTGCTATGAACATGCTTGGGCAAATGTTTTAAAACCAGAAATAATAAACATGTTAGAAGAAAAGGTGGGAAAGAGCCTGAAAGTAATTGGTACAGGAGACAAGTTCCTGATCAGAATGTCAACAGCAGAGCTTTAAGATCAACAATCAATAAATTGGACCTCCTGAAACTGAAAACCTTCTGTAAAGCAAAGGACACTGTGTTCAGAACAAAACAACAGCCTACAGACTGAGAAAGATTTTTCCCCAACCCTATATCTGGCAAAGTGCCAATATCCAGACTATATAAAGAAATAAAAAATGTAAATACCAACAAATCAAAGGCTGACACATTCCCTCTTTCCTTTGCTATGTAACCCTCTTGGACACTGAACTGCCATGGGCTGCATCTGTGCAGGAATTCTGGGTTGTCTCCATACCTAGTACTTGGTTGTGGGTCTCTGGGAAGACCCTGTGTTCAAATTTCTGGTTCTGTTGCTCTCCTTGTGGATTTCCTGTCCTCTCCAGGTCTTACTATTTCCCACTTCTTACATAAGATTCCAACGGCCCAACAGTTGGCCATGGGTCTCGGCATCTGCTTTGATAGTCTGCAGGGCAGAGCCTTTCAGAGGCCCTCCGTGGCAGGTTTCTAGCTTGTTTCCTGTTTTCTTCTTCTTCTGATGTCCTTCTGCTCTTTGATCTCCTCCCCCCGCTTAGGGGAGAGCAGCCCTACCAGGCCACAGAAAATGACAATGCAGCCACTCCTGATGATATCTGATAGACTAAGATCAGAAGGAAGGAGAGGAGGGCATCCCCTATCAGTGGACTTGGCGAGGGGCATGCATGAAGAAGGTGGTGGGAGGGTGGGATCGGGAGGGGAGGAGGGAGAGGCTTATGGGGGGATACAAAATAAAGTGTAATTAATAAAAAAATTAAAAAGTCAAAAAATGGGGTACAGAGCTAAACAGAGAATTCTCAATAGAGGAATATCAAATGACAGGGAAACATTTAAAGAAATGCTCAAGGTTGTTAGTCATCAGGAAATGCAAATCAAAATCACCCTGAGATTTCACCTTACACCCATCAGAAAGGCTAAGATAAAATCTCAAGTGACAACACATGCTGGAGAGGATGTGGGAAAAGGGGAATGTGGGAATATAAGCTTGTACAATCACATTGGGCTTCAATCTGTCACTTTCTCAGAAAATTAGGAATAGTGCTACCTCAGGATCCAGGTATACCACTTTTAGGCATATGTCACTTTTTCTTTTTACCCCAGAAACTGGGAGCCTACCTCCCTCTGTATTAACCTGCTCCAGCACAACAATTTACATTAGCACTGTTCATATTTTTATCCCCTGAGGCCAGGAAAGGCATCCCTGCCAGTGGGAAGTGACACAAAAGCAGACAGTAGAGTCCATGTTAGAAAAAGCCTCCACTGCCAGGCACCCCATTTGAAGACCAACCCTCCAGTTGCCTACATGTGTGCAGGGGGACCTAGGTCCAGATTATGCATTCTGCTTGGTTGACTTCTCAGTCTCTGAACGCCACCATTTGACTGGGTTAGTTGTCTGTTGGTCTTCTTATTACGTTCCTGTGCCCTTCAGTACCTTCCATCATTTCCCCAACATTTCCACAAGACCCCCATGTCTTAACTCCTATGTCAAATCTAGCTAACATGTCATAATAGAGAAAATTTGAATGTGAAATGGATGATGAAGGATAGACAGAAAAAGGGAATAATGAAATACATAATAAAGATATATTATATGCATATATGAAATATCACACTGAAACATATTACTTTGTAAAATATATATTAGCACATAGATAGACAGATAGATAGATAGATAGATAGGCAATCAGATAGACAGACATACAGAAAGACAGACAGGGAGACAAGTAGAAACAGATAAAGATTCATACAAATATCCAAAATAATAACTGGTACATAATGACACATATAAATATTCAATATATAATTTGTGGGTTTTTGCTGTTTAAACTTAATGACTGCCATTTCATTTGCTGTTATGTTCAAATCATTTTCCCTTATACCAATGATGTTATCATTCTTTTCATATTAGTTCAGTCATGATACTGAGTACTAAAGGTTTGTTCCTAAAAGTCCTTTGAATTTTCAAATGTAGCATTTAAGAATCTTCATTTGAATCATGCATACTAATATTACTCATTAACATCCACCATAGAGTTAATATTCTTAATAGCACTCAAACATTTTTTGTTTTAATTTCAAATGATTTTATTTCTTTTTTTAACATTAATTCATATTCTTTATTTATAACTTGTCAAGTGGCTGAAAAATAAGAATCATAATTTTTTCAGTAATGTTCAGTATTATATTCCAAAAGCCAGTTTCATTTACACATATCCATTATAAAAATCCTTCATTCTTTATATGAAATATGATGATATAGCATTACATTAATAAATAATTTTTCTCAACAAAAATCACATTATTATATTATCACCCAAATATATCTGTATCATGAGATAGAATTTTTTTAAATATTTTTATCTAAACTGAGAGAAGATTGACAAATTACTGAATTTATGAGTGTATCATAGAAATATAGTGATTTTAAGTAAATCAAATATGAACCCCTGGTCTATATTTCAAGTAGAAAAATGCCAGCCTATATATCTATTTCTTCATCTCCAAATAAAAAAAGCTTCTGTCCCCAAATTGTTGTGAAATTCAAGTGAAAGATTGACCAGTTTTGTAAAAACAATTTGATTTATTTCAGATACTTCAGAATATATAATACGGTACAACCATTCAAGATACATTAATCTGATGAGCATTGCAAGTGGTATCCATTTTAATTATTTAGAAAAATATTATGTTAAAGAGTCTTACATTTTCAAAAAAATGCATATGCCATATTATTTCTGCAGACATTGTTGGCTAAGAATAAGAAATTTTATTTCATCATTCTTTTCTTCAACATTTTCCCCCAAACTCTGATATCCTATGTGAAATCTAAAAGAGAAAATAGACTAAAATTGATTAGAAACAAAAGAAAACAATAGAGGTATAAGTCACACCTGCTTCAAAATGATACTTCTTAGAGTCCTCGACTTGTAGGCAAAGTTTTTTTGTTTGTTTGTTATTGTTATATTTAAAGTTTCTAAAGTGTGTTTTTTACTGCATGCAAATTCATTCCTAAATAAGTTAGCCATACTACATTATTAGCTATCTCGCAGCTAAATGTATTGATAAGAAAAATATATTCTAGATAATAGCCCTATGTCAGATATAGGGTTGGTGAAGATCCTTTCCCACTCTGTAGGCTGTCATTTTGTTTTGATGACTATGTCCTTTGCTTTACAGAAGCTTTTCAGATTCATGAAGTCCCATTTATTGATTGTTGCTCTTAGAGCCTGTGCTGTTGTTGTTCTGTTCAGGAAGTTGTCTCCTGTGCCAATAAGTTCCAATGTCTTACCCACTTTTTCTTCTAACCGATTTAGTGTATCTGGTTTTATGTTGATATCTTTGACCCACTTGCATTTTAGTTTTGTGCAGGGTGATAAACATGGATCTATTTTCATTTTTCTGCATGTAGATATCCAGTTGGACCAGCACCATTTGTTGAAGATGCTGTCTTTTTTCCACTTAATGGTTTTGGCTTCTTTGTCAAAAATCAAATATCCATAGGTATGTGGGTTTAATTTTGAGTCTTCTATTCAGTTCCAGTGATCCACTATTCTATTTCTGTGCCAATACAAGTAACAGGACAGGAGCCTACCACAGAGGGCCTCTGAAAGTCTCTACCTAGCAGCGTATCAAAGCAGATATTAAGACTCATAACCAAACCTAAGGTAGAATGCAGGGAATCAAAAAAAGGGGGGAGGGAGTTAATTCAACATGGAGAGGACAGGAATTCCACAAAGACCAAATCTATCTGGGCACAGGGGTCTTTTATGAGACTGTTTCTCCAAACAAGGACCATGTATGGATGCAACCTAGAGCCCCTGCTCAGATGTAGCTCTTGGTAGCTCAGTATCCAAGTGGGTACCCTAATAAGGGAAACAGGGACTGTTTTTGACATGAATTTGATGGCAGGCTCTTTGACCTCCCCACTCCCTCCGAGGGAGGAACAGCCTTGCTAGGCCACATAAGAGGACTTTGCAGCCAGTCCTGAAGACACCTGATAAACCAGTAGCAGATGAAAGGGGAGGAGGTTCTTCCTTATCAGTGAACTTGGAAAGGGGCAGGGAGGAGATGAGGGTGGGAGGATGAGATTGGGAGGGAAAGAGGGAGTGGGATACAGCAGGGATACAAAGTTAACAAACTTTAACTAACATTAAAAAATAAAAATTAAAAAAGAAAAAGAACAAGCTAAATGAAAACAATAATGACTTAAGCATTTGAACGTTATGCTTTCTCTCCATTTAAGTTCAGCTCCATTAAACCTCAATCACTTACAATACAGTACATGCTATCCTAGCCATGTGAATCATGCATAACCAAAACATCATTTATTTCTTAAAGTTCTAGGTATGGTCAATTTGCACATTGATTATATTGATGCTTGACCAAAAGCCAAACACAAATATGAATCATATAGACAAGTAGTGAAATTAAATGCTTATAACAGAATGGGTATTAGAATAGATTTTTTTTAATGTTTCTGTTAGTATTTAAAAAGTACCATATGAGAACTTATGGTGTAGAATACAGAGAAAAGATATACTAATACATCTGAAACATGATTACTTAAGAATGGTTAAACTCAGTGGGAAAGAATAAGTAAACTTATGATAAATTGAGTGAACTTATAGAGATGTTCTCCATAGAGACCTTATTCTTAAGTCTTTGAGAAATAAAGTGATAAAGACAGGCAAAATATCAAAATCAGTTCATCTCTTACACTTATTAAACTGTGACCATCGTGACAGTAGAGGAAGTAAGAGGTAATCTTAATACTATTGGTCTTTTCCAATTATTTATTTATTTATTTTTACTTTTTTCTTTATTAATTACACTTTATTCCCTTTGTATACCCCCTGTGATTCCCTCCTTCCTCCCTTCCCAATTCTTCCCTTCCTCCACCCTCTGCATGCATATCCCTCCCCAAGTCCACTGATAGGGGAGGTCTTCTTTTCCTTCCTTCTGATCCTAGTCAATTAGATCTCATCAGGAGTGGCTGCATTGTCTTCTTTTGTGGCCTGGTAATGCTGCTTTCCCCTCAGGGAGAGGTAATTAAAGAGCAGGCAAATCAGTTCATGTCAGAGACAGGCCCTGTTCCTATTACAATGGAACTCACTTGGATACTGAACTGCCATGGGCTAAATCTGTGCAGCAGTCTTAGGTTATCTCCATGCATAGTCCTTGGTTGGAGTATCAGTCTCAGGAAAGACCCCTGTGCTCAGATCTTTTGGTTCTGTTGTTCTCCTTGTGGAGTTTCTGTCCTCTCCAGATCTTACTGTTTCCCACTTCTTTCATAAGATTCCCTGGGTAGGGGGATGGTGACTAGCACACACAGTTTCTGAGCTGTGGAAGAGCTAGACCACTGAGTTGGTGAGTGGAAGGACCTCTAACCCACGAAAACAATGGTGAGGCTTTCTAAACAACAAGGAACATCGCAGGAGGTGAAAACTTTGGTCTTGGGTCACCCGGGGACTTGCTTGGGGAAGGTGAGAAACGATCCTTTGACCTCCCGGCACTACCCTCTCCCAGACCTCCCTCCTCCTCGGCAGGGCAGACTCATCGTTCTCAGCGCAGACCTAACTGCCTGGGGTCTGCAGCCACTGAGGCAGAGCTCCAAGCCCTTTAGCAGCAAATGCCAGATGTACCTGTCTCGGAGACCTAGATTCTGGCAGTGGCTGCACCATCCTCCCAGGGCCCGAGTCTGCTAGACACCATACTAGCTCCACAGGATCACTATCACTGAAGATACGGCCTACCCAATCCCACGGTGACAGAAATACGCTACATACTCACCAAAAACAGGCAGAAACGCCATACAAGCTAGGCACACCAGGCGCTGGGCCTCCCAAGCTTCGAGAGCACAGTGAAGAGACCCCAGGACTTTCCAGAAAGCATCTGGACTAACAACTCAATCTCCGGTTCAGCGAGACTTTCTAACCTGGCGGCAGAGCAGCACTGAGCTGGTGGGGCACATCAGCCTTCCAGTTTATGACTAACCAGGGCCAAACCAGAGAACAGAGAGCCTGGTTACCCCAATCCCTACTGACATGACCACCTTGAAATCTCCAGCTGCAGCACGACCTCATAACCTGTTAGTGACAGCTGCACAGAGCTGGCGGAGCACATCAAAGAAGCAGGGCCAAACTAGAGAGCAGAGAGCCCGGATATCCTGATCTCTGCCAAGTGACCTGCCTATAAGTGAGTGCATACTTGAGAATCTGCAGATCTCCAGATCCTGGGTCCTTCTAAAAAAGAAGCCAGACATCGAACCCCCTCCCACCCATATACCCACTTTGGGAAACAGAGGGGCACTTGGGACATTGAAGTTTGGGCTCTCTGGGTCTAATTGAGGAGTTAAGGCAGTTAATGCCAGAAATTGCGCTGTGATCATCACAAGCACCTGTGAAATATACAGTGTAGAGCCCCTCCCACACACTCAAGGGTTCAACATTAGCCATCACTCTGTCCCTCTAGACACACGTCCATGCACACTTCCACACACACACACACAAACATACACATACACACACACACACACAATCACACCTGCATTTGCTCCATTTGCTCCTGCATACTTTTCTCCCACAGGTACAGGGACCTCTCTCAGCTTCCTGAAGAACTACCCAGACACCAGAGTGAGACAGTACCAGTCTGATCTGCAGAATCCAAAAAAAAAAAAAAAAAAAAAAAAACCAGGAAGGTTTCATATAAACCAATGGCCAGGGGTAGGCGAAAGAACACTTCCAACATAAATCAGGACATCATGACTTCACCAGCAAACCCCAAAATTGATGGATACTCCAATTCATCAAAAGCACAGGAAAGTGACTTTAAAGCCATGCTTACCCAATTATTTGAGGCTCATAAGGAGGAAATGAACAAATCTTTCAAAGAGTTGGCCAGTCAATTGGAGGCAAAGAAAGAAGAAATAGACAAAATCCTTAAAGAAACCCAGGCAAACATAGCCAAACAAATAGAGGCACAAGTAGAGATAAAATTATTGGCATATAAAAAGGAAATGAACAAAGAAATAGAGACCATTGTAGAGAGACAGGAATCCAAAATCAAACAGATGAGATAAATGGTGCAAGGCATGAAAACAGAATTAGAATGAATAAAGAAAACACAAAATGAGAAAACCCTTGAGCTGGAGAACTTGGAGAAAAGATCAGGAAACACAAAAGTAAGCATCACCAACAGAATACAAGAGATGGAAGAGAGAATCTCTGGAGCTGAAGACACACTTGCAGAAATTGATACTTCTCTCAAAGAAAAAGTAAAATCAGAAAAGTTCCAATAACAAAATATCCTAGAAATCAAGGACGCTATGAAAAGACAATATCTAAGAATAGGAATTGATGAAAAAGAAGACTCCAGGCTCCAAGGTCCAGAAAATATTTTCAAGAAAATCATAGAAGAAAAAGAGATGTCCATAAATATACAAGAGGCTACAGATCACCGAGTAGACTAGACCAGAAAAGAAACACATCATGTCACATCATAGTCAAAACATTAAATCTACAGAGAAAAGAAATGATATTAAAAGCAGCAAGGGAAAAAGGCCAAGAAACATATGAAGGTAGACCTATGAGAATCACACTGGACTTCTCATCAGAAATTATGAAAGCCAGAAGGGCCTGGGAAAATATCATGGAGACTCTAAGAGATCACAAATGTCAACCCAGACTACTATACCCTGCAAAGCTTCCAATAAACATAGATGGAGAAAACAAATATTCCATGACAAAACTAAATTTATGCAATATCTACACAGCAAACCAACCCTACAGAAGATACTAGAAGGAACACTCCAATCCAACGAAAACAACTTCACCCAAGAAAACAGGGCATAGAGATAATATCCCAACAAAAATGAAAAGAAAAAAAGCAATGAAACAGGGTAATATCACTGACTCCATTACAAAAGGAAATAATATGCATTGGTCACTAATATCTATCAACTTCAATGGAATCAACTCACCAATAAAAAGACACAGGCTAACAGAATGGTTGAGGAAACAGGATCCAACATTCTGTTGAATCCAAGAAACACACCTGTGCAACAAAGATAAACACTACCTCAGAGTAAAGGGCTGGAAAAATGTTTTTCAAGCAAATGGTTCCAGAAAACAAGCTGGAGTAGCCATCCTAATATCGAATAAAATAGACTTTCATCCAAAGTTAATCATAAAAGATAAGGAGGGCCACTATATTCTCATCAAAGGAAAAATCCACCTAGAGGACATCACAATCTTGAATATCTATGCCCCAAATACAAGAGCACCTACATTCGTAAATGAAACATTATTAAAGCTTAAATCATGCTTTGATCCCAATACCTTAATAGTGGGAGACTTCAACACCCCACTCTCATCAAGGGACAGATCAAATAGACAGACACCAAATAGGGAAATAAAAGCACTCACAGAATCCCTAAATCAAATGGACCTAATAGACGTCTACAGATCTTTTCACCCAAACTCAAAAGAGTACACTTTCTTTTCAGCACCACATGGAACCTTCTCCAAAATAGACCATATAGTGGGTCATAAAGCAAGCCTCAACACATACAAAAAGATTGAAATAATCCCTTGTATACTATCTGACCACCATGGACTAAAGCTAGACATCACCAACAACAGAAACAACAAAAAGCCGACATGCACATGGAAACTGAACAACTTACTACTCAATGACAGCTGGGTTAAGGAAGAAATAAAGAAAGAAATTAAAGACTTCCTAGAACTCAATGAAAATGAAGGCACAACATACCCAAATTTATGGGACACATTGAAAGCAGTGCTCAGAGGAGAATTTATAGAACTAAGTGCCTGCAAGAAGAAATTCATAACATCACATACAAGCAACTTAATGGCCCAACTTAAAACCCTAGAAAAAAAAGAAGCAAATACACCCAAGAGGAGCAGACAGCTGGAAATAATCAAATTCAGGGCTGAAATCAATCAATTAGAAAC
Source organism: Meriones unguiculatus (assembly GCF_030254825.1). Classification (NCBI taxonomy): domain Eukaryota; kingdom Metazoa; phylum Chordata; class Mammalia; order Rodentia; family Muridae; genus Meriones; species Meriones unguiculatus. Next base: position 86,379,467 of record NC_083369.1, on the reverse strand, counting down.
AAATAAAACTATTCAAAGAATCAATGAAACAAAAAGCTGATTTTTTGAGAAAATCAACAAGACAGACAAACCTTTAGCCAAATTAACTAAAAAGCAGAGAGAAAATATCTAAATCAGCAAAATCAGAAATGAAAATGGGGACATAACTACAGACACTGAGGAAATCCAAACGATTATTAGGTCATACTACAAAAGCCTATATGCCACAAAATTTGAAAATCTAAATGAAACGGATAACTTTCTTGACAGATTCCATCTACCAAAATTAAGTCAAGATCAGGTAGAAAGACTGAATAGCCCTATATCTCCCAAGGAAATTGAAGCAGTCATTAACGGTCTCCCCTCCAAAAAAAGCCCTGGGCCAGATAGCTTCAGTGCAGAATTCTACAAGACCTTCAAAGAAGTGCTAACACCAATTCTCCTCAAACAATTCCACAGAATAGAAACAGAAGGAACACTACCAAACTCATTCTATGAAGCCACAGTCACCTTGATACCTAAACCACACAAAGATCCAACAAAAATAGAGAGACCTATCTCTCTTATGAACATTGATGCAAAAATACTCAATAATACTTGCAAACCGAATCCAAGAACACATCAAAGATATCATCCACCATGACTAAGTAGACTTCAACCCAGGCATGCAAGGGTGGTTCAACATAATAAAATCTATCAATGTAATCCACCACATAAACAAACTGAAGGTGAAAAACCACATGATCATCTCCTTAGATGCTGAAAAAGCATTTGACAAAGTCCAACACCCATTCATGTTTAAAGTCTTGGAGAGATCAGGGATACAAGGCACATACCTAAAGATAGTAAAGGCAATATACAGCAAGCCTATAGCCAACATCAAACTCAATGGAGAGAAACTTAAATCAATCCCACTGAAATCAGGGACAAGACAAGGCTGTCCATGGTCTCCATATCTCTTCAACATAGTACTTGAAGTCCTAGCCAAAGCAATAAGACAATGAAAGGAGATCAAGGGGATACAAATCGAAAAGGAAGAGGTCAAAGTATCACTATTTGCAGATCATATGATAGTATACATAAGCGACCCCAAAAATTCAACCAGAGAACTCCTTCAGCTGATAAACACCTTCAGCAAAGTGGTAGGATACAAAATCAACTCAAAAAAATCAGAAGCCCTCCTGTATACCAAAGACAAAAAAGCTCAGAAAGAAATTAGGGAAACAACACCCTTCACAATAGCCACTAATAACATAAAGTACCTTGGTATGACTCTAACCAAGCAAGTGAAAGACCTGTTTGAGAAAAACTTCAAGTCTCTGAAGAAAGAAATCAAAGAAAATCTCAGAAGATGGAAAGATATACAATAAATGGGACCTCATTAAACTGAAAAGCTTCTGTAAAGCAAAAGACACCGTCATCAAAACAAAATGACTGCCTACAGATTGGGAAAGAATCTTCACCAACCCTTTATCTGACAGAGTGCTAATATCCAGTATATATAAAGATAGATCTAAAGAAGCAGAAAAGCAACAAACTAAGTAATCCAATTAAAAAATTGGGAATGGAGCTAAACAGAGAATTCTCGAAATAGGAACATCAAATGGCAGAGAAACACTTAAAGATATGATCAACCTCATTAGCCATTAGGGAAATGCAAATCAAAACAACCCTGAGATTTCACCTTACACCCATGAGAATGGCCAAGATGAAAAACTCAAGTGACAACACATGCTGGAAAGGTTGTGGAGAAAGGGGAACACTCCTCCATTGCTGGTGGGAATGTAAACTGGTACAACCACTTTGGAAGTCAATCTGGCACTTTGTCAGACAATTAGGAGTAGTGCGTCCTCAAGACCCAGCTATACTACTCCTAGGTTTATACACAAAATTTGCTCAAGTACACAACAAGGGCATTTGTTCAACCATGTTTGTAGCAGCTTTGTTTGTAATAGCCAGAACCTGAAAACAACCCAGATATCCATGAATGGAGGAATGGATAAAGAAATTGTGGTATTTTTACACAATGGAATACTACTCAGCAATCAAAAAGGAGGAAATCATGAAAATTGCAGGCAAATGATGGGATCTAGAAAAGATCATTCTCAGTAAAGTATTCCAGAAGGAGTAAGACAAATATGGTTTATACTCGCTTATATAGACCTACAAGAGATGATAAACCTAATGAAATCTAAACACCTAAAGAAGATAATCAAGAAAGCGGACATGGGCTAAGATGATCAATCCTCATTTAGAAAGACAAATGGGATGTGCATTGAACGTATGACAGGAGTCTACTGCAAAAGGCATCTGAAAGACTCTAGCAGTGTTTCAAAGCAGACACTAAGACTCACAACCAAACCCTCGGCAGAGTGCAGGGAATCATATGAAAGAAGGGGAGTTAGTATGATATGGAAAGGATAGGAGCTCTACAAGGACCAAATATACCCGGGCACAGGGTCTTTTCTGAGACTGACACTCAACCAAGGATCATCTATGGATATAACCTAGAACTTCTGCTCAGATGTGGCCCGTGGTAGCTCAGTAGCCAAGTAGTTTTCCAAAGTAAGGGGAACAAGGACTATTTCTAACAGGATCTCAAGGGCAGGCTCTTTGACTTCCCCACCCCCCACCCCCAGGGGAGGAGCAGTCCTGTTAGGCCACAGAGGAGGACTTTGCAGCCAGCCCTGAAGATACCTGATAAAACAGGGTCAAATGAAAGGGGAGGAGGTCCTCCCCTATCTGTGGACTTGGAAAGGGGCAGGGAAGAGACCAGGTAGGGAGTTTGGGGTTGGGGAGGGAATGGGGGAGCAGGATACAGCTGGGACACAGAGTTAAGAAAATGTAACCAAAAATAATAATAAAATTAAAAAAAAAAAAGATTCCCTGCACTCTGCCCAAAGGTTGCCCATAACTCTCAGCTTCTGAACTGATAGTCTGCAGGGCAGAGCTTTTCAGAGGTCCTCTGTGTCAGGCTCCTGACTTGTTTCCTCTTTTCTCCTTCTTCTGAAGTCCAGCCTCTTTGCCTTTCTGGATAAGAATTGAACATTTTAGCAAGAGTCCTCCCTCTTGTTTAGTTTCTGTAAGTATACATAATTTAGTAGGTTTATCCTATATTATCTCTCTATATGAGTGAGTATATACCATGTGCATCTTTCTGCTTCTGGGACAGCTCACTCAGGATGATCTTTTCCAGATCCCACCATTCTGTTGGTCTTAAATACTATTAAAATTAGACTATAAAGGATTTCATGAAGATAAATGCTTCATCACAAGAGTTTCAAGTTTTATGAAAGTGGGTATAAAATATATTCACAAAGAAAAGCCTAATGGGATATTAACAAAAATAATAAATAAATAAAACAAAAGTGAAGAGGCTACATAGAAAACTGAGATTTCTCCATAGCCTATGATCAAGGAATATCATGTTAAAACTATGATTTACATTATTGGGGAAATGTAAATTCCAATATTTTTGAAGAGTTAATTGTTGTTTACTGTACTATTTGAACCAGGAGGAGGCACCATATGTGTACATGTTAGGTTGTGGTCAAGTAAGAAATCTTTTAATTCTGTATGGAAACTAGAAAAGTAATAGCAACCCTATATTTTATTAGTGATAAATGTTTTCAAAATACTTGATCCTGTAAGAGTTTTATAGGTGGATATAATTATGAAAATTAGTTATGCACAATATATAAATGAGTAAATGTATTTATATATATTTTCATGTATGCACCTGCATTCAATTTTGACAGGTAAAAAGCAAGATTTAGAGTAGAATCACCTACTTAACAAGCAGCTGGAAACATATGCTTCTTATAATCAAACAGAATTTAGTTACCAAAGTGTAACTAGATTTGAATCAATTTTGCAATTTAGAATATTTCCATTGGTGGCGTAGGAGGCAGATGTTTGTGTATGGAAAATTATTATAACAAAAGCCAAAAATCGATCTATGCTATTGAGTGCTAAATACTAGAAGCAAATATGCAAACTTCGCTGTGATTGTAATATCAGTTTCTATGAACAGCAATAATATATAGCTTAAAATAATATATAGCTTAAACTCTTATAATAGTAGATTTATGATAATGTACATTTCATATGCTTCTCATCAAATAATACTCTATATATTTCAAGTCAAGGTATGTCATTGATTAACTAAAAAAGCAACAAGAACTCCCAACCTAATTAAATTTTTACTGATATGATAATACATATATATCATAACATTTAAAATATTTGCCCTTAGGTAATTGTGAAAGATATTTGAAGAATTTATTCTACTTTCATGGCTAATTCTAGAGCACAAAGGCTGGAATGACAGGAAGTCGGAAGTGCAATAAATATAATAATAACAAACTGGAAACTTATGTAACCTTTGGAAATCCCTGAGGATGGATAAAAATGTGTATAAGCTGCTTACACACTGCCTTGAAGTTTTCAGTGTTGCTATTGGATGTCTTATTAAAGAAGCTGATGTCCCTCATCATAGAGATAAACAAACACCTTCAACACAAGTAAGAGAAACTTAATGGGAGAATTCTCTACAGTACTGGGTGGACCTGATTTTTTGCCACACACTAACTAGATAGGCCAGCAGAAAGGAAACAGCAAATATCTAAAGCAATCAGGTCTTCTGTCCTCACATGATCTGAGCAGAGAATAAAAAGTAGCTGCCTCACCTCGCCTTTAAATCTTGTTCAAACTATCTCTGATGACACATGTATTATATAGGCAATTACTCTTGTATAAGGGGATTATGAGAAACATAGTTCCTGAAATCCATATAGGAACAGGACAAACACATAGCTGTAATTTATTTTGAGCAAAAAGGCAAATAATTGATAGGGTTCTACTTTAATTCTGACATTATATGTCATAATAAATTTGGATCATTGTATATTCAGCCCTTTTTCTTAGAACATCACATAATGTCATCACATCACCATATTGTAACTAACTTTAAAGGTAATTTACTATAAAGATACATAAGGCATTTTGTTTTATTCCACAATACTAAAGCCATAGGTCATCAATCCTTTGTGCTCCATTCTTTCAGAAAAGAAACATATTTTCCAGTATTTGTCTACACAATTTTTAGTTATATATTTATTTCTTTATTTAATTATTACAATTTATTCACTTTTTATCTCTGCTGTAACCTCTTCCCTTGTCTCCTCCTAAGCCCACCCACTCTTCCTCTTCTCTTTCTATGTCCTTTCCTTAGTCCATGATAGGGGAGGACCTCTTCCCTTCTATCTGACCATAACTTATGAGGTCAAATCATGACTGTGTGCATCATCTTCCTCTGTGGCCTGGTAAGGTAGAACCCCAAAGGGGGAGGTGAACAAAGAGCCTGACACTGAGTTCATGTCAGAGACAGCCTCTGATCCACTTACCAGGGAACCCACTTGGAAACTGAGCAGCCTATGCGCTTCCTCTGAGCAGGGGCTCTAGGTCCTCTCCATGCATGGCCCTTGCTTGGTATATCAGTCTCTGCAGGCCCTGTCCTGACTCCAGTTTGTTTGTTTGTTTGTTTGCTTGCTTGTTCTTGCTTTGTTGCTCACCTTGTGGAGTTCCTGTCTCCTCCTTGTCTTTCTATCTCCCTCTTCTTCCTTATGGTTTCCTCCACTCTGCCCAAATTTTGGCTATGTGCCTGAGTTTTTTTGTTTGTTTGTTTTTGTTTTTGTTTTTGTTTTTCTCTTTCAGAGATCCTCAGTGGAAGGCTCCTGTCTTGTTCCCTGTGTTCTATACTTCAGAAGTCTATCTTGTTTGCCTTTCTCAATGAGGTTTCAGTCTTTTCCCTAGGGTCTTCCTTGTTGTTTAGCTTCTTTAGGACTCTAGATTTTGGTATGTTCATCCTATATTACACGGTTAATATCCACTTTTAAGTGAGTATATACAGTATGTGTCTTTCTGTTTCTGGGTTACCTCACTCAAGATTTTCTTTTTAAGTTCCTTCCTTTTGCCTGATTACTTTGTTTTTAACTGGTGAGTAATACTCCATCATGTAAATATACCACCTTTTCTGTTTCTCAGTATTTTCAAGAGAGGAATATTGCAATACAGAGAAACAAAGAAATGCTCAAAATCCTTAGTCATCAGGGAAATACAAATCAAAACAACCCTGGGATTCCATGTCACACCCTGCAGGATGGCTAAGATCAAACACTCAAGGGATGATGCATTCTGGAGAGGTTGTGGGAAAAGGTGGACACTTCTTTGCTGGTGGAAACGTAACCTTGTACAATCACTTGGGAAATCAATCTGGAGATTTCTTAGAAAAATAAGAATAGTGCTACTTCAAGATCCAGGTCTACCATATACCCAAAAGATCCTCCACATTCAATATGGGCATTTGCTCAACTGTGTTCATAGAAGCTATACTTGTAATAGCCAGAATCTGTTTACATTTTTGAAAGAATTTTTTCTTGATTTTCCACCAATATATTCTCATTCAGAAAGTCTACCATATTAAACATCCCATTTTATTTATGGTAATAAAGTTTTACTTCATAAGAATTAATATAGGAAAGACTGGAATAGTATTTCAGGATCACTCTCAGTTAACAGGAAATAATTTTTTATTTTATCGTGACTGCAGTTCATGTGATATTTACTCAAATATTTGAAGTAAGCCATAAAAGTACTGCTATTGTAACTTGTTATATAGACAATTACTCTATCAACAAAGCCAGTAATTTAATATCCTATTTTTAATAAATTTTAAATTTTTTGTAAATTGTTAGAGAATTTTCTAGACAGTATCTTGATAATATTCACCCTTTCTACCTCCTCAACTCTTCTTAAGTTTGAGTCATGAACTTTTTTAAGAAAAGAAGCAGGAAGCACAGGGCCTACATGGATCTCAAAAGGTCCTCAACATAGAGAGATAAATAGATAGATAGATAGATAGATAGATAGATAGATAGATAGATAGATAACTAGATAGATAGATAGATAGATAGATAGATAGATAGATAGATAGATAGATTTGCTTAATGTTTTTATGAGACTCCTAAGTGAAAACCGTTGGTTTTCTGATTTTTGTGCTTTCTCAGAAAAAACTCTCCCTTCTTCTTTTGGGTTGCCTTGTCCAACATAGATATTTTTTCTTTGATCTTATTATATTTTATGATGTGATGTTTGGTTGTTATCCTTTAAAAGTCTATACTTTTCTAATAAGAGACATAAATGGAGTTGATCTGGGAGGGGGTATTGAAAGTAACAAAGGAAGAGAAAAATATAACCAGGATATATAGTAAGGGAAAGTAATCTATTTTCAATAAAAAAAAATAAGAGAAACTTAAATCAATCTCTCTGAAATCAGGTACAAGCAAGGCTGCCCACTCTCCCCTTATCTTTTCAGCATAGTACTTGAAGTCCTATATAGAGCAATAAGACACAAAAAGGAGATCAAAGGGATACAAATTGGAAAGGAAGAAGTCAAAGTATCACTATTCATAGATGATATGATTGTATACATGAGTGACTCAATTCAACCAGCGAACTCTTTCAGCTGACAAACACCTTCAGCAAAGACGATGGATAATAAATTAACCCCAAAACATCTGAAGCCCTCCTGTATACAAAAGTAAAATGGGCTAAGAGAGAAATTAGGGAAACAACACCCTTCACAATAGCCACAAATAACAAAGTACCTTAGTGTAACTGTAACCAAGCAAGAGAAAGACCTATATGAAAAACAAACAAAACTTCAAGTCTCTGAAGAAAGAAATCAAAGAAGGTATCAGAAGATTGAAACATATCCCATGCTCATGGATCAGTAAGATTAACATAGTGAAAATGGCTATCTTACCAAAAGCAATCTACAGCTTCAATGCAAACAGGATACATAGCAGAAAAAGGAGAAGAAAAGGAACAGGACAGGAGACTTCCACAGAGGACCTCTGAAATTCTTTACCCACCAGGGTACCGAAGGAGATATTGAGACACATGGCCAAACTTTGGGCCAAATGCTGGAATCCTTATGGAAGAAGAGGGAGAAAGAAAGACCTGTAGGGGACAGGAACTCCACAAAGAGAATAGCAGAGCCAAAATACATTAGCTTGTCGGGGGGTTGCAGAGACCAATACCCCATCTAAGGAGCATACATGGAGAGGACCTAAAACCCCTGTTCAAAGGATGCCTATTGAATGCTAAGTTTCTGTGTGGGTTCCCTAGTAACAGGCACAGGGGCTGTATCTGACATGAACTCAGTGGCAGCCTGTTTGTTTACCTCCCCCTTGGGGGTGCAGCCTTGCCAGGCCACAGAGGAAGATGATGCAGGCAGCCTTGATGAGACCTGATAAGCTAGGGTAGATAGAAGGGGAGGATGTCCTCCCCTATCAAGGGACTAAGGTAATGGCATAGGGGGAGAAAAAGGAGGGTGGGTGAGACTGGGAGTCAATGAGGGAGGAGGCTGCAATGGGGATAATAATAAATAATATATAAAATTATAATAAATAAAAATAAAAATAAATTAAAAATAAATATACAAAGAAAAAAGAATGAAAAAAGAGACAGATTGAAAGAAGTGATTCTTATTGCTCACATTTTTCAGAATCTTAAGGATTATAAAGGTACATATGATCTTTAGAAATAAATAGTTTCCTAGAATGAGTATTACAAAAGGAGACATATTTTACTTTGCTATGGTGTGTTAAGTTTAGATATCTTTTTTCATGTAATTGGCTTTATATGGTGTAAATGAAGGGGATAATGTCGTTGTTGCTCACACCTTTATTCCAAGAAATACATTGGAAACACACGAGAAGCCTAAGAGAGACTGTTAAAACTTGTATTACTTGATTTTTTGACATTTAAGCACAGTTGTTTCCCATGAGCTTGTATATTACTTTTGTATCCAATGCAACCCAAATTTCTTCCAGCTTCACCTATTTAAGTGCAAAGGAGTTCCATTCACTATGCCTACCCATATTTAATAGTACATTGTTCCTACCTACCTGTAGAAATACGTTGTGAAAATGTTTTCATATACATTTCTTATATCTCTTTATCCCTACTGTACCTCAATCCCTTTCAACACCCCAACACCAGGTAGGAGAGAGAAAGGGTTAGTGGGAGAGGGAACACATTTTTTCTTAGCTGCTTCCTGCTGGTTAGTGTCCTTGAGTTCCTTAGAGCCAGTCCAAACCTCAAGAGATATCAACTTCTTCTCTCACTGCACCAACAGCAACCAGAAGCCACAAGTGGGAAGCAGCAGCAGCCTTGTTCTTTCTAGGAGCTCCCCAACAATTTCTGTGCTCTGGCATATAATCTCTCTCCAGAATCCTCAGATTTAAACTATTTGCAGTTGGCAAAGAGCTCCTCTCAGAGCTTGCACAAGGCAAATAGTATGCTGCTATTGACTATCTGATTCAGTCCCATATAAAACACCTGGGACTAAAAGCAAAATATGTTTATATCTTACCAAATCAATTCACATATTGAGTAAATTTCCCAAATGCTTCTGTGAATTTCCAGTGATGTGTCTCATCATTAAAATAAAATAAAATATAAAATACATTAAGAACAGAATCCAGTGGACTTGGAAAGGGGCACGGTGGGATGAGGGAGGGAGGGTGGGATTGGGAGGGAATGAGGGAGCGGGACACGGCTGGGATACAGAGTTAATAAAATGTAACTGATAAGAAAAAAATAAAATTAAAAAAATAAAAGAAATCCTGATTGGGCATTTAGTCTAAAATCACAAAGACACCATTTGGAAATCATCCTTCACTTCTCAACAAAGCTGTGATTAGTAAATAAGAGCCTAGCAAACCATTAACATTTAGACTTGGCCAAAAGAAAATGGAGCAGCCAAACTCCACAAGTGCAGTGGACTACAGCCTCTGCTCTCTCCCAGGGCTCTGGAGATTTCCAGTGGCTGAGGCCTCTTTCCAACAACAGAGCTGTAAATCAGACTTTCCTTGAAACCATACTAAGACCTTATTTTCTGCAAAGATCTCTATTTTAGTTTGTTAAGGGATATTACTTCTGGATTCAAACAGAAAGCTCTATGTCAACTAAGCCATTTAAACACTTAATGTGACAAGTAAAAATCCTTCCAAAGTAAAAAAAAAAAAAAAGAACAGAGTCCACTGGGATGTGTATTGAACTTATGACAGGAGTCTAACGCAAAAGGCATCTGAAAGACTCTGCCTAGCAGTGTTTCAAAGCAGACACTAAGACTCATAACCAAACCCTCGGCAGAGTGCAGGGAATCATATGAAAGAAAGGGAGTTAGTATGATATGGAAAGAATAGGAGCTCTACAAGGACCAAATATATCCGGGCACAGGGTCTTTTCTGAGACTGACACTCAACCAAGGACCATCTATGGATATAACCTAGAACTTCTGCTCAGATGTGGCCCGTGGTAGCTCAGTAGCCAAGTAGTTTTCCAAAGTAAGGGGAACAAGGACTATTTCTAACAGGATCTCAAGGGCAGGCTCTTTGACCTCCCCACCCCACCCCCAGGGAAGGAGCAGTCCTGTTAGGCCACAGAGGAGGACTTTGCAGCCAGCCCTGAAGATACCTGATAAAACAGGGTCAAATGAAAGGGGAGGAGGTCCTCCCCTATCAGTGGACTTGGAAAGGGGCAGGGAAGAGACTAGGGAGGGAGTGTGGGGTTGGGAAGGGAATGAGGGAGCAGGATATAGCTGGGACACAGAGTTAACAAAATGTAACCAAAAATAAAAATTAAATTAAAAAAAAAAAAAGAACAGAGTCCACGATTAGGACAATGAAGCAGGAAATAATAATAATAAAAAGACAGACTAAATAACTCCACTTGTAAAAACTTGTCCTGTGAAATACTAGATAAACAAATATTTTTTCTTTCAGCTTCAAACCTCAACTTTACCTCTTAATACTTAATAAAAAAGCATAAGATATGTATTATTTTAAGCAATAAAATAAAATAAAAACGAACACTTTCTATAGGCCTTGTTTGGGGTCTGAAAATACAACAGAAGAAGAGCTGATTCCTTAATGGACTAAATATTAGTGAGGACTGAAAGTATAGGCAATGAATAAGTATACAATATGTAAAGTGATGTAGAATTAGACAACTGAGGTGGATAATTTAAAAATGAGGTAAGTTTAGAAAACATCTATACAATAGGGATGGGAAAGGCAAAAATATTCAAGAAAGTTAATTCAGAGAGGTTTATTGAATGAAGTCCTTTGAATGACAGGATTTTGGGATGAATGTTGGAAGGGAACAGGGTCTTAAAGGATGTAGAAAGCAAGGAAATCATCTGGTGATTTTGAACACTGAGATTGCTGTGTAGAACTGAATGAAATAGAGATATCATGAAAAGAGGCCTGTCAGAAGAAAGAATACTATTGCTTTAACTCAATTAAAGGAGAGAACTGATAAATATGTCATGTTAATGCTCTATTATGTAATAATTTGCTTTGTATAATATCATTACTTTACCTTTACATGGCTTTCAAAAATCCAGTCTTCATTTTCCTATTGACCACTGGGAGATAGGGAGAACAAGCAAATGGATACAGGGTATATTTTAGGAAATGTAAAAATAAAATCTGATAATAGTAAATTAGTTTTGTGAAACTAAGCAGGGAAGACAAGGTGATGGTATCAGGGTTTTAAGAAAGAGATTTTTCTTTTCCTCTTCTCATTAGGTTTGATCACTCATGATAGGACTGCCTAGTGACAAATAGTGAATGACAATTACATTATTTCAAAATTACATTATTTCAATTTGATTATAAGAGATCACATTATTTCCTTCTTTTATTTATTATGTATGCTAAAAATGTGTCAGAGAGCAGGTCTGTTTGTCATGAAGATGTGATAATTAACAATATTTTGCATAATGTTGGATTCTATATGCTAGTCTTTGTTAAAGTCATCCTCAACATTTATGGGTTTTTTTTTTTTTTGTTGTTGTTTTTGTTGTTGCATCAACAATAGTCCATTATCTGAGAGTTAAATTTTAACTGAATCAATGTGTGTATTATGAAGTGGCCACATTAAAATATTATCACTTTAGAAATATTCTTAATAATGTTTACTTACCTTAAAAAGACAATAAATGAACATAATGAACATTTTTTAATAAAGTGACCAGTGAAGGTTAAAATTACATGGCATATAATATTGAAAATATTTATGAAATTAAATTGAATGGGCGAAGTCAGTTGGCAAATGAACACTAATAATAAATAATCCCTTTTGTTCATTGTTCTTTTTGGAAAATGGACTAATTTAAAATAGTTCATGTTGTGCTTTAGTCTTTGAACATTTCTCTTCAGATCTCTCTTCTTAAAAGGCTACAGATTCTACTCTGTGAACAAAAATTCCTGTGTATCATAGGTTAGGCAAAGATTTTCCTTTACTGGTTTAATCATTTGGTGTTGATGAAAGTGTCTTGAAAAAAAAAGTGTTCACAATTCTGCCTTCTCTCTCACTAATACGCATCTTGAGAGGCATAGAAAGAATAACTCTTTTTATTTCATGTATCAATGAATAAAATAAAAATATGCAAATTGGTTCTATTATTGTTATTTAATGAGCTGTAGCAATTATAGCTTTGTTTTTGAGATACTGTAGTTTTGTAAAAAGTAATTAATTAGGTAAAATAAAGGTCAATAGGAACCCATGTAATAGGGATCCAAAAAATTATTGACCATTTATGTGCAAGGAAAAAATCATTAATTTTGTTTAACATGCTCATAATCAGTAGGCCAAGAATTAAAATTCTTGAGACTCAAGCATAAATCTAGTTATGAAAACTCCTGCTTTTCAGAAAAAAAAATGTTTTGAGTTTTCTTCGCACAGCAAGTACCAATTGCAAAATAGCTTCATGGTAAGGGTAGGATTTATCTACTTGAACTTTCACATGTTAAGATTTTATCTGGTCTAAACTTGTGCAAGTCTTCTGTGGGCTGTCACAATCTCTGTGAATTTATATTCATATCAACCCAGTTGTGTCTGGAAAAGTGTTTGCTTAGAGTTATGGAGCACGTCTGTGTCTTGAGTATATCAACAGCATATCAGTGCAAACCCATCCCCAAAAATCAGGCCTAATCATCAATACAAAACATACTACAGTATGTTCTCTCAATGTGTATGTGTGTGTGAGAGAGAAAAAGAATGAATGAAAGAGAGAGAGACAGACAGAGAGAGAGGTATTGCCTGATTACCAATTTTTGTATTGTGGATTTTTGTCTATTTGTTGATTAACCTTTATCTATCTATCTATGTATCCACCTATCTATGTAAATTCATTTTTATTAATTACAGTTTATTCCCTTTGTAACCCAGCTGTAGCCCCTTCCCCTTTCCCATCCCAATCCCACCCTCCTTCCCTCTTTTACTCCCGTGTCCCTCACTCAGTCCACTGATAGGGGAGATCCTCTTCCTCTTTCATCTGACACTAGCCTATCAGGTCTCATCAGGACTGATTTCATTGTTTTCCTTTGTGGCCTGGTAAGGCTGCCCACCCCTCATGGGAAGGTGATCAAATAGCCAGCCACTGAGTTCATTTCTGAGACAGCCCCTGTTCTTGTTATTAGGAAACCCACTTGGAGACAGAGCTGCCATGAGCTACATCTGAACAGGGTTTCTAGGTTATCTTCATGCATGGTCATCAGTTGAATTACTAGTCTCAGAAACGACCTCTGGGCCAAGATATTTTGGTTCTGTTGCTCTCTTGTGGAGCTTGTATTCCCTCCAGGTCTTTCTATCTCCTGCCTCTTTCATAAGATTCCCTGAACTCTACCCAAAGTTTGGTTATGAGTCTCAGCATCTGTTTTGATACCCTGCTGGGTAGAGTCTTTCACGGGCCCTCTGTAGCATGCTTCTGTCATACTCCTCTTTTTCTCCCTCTTCTTATATTTATCTGGTTTGCCTTTCTGACTAAGGATTGAGCATCTTCACTAGGGTCCTCCTCCTTGCTCAACTTCTTTTGGTATACAGAATTTAGTATGCTTATTCTATATTATATGTCTAATATCTACTTACAAGTGAGTATATACCATATGTGTCCTGCTTCTGGGATCCCTCAATCAGAATGATCTTTTCTAGTTCCCACTATTTTCCTGCAAATTACATGATTTCCTTGTTTTTGATTGCTGAATAGTATTACATTGTATAAATGTTTCATAATTTCTCTATGCATTTCTCACCTGAGGAACATCTGGGTTATTTTCAGATTATGGCTATTATTAAGAAAGCTTCTACAAACATGGTTGACCAAATGTCCTTGTTGTATACTTTAGCAGGTTTTGGATATATACCTAGGAGTGATACAGCTGGATCCTTTTTGTTTGTTTGTTTGTTTAATAATATTTTTAGTAATTTTTTATATTAATTACAGTTCATTCACTTTTTATCCCAGCTGTAGCCCTCTCCCTCATTGCCTCCCAATCCTACATTCACTCCCCCATCTCCTTCTATGCCCCTATCCAAGTCCACTCATAGGGGAGGTCCTTCTCTCCTTCCATCTGACCCTAGCTTATCAGGTCTCCTCAGGACTGGGTGTATTGTCCTCCTCTGTGTCCTAGCAAGGCTGCTCCCCTCTTCAGTGGGGGTGGTCAAAGAGCCAGGCACTGAGTTCATGTCAGAGACAGTCCCTTTTTCTCTTACATAGCTGGATCTTGAGGTAGCACTAGTTCTAATTTTCTGAGATAGCACCAGAATGATTACCAAAATGACTGTACAAAGTTACATTCCCACCAGCAATGGAGGGAGGGTTTCCCTTTCTCCACATCTTCTGCAGCAAGTGCTGTCACTTGAGTTTTTGATCTTATATATTATGATGGGAGTAAGGTAAAATCTCAGGGTTATTTTAATTTGCATTTCCCTGATGACTAAGGATGTTGAGCATTTCTTTTAGACTTTCTCTGCCATTTGATATTCCTTTATAGAGAATTCTCTGTTTATGTCTGTAAACCATTTTATTTGGATTGCTTATTTGTTGCATTTTTAACTTCTTATTTTCTTTATATATTCTGGATATTAGCTCTTTGTCAGATATAGGGTTGGTGAAGATCCTTTCCAAGTCTGTACACTGTCGTTCTGTTCTATTGACAGTGTCCTTTGCTTTATAGAAGCTTTTTAGTTTCATGAGGTCCCATTTATTGATTGTTGATTTTAGTGCTGTTCATATTCTGTTCAGGACGTTGTCTCCTGTGCCAATGAGGTCAAGGCTCTTCTCCACTTATTCTTCTAACAGTTTTAGTGTGTATGGTTTTATGTTGAGGTCTTTCGTCCCCTTGGACTTTAGTTTTGTGTGCGGTGCTGAGTATGGATCTATTTGCATGTTTCTACATGCAGACACTCAGTTAGACCATCAACAATTTTTGAAGATTCAGTTTTTTTCCTGTTGTATGGTTTAAGCATCTTTATTAATGATAAGGTGTCCATAAGTGTGTGGGTTTATTTCTGAATCTTCTATTCAATTCCATTGATCCACCATTCTGTTTCTATGCCAGTACCATGCAGTTATTATTACTGTTGCTCTATAGTACAGCTTGAGATCAAGGATGAATATACCTTCAGAAGATCTTGTATTTCAGCTATTCTGAGTTTCTTGTTATTCCATATGTAGTTGAGAATTTTTCATTCAAGAACTGTAAAGTGTTGTGGTGGTAATTTGATGGGAATTGCATTGAATCTGTAGAGTGTTTTGGGAAAGAAGGGCATTTTTAGTATGTTGATTTTGACAAGCCATAAGCATGGGGTATCTTTCAGTCTTTTGATATCTTCCTCTATTTCTTTCTTGAGAAACTTACAGGTTTTTTGTTTGTTTGTTTGTTTGTTTTGTTTCATAGAAGTGTTTATGTTGCTTTGTTAGCGTTACACCAAAGTAATTTATGTCTTTTTTGGCTATTTTGAAGGGTGTCATTTTTTTAATTTCTTTTTCAGCCCGTTTTTGTTTTGTATGCAGAAGGGCTACTGATTTTTTTGTTAATTTTTTATCCAGCCACTTTCCTGAAGGTGTTTATCAGCTGTAGGAATTCCTTCATAGAACTCATGTGGATTATCTTATTATCTGCAAATAGTGATACTTTTACTTCTTCCTTTCAGATTTGTATTCCCTTGATAGCCTTTAGTTGTCTTAATGCTCTAGCAACGACTTCAAGTACTATGTTGAAGAAATACATAGAGTGGGCAGCCTTGCCTTGTCTCTGATTTCAGTTCTCCAAGTAATTTTGAAGAGACAAAAGAGCATATGTGTGAAAAATACTGGCTAAAAGTATGAAAAAGAGTCTTATAAATAGAAAGTGTGCATATTTTAAACAATGCCAACATCAGTAGAAATTGCATGTTTATTATAAAATAAACAATAAAATGTGCTATGTATTACATTAAAAACAATTGCTTTTGTTAAAAGCAATATAGTATAATTTTCATGCATTTATCTATTTTTACATATAGCACTGATATAATTATAAGTCTATGAAGGAAAAACCTCTGCCTTAAAATTCAAAATTTAAGGGGTTAAAAATTGGCTAAAAGCACATTAAGTTCTTATAGACAATCCCTGCAATGGATGTTGACTTACAATTGTCTGCAACTCAAGTTTAAAGGGAGCTGGTTTCCCTTTTCTAGACTCTATGCACATTAAGCAGGCACATGCATGTGCACACACATGCACACAAACACACACACAATATCATAAATATATACATGTTGGCAAAACATTCATATACATAAATAAAAATCTTTTTAAAATGCAATCTTTTTTCTTAATATTATTACTTACAATTTCTTCACTTTGTATCATATTTGTAGCAGCGTCTCATCTCCTCAAGTCCCTCCTTTCTTTCTGCATTCTCTCTCCCTCTCTCCTAGTCCACTGACATGGAATGTCTTGTTCTCCCCCTAACAAGTATCTGACCCTAGCCTATCAGGTACCATAAATTTGAGTTTTTGGATTTTGGCAACCACCATATAATAGAAATATTAAATCCAAATATGTATGTTGACCAAGGTTGCAGCTGCACTGTTCAAAGTGTAGGGCCAAAATTTAAAAAGGGCCAGTATGTGACTATATCTCATATTTGTTTGTGAAAGACAATACTATTTATAGAACTAATGAAAAAATTATGATGTTTGTATAACATTAATAAACCAACTATGTTACAACCAGCATGTCTAACTTCAAGATAAACCAAAAACAAAGCAAAACAAAAAACTGTATTAGTTGTGATGGAGGAATTTCCATAATCATTCTATAGGATAAACAACAGTAATTCCTTCCTTGTTGTTATTGTTCTGTGAGGTCATAGAGGTAGAAGTCAGGGTATAGTAGATTCCAAGAATATACTCTACTAATGAACAATTAAAAGGGGGTCAAGGGGGCTCAGAGGGGTAATTGTTGTGAATATGATGAAAGTGTATTACGTATTGTGCAGTGAAATCTTTATCTACATTCTGATTGCAAATTAAAAAAAATATTTCAGAAAAGATTGGGCATGTTCATGCATGGTACTAGCATAGAAACCGACTGGTTGATCAATGGAACTGAATCAAAAATCCAGAAATAAACCTACTCACCTACTTGATTTTTGACAAAGAAGACAAAACCATACAATGGAAAAAAGGTAGCATCTTCACCAAATATTTCTGGTCTAACTGGATGTCTACATATAGAAAAATGCAAATAATTACATTTATCACCCTGCACAAAAGTAGAGTCCATGTAGTTCAAAGAATTCAACATAAAACCAGACACACTAAATCTATAAGAAGAAAAAGAAGGGAAGAGCCTTGAACTCATTGGCACAGGAGAGAACAAAGTATGTCTAATGATACATACTTTGAGAAAAGTGATAGCTCTGGAAATTTTTTTCATCTAATTTAAAAATATAATTTTCTTGTTACAAAAGTTATTTTAGTTTGGTGAATTAATATTTTTATTTTTCTGTTTTTTAATTTTTTATTATTTATTATAATTTATTTACTTTGTACCCGAGTGTAGGCCCCTCCCTCATCTCCAAGTCCCAGTCAACCTCCTCTTCTCCTGCTATGCCACTCCACTAGTCAACTGATAGGTGTTGTCCTCCTCCCATTCTATCTGACCATAAACTATCAGGCCTCATCAGGACTGGCTGCGTTCCTCAGTGGCCTGGGAAAAGTGCACCTCCAAGAGCAGTTGATTAAAGAGATGGTCATTGTATTATGTTAGAGATAAACCCTGCTTTTCTTATTAGGGAACCCACTTGATGGCTGAACTGCATATTGGCCTCATATAAGCAGGGGATCTAGGTCCTCTCCATACATGGCCCTTATTTTCAGTATCAGTCTCTGCAGGCCCCCCTGGGCCAAGTTTTTTTTTTTTTTTCTCTGTTGTCTTCTTGTGGAGCTCCTGCCCTTCCTGGTCTTTCTGTCTCACCCTACTTCTATAAGATTCCTTGTACTCTGCCCAAAATTTGGTGATGAGTCTCACCATCTGCTTCAATACCCTGATCAGTACAGAGGGCCTTTCAGAGGCCCTCTGTGGTAGGATTCTGTTCTGTTCCCTGTTTTTTCCCTCTTCCAATATCTATCCCCTTTGATCTTCTGAAGGAGGATTGAGCATCTTCCCTATGGTCCTCCTTCCTTTTTAGATTCTTTAGAAGTATAGATTTTAATATGTTTATACTATATTATGTGTCTGATATCCATTGAGTACCAAACTTTCTGTATCGATTCATCAGTTGAGGACATCTAGGTTGTTTCTAGATTCTGGCTATTAAGAATAGTCCTGCTATGAATATATCCATATATGAATATAACCATAACAAGCAAATGTCCTTGTTGTGTACTTGAGCATATTTCGGGTATATGCCTAGGAAGGGTATAGCTAGATGTTGAGGCATCACTAGTCCTAATTTTTGAGAAAGAGCCAGATTGATTTCTAAAGAGGTTGTACAAGTTTACATTCTCACAAGCAACGGAGGAGCATTCTACTTTCTCTACATGCTCTGTAGTATGTGCTGTCACTTGAGTTTTTGATCTTGGCCATTCTGGTGTGTATTAGGTGAACTCTCAGTGTCATTTTGATTCGCATTTCCTTGATGACTAAGGACACTCATCATTTCATTTTTTTCCATTATTTTTTAAAATTTTTTCTTCATAATTTATTCATTATATATCCCAACTGAATCTGCCTTCCTCAACTCCTCCCAGACCCTCTCTTCCACCCTCTTTCACCCAACCACTTCCCCTAGTCCACTGAAAGTGGGAGTTCTCTACTATTGCCATCTTCCCATAGCTTGTTAAATCTCATCAGGGCTGCCTGGATCCTCTTTCTTGGTAGCCTGTTAAGGCTGCATTTTTTGAGCAAGTTATCAAAGCTCAGTCAACTGAGGTAATGACAGAGGCAACCCCTGCTCCCCTCACTCAGAGATCCACATGGAGACTGAGTTGCAAATCAACCACATCTGAGCAGGGGATCTAGGTCCTCTCCATGCATGGTCCTCTCTTGGTTCATCCTTCTCCACAGGACCTCCTGGGCTCAAATCTTTTAGTTTTGTTGGTCTTCTTGTGGTGCTCCTGTCTCCTCTATGTCCCTCTATTGCCACCCCTTTCTTCCTCCTTAAGACTCCCTTTTTTCCTGCCCAACAATTGTCCATGAGTCTCAGCATCTGCTTCCATCCCCTGTTGGGTGGATTCTTTCAGAGGACCCTCTATTGTAGGCTCCCATCCAGTTTCTTCTCTTCCACGTCTTCTGATGTGCATCCTGTTTGCTGTTCTGAATGAGATGTAAGCATCCTCCCTAAAGTCCTCATTGTTGTTTGGCTTTTTTAGTGCTGTGGATGGCTATCCTATAATAAACGACTAATATCTGCTTAAAAGTGAGTATATACCTTACCTGTCTTTCTCTCTCTGTGTTATTTCACTCAGGATGATCTTTTCTAGTTCGATCCATTTGACTGCAAATTTCATGATTTCCTTGTTTTTAATAGCTGAGTAATATTCCATTGTGTACATGCACCGCAATTTCTGTATAGATTCCTTCATTGAGGGACTTCTAAGTTGTTTCCAGATTCTGGTTATGTAATCTGTATATATTTACTCTTTTAAAAGGCAGAACAATAGCTATAACAAAGAAAAACTAGCTAAGATAACACAAAGATTTGTGAGGTAAGAGACGAAGGAAGCAAATAGGAAGTGCTTAATTGTGAACCTATGGTACCTACTTAAATCAAGGATCAAGACAGACAGCCCATTTAAACCTATGGTATCACCTTTTCATGAGACTGAAGAAAACTGACCATCCCTCTCTAGCTTTCTCAGTTACCCAGAGTCAAATGCCAGAAAATGGTAAAAATTCACAAAATGAACAACTAGCCTGAAATCCTGTTGAAATACAAGATCATAGACGTTTTAAAGAATCAATAGTACATTATGGCATGCATTCAACCTATATAGTCAGACGTTAAATACCTCTGCTACCTAAAACATGGGAAAAGGTCTATGTCATTAACAATAATATATATATATATATCGCCCCAGAGAGACTTTTACTGATTTCTTACACAGATTAACATTTGCTGTGGGCACAGCATCATCAGATCCAGCTGCAACACATGTATTAATTGAAACTTAGCTTTGAAAAGTGCAAATTCAGAGTGTAAAAATGTTCTTAGACTTTTAACATCTTGATCAGCACCCATGGATAAATGGACTCCAACTATTGCTGATATTTAACCTAGTAACTATGTAAGTAGAAAAGGAATAGGAAAGAAGCTATTTTGAATCAGTCATTTTGGAGAAGTTCTGATTCAGAACAGCTGAGTTGATGTACCCTACCAGAGTTCAGGAAGAACTAGAAAGAGTGAGCTTATTCAGCAATAATTGTCAGAGGCTTAAAACATTCCAGGCCTAGTTTAGCAGAGGCTGGAAGCTGAAGATTTCATGTCTGGGCATAAGATTAGATTGTATGGAGTCTAGAAGCTTCCAGGCCTAGGCCTAGGGATATTCAGAATGAAATACTCTGGGCTCAGCCCAAGCCATGTATTAGTAAAGCCAGAGTACAGCTTTCATGTCATCATATCAACTGAGAAAATAAAACAGTTTTACACTAACGTGTAAGTGAAATCACAATTTGGCACATTAATAAACGTTAAAACATCTGCATATAAACTTTTGTGTGAAACATTTTGTCTTAAGCCAAGAGATGTCTGTCTTCAGCAAATTATTTAATAGTTATATTTACTCAGAGAAGCCCTTTGGTTCTCTTAAATATAACATAGATTAAACCAAATTGTAACTTTAAGAATATGAAATATAATTTTTAACAAATGAGTAATATCTGAAATAAATTAAACATGCCCTTATTTACTATAATTCTGTCCTCATGGAATATAAAATCTAATGAATCATGTTGTCCATGGTAAGTTACAATGCACTTTAAATTTTAACTTCATAAATATATTTTGTTGAATTATAGATATTAATTCAGAAAAAATGGAATTCTTAAATGGTATTAGATACACAAGGGCATTTTATTGCAAAGATTGGCACATTAAGCAATTTATTTTCATGAAAAATTTGTCTGTATTTTTAGCCCATACATGTATATCTGAAAAGGTTAATCCTATTTAGTTGGCAAAAGTTTAGAGATTTACAAGTACCTTAATTGTTGCTGATTTGCAAATCATTAAATGTTTTCTTTAAGATGACAACAAAATGTTTTTTAATTAAATTTTTATTTTTTAATATTAGTTACAGTTTATTAACTTTGTATCCCTGCTGTAGCCAGATCCCTCATTTCTTCCCAATTCCACCCACCCTCCTTCATCTCCTCCCTGCCCCTTTCCAAGGCCAATCATAGGGGAGGTCTCCTCCCATCCATCTGAAGCTAGCTTATCAGGTTTATTCAAGACTCACTGAAATGTACTCCTCTGTGGCCTAGCCAGGCTGCTCCTCCCTCAGGGGTTGGGGGGAGGTCAAAGAGCCTGCTTTTGAGTTCATGTAGGAAATAGTCCCTGTTCCTCTTAATAGGGAACCCACTTGGATGATGAGCTACCATGGACTACATCTGAGCAAGGGTTCTAGGTTATATACATACACGGTCTTTGGTTGGAGATAGTCTTATAAAAGACCCCTGTGCCCAGATACATTTGATCCTTGTGGAGCTCCTGTCCTCTCCAGGTCATACAAACTCCCCCCTTCTTTCATAGGATTCCCTGCACTCTCCCAAAGGTTTGGTTATAAGTCTCAGTATCTGCTTTGATACATTGCTAGGTAGAGTCTTTCAGAGGCCCTCTGTGGTAGGCTCCTGTCCTGTTTCTTGTTTTCTATTTTTCTTTTTTTTTTTTTTTTTGTACTTCCAATGTCCATCCCATTTGTCTTTCTAAATGAGGATTGATCATCTTACCCCAGGGCCTCTTTCATGTTTATCTTCTTTAGGTGTACAGATTTTAATATGTTTACCCTATCTTAGAGGTCTAGTACCCACTTATAAGTGAGTATATATATCATGAGTGTCTTTCTACTTCTGGGATAGATCACTCAGGATGATATTTCCTATATCCCCCCATTTGCCTGCAAATTTCGTGACTTCCTTCTTTTAATTGCTGAGCAGTATTCCATTATGTAAAAGTACTACAATGTCTGTATCCATTCCTCTGTTGAGGGCCATCTAGATTGTTTCCAGGATCTGGCTATTACAAATAAAGCTGCTATAAACGTGGTTGAACAAATGTCTTTGTTATGTACTTGAGCATCTTTTGGATATATATGCTTAGGAATGGTATAGCTGGATCTTGAGGAAGCACTATTCATAGTTGTCTGAGAAAGCTCCAAATTGGTTTCCAAAATGGCTGTACAAGTTTACATTCCTACCAGCCAATGAATGAGGGTCATCCTTTCTCTACAACTTCTCCAGCATGTGTTGTCACTTGAGTTTTTTATCTTAGCCATTCTGATTGGTATAAGGTGAAATCTCAGGGTGATTTTGAAGTGCATCTCTTTGATGGCTAAGGACATTGAGCATCTCTTTAAGTGTTTCTCTGTCATTCTATATTCCTTTACAGAGAATTCTCTGTTTAGCTCTGTACTCCATTTTTTTAATTGGATTGCTTGATTTACTGCATTTTAACTTCGTTAGTTTTTTTTATATTCTGGATATTAATCCTCTGTCAGATATAGGGTTGCTGAAGATCCTTTCCCAGTCTGTTGGCAGTTGTTTTGTTCTGATGATAGTGACTTTTGCTTTACAGAAGCTTTTCAGTTTCATGAGGTCCCATATATTGATTGTTGCTCTTAGAGCCTTTTCTGTTGGTGTTCTGTTCAGGAAGTTGTCTCCCGTGCCAATGAATTCTAGGTTCTTCCTCACTTTTCTTCTAACCAATTTAGTGTATCTGGTTTTATGTTGAGGTTTTTGATCTACCTGGACTTTAGTTTTGAGCAGGGTGATAACTATGGGTCTATTTTTATTTTTCTGCATGTAGACATCCAGTTAGACTAACACCATTTGTTGAAGATGCTGTCTTTTTTCCATTTAATGGTTTGGGCTTCTTTGTCAGAAATCAAGTGTTCATATGTGTGTGGGTTTATTTCTGGGGGTTCTATTCAGTTTCATTGATCTACTTTTCTGTTTCTATTACAATACCATGCCGTTTTTATTACTATTTTCCTGTAGTACAGTTTGAGATCAGGGATGGTGATACCTCCAGACGATCTGTTGTTATAAAGGATCATTTTGGAAATTCCCGATTTTTTTTTTTTGTTAATTACACTTTATTCACTTTGTATCCCCCCTCTAGTTCCCTCCCTCCTCCCATCCTAATCTCTCCCTTCCTCCACCCTCTTCATGCATGCCCCTCCCCAAGTCCACTGATAGGGGAGGTCTTCTTTTCCTTCCTTCTGATCCTAGTCTATCAAGTCTCATCAGGACTGGCTGCATTGTCTTCTTCTGTGGCCTGGTAATGCTTCTTCTCCCTCAGGGGGAGGTAATTACAGAGCAGGCCAATCAGTTCATGTCATAGACAGTCCCTGTTCCTATTACACGGGAACCCGCTTGGACACTGAACTGCCATGGGCTACATCTGTGCAGGGGTCTTGGGTTTTTGTTGTTGTTGTTGTTTCTCCATATTAAGTGGAGAATTTTTCTTTCTAGGTCTGTAAAGAATTGTGTAGGTATTTTGATGGGAATTGCATTGAATCTCTAGATCGCTTTTAGCAGAATGGCTATTTTCACTATGTTAATCCTACTAATCCATGAGCACAGGAGATCTTTCCTTTTTCTGATATCTTCTTTAATTTCTTTCTTCAGAGACTTGAAGTTTTTTTCAAACAGATCTTTCACTTGGTTAGTTAGAGTCACCCCAATTACTTTATGTTATTAGTGGCTATTGTGAAGGGTGTTGTTCCCCTGATTTCTTTCTTAGCCCTTTTGTCTTTGGTATACAGGATTGCTTCTTATTTTTTTTTTTGAGTTAATTTTGTATTCAGCCACTTTGCTGAAGGTGTTTATTAGCTAAAGGAGTTCTCTGGTTGAATTTTTTGGGTTGCTTATGTATACTATCATATCATCTGTGAATAATTAAACTTTAACCTCTTCCTTCCCGATTTGTATTCTCTTGATCTCCTTTAGTTGTCTTATTGCTTTAGCTAAGACTTAAGTACTATGTTGAAGAGATATTTAGAGAGTGGGCAGCCTTGCCTTGTCCCTGATTTCAGTGGGATTGATTTAAATTAAAATGTCTTTGTTTTAAAACTATAATTACATCTGTAATTAAACTGAGTGTTCTCCGTCCTCAAAGGATGATGTTGACAAAATGAACAAGAAAGTATATTATAGTAAAATATTTTGCATTATTTTTAATTTATACTTTGCAAAATTAGAAGTTTAAATATGACAACTGATCTTAAGAATCTTGGATAACAGAAATATGATCAAGTTTAACTTATTCATATGTCATGTTAAGCAGACTATTCGCAGTTTTCAGCGAGAGTGGCTAGAAGTATTTTGTTTGTTGGCAGAAATTTAGTCACAATATAGTATTATTCACATTAATGACAATGAAAATATTTTTATCTACTGATGAAAAAATTCATAAAATTTTGGACACCATAACCTTAAACTGTTTAATTGTTAAAAATATATCTACTCCTGGTACTCTTAATTTAGCATATCTTTTATCACAAATCTGAAAAGCAAAATTTTTGAATAAGTCTGAAGGTACTCTTCTCTATGTATTAAAATATAGGTTATGGAAATCACATAGAGTGAATGAAAACCTTTATAACAAATATTATTGTCACAGAATAGAGACTTCAGTGTGACAGGGCCAAGTAGGTATCATTTAACTGTAAGCAAAGGGTGTATGGTTAAATTAATTGAGCCATTGTACTAGTGGAATCATTGAAATAGTCTGTCACACAGAGTCATAAAATCTTAGATATTTGATTATCTTATCTAAAAAGATCATCCTGAGTGAGGTATTCCAGAAGCAGAAAGACAAACATGGTAGATACTGACTTGTAAGTGGATATTAGACATATGATATAGGATAAACATACTAAAATCTGAATACCAAAAGAAGCTAAGCAAGAAGGAGGACCCAGGGTAAGATGATCAGTCCTCACTTAGAAAGGCAAATGGATGGACATGGTAAGAGGGAAAAAATGGGGAACAGGATGGGAATCTAACACAGAGTGCCTCTGAAAGACTCTACCCAGGAGAGTATTGAGATAGATGTTGAGAATCATAGCCAATCTTTGGGCAGAGTGCAGGGAATGTTATAAATGAGGGAGGAGATAGAGGGACCTGGAGGTGACAGGAGCTCCACAAAGAGAGCAACAGAACCTTCAAGATGAAATAAGACACAAAGATACCCTATGAAATTTCAATTCTGCTTACTTCCCTTATTGTAATGAGATGTCCATCCCATGTTGTCTTGGTTTCAGAAGCCAATAATTTTAGATCCCAATGTAGTCTGAGGACCCGTATCTTTCCAGTAACCCTCCAGCACCAGATTAGAAATGCCAGGTCATGCATATAAATGAAACAAGCAGTTGCTAAGCTCTCAGTCTTTCTAACATTCATAAAACCATGTTTGTACTATACTGTTTCTCATTGTGTAAACCAATTTATGTAGTATGTCAATTTTGTTACTCTACAGAAGGCTGAGTAAAATAAGGAGCAAGTAAATTAGTGACTCAAATATATCAGAATGTGGACTCAGCAAAGTAATACATTGGTTATTCTCTAAGTCCAGATCAGAAAATTTGAAAGTAGAAACTAAACAAGTGACAAAAAGCTTAAATTCATTAAGTGACATGAGGAGTAAAATAAAATAAAATAAAATAAATGCTAGTATGACTACAACAGAAATGATTAATACTGTCTATATAGAGGGAATTTTTTAATAAGTACGGTATCACATTCCTGTAATGAAGTACTTCAAAAAAGTTTGATGATTCATACTGACTGCTCTTTGATAAGTTTAAAACAAACAAGTGAACAATCTTGCATGTGAGTGATCAATCAAAAAATAACTAAACAATTTTTTTAAATTATAAAACATTATTTTAGAGAGATTGTGGACCAAGGAAGTGACTGGTTACTGACTCCAAAACACCAATATCTTTGTTTCAAGGACAAAAGGAGGCATTCCAGGAGCTAGAGACTCACAGTTCAAAGACCCCACAGATGACTACTGGGCCCAAGAGTCACACAGGATCCTAGGAACACAGCATGCGGTGCCTTCCACCTACTTAAAAACAACAACTTCTTAGTTCCCGAAATGCATGGTGCCAGCATCCAGACCCCTGACTTCTCCTGCTTCCCTGTGGACAGCACTGGGAAACAGGAACAATGTCCCACTTCCAGTCCATGGTTTTACCGGTCTTCCTGTAGTGACCAGCTGGATAATAGGAGCAAAGGGATCCCCTTTTGAAGATGGTAGAGCCCAGCGGAGTCTGAGTACTAGGAGCACAGTGTCTACAGGTGACAGAAATTAATCAAACAGTTCAAGACCTGAAAATGTTAGTAAAATCAACAAAGAAAACACAAACCAAGAAAATCCTGGAGACCAAAAAATAAAAATAAATAAATAATAAACTTATGAAAGAAAACAGGAACCACAGAAGTAAGCATAACCAACATAATGCAAGAAATGGAGGAGATAATCTGAGGTATAGAAGATACAATTGAAAAATCAATACATGAGTTAAAGAAAATATTAAAGAGCAAAAATTCCTGACACAACACAACCAAGAAACCAAGGACTCCATGAAAAAGTAAAACCTAAGAATAGTAGGCATAAAAGAAAGGGAAGATTCCCAGCTCCAAGGATCAGAAAATATTTTCAAGAATATCATCGAAAATGGGGGCAAGATGTCGGTGCCAGGACAACTCTCATTCTGACTACCAGCACAGCAGGATCATCACAGTGAGCAGCAATCAGAACTCGCAGCCATAAAACAAAAGTGATTGTGTTTCCCAGGTGTGAGGATACCCCACGGTGGGGGATTCAATCAGCTTTAACTCACCAGACTAAACCTCAGAAGAGACCCCTGTTCCACCAGGCGCTTGGTCGCCAGAAGTGAGCCACACACCAGCGTGATCTGGTCACTGTCCCAGACTGAACTGTTGGCCTACAACATCACAGACTGGATTTTCCAGTCCAGGGATAACCCCACAGAGCAGGAAACGGTGGGGAATGACCTTAGATCACCCAAACATCCCCTGGAAAAGACTCAGGTTCCACAGGCACCCCATGAGCCAGTCCAGAGCCAGAGCCAGAGCCAGGGACCCAGGCACCTACACAGAGCCCTACCTGCATGCCTGATTCGCCGCCTCAGATAAAACTGTGGGCCTCAGGGCACCAGAGACTGAGTCTCACTGTCGGGTGCAAACCCACAGGGAGGGAAACAGCTGGTCTGATCTCAGAGCACTCAGCTGATACCACCACCCCAAAAAGGTCTCAGGAAAATTACCCAGTTTAGGCAGATGCCCAGGCTCCCAAGGGCCAGAAAGGCAGAGCCACTGGCCAGCGTCTGTGCCTGTGGGTACTACTCGCCACCCCAGACAAAATGGTGGTCCCTAAAGCAAAGACTGGGTGTCCCTGGCAGGAGGAAATCCCACAGGCAGGGGGATCATCAGGTCTAATGCTCAGGACACCCAGCACCAGAAGACTTTCTGGATTCACGCAGACTCTAGGCTCTAGCTTTCTACTGCAGGCAGGAGCGCTGTGCTCAGCCACCATTACTGAGTACCCCTAGGGCACTGGGGCACACAGCTGAATCCTCAGACCTACAAAAGCCAGAGAGCCATTACAGCAGCCCTCAGATACTATGCCAAGGATCAACCAGTTATCCCTAGATAGACTGACAAATCTGAGGGAAACCCTGGTCCTTCAAGAGGGCTGCACCCACAGCGTCCAGATCAGAGAGGTGCCCGCAGCCGCCATCCCAGACAGGGACACACAGCTTCTGGTCCAGACTGAGGCACCCAGCCTTCAGACCAGAGTGGAGCCCTCAGTTACCAGCCTCCAGACCAGAGTGGCGCCCCTAGCTGCCAACTCCACCTAGGTGCACATTCTCCAGGCCCAGAGCTGAGCACTCAGCCTCTGGCCCAGAAACTTGCTGGGTGCTTCTCTCACTTTCCTGGACAGAACTGTGTGTCCCAGGATAACAGATTGAGTTTCCCTGTTGGGAGAAAAACCCACAGCTAGGGAATCAGCAGGTTCTTCAAGAGGACTGTACCTGGAAAACTGTAAAAACAGCAGCAGCTCACTAAATTCATAACGAGAAACCAAGCAGTGGGGCAGATGTCTTGAGAACTTCTATGGGTGAAAGGAGAGGCCCCCCTGCCTAACAAAGACCACAGTTCCTACTCAGGTCTATACACCTGAGGTGAGCTGTGGCAATTCCTGAGAAACACTGCTCATACATTGACCATACCCAAAAAGCAGAGGACTCCTTCAGGAAAAATCATCTTCCGGCCTAGGCGATCTCCCTACCTCAGCACTCCAGGAAGCACAGAAATTAACAGCCAACACCTAAAACAGCTCAATGGGTAGAGGTCAGCATAAAAGCTCAACCAACAAAAGGCAGAGCAATATGTCATCTCCAGAACCCAGCCATCCAGGGGCAAACAGCCCTGGACAACCCAGATAATAGAAAATCAAGAAGATGACCTTACACCTATGCTGATGAAGAGGATAATAGAGGAAACAAATAAAATAGGTAAAGAATTAGAGGAAGATAAAACCAAACAGATCATGGCTATCCATAAAGAAATGGAGGAAGTTAAAGACAAGCTGATTATGGCCATCTGTGAAGAAATATGGGAAGAAGCAGCCAAAGAGTTTGCAACCTTCAGAGAAGAAATAATTAAATCACTGTAAGAAATAAAAGAAACAGAGTTGAAGGAACTAAGAGAAAAACAGGAAAATACAATCAGACAGGTGAAGGAAGTAAACAAAACAACTCAAGACCTGAAGATAGAACTGGAAAAATTAAAGAAAACACAAATGGAGGAAATAATGGAGAGGAAGAATTTAGGGAAGAAAACAGGAAATACAGAGGTAAGCATAACCAACAGACTAGAAGAGATGGAAGAAAGAATCTCAGGTGTAGAAGATACAATGGAAGAAATCGATGTATCTGTCAAAGAAAATGTTAAATCCAAAAAATTTCTGACACAGACTGTCCAAGAAATCCAAGACAATATGAAAAGACAAAACCTAAGAATAATAGGTATAGAAGAAAAAGAAGACTTTCTTCTCCAAGGCCCAGAAAATATTTTCAACAAAATCATTGAAGAAAATTTCCCCAACTTAAAGGAGAGGCAAATAAGAATACATGTGGCATAGAGAACACCCAACAAAGTTGACCAGAAAAGAAAATACTCCTGCCATATAATAATCAAAACAGTAAGTATACAGAACAAAGAAAAAATACTAAAAGCTGAAAGAGAAAAAGGCCAAGTAACATATAATGGCAAACCCATTAGAATCACACCTGACTTTTCAACAGAGACTATGAAATCTAGAAGGGCCTAGACAGATATCATGCAGATCCTAAGAGAACACAGATGTCAGCCCAGGCTACTATACTCTGCAAAACTCTCAGTCCTCATAGACGGAGAAAACAAGATATTCAATGACAAAAAATTTCAACAATACCTACACACGAATCCAGCATTACAGAAGACAAAATGGAAGGGAAAATACAATCCAAGAAAATTAGCTTGTGTCAAGAAAACACAGGAAATAATTAACCTTACTATAGTAAAACAAAAAGCAACCAAGCACACAACCTTATGACCACAGCCAAGATCAAATTCAAAGGATTCAAAGGATCTAATAGCCACTGGTCATTAATCTCTCTCAACATCAATGGACTCAACTCTCCAGTAAAAAGACACAGATTAACAGAATGGATACGTGAAAAAAACCAGCAATCTGTTACATACAAGAAACACACCTAAGGCACAAAGATAGACATTACATGAGGGTAAAGGGTTGGAAGACGATTTTCCAAGCAAATGGACCCGAGAAGCAAGCAGGAGTAGCCATTGTAATATCTGAAAAACTAGACTTTCAACCAAAATTAATAAAAAGAGATGGGGAGGAACACTTCATACTCATCAAGGAAAAATTCCACCAGGAAGACATCACAATCCTGAACATCTATGCCCCAAATACAAGAGCACCACATTTGTAAAAGCAACATTGATAAAATTTAAACCACATATAGATCCCCACACAATAATAGTGGTAGACTTCAACACCCCACTCTCAACAAAGGACAGGTCAACAAAACAGAAATTAAACAAAGAAACAGTAACTCTGACAGAGGTCATGAATCAAATGGACCTCACAGACATTTAGAGAACTTTACACCCAAACACAAAAGAATTTACCTTCTTCTCAACACCTCCTGGAACCTTCTCTAAAATAAACCATGTAGTTGTTCACAAAGCAAGCCTCAACAGATACAAGAATATTGACATAATCCCTTGTATCCTGTCTGATCACCATGGAATGAAGCTGGACCTCAACAACAACAGAAATAAGAAAAACCTACACACACATGGAAACTGAACAACTTGCTACTAATTAAAGCTGGGTCAGGGAAGAAATAAAGAAAGAAATTAAAGTCTTCCTAGAACTCAATGAAAATGAAGACACAACATACCCAAACTTGTGGGACACAATGAAAGCAGTGCTAAGATGAACGCTCTTGGCACTAAGTGCCTTGAAGACACTTTGAGACAGCTTATAAAAGCAACTTAATGGCTGACTTAAAAACCCTAGAAAAAGAAGAAGGATACACACCAAAAAGGAGTAGACATCTGGAAATAATCAAACTCAGGGCTGAAATCAATCAATTAGAAACAAATAAAACAATTCAAAGAATCGATGAAACCAAGAGCTGGTTCTTTGAGAAAATCAACAAGATTGACAAACCCTTAGCCAAGCTAATTAAAAGGCAGAGAGACACCATCCAAATCAACAAAATCAGAAATGAAAAGGGGGACATAACTACAGACACTGAGGAAATACAAAAAATTATTAGGACTTATTTCAAAAGTCTATATGACACAAAATTTGAAAATCTAAATGAAATGGACAATTTTCTTGATTGATTTGACTTGCCAAAGCTGAATCAGGATCAGGTAAATCAATTAAATAGTCCAATACCCCCAAAGAAATAGAAGCAGTCATCAAAAGTCTCCCATCCAAAAAAAGGCCAGGACCAGATGGCTTCAGTGCAGAATTCTACCAGACCTTCAAAGAAGAGCTAACTCCAATTCTCTTCAAACTATTCCATAAAACAGAAACAGAAGGAACATTACCAAAATCAATCTATGAAGGCACAGTCACCTTGGTGCCTAAACCTCACAAAGACCCAACAAAGAAAGAATTTCAGGCCAATCTCCCATATGAACATTGATGCAAAAATACTTAACAAAATACTTGCAAACCTAATCCAAGAACACATCAAAGATATTATCCACTATGACCAAGTAGGCTTCATCCCAGGTATGCAGGGGTGGTTCAATATACGGAAATCCATCAATGTGATCCACCATATTAACAAACTGAAAGAAAAAAAAAACACATGATAATCTCCCTAGATGCTGAAAAAACATTTGAAAAATCAAACATCCATTCATGTTTAAAGTATTGGAGAGATCAGCGATATAAGGCACATATCTAAACATAGTAAAGGTGATATACAGCAAGCCTATAGCCAACATCAAACTGAACTGAGAGAAACTTAAATCAATCCCACTGAAATCAGGGACAAGACAAGGCTGCCCACTCTCTCCATATCTCTTCAACATAATTCTGGAAGTCCTTGCTAGAGCAATAAGACAGTTGAAGGAGATCAAGGTGATACAGATGGGAAAGGAAGATAGTATACATTAGTGACCCCAAAAACTCTACCAGGGAACTCTTACAGCTGACAAACACCTTCATCAAAGTGGCTGGATACAAAATTAACTGAAAAAAAATCAGTAGCACTCCTGTATACAAAAGACAAAAGGGCTGAGAAAGAAATTAGAGAAACAGCACCCTTCACAATAGCCACAAATGACATAAAGTACCTTGGTGTAATCCTAACCAAGTAAGTCAAGACTTGTATGAAAAAAATTTCAAGTCTCTGAAGAAAAAAATAGAAGAAGATATGAGAAGATGGAAAGATCTCCCATGCTCATGGCTTGGCAGGATTAACATAGAAAAAAATGGTCATGTTATCAAAAGCAATCTACAGATTTAATGCAGTTCCCATCAAATTGCCAACACAGTTCTTTACAGACCTGAAAGGACAAATTCTCAACTTTGTATGGAATAACAAGAAACCGAGAATTGCTAAAACAGTCCTCTACAATAAAAGATCTTCTGGAGGTATCTCCATCCCTGATCTTAAGCTGTACTATAGAGCAACAGTTATAAAAACTGCATGGTACTGGCATAGAAACAGAATGGTGGATCAATGGAACTGAACAGAAGACCCAGAAATAAACCCCCACAATTATGGACACCTGATTTTTGACAAAGATGCCAAAACCATACAATGGAAAAAAGATAGAATCTTTAACAAATGGTGCTGGTCCAACTGGATGTCTACATGTAGAAAAATGAAAATAGATCCATACTTATCACCCTGCACAAAACTGATGTCCAAGTGGATCAAAGACCTCAACGTAAAACCAGACACATTAAATCGGCTAGAAAAATAAGTGGGGAACAGCCTAGAACTCATTGGTACAGGAGTAAACTTCCTGAACAGAACATCAACAGCACAGGTTCTAAGAGCAACAATCAATAAATGGGACCTCATGAAATTGAAAAGCTTCTGTAAAGGAAAGGACACTGTCCTCAAAACAAATGGACTGCCTACAAATTGGGAAAGAGTCATCACCAACCCTTTACCTGACACAGGACTCATATCCAGTATATATAAAGAACTAAAGAAGTTGAAAAGCAGCAAACCAAGTAATCCACTTAAAAAATGGGGAATAGAGCTAAACAGAGAACTCTCTAGAGAGAATACCAAATGTCAGAGAAGCACTTAAAGAAATGCTCAACCTCATTAGCCATTAGGGAAATGCAAATCATAACAACCTTGAGCTTTCTCCTTACACCCATGAGAATGGCCAAGATCAAAAACTCAAGTGACAACACATGCTGGAGAGGTTGTGGACAAAGGAGAACCCTTCTCCATTGCTGGTGGGAATGTAAACTTGTACAAACACTCTGGAAATTAATCTGGCACTTTCTCAGACCACTAGGAATAGTGCGTCCTCAAGATCCAGCCATAACACTCCCAGGCATATATCCAAAAGTGGCTCAAGTACATAAAAAAGGATATTTGCTCAACCATGTTTGTAGCAGCTTTATTTGTAATACCCAGAAGCTGGAAACAGCCCAGTTGCCCCTCAACTGAAGAATGGATGCAGAAATTGTGGTACATCTATATATTGGAATATTACTCAGCAATGAAAAATAAGGAAACTAAGTCACAGTGATGACCCACATTAGGATGCTTTAATCTCATGCAGAAAGAAAAACAAAATCTGCATTGGATATGGAAGGAGGGAGGCAAATAGGTCAGAGCCGGGATGGGGATGTGGTTGGGAGCATAGTTGGGGATTAAGATGGGGGAGGGGGCTAGAGCTGGGATACAAAGTGTATAAACAATAATTAATAAAAATAAAATAATTTTTATTTAATTTTAATTTTATTTTTATTAATTACATTTCATTTACTTTGTATCACAGCTGTAGCACCCTCTCTTATCCCCTCCCAATCTCATCCTCGTCCTGCTGCTTCTCCTATGGCCCTCCCCCAGTTCAATGATAAGGGAAGTCCTCCTCCCCTTCCAACTGACCCTACTAGTTTATCAGTTCTCATCAGGACTGGCTTCTCTGTCTTCCTTTGTAGACTGGTAAGGTTGCCCCCCTCCCCCCGCTTCAGGTGGAGGTGATCAAAGAGCCTGCACCTGAGTTTATGTCAGAGACAGTCCCTGTACCTATTATTGTGGAACCCTCTTGGACACTGAGCTGCCATGGGCTACTTCTGTGCATGGGTTTTAAGTTACCTCCATGGATTGTCCTTGTGTGGAGTATCAGTCTCAGGAATGACCCCTTTGCCCAGATTTTTTGGTTCTGTTGCTCTCCTTGTGGAGCTCCTGTTCCTTTCAGGTCTGTCTATCTCCCCCTTCTTTCATAAGATTCCCTGAACTCTGCCCAACGTGTGGCTATCAGTCTCACCATACATTTTGATACCCTGCTGGGTAGGGCCTTTCAGAGACTCTCTGCGTAGTGTTCCATTGTGTAAATTTACCACAAATTCTATATTAATTCCTTAAATGAGGGACATCTGGGTTGTTTCCAACTCCTGGCTCTTACAAATAAAGATGCTATGAGTATAGTTCAGCAAATATCATTGTTGTATCCTTGAGCATCTTTTAGAAATATGCCTAGGAGTGGTATAGCTGAATCTTGAGGTAGCACTATTCCTAATTCTCTGAGAAAGAGCTAGATTGATTTTCAAACTGGTTGTACAAGTTTACATTCACACCAGCAATGGAGTAGGATTCCTCTTTTTTTCACAGCCTCTCCAGCATGTATTTTCACTTGAGTTATTGTTCATAGCCATTCTCATGGGTGTTAGGTGAACTCTCAGGGTAGTTTTGATTTGCACTTCCCTGATGACTGTTGATGTTGAGCATCTGCCATTCAGTGTTCCTCTACTGGGACTTCTCTTTTTAGCTCTGTACCCCAGTTTTTAATAGGGTTACTTGAGTGTTTGCTGTTTAACTCTGTACATTCTTTTCATATTCTGGATACAAGCTCTTTGCCAGATATATGGTTATTGAAGATCCTTTCCCAATCAGTAGGCTGTTGTTTTGTTCTGGCAACAGTGTCCTTTGTTTTACAGGAGCTTTCAGTTTCATGAGGTTCCATTCATTGATTGTTGATTTTAGAGCCTGTGCTGTCGGTGTTCTTTTCAGGAAGTTGTCTTCTGTACCAATGAGTTCTAGGCTCTTCCCTAATTTTCCTTTTAACAGGTTTAGTGTGTCTGGATTTATGTAGAGTTCTTTGATCCACATTGACTTTGGTTTTGTGCAGGGTGATAAATATGGATATATTTGCATTTTTCTACAAGTAGAGTTCAGTTAGACCAGCACTATTTGTTAAAGATGCTATCTTTTTTCCATTGTATGGTTTTGACATCTTTGTCAAAATCAGGTGTCAATAAGTGTGTGGTTTATTTTTGGGTCTTCTTTTTGATTCCATTGATCCACCATGTCAGTGCCATGCAGTTTTTATTACTGTTGTTCTATAGTACAGCTTGAGATCAGGGATGGAGATACCTCCACAAAATCTATTTTTGAAGAGGATTATATTAGAGAGTCTGTGTTTCTTGTCATTCCTTATGAATTTGAGAATTTTTCTTTCAATGTCTGTAAAGAATTGTGTCGCTAATTTGTTGGTAAATGCATTGAATCTGTAGAATGCTTTTGGTGAGAAGGATATTTTTACTATGTTAATCCTGCCAAGCCATGAGCATGGGAGATCTTTCCATCTTCAGATATCTTCTTCTACTTCTTTCTTCAGAGACTGAATATTTTTTTCATACAAATCTTTGACTTGCATGATTACTTTGTGGCCATTGTGAAGGGTGTTGTTTCCCTAAGTTCTTTCTCAGCCCTTTTGTCTTTTGTATACAGGAGAGCTACAGATATTTTTGAGTTGATTTTATATACAGGCAATTGGCTGAAGGTGTCTATCAGTTGTAGGAGTTCCCTGGTAGAATTTTTGGGATCACTCATATATACTATCATATATTCTGCAACTAATGATACTCTGAATTCTACCTTTAACAATTTGAATCCCCTTGATCTCTTTTAATTGTTCTATTGCTGTAGCAAGTTCTTCAAGTTCTATGTTAAAGAGGTGTGGAAAGAGTGGGCAGCCTTGCCTTATCCCTGATTTCAGTGGGATTGATTTAAATTTCTCTCCATTGCTGTATATTGACTATACTAAGTTTATGTAAGTGCCTTGTATCCCTGATCAATCCAGGACTTTAAACATGAATGAATGTTAGATTTTATCAAATGCTTTTTTAGCATCTAAGGAGATTATCATGTGGTCTTTTTCTTTCAGTTTGCTTATATGGTGGATAACATTCATGGATTTCCATATACTGAATCACCCCTGCATGCGTAGGATGAAGCCTACTTGGTCCTAGTATATGATGTCTTTAATGTGTTCTTGGATTCAGTTTGCAAGTATTTTATTGAGTATTTTCCAATCAATGTTCATAAGAGAAATTGGCCTGAAATTCTCTTTCTTCCTTGGGTCTTTGTGGGATTTATGTATCAAGGTGAATGTGGCTTCACATAATAAGTTTGGTAAAGTTCCTTCTGTTTATATTTTGTGGAATAGTTTGAAGAGTATTGCTGTTAGTTCATCTTTGAAGTTCTGGTAGAATTCTGCACTGAACCCATCTGGCCCTAGCCTTTTTTTGGTTGGGAGACTTTTGATGACAGCTTGAATTTCCTTAGGGCATATAGGACTATTTAATTGATTTATCTGTTCTTGATTCAGCTGTTCAATAAGTTTCCATATGTGTGTAGGCTTTTTGTTATTGAAGTTTTTGTTGAGGTCCAGGTTAGTCCATGGTGTTCAGTTGGGACACAAGGAATTATTTCAATCTTTTTATGTCTGTTGAGGATTTCTTAGTGATATACTATATAGTCTATTTTGGAGAAGGTTCCAAGAGGTGCTGAGAAGAATGTAAATACTTTGTCAACTGGAATCGATCAAGAAAATTGTCCATTTCATTAATATTTTCAAATTTTGTGGCATATATGCTTTTGTAGGAAGATTTAATGAATGTTTCAATTTCCTCAGTGTCTGTTGTTTTGTCCCCCTTTTCATTTCTGATTTTGTTGATTTGGATGGTGTCTCTCTGCCCTTTAGTTAGTTTGGCTAAGGGCTTGTCTATATTGTTTATTTTCTCAAAGAACCATCTCTTGGTTTCATTGATAGTTTGAATTGTTTTATTTGTCTCTAATTTATTGATTTCAGCCCCGAGTTTGATTATTTCCAGCCATCTACTCTTCTTGGGTATGTATGTTTCTTTTTTTCTTTTTTTTTTTTTTCTTTTTCTTCTAGGGCTTTCAGGTGAGAATTTAAGTTGCTTGAATGAGATGTTTCATTTCTTCTTGAAGCCACTTAGTGCTATGAATTTTCCTCTTAGAAGTGCTTTCATTGTTTCCCATAAGTTTGGGTATTTTGTACCTTAATTTTCATGGAATTCTAGGAAGTCTTTGATTTCTTTCTTTGTTTCTCCCTTGACCTAGCTGTTATTGAGTAGCGAGTTTTTCAGTTTCCATGTGTGTGTGTAGGCTTTTTGTTGTTTCTGTTGTTGTTGATGTCCAGGTTTAGTCCATGGCAATCAGATAAGATACAAGTAATAATTTCAATAATCTTGTATATGTTGAGGACTGCTTTGTGAGCGACTATATGGTCTATTTTGAAGAAGGTTCCAAGAGGTGCTGAGAAGAAGGTAAGTTCCTTTGTGTTTGGATAAAAAATTGTATAGATGTCTGTTAGGTCCATTTGAGTCATGACTTCTGTCAGAGTCATTGTTTCTTTGTTTAATTTCTGTTTTGTTGAGCTGTCCCTTGTTGAGAGTAGGGTGTTGAAGTCTCCCACTATTAATGTGTGGGGATACATGTGTGGTTTCAGTTTTATTAGTGCTTTTTGTTTACAAATGTAGTTTCCCTTGTATTTTGGACATAGATGTTCTGAATTCTGATGTCTTCTTGGTGGAATTTTACTTTGTTGAGTATGAAATTACCTTCTCCATCTCTTTTTGTTAATGTTAGTTGAAAATCTATTTTATTAGTTATTAGGATGGCTACTCCTGCTTGCTTCTTGGGTCCATTTGCTTGGAAAACGGTTTTCCATCCCTTTACTCTCAGATAATGTCTATCTTTGTGACTTAGGTGTGTTGATTTTATGTAACAGATTGTTGGATCTTATTTATGCATCCATTCTGTTAATCTATGTCTTTTTATTGGAGAGTTGAGTTCATTGATGTTGAGGGACATTAATGACCAGTGGCTGTTAGATCCATTGATA
The DNA here is from genome assembly GCF_030254825.1 of Meriones unguiculatus. Taxonomy (NCBI): domain Eukaryota; kingdom Metazoa; phylum Chordata; class Mammalia; order Rodentia; family Muridae; genus Meriones; species Meriones unguiculatus. Next base: position 86,340,886 of record NC_083369.1, on the reverse strand, counting down.
TTGCTGTTGATTGTAGTAGTGTGTTTGTGTGTTGTTTACTTTTTGTTTTGCTGTAGTGAGGTATTTATTTCCTGTGTTATGCTGAATGCAGTTAGCTTTTCTGGGTTGAATTTTTCTTTCTAGTACCTTCTAGTATCTTTGTGCATACGTACTGTTGGAATTTGTTTTTGTCATTGAATATCTTATTTTTTCTACCTATGATGACTGTGAATTTTGCTGGGTATATTATCCTGGGGCGACATCTGTGTTCTCTTAGGGTCTGCATGATATCAATCAGGCCCTATTTGCTTTCATAGTTTCTGTTGAGAAGTCAGGTGTGATTCTGATGGGTGTGCCATTATATGTTACTTGGCTCTTTTCCCTTGTAGTTTTTAGGGTTTTTTTTTCTTTTTTCTGTATACTTACTGTTTTGATTATTATGTGGTAGGAGCATTCTTCTCTGGTCTAATTTATTAGGTGTTCTGTAGGCCTCTTGTATGCTTATAGGCATCTCATTTAGATGGGGAAAATTTTTCTTCTATGATTTTTTTTTGAAAATATTTTCTGGGCCTTGGAGGAGGAAATCTCTTTTTCCTCTTCCTATTATTCTTAGGTTTTGTCTTTTCCTGTTGTCTTAGATTTCTTGGATGGTCTGTGTCAGGAATTATTTAGATTGAGCATTTTCTTTTCAGATACATAAATTTCTTCCATTATATCTTCCACATCTGACATTCTTTTTTCCATCTCTTTTGGTCTTTTGGTTATGCTTACCTCTGTAGTTTCTGTTTTCTTCCCTAAAAGTACTTTGTCTCCATGATTTCCTCCATTTGTGTTTTCTTTAATTTTTCCAATTCTATCTTTAGATCTTGAGCTGTTTTTTGTTTTTATTTATTTTTTTTTAAATTTCCTTCAACTGTCTGACTGTATTTTCCTGTTAGTACTTCAATTCCTTCAGCTGTTTTTTTGAACATTTCTCTGTTTCTTTTATTTCTTTCAGTGATTTAATTATTTCTTCTCTAAAGGCCACAAACTGGCTGCATCTTCTTGTATTTCTTTATGGCTGTTCATAATCTTTTTGTCTTTATCTTCCTTCATTGTTTTTTTTTTTTTTTTTAATGGATGTCCATAATCTGGTTGACTTTACCATCCTTTAATTTTTTACACATTTTATTGGTTTCCTCTATTATCCTCTTCATAAGCATAGATGTTAGGTCATCTTCTTGAATTTCATTTATGCTGGGGTGTCCAGGGCTGCTTGCCCCTGCATAACTGGGTTCTGGAGATTCCATATTGCTGTCTTTTGTTGGTGTAGCTTTTACACTGGCCTCTGCCCATTGGGCTATCTTAGGTGTTGTGTGTTACTTTTTCATGCTTCCTGGAGTTCTGGGGTGGTGAGAATCCCCTTGGTGGAAAGATGATTTTTCCTGAAGGAATCCTCTTCAGCTTTTTTGGTATGGTCACTGAATGGCCGGTGATTTCAGGAATTGACACAGCTTACCTCAGGCTTATAGTCCTGATAGGTAACTTTGTTAGTCGGAATGCTCTGTTCTCACCTGAAGAAGTCCTGGAGACAGCTGTGCTGCTGCTGGGTTTCTTGTTCTGAATTTAGTGAGCTGCTTCGGTTGTTCTTACATTGTTTTCTAGGCACACCCTTCTTTAAGTACCAGAGTGTCCCACAGTTTAGTCAGTTTAGTTAGGGCTAACTGCTTGCCCCTTGGAACAATATCTGGGTGCTGATCTCAGGGATCTCAGGCTTCTGTAGGTCTGAATAATAAAAATAAAAATAAAAATGTGTAAACAAAGAAAAAATATTTCAAATATCACATCCAGAATAAAATTTCTCAATGTTAGGGTCATGAAGTTCAAATTGAATAGACACTATTGAGTAATTTATTTATACTAACCTCCATTAATTACTAAATCCACGTTATAATAGCCTCTGTTAAAACTTATTATTTATTAATGTATATATACTGATTATGTATTAGTAAATATTTATTAATAAAATATTGAGTATAATAATATCAAGTTGTGTTAACAAAAGCTTGCTTTCTTTACCTGACTTCTCTAGATGAACAATGACAAGTTACAAGATGACATAAACTTATGCTCCCCAAAGTGCTTTCATGATGTTTTAAAACAGCAATGGAAAAACTAAGATACCTGTCAAGCAAGAAGCTAAGTTTAAAAGTATGATTTAAATTTTAGCCCATGGTGGAATACACAGCAAGTACTATTTCAGTCTGACATACTTAGTGAGAACTTGTGTCAAAAATGAGAAAAAAAAAAAAAAAAACTTAAACATTATATTACTACATTACATTCCAGTTATTGGCAATGCCACTCAAAATAATTATGCTCATAATTTTGAAATTTTCAGTGATTATAACCATCAATAAATATTCTTAATCTTTGTATTCATGGTAAACTACTGAAACCTGGTTATTTTCCAAGATTTCCTTTATATTAATTACTGTTTATTCGCTTTGTATCCCAGCTGTAGCCCCTTCTCTCTCAATTCCACCATCCCTCCCACTTCTCCTCCTAAGGCCCTCTTTCATTCCCTCCCTATCCCACCATTCCTCCCTCATCTCCCCCCTACTCTTCTTTAAGTCCACTGACAGTAGAGGTCCTCCTCTCCTTCCTTCTGACTCTAGCTTATCAGGTTTCATCAGGACTGGTTGCATTGTCCTCCACTGTGGCCTGATAAGGCCATTCCTCCCTCAGGGGATGTGGTCAAAGAGCCAGCCACAGAGTTCATGTCAGAGATAGTCCCTCTTCCAATTACTAAGGAAGTTATTTTCTAAGATTTTAATGACTGTATATTAATATAATGTATCTTCTTTGTAATTCTTTGCATTCTATTATATAAATGGAGAGAACCATAACAGGCCAAAATGCTGAAAATTAAGGACTAGGTTCTACATCTATGTCAACCCTATTATCACTAAGGAACATCATAAAAGAGGAAATGGAAAGAATGTAAGACCCAGAAGATGGAGAAGAGTGCTATGAAATACTGTCTTCTGGATATAACACTGCTATCACTCTTGAACTAACAACAGATGTAGTAAATTGGACAAGATCTATGCAAGGTGAAACATGTTAAAATGCTTGTATACGTGTGGCAGTCATTTACAGGTACAACTATATGAAGTTTCATATTGAGGAGGTAATGCAATGGTTAGTTTCTGTAGGAAGGAGAATCAATTCTTTTAATTTATTTTTATTATTAGTTACATTTTATTAATTTTGTATCCCAGCTGTATCCCACTCCCTCATTCCATCCCAATCCCACCCATTCTCCCTCTTCTCCTCACTGCACCTTTCCAACTCCACTGATGGGGAGGACCTCCTCCCCTTTCATTGACCCTAACTTATCAGGTATCTTCAGGACTGACTGCAAATTCTTCCTCTGTGGCCTAACAAAGCTGCTCCTCCCTTGGGGGGTGGGGAGGTCAAAGAGCCCAACATTGAGCTCATGTGAGAAATAGTCCCTGTTCCCCTTAGTAGGGTACCCACTTGGTTACTGAGCTACCATGGACTACATCCCAGCAGATGTTCTAGGTTATATCCATACATGGTCCTTGGTTGGAGAAACAGTCTCATATAAGACCCTGTGCCCAGATATATTTGTTCCTTGTGGAGCTTCTATCATCTGATCAACCATGTTTGTAACAGCTTCATTTGTAATAGGCACCTGGAAACAACTCAGATGTCCATCAACGGAGGAATGGATACAGAAATTGTGGTATTTTTTTACACAATGGAATACTACTCAGCAATAAAAACGAAGAAATCATGAAATCTGCAGACAAATGGTGGTATCTAGAAAAATCATTCTGAGTGAGGTATCCCAGAAGGAGAAAGATACACATGGTATACACTCACTTATTTAGACCTATAAGATATGATAAACATAATGAAATCTGTACACCTAAAGAAGATAAACAAGAAAGAGGTCCTGGGGTAAGATGATCAATCCTCACTTAGAAAGACAAATGGGATGGGCATTGGATGTACGAGAATCACTTTTTATTCAGTATATAGACACTGGCAGATTTACTACCCCTCAGTGGATACCTCCACATACAGTAACATATGGTCAGCACTTATTGAACTTACATATAAATTTTGAAATAGGGTATTATGAAGAGGCAAAATAAGCAATTATCATAGTCCATTTCATACATATATGAAATTCTAAGAAATTAAAAGAAAGTCTTTGAATTTAGAAATTGAATAGCTGCATGATTATTTTATTCAATAGATTGTCTTCCTACAGTTGAAGAGTAGACCGCTTACGATGGGGGAATTCTTTTTCCTATTAGTAATCTATAATTTGCTAGGTGTTACTCCAGTTTTCTCTGTGTTTCTACAATCTGTTAAAGCAAAGGTACATTGAAGAAACTTTACTTATATTTCAGCTCTTTCCTAAATGACTGAATCATAGGGAATGACTTTCTCTGTTTCACTTTAACAAGCAAGACTGATTTGGAAAAAGAACAAAAGATTAAATTAAAGTAATTGTGAAGAACTGAAAACAGAAATTCAATGAGAGTTCTAATACTGGGGACTCAATTTTTTTTTTTTATTATTCAATGCAGTTTATTCAGGAACCTTGAACAATCTTCTGACCCTGGGGAAAGTCAGCCCACAGCCTAAATAGCTTCTGGGTAGCCAACCCCAGCGTGCCACGTGGGCAATGCAGATAGGTCCACATACATGGAAGCAAGCCAGATCCTCAGCCTTAGCCAAATATGGAGTTGTTTGTGACAGAGAGCACTCACCATCGGGAAGGTGGAAGGCAGAAACCAGCTCCATTGAAGCTAAATTCTTTGTAAATCTTTGAAGAGGAGCTAGTGAATAATCACTTTAACTAGCAACGAAGTTCTAAGTCTAGCCCCAGTGTTCTTTCTTAAGTAAGGGATTCTGCAAGTAGGAAATTTCCATGTATGTGGCATTATCAGGGAAAAGGATATGTGCTTTAAAAAGCCCACCCACTGATTCTAAGCTAGGGTCATATACTTGAATCATTGGATTTTGTCCTTTGCTAAAGATTTTGATTGTTTTCCTGGTAAAACATTTGTACTAAAACTGTTTTACCATGCCCCAATAGGAAATATAGCTTGCATTATGATTTAGTACCCCTATATACATGGGTAACTATTTTCATGGATGTGTTCATAGATACAATTTAAACAATTGTTTGATGACTTATGTGTGTGTGTGTGTGTGTGTGTGTGTGTAACTTGCCTAAATAATCTCAAATATTCTGTTGTGTTTTTCAATCTAATGATTGTGACCAAATACATCAAATTCATTAAACCTTAATTGGCCAACATGTCAAATTTCAAGTCATTATAAAATATAACATAGAATGAATAAAAGATCAGGAAAATGAAATCTTGAAAGATACTTTGGTGATAAATATAAATTATATGTTCGATAAATGTAAAATATGTTATACATTTGAGAAATATTTAGTATATAAAAAAGACACTGATTATCCATTCCACAAGATCCTAACATGAGGCAGATGGCACAGATAAAAGTTGTATGAGAGAAATTCATGTATTCATGAAGTAGCTACCTAATAATTATCTATCTTATTTATCTGGAATAGCCAGAACTCTTATGAACAGTGGCAAATGTGTATAACTTCATTAGTTTTCTCAGGGTTTATTTTCCTAGAAGTATATTCATACTTCCTTTAATTCAGGATGCTATATTATAATGGGACCTTGATTATAATATTAAGTTTTATTCATGTTTAATTAAAAATTTCTCCATTTCCTCATTTATTTACCCCAATTTTTGTTGTCTAGCACCACTCCTGGAAAGAAATGAACACACATCTACTCATAACAGATAAAGAAATGATGATACACCAAAGTATAGATACTGCTGAAATCCAATTGTTGAACCAATTATTTTGTTGTAGTTACATACAGGAGCAGAAATGACTTAAAAACGCTGTATTACCAAATTCCACCACACCATCGATTTTAGTGCATGAAAGCTGAAAACATGAAACACACTGCACAATCCGTGGATAGTTCAATAGTTTGGAAAGTGTCCTTTCCAGACAATAATGTTTGTCTGATTTTCTAGACAGCTTGGCTGGTCTCTTTTCCAGTTAGCTTTGCTGGTGTCTGCTCTGGACAGCTTTGCTTATCTGTCTCTTTTAGGCAGTTCAGCGGTCTGAATAACTTCTAAGCAAACCAGCTTTTCTTAGAGTCTGACCTTACATTAGAATGCTTTGTTGTTAATATATGATTGAGGAGGGAAGGACTCTGATAAATTTTAGGGACCTCCTAAATTTATTGTATTATCTACTTTCTGAGCTTAATGAACCCATATATAGGATGGGGTATTTAAACTCTCTTTAGAAATTTGGTTGTTTCAAATCCCTATAAATGTCTTGTCTTAAAATATCCTGATTTTGTACCTCTCCTTTAACATCCTTTGTCTTCTTTAAAATTTATTACAATTTTTCCAATTTGTATGCCATCTGTAGCCCTTTCTCTTGTCCCTTACCAATCCTGCCCCAACTACCTCTCCTTCTCCCATACCCCTCCCCCCAGTCCACAGATAGGGGAGGTCCTTCCCCCATTTCATTTGACCCTAGTCTATCAGGTCTAATGAGGACTGGCTGCACTGTCTTCCTCTGTTGCCTAGCAAGGCTGAAAACCCCAGGTAGAGGTGATTAAAGAGCCTGCCACTGATATCTTTTCAGGGATAGCATCCCCTGCTCCCCTTATTAGGAAAGCCACTTGGAGACTGAGCTGCCTATGGGCTATATCAGAGCAGGAGTATTACAACTTCTCCATGCATGGTCCTTAGTTGGAGCATTGGCCTCTGCAACTCCCCCGGGCCCAGGTATATTGGCTCTGTTGGTCTCCTTGTAGAGCTCCTGTCCCCTATAGGTCTTTCTATCTTCCCCTTCTTCCATAAGATTCCCTGCACTCTACCCAAAGTTTGGCCACGAGTATCAGCATCTGTTTTGGTACCCTGATAAGTAGAGTCTTTCAGAGGCCCTCTGTGGTAGTCTCCTGTCCTCTTGCCTGTTTTCTCCTGCTTTAGATATCTATCCCATTTGCTTTCTGAGTGAGGATTGAGTAACCGCCCTAGTATCCTCCTTCTCGCTTAGCTTCTTTATTTGTACAGATTTTAGTATGTTTATCCTATGTTATATGACTAATATCCACTTCTAGGTGAGTATATACCATGTGTGTCTTTCTGTAGCTTCTTGGCCATTCATGATCCCTCTCTGTTTAGTTCTGTGCCCCCTTTTTTTATTTGGGTTATGTTTTATTTGTGTTTGATTTATTGAATTCACTATATATTTTGCATATTAATCTCTTTGTTGCCTGTAGGAAAAGTGAAGAGATTTTCCCAATCTGTAGATTGTTGTTTTATTCTATGGACAGTGTTCTTTGCTTTACAGAAGCTTTTCAGTTTCATGAGGTCCCATTTATTAATTGTTGATCTTAGAGCCTGAATTGTTGGTGTTCTATTCAGGAAGATGTCTCCTGTGACAATGAATCTGAGGCTCTTCCACACTTTCTCTTCTAATATATTTAATGTACCTGGTGTTATATTGAGGTCTTTGATCCACTTGGATTTGAATTTTGTGCAGGGAGATAAATATGGACCTATTTGAATTTTTCTACATGTAGACTTCCAATTAGACCAGCACCATTTAGTGAAGATGCTATCTTTTTTCCATTATATGTTTTTGGCTCCTTTGTCAAAAATCAAGTGACCATAAGTATGAGAATTTATTTCTGGGTATTTGGTTTGATTCCATTCATCAATAGTCTATTTCTATGCCAGCTTTTATTACTATTGCTCTGTAGTATAGCTTGAAGTCAGAGATGGGAATACCTACAGAAGTTATTTTATTGTATAGGATTTTTTTTAACTGTTCTGGGTTTTTGTTTGTTTTTCCATATGAACTTTAGAATTGTTATTTCAAGGTCTGTAAAGAATTGTGTTGGTGTTTTCATGGGGATTGCATTGAGTCTGTAGATTACTTTTTTTGTAAGATGACCAATTTTACTATGTCGATCCAACTGATCCATGAGCATGGGACATCTTTCCATCTTCTGATATCTCCATGAGATTTTTTTTTAGGTTTACAGAAGAAAAAATACGTTACTGTCTCCAATTGCTTCAGAGTAATGCTTCAAACTACAAACAGATACTATTAACCTATATCCAGATTTATGGTAGATAGTTGTTTTCTTTATGGTTGCTTTCAAACTATTGGTTATTTCTGCATATGATTACAATATATGCAAATGGACATATACACAACTTCTAGACATATAAGGTTGGCCATTTAGAGAGCTAACCTGTCTTCCTGTTGTGGAATGAGTTACCTGTAAGTCTCTTATTCCGGTGGTGTGTACTTCATCTGCCTGGTGGTCAATTGCATGGACTGTTCCAATATAATCTGCTGGAAGTTCAGCAATATCTCCAATATATCAATGAATTTCTTTATTACCTTAAGGGTTCACTGTAGTAGCTGGAAACAAGACGTGGGGTAGGTATTTTTTTGTGACATAAACTTCAGGTGTTTGTACTGGTCTCATCAACCAAACTGGAAACCTTATCTCTGGTTTTACTAATATGTTCTTTAGCCATAAATTCTCAAGTACTCTGAAAGTATCTTTCCTAGTCAGGCCATGAAGACCAGCATCATAACCCTGATCTCCCTAAACATGCTTACAAGCTTGCTACTGGGCATTACAAAAAATAATTCATTCACTGAAGTTTACTTCTCATTCACCAAAGTTTATTGCTACATGTGAATTGAGTTTATTATGATTTGGATATTGTTTTTCCTACCAAGTTTTAAATATGTCTAAGAGCATTTCTTCATTAACTGATATAACCAGACCATTCTCTCACAGGCATTCCCCGAGATTCAGCTAGCCACAGAAAAAGCTCCCAACTTCCAGAAGCCCTCCATGTGAATCTATCTCCCAAGCCATCCAAGGAAGCAAGGAAGCATATGAGCAATCTTTAGATATTAAATCTCCCTTCTCTCCTCCAATCCCATGCCCTAGTCTCATCAACAGGTCTGTACCAGACCCCTTGCTGTACCAGACCCTCTGCTGCAGTCTCTCTTTTCTCTCTGATTTCATTTGCAGAAGACAGGCTTCCTCAGCCCCCAGCCATTCTCTTTTCTCAGCCACAAAATTTCACAGAGACTCTCTGGGATCCTGCAAGAAGCTCTGTTCAGAGAAGCAGATAAGACTGGAAAGCAGGTAGGTGATCTTATCATTTTTATTCTTCTATCCTTCAAATTCAATCCCACAGTATCATCTCCAAATCTGTAGCAGACTACAGGCTAAGCTCTAGGCTCTTATCTCCTTTTCTGTTCACATTCCATGTGAACTAACATGATCCTGCTGAAACACCCTTCTTTCCTCTCTTCTCAAGACCCCCTAAGTTTTCCCGGCCTTTCTAGCTCCATCATTAAATATCAACTCTAAATACCAAGGAAGACATTCTAACCATAATCTCCAGTGACCACACCTGGCAGCGTCTCAGAAGCACTACATACTACGCAACCCACAGCCACCAATTTCTCTTAATAAAAACATGAAAGACAACAGAAACCAAAGACAACAAACCAAACTCACACAACAAAGACAAGACAGGGTGTTGTTCTTAAAAAAGAAAATTAAATCTTTTGGAGAAATTTATGAAGCACAAACAGTGGAATGAAATGAAAATAAAGTTGAAGACTTGCAAGCGAAAACAGAAAAAATAAAGAAACCCCAAATGTGTGCGTGTGTGTGTGTGTGTGTGTGTGTGTTTGTGTTTACTTTAAATAAATATTTTAGGAACTCAAACAAGAAAGTTAGAGGAAATCATCACTAATAGAACACAATGAAAGGAAAAGAGATTCTCAGTCAGTGAACACAAGATAAAGGAAATAGATAACTCATTCAAAGAAAATATTAATTCTGAAAATCCTTAGGCACAAGACATCCAGGAAATCTAGACTATTATAAAGTAAATCTACAAACACTAGGAATAAAGGAAGAAGAAACTCAGGTCAAGGGCACAGAAATTATTTTCAACAAAATCATAGAAGAAAATTTTCCTATCCTAAAGAAAGATGGACTTATCAAGGTAAAAGAAGCATACAGAACACAAAGTCAACTCAAAAGAAAAAATCAGTAATGTTCCTGTATGCAAAAGAAAAAATGGCTGAAAAAGAAATTAGTTAAACAACACCTTTGCAATAGCCACAGAGGACATAAAATACCTTGGTGTAACTCTAACCAAGCAAGTCAAAGACTTGTATGAAAAAAAAATGTTTCAGTCTCTGAAGAAAAAAAAAAGAAGAAAGAAAGAGAAAGAACTCTTATGCTCATGGCTTGGCAGGATTAACATAGTAAAAAAAAAATGCCATCTTACCAAAAGATATCTAAAGATTCAATGCAATTCCCATCAAATTACCAACACAATTCTTTACAGACCTTGAAAGAAAAATTCTCAACTTCATATAGAATTACAAGAAACCCATAATCAGTAAAACAATCCTCTACAACAAATGATTTTCTGGAGGTATCTCCATCCCTGATATTGTGCTGTACCATAGAGCAACAGTTATAAAAACTGCACGGTACGGGTGTAGACACAGAATGGCGGATCAATGGAATTGAATAGAAGACATAGAAATAAACCACATACTTATGCACAACTGATTTTTGACAAAGATGTCAAAACCATCCAATGGAAAAAAAGACAGCATCTTCAACAAATGGTACTGGACTAACTGGATGTCTACATTTAGAAAAATACAAATAGATTCATTCTTATCATCCTGCACAAAACTAAAATCTGAGTGGATCAAAGACCTCAATATTAAAATGGACACACTAAGACTGTGAGAAGAAAAAACTGGGGAAGAGCCTTATCTTCTTTGGTACAGGAGTCAACTTCCTCAACAGAAGACCAACAGCATAGGCTCTAATATCAACGATCAATAAATGGGACCTCATGAAACTGCTAAGACTTAATTATATTTTGTGTAATAAGCTAAATATCATATGTTTATATTTTGAATTATCTTGAGGTAAAAAAACCTGATGTTTGTCAGGACAAAAGAGTAAGCCAAAGACCCTAAATCTCGAAACTTTCAACACTTAATTTTTAAAAATTATTTCTGAATTGTTTACAGTTTGAAATAGCCATTTTGATAATCATTGATGATGATTAAAAATGAAAACAGAATGAGAAGAACATATATGGAAATGTTATGAAGGCATTTCAAGTATAGCTATTACTATAGGCTAAATGGAGACCTGGTTCTCATTAATGTTACATCATTTAGTATCATTTATAATGAATATTTTGAAATCAGATTCATCATTGCATGTGTGTATACTTTTTTCTTTCTGTGACACTTGAGCTGGAAAGCAATGCCTCACATATGTTAGATTATTTCTCTACCATTGAGCTGTACCTCCAGTTGTAGAAACACATTCATTCTAATCTCATAAAAATGTAATCACTTAGTGTTGGTTATATTTCAACTTAAACTAGAGTGTCATGTGAACCTACAGAGTTATGAAAGGTTGTGATTTTTCATTACAATGATCTTCCGATGCTTTGAATTCAAATTTCTTCTGCAAAATATGATTTAATTAGGTAAGCACATTATGCTCCTTTCATATCCAACATGTTAGGCTCATGAGAAAGCCTATAATGACCTTGTACCAGGACAAGCCTATGGAAGCCATTCAGATTTGTCACAGTAGGGAGAATGACACTGAAAAAAAGATGAAGTGGGATGTCAATTGTCCTATTTTGGAGAGTAGAAGCAACTGAAAAAAAAATGAACGATGAAGTTCCATTTGTTAGGATGCCATGTCAAGCAAAACACCTCCAACCCCTTGCCCCTACAATCACTATAAAATTTCTCTTTACAAATGATACACCTCCTCAGCTTTGATCTTGACTTTAGTTTGTATTTGGTTATTCTTACAAGTCTTCAACTTCTCTTTGCCTTTTACCATGCCTTTCTCTATTCATTGCCAGTCAAGTTTGATGTTCCCAGTATGGTTAGCCAGCTGAAGAAGAAAGAATCTCCCCCCTGCAGCTGTTGCAGCCAATTTTTTAACCTCGTGGAATATGAAAGCAGTGCACCATCCAGGAACACCTCTACTTTACAGCAGGATTCTTGCTTTACTGTTTTCAGCTGATGACCCGGATTCCTACCCAAACTGCTGATGATAGCGTGGTTGCTTTTTAGTCTGTTCTGCAAGATCCAATGCATCCGGTTTTCCTTTAAAGTTTCCTGGGTATGTGTGGCTCTCAGAGGCTGGAGGAACTGAGCAGAAATAGCATCCCAGGAGAGCTCAGTGACCTGCCTTGACCATGACTCAGAGCACAGTCCAGAAAAGTCTCCTCACTGCTCCTCTAGACACTACTGAGGCTCCCCACGGTAGGAAGCACCCTGCGGATGCTAAGCCAACCCTCACTATAATAATCATAAAAAATAAATATAACACTTTTGTATCTAAATCTGCACTGCTCTTGCACTGATTGGAAAGTGTGCTAAGTTATTATTTTGCACTTTGTTTCACAAATGAGGATCGTTTGTTCACTTAATTTTCTTGACAGTTAGTAAATCCAAAATAAAATATATAGTTAATCAACTTTATAGCAGTATTATTATATTTTTATTCACAAAAAAACCATCTGCACTAAATAGTTTCCATCCAATTTATGCCCAGAAATGAAATATATTTCATGAGGTTTTAAGGAAAATAATCAAAAAGGATCATTGTTTTGTTTTTACAAAGGAAGTCTAAATTTTACATCTCCTGAGTATGAGCACATTTGCTTTGAACTTCATAATAAATTGTGTCTGCCTATAAATGTATATCTACACAGATAATAAGAATCAGGTTATAAATATTTGACCTTAGTACAGCTACAAATTATTCTGCATAACTACAACTTTTCTCTTTTTAACTTTTGTTATCAGTATTTTATTTTGTGTGTGTGTGCATTTTTATTTTCTTCAATATTTTTTAGTTCAAATATACTAATTATTTTATTTTCCACTAAAACATTCTTCTGAGTTAGTGAAACAAATAGGAACCCTGTGACATGATAGTTCAGTATTAACATCTTTAAATTTCCTGACTAATGTTTGTTAGTGCTTGACCTACAACTTTAAGTGAAGTTTTTTACCTGAAGGATGTGTTTTGTTTTTTGTTTGTTTGGTTGGTTGGTTGTTTTTTTTGTTTTTTTTTGTTTTTTTTTTTTTTTCATTTTGGAATTTGAGGTTACAAAGCTCCTACATGTCAAACAGTTTGCATGAAACCCAGGCAAATAAGCAAATCCTCTGTTACTGCAATGATTTTTAACTAACATTAAGCTTTGTACCTCTTATGTAGAGTAGATATCAAATTCAGTTAGAAAAAGCACATGATGCCTTGCTGGTGAACTTTAATCCAAATTAAATGCATGTAAAATAATAATTGGTATAGATGAATATGTAGTATACAGTACAGAAATTATAATTATTTTGTGTCTATTAAATTGATGAAAGCCCAAAACAGTAGTACCGTGGTTCCTACTTATAATCCTAGCACTTGCAAGGCATTGTATTCAGGGCCTGTCTGTGCTTTACAGTTAGTATCAAAAAAAAAAAAAAAAAAAAAACTGGATACAACTAATGTAATATTTGTAGGCCATGGGATCAATAGTAGAGAAAGGAAAGGTCTCTAATAGAGGACTGGTTTGTATTATCATAATTCCAAGGACTTGTATCCTCAAAGTTTTTAGAAAAAAAATAGTTCATAGTAAGGTACTAAGAAGAGAACCTAAAATTCCTGTTCCAAAATATATCCAAGTGATAATACTCTTCTGAGGGTGACAATATTACTCTATAATTATTCATAAAGAAAGGTGTACCTGCACAGCCAATAACCTGATTCAAACTTGGTGCTGCATTCATGTCTGGTCTTGATATCTTCAGACACTTAAAAATAATGTAATAATGACAAGAGTTTAAGAGAAGTGAAAATTATTTTGTCTATTCCTGCATTAGAAATGACCAAGATTTTCAGTGTTGGCTCTAGAATTCAACACTGTTTACAATACTGTAAGTGTGGCTTTTGATTCAATAGCCCAATAGAGTTTTTATTGATCATGTAAAAATTATAAACTGTTATATTTATTTATTAAATGCAAACTTCATTTTAGCCATATCTTTATTCAATTAATAAAAAAATATAATGTTAAATTTAATTTGAAGTTGATAAATATAAATAAAAATAACATTTAAGATTCATAGTTTATAGCTTTTTGTAAAATTTTATCTATAATAAAGTTTTTTTATATCATAGCCGATTTAATTGAGAAATAAGTTTTCAAAATAATATGCAAAAATTTTTATTTACTCAGAATATAATGGGAAAAGAGAAATCAATTTTAAATTTAGAAGTAGAAGAAATAACACAGACAACCAGGCCCAGCTTTCTCATTTTAAGAATGAGAATGTTATTCTTATGCTACTGTGTTTTCTTTTTTTTTTTTTTTTTTTTTTTTCAATGCAGTTTATTCAGGAACATTGAACAATCCTCGGACCCCGGGGAAAGCCAGCCCACAGCTTAAATAGCCTCTGGGTAGCCAACCCAGGCGTGCCACAGGGGCAATGCAGATAGGTCCACATACATGGAAGCAAGACAGATCCTCGGCCTTAGCCAAATGTGGAGTTGTTCGTGACAGAGAGCACTCACCATCGGGAAGGTGGAAGGCAGAAACCAGCTCCATCTTTAAGGCATAGCATTCCGCAGCTCTCTACAGTTCCCCCTTTTTGTTTTAGACGCATCAGGCAAGAGTAGAGGTCTGATCTCTGATATTAGAAATAAATTGGGACTTTGTACAGATGTTCATTTAGGTGTCATCCACCCGAAGAGCATCAGACCCGTCTGATACCTTTTTCTCAGAGGCGGGACCTGGGGCATCAACCCGCATGCAATCAGACATGCTCTTCTCTGGGTCCAAAGCGGCTGACCCTGAGTGCAGTGCTTAGCCTTGCATCCTGAGCGTATCATTTTAGCTTTTTATGGTATCCAACCATGCTTGGGGAGAATGTCCTGCTTCAATGGCTGTAAAGGCCTGAATGATCATGGCTGCATCACACTGTTGTGAGACTCTAATCTTGCATATATACCACAGGCAAACCAAGGAGACCAACACCAGAAGGCCTGCTAACGCTCCCATGCCCGCCCATTCCTTCAGATGATTCATGGCTGCAGCAATCCATGTTGATAATCCTGTGGATAGTCCTGCGTCCACTCCGGTAGAATTTACTGTGACTATGGCCACTCTCAGCTGCTCCATCGTAGTATCGAATTCTCTAGTCCAATTACCTAAAATATAGCTCGACAATTGTTTAGACAGATTTGCAGCACAGGAAAAATTCTCATGTTGTATGCTCGTGACACAAAGTCCACATTGTTACTACCATCTCATTGACGGATGTTGGAGCTACCACCAGGGCATTAGCCATGAGTCATACTGGGCAGACTGCTCAGACCCTGAATAATCATTTAGCCAATGTAGCTCATGCCTTAGTTGTACATAAAGGAATTAATGCTCAACTAAAAGGAAGCTTGATGGTGTTCAATCAGAGGATTGACCTCTTGCAGGAGCAAATTGATACCCTATGGCAAATCGCTCAACCTGGCTGTCAATGAAAGTATGCTACTGTGTTTTCAAGTTGAAACAGTATGTTACTATAAACTAGGAATTGGGCTTACAAACGGACATTTTTATTTTACTGTTTTTTATATATAATAATATATCTACAAGTATTGCTTTAAATTTAGTTTTCTTTATGTGCAGTATAAAAATAATGTTGGCTGTTTTAGAGTTAGATGCTATGTATAATGAGGAAAGCAATGCACTTTAAACATTAATCCCATTTTAAAAGAAAGTCATAGCACTTAAAGAAAAACAGAATTAATAGACTTTTGCAAGATCATGAAGTGAATTATTTATACAGTTAGGCTGTGTATTCTAGGTAAATATTATAATTACAAGAGTTTATTTCCAAACTAATGACAAGTTATTCTTGAAATCTGTAAGATTCCCTAAAGCACACTTGGAAATTCTCTGAAGATCATGGACTTTTCATTGATTTGATCTTTTCCTTATTTTCAGACCATTCATTTTACAAAAGACAGTAAATAATAACATCTTATAATATGAATATGAAAAGGCTAAGATGTCAGAAACAAATTACTAGTGCCGAAACACAGATTAGTGAATATTCCTGAAAATATTCATCATAATTCAACAGGAGAAAGTTCTGTTCTCAACACCTTAGTTCATTTTACAAGTAATTAAGAATAAGAATTTGACAAATACATTTGATATATTTCCATGCATGTTTATAAATTATATTTCTTCTTTCTAGAAGAACTAATCATAATCTTTAACTGTCTCAGCCTCCAGAATCTTGATTCGCTGTGTCATACAATTTTCACAAAGACTGGAAGCATAATAAATGTAGAATTAATGAATAATTGTGATAATATTGTCAATATCATAATATATCATAATTAAAATACAACTACTCTACTCATATCTTAGATTAAGTGAACACTTTTTATCCTATACACTATTCGAACAAGTACGTTACTTATGATTACTTAAAAAAGTCTTTAAAAAAAGGAAAGTCATTTAAAAAAAGTTTAATTTGATAATAAGTACCTGCCACTTAATATTATATGTGTTCTTTTCTTGTTCTTAATTTTAAAAAAAAAGGTAAGCAAAAAGGAGGGTTATTCAATGTAGTCACACTGGAAATTAGGATGAAGAGATCTAGCAAAGTCTTCATCCAACTTTAGGATGTTGAAGTGAGATCAACATTTTAATAGAAGCTCAATGATATGCATGTCTAAGATTATTGGATAAAGTGTGGTCCAACCAATCGATGGCCATAATTATGTGGGTTTCATTCTCATACTACAAGACTGTCAAGTTGTTAGAAAACATTTCTTATTAAATTTTTAGTTTCTATATTACAGTTTATTTACTTTGTATCCCAGCTGTAGCAACCTCAGTCATTCCCTCCCAATCCCTCCCTCATCTCTGCCCTTCCCCTCTCCAAGTCCACTGATGGGGGAGGTCCTCCTTTCCTTCCATCTGATCCTAGCTTATCAGGTCTCTTCAGAACTGGCAGCAATGTCCTCCTCTGTGGCCTAACAAGGCTGCTCCTCCCTTGGGGGTTGCAGGGGAGGTCAAAGATTCAGCCTTGAGTTCATGTCAGAGACAATCCCTGTTCCCCTAACAAGGAAACCTTCTTGGATACTGAGCTGCCATGACCTATGTCTGTGCAGGAGTTCTAGGTTATACCCAAGAAAGAGGACCAGAGGACCAGGGTAAGATGATCAATCCTCACTTAGAAATACAAATGGGATGGACATTGGAATTAGGAGAGAACAAGTAACAGGACAGAGGGCCTAACACAGAGGGTGCCTGAAAGACTCTACCTAGCAGTTTATCAAAGCAGATGCTGAGGCACATAGCCAAACTTTGGGCAGAGTGCAGGGAATCATATGAAAGAAGGGGGAGTTAGTATGACCTGGAGAGGAGAGGAGTTCCACAAAGACCAAATATATCTGGGTACAGGGGTCATTTCTGAGAATTGTTTCTCCAAACAAGTTTTTTTTTTTTAATTTTGTTTTACATTTGTACCTGTTTTTTAATTGTTTTTTTTAATATTTTTTTATTTTTAATATTAATCACAGGTTATTTACTTTGTATCCCAACCATAGCTCCCTCTCTCATTCTTTCCCAATCCCACCCTCCCAACCTCCCTCATCTCCTCCCTGCCTCTTTCCAATTCCATTGATAGGGAAGGTCCTCTTCCCCTTCCATCTGACCCTAGCTTATCTGGTATCTTCAGGACTGGTTGCAATGTCCTCCTCTGTGGCCTAGCAAGGCTACTCCTTCCTTGGGGCAGGGGGTGGAGCAGAGATCAAAGAGCCAGCCATTGAGTTATGTCAGAAATAGTCCCTCTTCCCCTTACTAGAGAATTATTTTTCTTCACAATTTATTCATTTATAAATCCTGATTGGTGCCCCTTTTCCTCAACTCCCCCAGTCCCACCTTCCCTTTCTCTTATGCCCTTCCCCTAGTCTACTGAAAGCGGGAGATCTCCATTATTTCCATCTTCCCATAGCTTATTAAATCTCACCAGAAAAGCTTGGATCCTCTTCCTCTATTGCTTGGCAAGGCTGCATCATCAAGGGAAAGTGATCAGAGAACCCTCAACTGAGTTCATGATAGAGGCAAACTCTAATCCCCTCATTCAGAGATTCACATGGAGACTGAGCTGCCAATTGGCCACATCTGAGCAGGGGTTCAAGGTACTCTTCATCCATGGTTCTCCTTTGGTGCATCAGTCTCTGCAGGAGCCCCCAATCATGCTTTTGAACACTGATGTAAAAATACTCAACAAAATACTCACAAACTAAATCCAAGAACATATGAAAGATATCATCCACTATGACCATGCAGGCTTCATCCCAGATATGCATGTGTGGTTCAATATATGGAAATCCATCAATCTAATCCACCATATGAACAAACTGAGAGAAACAAACAAACAAAAAACATGATAATCTCCTTAGATGCTGAAAAAGTATTTGAGAATACCCACCACCCATTCCCATTTAAAGTCTTGGAGAGACCAGGGGTAGAAGGCACATACCTAAACATAGTAAAGACAATATACGACAAACCTATAGCCAACATCAAACTAAATGGAGAGAAATTTCAATCAGTCTCACTGACATCCGGGAAAAGGCAATGCTGCCCACTCACTGCTTATCTCTTCAACATAGTACTTGAAGTCCTAGCTAGAGCAATAAGACAAGTAAGGGAGATCAAGGCAATAAAAATTGAAAAGGAAGAAGTCAAAATATCACTATTCACCGATGATATGATAGTATATATAAGGGACCCAAAATTTCTACAGTAGAACCATTACAGTTGATAAACACCTGCAGCAAAGTGGATGGATACAAAATTAACTCAAAAATCAATATGAAAAAGACAAATGGGTTGAGAAAGAAATTAGGTAATCCAAACCCTTCATTATAGTCACAAAAGACATAAAGTATCTTTGTTTAACTCTAACCAAGCAAGTAAAAGACTTTTATAAAAAAAAAAAAATAAAAAAATTGACTAGGATCAGAAGGAAAGAAAAGTAGTCCTCCCCTATCAGTGGCCTTGGGGAGGGGCATGCATCAGAGGGAGGAAGAAGGGAGGGATTGGGACGGGAGGAGGGAGAGAACCACAGGGGGGATACAAAGTGAATAAAGTGTAATTAATAAAGAAAAAAATTAAAAACAAACAAACAAAACAAAACTTCAATTATCTGAAGAAAGAAATAGAAGATAATATCAGAAGATGTTAAAATAGTTTTAAATCCCTTTCTGGCAGACAAGTGTCCACCTCCCAGAAGCTGCTCTTTTCTTTTTTTTTAATTAAATTATTTTTTATTTTATTTTATTAATTACACTTTATTCATTTTGTATCCCCCCCATAAGCCCCTCCCTCCTCCCCTCCCGATCCCACCCTCCCTCCCCTTTGCGCATGCATGTCACTCCCCAAGTCCACTGATAGGGGAGGTTCTCCTCTCCTTTCTGATATTAGTCTATCAGTTCACATCAAAAGTGGCCGCATTGTCCTCTGCTGTTGCCTGGTAAGGCTGCTCCCCGCTCAGGAGGAGGTGAACAAAGAGCAGGCCAATCAGATTATGTCAGAGGCAGTCCCTCTTCCCATTACTATGTAACCCACTTGGACACTGAACTTCCATAGGCTACATCTGTGCAGGGGTTCTAGGTTATCTCCATGAATAGTCCTTGGTTGGAGTATGAGTCTCTGGGAAGTTCCCTGTGTTCAAATTTTCTTGTTCTGTTGCTCTCTTTGTGGAGACCCTGTCCTCTCCAGCTCTTACTATTTCCCAGTTCTTACATAAAATTCCATTCACTCTGCCCAACAGTTGACCATCAGGCTCAGCATCTGCTTTGATAGTCTGTAGGGCAGAGGCTTTCAGAGGCCCTCTGTGGTAGGTTCCTAGTTTGTTTCCTGTTTTCTTCTTCCAGCATTCAGAAACCCTCTGTAGAAGGTTCCTAGGTTGTTTCCTGCTTTCTTCTTCTGATGTCCATCCTCTTTGCCCTTCAGGATGGGGATTGACCGTTTTAGTTCGGGTCCTCTCTCTTGCTTAGTTTCTTTAGATGCACAGATTTTAGTGCATTTGTCCTATGTTGTATGTCTATATGAGTGAGTATATACTGTGTGTGTCTTTTTGCTTCTGGGACAACTCACTCAGGATGATCCTTTCCAGGTCCCACCATTTACCTGCAAATTTCATGATTTTCTTATTTTTCATTGCTGAGTAATATTCCATTGTATAGATGTACCACATTTTCTGCATCCTTTCTTCAGTTGAGGAGCATCTGGGTTGTTTCCAGCTTCTGGCTATTACAAATAAAGCTGCTACAAACATGGTTGAGCAAATGTCCTTTTTGTGTACTTGACCCTCTTTTGGGTATATGCCTAGGACTGATATGGCTGGATCTTGAGGAAGTACTATTTCTGCTTATCTGAGGAAGCGCCAGATTGATTTCCAGAGTGGTTGTACAAGTTTACATTCCCACCAGAAGGGGAGGAGGATTCTCCATTCTCCACAAACTCTCCAGCATGTGTTGTCACTTGAGTTTTTGATCTTAGCCATTTTGATGGGTGTAAGGTGAAATCTCAGTGTTGTTTTGATTCGTCGTTTTGATGACTGATGACACTGAACATTTCTTTAAGTGTTTCTCTGCCACTTGGTATTCCTGTATGGAGAATTCTGTTTAGCTCTGTACCTCATTTTTTAACTGGATTACTTGATTTGTTGCTGTTTAACTTCTTCAGTTCTTTATATATACTGGATATTAGTCCTCTGTCAGATGTAGGGTTGGTGAATATCTTTTCCCAATCTGTAGGCAGTCGTTTTGTTCTGACTATAGTGTCCATTGCTTTACAGAACCTTTTCAGTTTCATGAGGTCCCATTTATTGATTGTTTCTCTTAGAGCCTGTGCTGTTGTTCTGTTCAGGAAGTTGTCTCCTTTGCCAATATATTCTAGGCTCTTCCCCACTTTTTCTTCTAACTGATTTAGAGTATCTGGTTTTATGTTGAGGTCTTTGAACCACTTTGACTTTAGTTTTGTTCAGGGTTATAAGTATGGATCTATTTGCATTTTTCTACATGTAGACATCCAGTTAGAGCAGCACCATGTGTTGAAATGCTGTCTTTTTTCCATTGAGTGGTTTTGACATCTGTTAAAAATCAGGTGTTCATAAGGGTATGGATTTATTTCAGGGTCTTCTATTTGATTCCATTGATCCACCATTCTGTTTCTATGCCAGTACCATGCATTTTTTATTACTGTTGCTTTATAGTACTGCTTGAGATCAGGGATGAAGATACCTCCAGAAGACCTTTTGCTGTAGAGGATTGTTAAAGCAATTCTGGGTTTCCTGTTGTTCCATATGAAGGTGAGAATTTTTTTTCAAGTTCTTTAAAGTATTATGTTGGTAATTTGATGGCAATTGCATTGCATCTGTAGATTGCTTTTGGCAGGATGGCCATTTTTACTATATTAATCCTGCCAAGCCATGAGCATGGGGGATCTTTCTATCTTCTAATATCTTCTTCTAATTCTTTCTTCAGAGACTAGAATTTTTTTTTCATACAAGTCTTTGACTTCCTTGGTTAGGTTCACACCAAGGTACTTTATGTTCTTTGTGACTATTGCGAAGGGTGTTGTTTACCTAATTTCTTTCTCAACCCTTTTGTCTTTTGTTAACAGGAGGGCTACAGATTTATTTATTTATTTATCTATCTATTTATTTATTTATTTATTTATTTATTTATTTTTAGTTAATTTTGTATCCGGCCCCTTTGCTGAAAGTGATAATCAGCTGTAGGAGTTCCCTAGTAAATTTTTAGGGGTCACTCAGGTATACTATCTTATCATCTGCAAATAGTAATACTTGGACTTTTTCCTTTCCAATTTGTATACCCTTGATCTCCTTTAATTGTCTTGTTGCTCTATCAAGGACTTCAAGAACAATGTTGAAGAGATATGAAGTGAGTGGGCAGCCTTGCCTTGTCCCTTATTTCAGTGGGATTGATTTAAGTTTCTCTCCATTGAGTTTGATATTGGCTATAGGTTTGCTGTATATTGTGTTTACTATATTTAGGTATGTGCGTTGCATCCCTGATCTCTCCAAGAATTTAAACATGAATGGATATTGGATTTTCGTCAAATCCTTTTTCAGCATCTAAGGAGATGATCATGTGGTTTTTCTCCTTCAGTTTGTTTATGTGTTGGATCACATTGATGGATTTCTATATACTGAACCATCCCTGCATGCCTGGGATGAAGCATACTTGGTCATAGTAGATAATATCTTTGATGTGTTCTTGCATTCGGTTTGCAGGTATTTTGTTGAGTATTTTGGCATCAATGTTCTTAAGGTAGACTGGCCTACAATTCACTTTCTTTGTTGGGTCTTTGTGAGGTTTAGGTACCAAGGTGACTTTGGCTTCATAGAATGAGTTTTGTCATGTTCCTTTTATTTCTAGTTTGTGGAATAATTTAAAGTGTATTGGTGTTATCTCTTCTGTGAAGGTCTGGTAGAACTTTGCACTGAAACCATCTGGGCTGAGCTTTTTTTTTTTCTTGGAAGACTTTTGATGACAGCTTCTATTTCCATAGGGGATATATAGCACTGTTTAATTGATTTACCTTGTCTTGATTCAGCTTTGGCAAGTGGAATCGATCAAGGATATTGTCCATTTCATTTAGATTTTCAAATTTTGTGGATACAAGCTTTTGAAGTAAGACCTAGCTATTATTTGGATTTTTTCAGCATCTGTGGTTATGTCTCCTTTTTCGTTTCTGATTTTGTTGATTTGGACTGTGTAACTCTGCCTTTTAGTTAAGTATAAGGGTTTGTCTGTCTTGTTGATTTTCTCAAAGAACCAGTTGTTTGTTTCGTTGATTCTTTGAATTGTTTTATCTGTTTCTAATTTATTGATTTCAGGCTGAGGTTGATTATTTTCAGCCTTCTACTCCTCTTTGGTGTGTCTTCTCCCCCCTCCAGGGCTTTTAGGTGAGCTATTTAGTTGCTTGAAAGAGATATTTCGAATTTCTTCTTGAAGGCACTTAGTGCTATGAAGTTCTTTGCACTGCTTTCATTGTATCCCATAAGTTTGGGCATGTTGTGCCTTCATTTTCATTGAATTCTAGGAATACTTTATTTCCTGACCCACCTGTCATTTGGTAGCAAGTTTTTCAGTTTCCATGTGTGTGTATGCCTTTTGCTACTTCTGTCATTGAGGTGCAGCTTTAGTCCATGATGGTCACATAGGATAAAAGGGTTTATATCAATCTTTTTGTATCTTTTGAGGCTTTGTTTGTGACCAACTATATGGTCTATTTTGTAGAAGGTCCAATGAGGTGCTGAGAAGAAGGTAAATTTTTTTGAGTTTGAGTTAAAGTTTTGGTACATGTCTGTGAGGTCCATTTGATTCACGATTTCTGTTAGAGATATTGTTTCTTTGTTTAATTTCTGTTTTGCTGACCTGTCTTTTGTTGAAAGTGGGGTGTTGAAGTCTCCCACTATTAATGTGTGGGGATCTGTATGTGGTTTAAGTTTCATTAATGTTTCTTTTAGAAATGTGGGTATCCTTGCATTTGGGGCATAGATGTTCAGGATTGTGATATCTTCTTGGTGGATTTTTCCATTGATGATTATGAAGTGTCCTTCTCTATCTCTTTTGATTAATTGTTGTTGAAAACCTATATTATTAGACGTTAGAATGGCTGCTCCTGCTTGCTTCTTGTGTCCATTTGTTTGGAAAACTGTCTTCCATCCCTTTACTCTCAGGTAATATCTATCTTTGTGACATAGGTGTGCCTCTTGTATGCAACAGGTTGTTTATTTTTCTTGTTTATACATCCATTCTGTTAGTCTGTGTCTTTTTATTGGAAAAATGAGTTCATTGATGTTGAAGGAAACTAATGACCGTGGCTGTTAGATCTGTTGATATTGATGTTGATTGTGGTAGTGTGTTGGCCACTTTTTGTTTTGCCCTAGTGAGGTATTTATTTCCTGTGTTTTGCTGAATGTAGTTAGCTTTCCTGGGTTGTATTTTTTTTCTAGTATCTTCTGTAGTGCCAGATTTGTGTGTAGGTATTGTTGGAATTTGTTTTTGTTTTTGAATATCTTCTTTTCTCCATCTATGATGACTGAGAGTTTAGCTGGGTTTAGTATCCTGGGCTGACATCTGTGTTCTCTCAGAGTCTGCATGATATCTAGACAGGCTCTTGTGGCTTTCATAGTCTCTGTTGAGAAGTCAGGTGTGATTTTTATGGGTTTGTCATATGTTATTTGGCCTTTTTCCCTTGCAAGTTTTAGTATTTTTTCTTTGTTCTTTATACTTACTGTTTTGACTATTATGTGACAGGAGGATTTTCTTTTCTGGTCTAATTTATTAGGTGTTCTGTAGACCTCTTGTATTCTTATTGGCCTCTCCTTTAAGTTGGGGAAATTTTCTTTGATTTTGTTGAAAATATTTTCTGGGACTTGGAGGAAGGAATCTTTCTTCCTCTATTTGTATTATTCTTAGGTTTTATCTTTTTCTGTTGTCTTGCTTGGATGGTTTGTGCCAGGAATTTTTTAGATTTATTATGTTCTTTGACAGATACATCGATTTCTTCCATTGCATCTTCCACACCTGAGATTCTTTCTTCCATCTCTTGTAGTCTGTTGGTTATGCTTACCTCTGTAGTTCCCGTTTTGTTTCCTAGGTTCTCCCTCTCCAGGAGTTCCTCTGTGTTTTCTTTAATTTTTCCAATTCTATCTTCAGATCTTGAATTGTTTTGTTGATTTCCTTCACGTCTGACTGTATTTTCCTTTAATTCCTTCATCTGTTTGTTTGACCATTTTTCTGTTTCTTTTATTCCTTTGAGTGATTTAATAATTTCCTCTCTGAAAGCCACACACTGTTTGGCTGCATCTTCCTGTATTTCTTTTTGGATGGCCATAATCTGTTTTACTATATCTTCTCCTAAATCTTTACCCATTTTTTTTGTGTCCTCTATTATCCACTTCATAAGCATAGATGTAAGGTCATCTTCTTGAATATCACTTATGTTAGGGTGTTCAGGGCTACTTGTCCCTGGATAACTGGGTTCTGGGGATGCCATATTGCTTTTCCTTTCGTTGGTTGTGCCTCTACCCATCCTGCTGTCTCAGGTGTTGTTTGCTAATTTCTGGTTTCTACCGGGTCCTGGGGTTTGGAGAATCCACTTGAGGGCTTCTGAAGGAGATTTCCTCAGATTTTTGTGTATGGTCAACTGAATGGTGGTGCTTCTCAGGAACTGTCACAGTTCACTTCAGGCATATGGAAATGTGTGGTAACTACTGAATTCAGGAAGGCTCGATTCTCATCAGGAGAAGTCCTGGTGATGGCTGCCCTGCTGCTGGGTTTCTTGCTCTGAATTTAGTGAGCTGCAGCTGTTGCTCTTAAGGTGCAATTGATGGATGCAGCCCTCTTGAAGAACCAGGGAGTCCAACAGTTTTGTCAGTTTAGCTAGGGATAACTGGTTGAAACTTGGAGCAGTATCTGAGGGCTTCCCTAATGGTGTTCTAGCTTTTGTAGGTCTGAGGATGCAGCTGTGTGCCCCAGTGCCCTAGTGGTACTTAATAATGGCAGATGAGCACAATGCTCATACCTGCAGTAGAAGGATAGAGCCTAGAGCTTGCATGAATCCAGAAAGTCTTCTGGAGCTGGGTGTCCTGAGTGTTGGACCTGATGATCCCCCCTCCTTGGGATTTCCTCATGATAGGGACAACCAGACTGTGCTTTAGGGACCACTGTTCTGTCTGGGGTGGTGAGTAGAACCTGCAGGCACAGACACGGCTGTTTTGCTGGCAATTGGGTGCCAGGGAGTGTGCTGAAACTGGTTAGTTTTTCCAGAGATCTTTTTGGGGTGGTGGTATCAGCTGAGTGCTCTGAGATCAGACCTGCAGTTCCCCTCCCTATGGGTTTGTACCAGACAGAGAAACTCAGTCTCAAGTGCCCTTAGGTCCACAGTTCTAGCTGGGTCAGTGAGTCAGGCATGCAGCCAAGACTCTGTGCTGGCACCTGCATCCCTGGCTGTGGGCTGGCTGCTGGGCACCCGTGGAACCCCGGATGTTTTCCAGGCATTGTCTGTGTTACGTAAGGTTTGTTCTGATTGTTTCCTGCACCGTGGGGTTATCTCTAGACTAGAAATTCCAGTCTCTGATGTTGTGAGGACCACAGTTCAGTCTGGGACAGTGATCAGAACATGCTGGCATATTACTCTGGGCTGGCGACCAAGCGCCTGTTGGAACCAGGAACTCTTTAGTGGGTTTAGCTAGGTGAGTTGAAGCTGATTGAATACCTCACTGTGGGGTAAACACAATCGCTTGTGTTTTAGAGCCGAGAGTTCTGACTGCTGATCACTGTGCCGATCCGGCTGTGCTGCTGGTCGGAAAGAGTGTTGTCCCAGCTGCGCCATGTTGGATCTCCTTATTATTATGCTTTATTAGAATTTATTCACTTTGTACAAGCACAGTATTAATTCAAGAATTTGATGCAGAAGAGACAATATTAAATACATTATATTTTTGCCATTTGTGCTAATGGATAACATATATTTGCACTCATATAAAATTTGAGTTTTATTTTCATATAGACCCTAATCTTTTCTAGGTCTCTCAGATGAGTTTGGATTAATCTCAGGGTAATTAATAATGATTACTTTTCCTTCATTCAGAAAAAAACAATGGCAATTATGAATAAAGCTCCTACAAACATGGTTGAATAAATGTCTTTGTTGTGGACTTGAGCATATTTTGGACATATGCCTAGTAGTGGTATCTTGGTATCTTGAGGAAACGTTATTCCTAATTATCTGAGAAAGTGGCAAATTGATGCTT
Organism: Meriones unguiculatus; assembly: GCF_030254825.1. Lineage (NCBI taxonomy): Eukaryota > Metazoa > Chordata > Mammalia > Rodentia > Muridae > Meriones > Meriones unguiculatus. The sequence continues at coordinate 86,313,822 of NC_083369.1, read as the reverse complement.
TATTCATAATTGCCAGAATCTAGAAACAAACCAGATGTCTCTCAACTGAAGAATGGATACAGAAATTGTGGTACATTTACACAATGGAATACTACACAGCAATTAAAAACAATGAAATGATGAAATTTGCAGGCAAATGGTGGGATCTAGAAAATATCATCCTGAGTCAGGTATTCCAAAAACAGAAAGACACACATGGCATGTAGTTACTTATAAGTGAATACTAGACATATAATATAGGATAAACCTACAAAAATCTGAACACCTAAAGAATGCAAGCTAAAAGGAGGACCCTGCGTAAGATGATCAATCCTCACTCAGAAAGGTAAACTGGACTGACTTTGGAAGAAGAAAACTGGAAAAGAACTGGAGGCTTTCATGGAGGACCTTGGAAGGACTCTAACCAGCACTGTATAAAAGCAGATAATGAGACTCATAAACAAACTGAGGGGAAAGTGCAGGGAATCTTAGGAAAGATGGGGGAAGATAGCAAGACCTGAAGAGGACAGGAGCTCTACAAGGGTAGCACCAGAAACAAAATATCTAGACACAAGGGTGTTTTCTGAGACTGCTACTACAACGAAGGACCATTCATGGATATATCCAAGAACCCCTGATGAGATATAGCCCATGGCATCTCAGTATCCAAGTGGGTACCCTAGTAAGGGGAACAGGAACTGTCTCTGACATGAACTCAGTAGCTAGCTCTTTGACTGCCTCCCCTGGATTGGAGGGCAGCATTGCCAGGCCATAGAGGAGCACAATACAGTCAGTCCTGATGAGGTTGTATAAGCTAGGGTCAGATGAAAGGGGAGACTTGGAGAGTGGCATAGAAGGAGATAACGGAGGGAGGGTGAAAATGGCAGGAAAGGATGGAGGGAGCTACAGCTGGGATAAAAAGTAAATAAACTATAATTTATATATATAGTATATATACTATATATATATATATATAATGAAATTTCATAACTTCCTCCATAAGCCATGCTTGGATTTTGCTTGGATTGCTCTTGTTTAGATCTTGGAGTGAGGATTGATCATCTTACCCAGGGTCCTCCTTGTAGCTCGCATTCTTTCGGTGTTCAGAATTTTATAGGTTTATCCTATATTATATGTCTAGTATCCACTTATAAGTCTCTCCATTGCAGATTGTTGTAAGTTAATATATGCAAAGTCTTCACGTGTCAAGAAAACATCATTGTGTTACATTCATTGACATCTTCTAGGACCATTCATCTTTCCATCCATTTTCTGCAATGACTCCTAGGCTGTTATAAGAGGAGGTGTGATTGTATAATTGAGGTTTAAGTATAACTCAATCTCTTAATTCTGTATGCTAACTTTTTGTTGAACTATATATTATTACTAACAAACTATTGCAAAAAGAAACTTCTCTGAGAAATATTGAGAGATGCATAATTCTACAGGTATAGGAAAAAGTCACAAGGAACTGTTTTATTACTAAGCCCATTTAGGTTCCTCTGTAAGGCCTATGGAATCTAAACTAGTCTTCTAAACTAATTATCTCCTCTAACCATGAAGTTATTCCTGTGGAGGGATTGGGAGACCACTGCTGCCACAAAACTTTCAGCCTACAATTTGTTCTGCCTAACAGAGCCATGCTTTAGAAGGGTTCCATCCATGGCAATACATGAAGGGTCAGGACCCAGTGGATAAACCCAGAGACCTAGGATAGAAAGAAATATGATTGACAGAAGAAAATTCAATGAAATGATTCATAATGATGCTGTGATATACTCCTAGATTGTTGCCTAGCCTAATTGTCTAAAGAGAGACTTCATCCAGCAACAGGTGGAAACAATGCAGAGACTCACAGTCAAAACTTTGTTGGGGCTCAGATAATTTACTTTTTTTAAAACACAAAATTAAAATGTACATTTATAAACAGCCTAAAAAGTAATGAATATAATAGATACAGTTAACCCTAGATATTTCAGAATGAACAAAACAATTGAGGATCTGCTTATGTCATTTCTAATTTTCACTATATTACTTGACAATTCACCTTTTCTCATTATCTAAAAGTGTTTAAATTTCAGAAACTTGTAAGAGAAATTAAAGCTAGAGGAAAAATATGAAAAATGGAAATACATTTGGCAAGATGCGTCATCAGAAGAACTGTTATAATATGACTTACATAAAATAAAATTATTCCATATAAAGCATTTTTATATTTACTCTTGCATGCCTACGTTTTTTATCTTTTACGAATGTTAAAATGCTAATTATTTTAGAAATGATAACTGCTATATCTGTATAGTTCATATTTGTTTTTAATTTATAGTGGTATTTTATTACAAAACATTTTATATAAAGAATATAAACAATATGTGTAAGACCTGCAGTCCAGATGCAGGAACTCCAGACTACTCCCCTTCCAAAGAGACTCACAGACCATGGTTTGATGCAAAAGCAAGAGGCACAAGTTTATTTCGATTGTGATGGGGTCGCCCCTTCAAAGCAGGAGACGACCCTGAGCATACAAAGCACAGAGTTTTTATACCTAAAAACCAGACCACACATGTTTCCTTACATTGACTGGTCAGCAGAAAGACAACATCAAAAACAGTTTTACAGCTCGCAGCTTGTGGGTTTTTCCAAGAGCAGTCTGCCCTGCCCCAGGTTCCCTAGTTTTCAAAATAAGCTCATTCTGCCCTCTAGGGAAGGCCATGTGGTCTGGCCTCTATCCAAGGTTCAGTGGCCCCAATTGTTTTTCTTTCTAATCTGGCCCTTATTCAAGGTTTAGCTGTTTTGCTTTCTAGTTTGGGATGGTCTCATTTCTCATTTCCTCCTTTTTCTTTGACATAATTTTAACCCTAAAATTACAGGCTAGATTCACCTTGCACATCTAACTTGTGATAGTGCTGCTGAAGCATAAGGACCTGAATGGTACTAATCCGTTCTCTCATGAAGTTAAGCAGCTTATTCAAAATGCAGGGACCAAAGATTACAATTAGGAGAAAAATTAGCAAAGGGCCGAGCAAGGTAGAGATCAGAGTGATCAACCATGGAGAAGAATTAAACCATCCTTAAAACCACCTTAGGCTTTGGGCTCATTCTAGCTTTTTCTTTTCTAAGCCTTCTTTGACCTTGTCTAGAGTCTCAGTAACAACTCCAGTATGGTCAACATAGAAGCAACATTCTTCTTTTAGGGCAGCACATAAACCCCCTTGTTGCAGAAACAATAAATCTAAGCCTCTTCTATTCTGTAACACCACCTCTGATAGTGTCTCTAGGGAATTTTTTAGCTCTCTAATTGTGCTCTCTAATCTTTCTATGTCCTCATCAACAGCTGCCTTAAGCTCATTTAATCCACTATGTCGGAGGGCTATAGCTGACCCCAACTGCTGTCCCTGCTGCTCCCAGTCCAATCCCAAGCATTATAGCTAGGGAAATTCCCAAATCTCTTTTTGTTCATATTAATGGTTCCCCCAGAGTCCCAGTATTGAAAGGAGTCTTCATACGGGTGGTAAGTGACTCGGGGGATTACTTGGACCAGGACACAGTAGTCAGATGAATTAGCTAGCACCTGAGTACTGATACAAGTAGTAATTCCCATCGCACAGGCTCACCATCCATTGGTTGGTGGTATGAGATACACTGACAGGTCTGTAACATTATAGGTTTGGTTACATAAAAACTGATGACTTGGGGGGATTTTACCTACACAGAGTCCTTGCCCTGAAACAGCAGATAGGGAAAGTCTAGCCTCCGCTTGTGTCCAACGGCAGGCTGTCACCTCTTGGGTACTATTTATCTCGTTTGTAAAGGCAATTCCTTCATAATATGGAGGAGCAATACCAAAACATAACCAACAAGACTCAGTAGCTTCCAGATTGGTGTTATTTAGGGCCTGGAAGGCTCTCTGTGCTAGAGAAGCAATGTACAGTCCTGGGAACTCAGGGGAAGAGTCCTTACCTATTTTTGAGTTAGGAGTTGGAGAGGAGGTTGTTGGACTTGGGACCGTAGTCTGGGGGTCCGATTTTAATGGGGGAACTAGACAAGGGCCAGCTTTATTTGGTCCCACTTCAGTAGATGGGGTTGTTATTTTTAGTTTGATGGTGAAGAACAACCCATAATCATATCTTTTCTTATACATTTGCAGACCCCAAGTGAACCCCGTCAACCAATTGGTTGAAATCCGTTTCCCCCGCATCTGTGAAACGGATTAGCAGGGGGTGACACCAAGTGTTACATATTGGCTGATAAGTCCACCTATTGTTTGGTCCCCAGTATGGGGGCTTGGCATGACTATAATTAGCTCTAACAATGATGTAATCCCAACTGGAAGTAGGCTTCCAGTAAGTATCGCCAGTGGTCTCGCACCCCCAATTTTTGCAGTAGAAGTCATTTCTTCCTCCACATTTGTTTACCAATTTAGGTTGCTGATGGGGTCCTAGACATACATAAAAGGTTAGGACTCACAGCATACTGTGGAGGTGGTCCCACAACCCCCCCCCCCCCCCAGGGATCTAAACTCCTCTCGCTATAAGGCCCACGTCCGGAGTGCTCAGGAACCACGTTTGGGTCTAGGTGGTTTTGCAAATCCCATTTTGCAGGTGCTCCTAAAACCATTTTACAAAGGTCAGGGTACAAATCTGGCCACCATGTGAAGGGTAGGGCTACGTTTGATACAGACTAAATTATAATATGTCTCTGATTAGTTACTTCCCAAGTCAAAAGTTTGGGCTGGTAAGGACTGGAGCCCAAGCAAGTATTTATCAGAGCCAAAAGCACCAGCAGTTTGTGGATATTACTCACGACCAACATTTTTAACAAGCTTAAGTTTTAAGGGATTATCACTGGGCTGGATTCTCCAGTCAAAAGCAGAGTCCTTTGGAGCGGGTTTGACGTAAGATGTGTGGATCCAAGCAGCGATGCCTTCTACCTTAACAACCATTTGGGTGGTGAGCAAGACGTCGTAAGGACCTTTCCACTGGGGTTCCAAATTCTGACTATGGTGTCATCATACATAAACCAAGTCTCCGAATTGGAATTGATGGGGCACTTCTAAGGATGCTGGCGTATATGCATTGCCAACTTTGCTCCAGATTTTTTTTTTGAATGAGCTGCAATCCTTTTTACCTGGACAACAAGTCAGAGTTACTACTGGTTATGTCAAGGGGGTCTCCAAGGAGAGTTAAGGGAGTGGGAACTCCATGCAATAGTTCAAAAGGTGTAAGTAAGTTTAGCAAAGTAGGAATATTTCTGACCCTAAAGAGAGCCAGAGGGAGGAGTACTACCCCATCACCGCCAGTCTCCATGGTCAATTTGGTAAGGGTCTCTTTTAAAGTTCTATTCATTCTTTCTACCTGTCCTGAACTTTGGGGTCTATAAGCACAATGTAATTTCCAATTAGTCCCCAAAAATCTGGCCACCTCCTGACTTACCTGAGCAACGAAGGCCGGCCCATTTTCTGACCTGATTACCTTTGGAATAACAAATCGGGGAAAAATGACTTCTAATATTTTCTTGGCTACAACCAGAGCAATCTCTTTCTTGGTGGGAAAAGCTTCCACCCATCCACAAAGACCAAGAGATATTTATTTCCATACCTGGCTGGCTTGGTTTCCGTAAATTCTACTTCCCAATGCATTCCAGGTCTAGTTCCTCTCAGCCATTTTTTTCTGAGCTCTGGAAATTCTTTCCTACGTTGACTCTCTGACAGGGTGTACATGCCTGAGCCACTTTCTCGGTTAGAGCAGTGACGTTTAGTATTCGGTATGGAGATTGGCGAATAATTTCAGTCAATTTTCTTGCCCCTAAATGAGTCCATTGATGCATTTGTGCTATTAGTCTCTTAGCATCTTCCTGTCATAAAATGACCTTACCTTTGGAGTCAATCCATGTTCCTGTATCAGCATCGAATGTCCCCTGTTTCTCCTGTATTTGCTTCAGGTCATCCTCTGATTATTTTAGTCGTTCCTCCTTTGGCAATTCAGCAGTTAATATCATTGGAGCAGGACTTCCTCTAGCAGCTGCTTTAGCCTCTTGATCAGCCATGTTATTCCCCTTTGCCACTTTAGAATTTCTCTTTTAATGTCCGGGGCAGTGAATTATGCTTACCTTGGTGGGCAGTAGCAGGGCGTTGAGCAAGGCCAAGATCTCATTTTTGTTTTTAATTTCCTTACCGGCTTATGTCAGTAGGCCTCTCTGCTGGTAGACCACTCCATGCACATGGGCCGTAGCAAAGGCGTACCTGCTATCAGTGTAGATGTTTACCTTTTTTTCTTTTCCCAAAGTTAATGCTTGAGTTAAGGCAACCAGTTCTGCCCTTTGAGCAGAGGTGCCTTCTGGCAGTGGTTGGGCCCATATTACTTTGTGTCCATCCACCACCAATGCCCCTGCTTTTCTTTTTCCATTTTCCAGAAAGCTACTCCCATCTGTGTAATATGTCACCTCTGCATCTGGCAAAGACTGGTCTTTTAAGTCCTTTCGCCATCCCTGTTCTTCCGCCAACACATGAAAGCAATCATGCTCCAAGGACTGAATTTCTGGATCTGGTAGCAGGGTAGCAGGGTTTAGCCCCGTCGCTGGGGCAAAATTGATCCTGTCATTATTTAAAAGCAAAGTCTGGTAATGAGTCATGGGGGCATTTGTAAGCCAGCGATAAGGTGGCTGTCTAACGACATTCTCAAGGGCATGAGGGGCATAGACGGTAAGATCTTGTCCCAAAGTCAGCTTGTCAGCATCCTTTACCAATGCAGCAACTGCTGCTATTACTCGGAGGCAGTTTGGCCATCCTGTGACTACTGGATCAAGCTTTTTAGATAGATAAGCTACCAGTCTCTTCCAGGGCCCAATCTTTTGAGTCAGTAACCCTTTGGCTATTCCTCGATTTTCGGCCACATAGAGATGAAAAGGTTTAGTTACATCAGGAAGTCCCAAGGCTGGAGCTGACATTAAAGTCCATTTAATATTATTAAATGCAGCTTGTTCATCTTTTCCCCAGGTAAAAGAGTCATTGCCCTTTGTAAGGGCATACAGAAGGGTTGCCATTTCAGCAAACCTGGGAATCCATAATCGGCAAAACCCTGCTGTACCAAGAAATTCCCTCAGTTGTTTAGTATTTTATGGAGGGGAAATATGAAACACAGTCTTCTTTCTAGCCTCCGATAACCATCTTTTTCCTTCATTTAATATATATCCCAGGTAACTGACCTGTTTCCAACATATCTGGGCCTTTTTTTGCCTATGCTCTATAGCCAAGTTCACCCAATTCTTGTATCAATCTTCCAGTGACTTTGAGACATGTTTTTTGACAATCTGCAGCTAGTAAGATGTCATCTACATACTGAAGAAGAGTTACCTGGGTATTTGTGGCCTGGAAGTGTGCCAGGTCTCGGTGCAGGGCTTCATCAAATATGGTAGGAGAATTTTTAAACCCTTGGGGAAGTCGAGTCCATGTTAGTTGGCCCAAGACCCTGGATTCAGGATCCTTCCTTTCAAAAGCGAAAATGTCTTGGCTGGCAAGGCTAAGTTGAAGACAAAAGAATGCATCTTTAAGGTCTAGAATAGTATACCAAATTCTGTCAGGGGGAAGGGAGCTCAGCAGATTATATGGGTTGAGAACTGTCAGATATAAGTCCATAACCTGTTTATTAACTTCCCTCAGGTCCTGCATAGGTCAATAATCGTTGCTCCCATGCTTTCGGACTGGCAGTAATGGAGTATTCCAAGCAGACTGACATCTTTTTAGAACCCTCAGGTTAAGGAATCGCTGTATATGAGGGCGAATCCCATTACGGGCTTCTTTAGACATTGGATACTGCTGCACTGCAACTGGGGCTGCCTGAGGTTTTAGTTCTATCTGGACTGGCGGTTGTTTTCTTGCCTTTCCCAAATCTGTCTCAGCCCATGCCTCAGGGTACTTTTTCAATCACAAGTCAATGTTTTTTTTTTCCCCCATCTTTTAAATTTTCAAACAGCCGGTATTCATCTTTCAAGTGAATTGTGAGCACTTGAAATGGGATCCCCTTTGTTGTCTGTAACCTGTAGGCCATCTGGTTTAAAATAGCTGTGGGCTCCTATTTTGGTCAGGATATCCCATCCCAGCAATGGGTATGGGCATTCAGACATGACTAAGAATGAGTGGGATACCTGGCTCACTCCGAGGTTCACTGTTCTTCACGTAGTCCATGAGTATTGTTTACATCCAGTGGCCCCTTGAACCTATCATTTTTTTCTCTTTTTTAGTCCCTGAATTTTGCAATAGAACTGAATGCTGAGCGCCAGTGTCCAGTAGAAAATGGACTGGCTTCCCCTCCACCTTAAGGGTTACCCTGGGATTGGGGAGGGGGACCGAACCCCATCTTCCCTAATCACTGTCATCATTCAAGGTCAGGACTCGGGTCCCCAGGGCTCGAGCATTTAGCTGCTTCTTTTTTCTTTTGGGGCAATATCTGATCCAGTGTCCCTTTTCCTTGCAGTAGGCACACTGGTCCTTAGACAGAGGACCCCTACGGTTGCCAGGAACCCTCTCCCTTTCAGTACGACTTTCCTGTACTACGGTGGCCAGAATCTTAGTCAACTTTTTATCCTGTCCCTTGTCTCTTTCTCTTTCTCTCATCTCCTGTTCTTTCTGCTTTCTTTCCTCTTTCTCTTCTTCTGTCTCTCGACTATAGAAAACTTTCTCTGCCACTTGCACTAAATCCTTCAGCGACTTATCCAACAGACCTAATTTTTGAAGTTTTCTACGAATATCTCTAGATGAATGATCTATAAAAGATACGTCCACTGTTGCCGTGTGCTCATCTGAATTAGGGTCATAGGGAGTAAACCGGTATGCTTCCATCAGCCATTCTAAATAAGCTGCAGGAGATTCCTCCAGCCCCTGGACCACTTCTTTTACCTTAGTCAAATTAGTGGGTCTTCGAGCAGCCCCCCAGAGACCCGCCATCAGAGTCTGGTGATAGACATTCAAGAAATGCCTACCTTCTGCTGTATTATAATCCCAGTTAGGACGCAAGAGGGGAAACCCTTCATTAATCTTGTCAGGGAGAACTGTAGGCCTCTCATCTGCCTCTGGGATATTTTTTCTTGCTTCTAGAAGGACCCATCCCCTCTCCTCGGTAGTCAGGAGTGTCTGTAAAAGCTTTTGGCAATCATCCCAAGTGGGCTGGTGAGAGAAGAGGACAGATTTAAATAAATCAGTTAAAGCTTGGGGATTCTCAGAAAAAGAGAGATTGTGGGCCTTCCAATTGTAGAGATCAGCTGAGGAGAAAGGCCAGTATTGAAGGATTTGATTCCCATCCCCATCAGGGAACTGATAAGCTCATAATGGGAGGGCCACTGAGTCTGACTGAGCTGTTCTGTGGCTTCGTGTTCCGGCCGCTGGGCCACCTTCGTTCTGAGGATCAAGTGGTGGTTGCAGTGGGACTTCTGGCGGTGTCTTCAGTGGTTCTGAGGAACTGGCAGCTCCTGGTGAAGGTCCTAGTAGGGGACTGGAAAAACTGCATGCAGGGCCCACCCTAGGCCCTGCAGGAGAACTGAAAGCCTTCAGAAGACTGACAGGGGAAACAGTTGGATATCTGGCAGGAGAAATAGCCAGAGAACTGGCAGGGGAGATGGTGGGTGGATAAGGGGGCAGAAGATAAAAAAGGAGGAGATCTGCCTCTGGGGAAGTGAGCACTTTCTTTTCTTCCTTAATGGTACAAACAGTTGTCAAAGGAGTCCCTGTGGAAGGAACAAAGGGGCGCAACCAAGGGGGTGGGTAGCAAACAATGTCTTCCCAGGTTAGAATATAAGGTGCTTGATCGGGATGACCCCCTTGGGCTTGGAGGGTCTTAGCCTTAACAGCAAGGATCATATCAAGGTGAAAGGTGCCCTCCAGTGGCCATCCAACCTGAAAGGTAAGCCACTCCAAGGAACAAAAAGTTTGCCACTTTCCTTTCCTAACTTCCACTGAGAGGTTATGTGCCCTATATCTCACTTCTGAGAAATGGTCAAAAGTGAGGGATAAGGGTGTAGTCACAGTCTGTCCCATAATGAAATCGTCCATCAAAAAAGTCGGAGATGAAACAGCAACAGAGACAAAAAGAATCAGGCAAGTAATCAAACAAGGACGCCCTTGTGAGTGGTACCACAATGCCCTGATAGAACGGCTGCCTGGTGGCGGTTCTTCTCTACGAAAATCAGATGGGAGGAGCACTGTCTCAGATCCAGCCTCCCAAACGGAATCTGGAGAGTCCTCCAGTTTCCCAGCCAAGCGATATTCTGATTTGGTCCGTCTACCGCAATGGCTTAATCAGACAACCAAGAAGGTTTAGACAGGTGCCTATGCAGAAACAGAGTAAAACAGAGATCTGACAAATAGAAAAGACTAACCTTTTTCAGGCCTGACCTCTGAGCCCGGTCTGGTGAGAGTCAGGTAAGGGACACATAGGTTTCCCAGCCAACACACCACATGTAAGACCTGCAGTCCCGATGCAGGAACTCCAGACCGCTCCCCTCCCAAAGAGACTCACAGACTGTGGTTTGATGCAAAAGCAAGAGGCACAAGTTTATTCAGATCGCAATGGGGTCGCCCCTTCAAAGCAGGAGACGACCCTGAGCATACAAAGCACAGAGTTTTTATACCTAAAAACCAGACCACACATGTTTCCTTACATTGACTGGTCGGCAGAAAGATAACATCAAAAACAGTTTTACAGCTCGCAGCTTGTGGGTTTTTCCAAGAGCAGTCTGCCCTGCCCCAGGTTCCCTAGTTTTCAAAATAAGCTCATTATGCCTTCTAGGGAAGGCCATGTGGTCTGGCCTCTATCCAAGGTTCAGTAGCCCCAATTGTTTTTCTTTCTAATCTGGCCCTTTTTCAAGGTTTAGTTGTTTTGCCTTCTAGTCTGGGATGGTCTCATTTCTCATATGCATACAGGTTTTAAAACACTGGTGAAGCAAATAGCTATAAACATAGATATGACAGCCTTATGTTGATCCTCTTCTTTAAAAATATAAATTAATAGCTTCTTAAAACATAAATGCCAAGAAACCACTCACCTAGTGAGTCAAAGCTGATGATGAAATATCTTCTCTTATTTCAATACCTTTTAAGCTACTTATCTTCAAAACCTTAGTAATGGTAATATGCTTTACTGGATACATTACATGTATCTAAATTATTTGAAGACATCCTGCATTAAAAAAGTGAATTAAAAGAGAGCTGAATTTGTACATAACCTGTATTGTGCAAAATTCTTAATTAACTAGTGTTTTATTACTTTCCATAATATTAAAGAACTTTTAAACTTATGACTAATACATTGTTACCAAGCACAGAAACTGTGGATCTGATATCTGTGGACGAATGATCCATTCATATTTAATATATTAATTGTTTATATGTAAACTTCAGCCATAAGAACGCTTGTACAATCTTAAACATATGCCCATATAGACTTTTTTCAAATATTAAAACAAAAATGAAAATCATAATACTTCATATGTGGATAATTCTTGTTAATTGAAATTTCAAATTAATGAAGAAAAGTATTTCTGTTTCCTGTTTTCTCCTTCTTCCAATGTCCTTTTGTGTTTCTGAATGAGGATTGAGCATCTTTCCCAGGGTCCTCCTTCTTGATTAGGTTCTTTAGGTATATATATTTTAGTATGTTTATCCTATATTATATGTCTAATATGCACTTGTGAGTATATACTGTGTGTGTCTTTCTGTTTCTGGGATACCTCACTCAGGTTGATCTTTTCTAGATCCCACCATTTGCCTGCGAATTTCATGATTTCCTTGTTTTTAATTGCTGAGTAGTATTCTTTTGTGTAAATGAAACAAGACAGGTGCTTACTACAGAGGGCCTCTGAAAGACTTTAATGAACAGTGTATCAAAGTAGATGCTGAGACTCATAACCAAACTTTGGGCAGAGTGCAGGACATCTTATGAAAGAAGAGGGAGATAGTTAGGAATGGAGGAGACAGGAACTCCACAAGGAGAGCAAAGGAACCAAAATATCTAGGTAGAGGGGTCTTTTCTGAGGCTGATACCCCAACAGAGGACTATTCATAGAGATAACCTAGAACACCTGCTCAGATGTAGCCTATGGCAGCTCAGTATCCAAGTGGGTAACCTAGTAAGGGGAACAGGGACTGTCTCTGACATGAACTCAGTGGTTGGCTCTTTGATCACCTACCCATGAGGGGGAAACAGCCTTGCCAGGCTTAGAGAGGACAATACAGCAGGTCCTGATGAGTCCTGTTAGGTTAAGGTCAGATGGAAGGGGAGGAGGACCTCCCCTATCAGTGGACTTGGAGAGGCGCATGGGAGGAGATGAGGGAGGGAGTGTGGGATTGAGAGGGAATGATGAAGAGGCCTATAGCTGGAATACAAAGTGAATAAAGTATATTTAATATAAAAATATAAATTGAAAAAGAAAATTATTTCTAAACTCATCTTATTCATGTTAAAATAATTCAAAAAGTTCATATTTCTGGTTACTTTCTTTTAATTTCTTTATTATTATTATTACAATTTATTCACTTTGTATCTGAGTTCTAGCCCCCTCCCTCATCTCCTCCTGGTCCCACTCTCTCTCCCTCTGCATACCCATGTCCCTTCTCTAATACACAGATTGGTGAGGTCCTCCTCCCCTACTATATGACCCTAGCCTATCGGGTCTCATCAAGATTGTCTGAATCCTCTTTCTTTGTGGACTAGTTAGGCCACCTCACCAGAGGGAGGTTACCAGAGAGCTGGCCACTGAGTCCCCTTGTTAGGAACCTAGATAGACACTGAGCTGCCATTTGGGCTATATGTGAGCAGGGGACCTAGATCCTCTCCATGCATGGTCTTTGGTTGATTTATCAGTCTCTGCAGGACCCTCTAAGGCCATAGTTTTTGGCTCTGTTAGTCTCCTTGTTATGCTTCTGAACCCTCAAGGTCATTTTATTTCTTCCTTCTTCCATAAGATTCCCTGCAGTCTGCCCAAAATATAGCTATGAGACTTCATTTTTCACTGTTTATGTAAAGGTTTCTTATAGTGTTTGGCAGTATAAACTGGACATATTTGAAAATTCACTAAAACTTGTTATAAATTTAGAAAAATGATCTGAATGTTGACTGAGTTTCTAATTAAGTTGACAGATAAGCACTGATCTTGTTTGATTCACCCCATAACTAAAGTCCTAACTTTCTGTATATTTTTGTATATATACTATTTTTTTCCTTTGGAAATTTATTGGAAAATATCAAACTGTGTCTTAATTTCATGATTTTTGTCACTGTCAATTTGGACATTAATAAATATCAGCATACCAAATTTTAGTTCATTACTATAAGAACCTTTAAACACTTTAATAAACACAAATATTTGCAGTGAATGATGATTGTAATTTTAAGTGATATATATGAATTTGCATATACTTAAATTCCTCAGTTTCTTCAACAATATTTATATTGATTTTAGTTTTTGTTTTTATAAGGTTGTAATTAACTTCCTGACCACAGTAATTCATAATACACCTACAAAGTTATCAAGATTTAATATTTAGATGATAAATGCTGTTATGAAATATGTGCTACCTCAGGATTACTTTAAGTGGTAGTTTTGTATGTTTTTCTTTTTCAATATGTCCCACAGGTAGTTTCAAAGTTGAGTTTTCTGTCTAACTGAAGATTATTCTATTTGTGAATCAAAATATTAAAGGAAATGCCTTGTTCTCAGAAACCCAAGTCTCAACTGTAGTATGATTCTGGAATCCACATTCAAATACACAATGTATGGGGTTACAAATTATGTTGGCAAAGGTGACCATTTGCCACCTGAAGCCTAACTTAAACTCCATACAAGTGGCACCTTCAGATTAAATATCTTTTTCCAAGAGAGTGGCTGAGCTGCAGGACCGAAAGCATTATTATATATACCTGAGGTTGACCTGAAATTTATCTTTAGGTTATTATGTCTAGCTTTGCTTTCTTTTGTCCTTTCTAGAAACCTCATATTTTTTCCACTTTCATGTTGACTTCTGTTATGTATCTCCTAAAATATTTTCCTATCTCTCATGGAGCATTTTCATGTGTTGTTAGTGGAAACAGGATAGGATTAGAACGAGTCTTGCTGTGTCAGCTCAGTTTTCCATATTGATTGGGAGGAAATCGATGAGTTTTTAAATTAAATTCTCCTTTCTAATGCAGTGGCACAGGTGGAAGTTGGTTTTATTGACACACTGGTAAAGAGGACATAACATTGCAAAGAGAGAGGCCAAAGATGTAATTTTGTGAGTTGAATAAATCATGGTGCTTTTTCTGTAACACTGAATGAAAAGAGTGGACCAGAAAGTGTTAGCAAGTTCACATGTGTACAGTGTTTGTGGCTTTTTAAAATATTCTTTATTTTTAATTTTTATGTATTTATTTCTATCTGTTATGTGTACAGGTGCCCTTGGAGGTAGAGCAGTTATCCACATACCAGGACATTGATTAACAGGTCATTTTGTACCATCTGCTGTAGATAGGTGATTTGGAGACACACGCTCATCCTTTAGAAGTACAGCAAGCACTCTTCAGAGATAACTTTCTTTTCCAGTGTATGCCACTTATATTGAATTTAATCAAGTAAAATTTCTCTCCAAATTAGAACAAGTTATTCAGTCCATTTTACTTATTTGTGAAAGTAGTATTAACACCTATTTCAACATGTAAAAGAAATTTAACTCAGCCAGAATTCACGATCATGGACTTAAAAGCTGTTCGCTTGGGTAAAATAATGGGTATTAAATTTCAGTGGTTCCTGATAGGTAAGTATGTTTTTGTAGTAATGTGGACAACTCAAATAATGTGGTTGCTTTCTGCATAGTTGTCACATGACATTTCACAATTTCTTACAGAACTATTTCTAGTTTCACCTTAAGATTTATAAAAATGATCATCTATAAGGAAGAAAAATGAGAAACATAAATTGATATATTAGCAGATACTATGTAAGATAATTAATTCTGAATATATTGTATAAAATGTATCTTATGAATTTTAGTATATTAATATTATGAAAATTATTTATTAATTGAAAGTGATTTATGCCAATTTCAAAACTTGTTTTCCTTGGGGTGAGATGGTTTTTTCACATAACCAGTAATACACTGTCTTCCTTTTTATACATTATGGGAATAAACCAGTTATAGAGCCGAAATTCCAAATGATTTTAATATCTCTATGAAGATTACATTGCACTTCTTAGATATGTAAAGTATGGATTTTGTTTTATTTGTATATATAGAAAATTTAGAAAACCATTCTAACCTTACCATCTCTTTAATTTTCTAATAAGGCCATAAACTCTATCAGAAAAATCTCCTTATATAAGTATTTCTAAAGCTCATCTTCTCTCCTCTATTCCCTATTTATAATCACATTTTCCTAATACTTTAAATGTTATAAAAAAAAGACATGATTTTATGGGAAACCTAAATAAAGCAAAATGATCTTTCTTACTGATACTGAAATTTTACTGAGTTTTGTTCAAAACCTATAAAATTCAAAGATTCTGACAGTATGGACCAAGTGAAGAATAATTTCTACCATATCCCTGTCCATACCTTTGGAAGACATCACTGGATTCTACATCACTAGAATCCAGGCCAGAACCTCTGAACCCCTGAACCCCAGATAAGTACAAATTACCCTGGCTGCAACTGCTTAGCATAACTTCAACAGCTCCTATTCTCCTCATCAGCATATCTAGGCCCACACATCTATCAGAAACCTTCTATAAGCCATGACCTTGGCCACAGGTGCCTACCTGCTCCTACCCACCATAACCCCAACCACCCATTATCTCTTGTTACCATATCCTGAATCACAATTCTGGCAGAAGAATCATACTCCACCAGATGCCAGGCCAGCATTCTTTTTTTGTTTTTTTGAATGGTAAAAAAAAAAAAAAAATCTTTTTGGATAAGTACCAAATGATACAGGAACTGTTCAGACAAACACAGCTCTTCCATAATAGAAGAAACAATCTACAGAACAAGAGAAAATCATTGGAAACTACACATCTTACAAAGGGTTAATGGCTAGCTGTATATACAGAAGCATCTAAAGTTTTTTTCACTAGTATTTTTTATTTACTCCCATGATGCCAGCATTCTCTAAACCAGAGACCACGCCAGTTCCCTGAAAATTAGGCAGAAGCCTCCTATCCTACCAAAAGCTAAGCCAAAATCCTGAAACCCATTGGTCCTCTTGTCTGATCACTGGCCATGCACATGCCTAGAACTTTATCCCCCAATGTGGACAACAGACCTCTGTAGGAAAAGAGACCAACAAGGCCTTTAGAAGTCCAGCTCCCACCTCAGACAAAGACCCTTAATCAGACAATGACCATAGGCCATTCCAGCTAGAAGACAAGAAAGGAAGCAGAAACCAAGAAAATACCCATCCAACAAAGATAAACCCAGAAATTGGCAGCTAGATTCATAATCACTTCAAATTGAGATGCTTAAATGTCAGTGTAAGAACACAAGCAACATAATCCAGGACAATATGTCACCACCACAGCCTATCCATACTATAGTATTAAGCTCTGAATATCCCAGTGCAACTGAAACACACACACACACACACACACACACAAACATGACCTTAAAAGAACTTTATGAGGATGATAAAGGTCCCGAAAGAAGAAATGAATAAATCTCTTGAAGAAATAAGGAAGTAAAAAAAAAAAAAAAAACAACTAAAAACTAGAGAAAATCAATAAATCACTCAAAGAATCACTAGAAAGTTAAGCAAAAAACAAACAGGTGAAGGAAACTGTTCAAGATTTGAAAATGTAAATATAAGCAATAATAATAATAAAAATTTGACAGAATTCTGAAAAAGCAGAATCCAGGTAGATGAATAGGAACTACAAACACAAGCATCATCAACAGAATACAAAAGATGGAAGAGATAATATCAACCATTGAAGATACTACAGAAGAAATAGAATTACCAGTGAAAGAAAATATTAAATCTAAGAAATTCCTAACACAAAAATATCAAGGAATTCTTGGACACTATGAAAAGACAAAACCTAAGAATAATAGGCATAAATGTAGAACCCCAGTTCAGAAACTCTGAAAATATTGTAAACAAAATCATAGAAGAAAAAATTCCTATCCTAAAGGAGGATGTGTCAATAAGTTTAAAAGAAGCCTATAGAACACCACATAGATTGACTAGAAAATAAAGTTTCCTTGTCACATAATAATCAAAATACTAGACATACAATACAAAGAAAACATTAAAATATACAAGGGAAAAATCCAAGTACCAAATAAAGGCAGACCTAACTGAGTTATACCCAACTTTTCAACCAAGACTCTAAAAGCCAGAAGAGCAAAACATCTAAAGAATGTCTGGCATACTCTAAGAAACCACAGATGCCAATACTATATCCATCAAAATTTTCAATTATCATAAATGGAGAAAACAAGATATTTCACGACAAAGTCAAATTTACACAGTATCTAGCCACAAATCTAGCCCTACAGAAGATACTAGGAGGAAAACTGCAACCCAAGGAGGTTAATCATATGAACAAAAACACAGGCAATAAATAAGCACACATCATCCAAATCCAAAGAGCAACACACACACACACACACACACACACACACACACACACTGTCACCATCATCAAAATAATAGGAACTGACAATCACCAATATTTCTAAATAACAATGGGCTCAATTCACCAATAGAAAAACACAGGCTAACAGAATTGATGTGAAAACAAGATCCATCCTTCTACTGCATACAACAAACACAACTCACAATCAAAGATAGACATTTCCTCAGAGTAAAGAAGCAAAATGCAAGCTAATATAGCTATTATGATATCTACTGAAATAGACTACAAACAAAATTAATCAAAAGAGATGGAGGGCATTTCATACTTATCAAAGGAAAAATCCACCAAGTTGACATATTAATTCTTACCATTTACGCATCAAATGCAAGGACACACACATTTTTAAAAATAAGCTTAAACCACAAATCACCCCTCATACTTCATAGTGTGACACTTCGGTAACCCACTCTTACCAATGGATGGGTCACCCAAACATAGATAGAAAAATAATGGCGCTAACAAGCATTATGAACCAAATGGACCTAACAGATAATTACAGAACATTTCAGGCAAACACAAAAGAATATATCACTGTTGCCCTGTAGTACAGCTTGAGATCAGGGATGGAGATACCTCCAAATGATCTGTTGTTGTACAGGATCGTTTTGGAGATTCTTGGTTTTTTGTTTCTCCATATGAAGCTGAGAATCTTTTTTTTTTTTTCAAGGTCTGTAAAGAATTCAGTTGGTATTTTGATGAGAATTGCATTGAATCTGTAGATTGCTTTTGGCAGGATGGCCATTTTCACAATGTTAATCCTACCAATCCATGAGCATGGGAGATCTTTCCATCTTCTGATATCTTCTTCGATTTCTTTCTTCAGAGACTTGAAGTTTTTCTCAAACAGGTCTTTCACTTGTTTAGTTAGAGTCACACCAAGGTACTTTACGTTATTAGTGGCTATTGTGAAGGGTGTTGTTTCCCTAATTTCTTTCTCAGCCTTTTGGTCTTTGGTATACAGGAGGGCTTCTGATTTTTTTGAGTTGATTTTGTATCCTGCCACTTTGTTGAAGGTGTTTATCAGCTGAAGGAGTTCTCTGGTTGAATTTTTGGGGTCGCTCATGTACACTATCATATCATCTGCACATAGTGACACTTTGACCTCTTAAAGACAAACATGGTATATACTCGCTTATATAGACCTACAAGATATGATAAACATAATGAAATCTACACACCTACAGAAGATAATCAAGAGAGCGGACATGGGCTAAGATGATCAATCCTCATTTAGAAAGACAAATGGGATGTGCATTGAACGTATGACAGGAGTCTAACGCAAAAGGCATCTGAAAGACTCTACCTAGCAGTGTTTCAAAGCAGACACTAAGACTCATAACCAAACCCTCAGCAGAGTTCAGGGAATCATATGAAAGAAGGGGAGTTAGTATGATATGGAAAGGATAGGAGCTCTACAAGGACCAAATATGTCTGGTCACAGGGTCTTTTCTGAGACTGACACTCAACCAAGGACCATCTATGGATATAACCTAGAACTTCTGCTCAGATGTGGCCCGTGGTAGCTCAATAACCAAGTAGTTTTCCAAAGTAAGTGGAACAAGGACTATTTCTAACAGGATCTCAAGGGCAGGCTCTTTGACCTCCCCACCGCTCCCCAGGGGAGGAGCAGTCCTGTTAGGCCACAGAGGAGGACTTTGCAGCCAGCCCTGAAGATACCTGATAAAACAGGGTCAAATGAAAGGGGAGGACCTGTGGATGTGGAAAGGGGCAGGGAAGAGACCAGGGAGGGAGTGTGGGTTTGGGGAGGGAATGAGGGAGTAGGATACAGCTGGGACACAGAGTTAACAAAATGTAACTAAAAAGAAAAATTAAATTTAAAAAAAAGAATATATCTTCTTCTCATCACATTATGGAACATTCTCCAAAACTGACCACATATTCAGTAACAAAGCAAATCTCAACAGATACAAGAAAATTGAAATAACCCCTTTAATCCAATGAGATCATCAGGGATTAAAGCTGGATTTCAACAATGACTTAAACAATAGAAAGCCTATGAATTCACAGAAACTGAACAACTCTATACTGAATGACTACTGGGTCAAGAAAAAAATAGACTTCCTAGAACTCAATGAAAATGAATGCACAATATAGCCAAATTTACAGGATATGATGAAAGCTGTGCTAAGAGAAAAGTTTATAGCACTGGGTGCCTCCATAAAAAATTGGAGAGATTTCATACTAACAAATTAACAGTATACCTGGGAACTCTAGAACAAAAGAAGCAAACATACCTAAGAGAAGTAGACATTAGTAAATATTGATTTCAACTAAACAAAGAACAAAATAAAGAATCAATCAAACAAGGAGATGTTTTTGAGAAAATTAACAAAATAATCAAACCCTTATCCAAACAAACTAAAAGAAAGAGAATGAATAACCAAATTAATGTCAAAAGAAATAAACATGAAAAGATAATAAATCACTCCAAGGATATGCAGAGAATCATCATTTAAGTCATATTCTAAAAAACATGTACTTCACAAAACTGGAACATCTAAAAGAATTGAACAATTATCTCAATAAATGTCATATACCAAAGTTATATCAAAATCAGATAACAACTTAAATAAACCTTTAATTCCCAAGGAACTAGAAACAGTCATTTCCAAAGTGGCTGGATACAAGATTAACAAACATATAGATAAATAACCTTAAATATATATATATGACAAATGGACTGATGAGGAAATTTGGGAAATAACACCCTTCACAATAGCCAAAATAATATAAATTATCTTGGGATAATTTTAACCAAGCTAGTGAAAGACCTGTATGATAAAAACTTCAAGTGTCTGAAGAAAACTGATAGAGATATCTGAAGACAGAAATATCTTGCTTATGGTTTGATATTTTTAACATAGTAAGTAAATTACCAAAATCAATCTACAGATTCAATTCAATATCTATCAAAATTCCAACACAATTCTTTACAGAGCTTGAAAGAACAGTTCTCAACTTCATATGTATAAAACAACAACAACCACCCCCCAAAACAAACAAACAAACAAACAAACAAACAAAAAACAAAATAAAACAAGAGCGCTGGTAAGCTAAAGCAATCCTATACAATAATAGAACTTTTGGCTCCCATCCTGTTTCCTGTTTTCCACTGCTTCTGGTGTCTATCCTGTTTGCCTTTGAAAGGCTCCTCCCAACAGGGGATTGAAGCAGATGCTGAGACACACAGACAAATTTTGGGAAGAGGACAGGGAGTCTTATGGAAGAAGAGGAGTGGGGATATAAAGACACGGAAGG
Organism: Meriones unguiculatus; assembly: GCF_030254825.1. Lineage (NCBI taxonomy): Eukaryota > Metazoa > Chordata > Mammalia > Rodentia > Muridae > Meriones > Meriones unguiculatus. The sequence goes on along the minus strand of NC_083369.1, from coordinate 86,292,909 downwards.
AACAGGAGCTTCACAAGGAAACTAAGAAAGTTAAAAATCTGAGCCCATGGAGTCCTGAAGAGTTTGATATATCAACCAAGGACCATGAGTAGAGAAGACCTAGATCCCCTTAATAGATGTAGTTGATGGGCAGCTCAGTGTCTATGTAGATTTCTAAGTAAGAGGAGCAGGTGCTGTCTCTGTCATGAACTCTGATGTTTGCTCTTTGATCATTTGCTTCTGGTCGTGCAGCCTTACAAGGCCACAGAGGAAGAAGATCCAGGCAGTCCTGATGAGGCTTGACAAGCTATGGGCAGAGGGCAAAGGGGGAGAACTCCTCCTTTCAGTGAACTAGAGGAAGAGAATGGGGGATGGAGATGGAGGGAGGGAGAATTGGGACTTCAATTAGAAATATAACAAATAAATTGTGAAAAAATTAAAATAAAAAATAACTTCTGGAGGTATTATAATCCTTGTTCTAAAGGGGTACTACAGATCTGTAGTAATAAAAACTGCCTGGTATTGGCATAAAAACAGACAGGAGGATAAATGGAATACAACTGAATTCCCAGACATAAATACACATACCTAAGGACAACTGAATTTTTGATAAAGAAGCCAGAAATATACACTGGAAAACAAAACTTCAACAAATGGTTCTTGTATAACTGGATGGCAGCATGTAGAAGAATTGCAGATAGACCTATATATAGCATCCTGCACAAAACTCAAGTCCAAGTGGATCAAAGAACTCTACGTAAAACCAGATACATTGAACCTAAGAAAATGGGGTATAATCTTGAATGCTCTGTCACAGCTTACCGCCTCCTAAACAGAACACAATATCACAGACACTGAGATTAAAAATTAACAAATGAGACCTCATGAAACTGAAAAGCTTCTGTAGGGCAAAAGACACCTTCAAAAGAATAAAATGGCAGTTTACAGAATTAGAAAAGATGTTCACCAATTTTACATCAGACAGAGGAATGATATCCAAAATACATAAAGAACTCAAGAAACCAGACCTCAACAAATTAAATAGCACAATTAAAAATGGGGTGCAGATATAAGCAGAATTCTTGACAGGGGAATATCTAATGACTGAATATCACTTAAAGAACTGTTTAACATCCTGTGTCATCAGAGAAATGCAAATCAAAACAATTTTGAGATTCCATATTGCACCTGTCTTAATGGCTAAGATCAAAAGCATAAGTGACAGCTCATGTAGAGCAAAGAGAACACTCCTCCATTACTGGTGAGAGCACAAACTTCTACAGCCACATTGGAAATCAATATGATGTTTGTTTGTTTTTTTTTCCAGAAACTCATAGATGTACCAGCTATTCTACTCCTGGGCATATGCCCAAGGGATGTTCTATCAAACCACAAGGACATTTGCTCAACAATGTTCATAGCAGCTTTATTTTTAATACTTCTACGGAACATGTCCCTCAACTGAAGAAAAGATAAATTAAATGTGGTACACTTACAAAAATAGAGCATTGTTCAGCCATTAGAAACAATAGCAACATAAAATTTGGAGGCAAATGGATGGAACTAGGAAGATAAAATCATCCCAAATGTGGTAACCCAGACCTAGAAAGACTAACATGTTATATAATCACTCATAAGTGGATAGTTGCTCTAAAGTAAAAGACAATCAACATACAGTCACAGACCCAGAGAGACTAAGTAACAGGAGGGCTTAAGGTGGAATGCAAGTTATCTCCCTGGGCAGGGAAAAATCAATAGATTTCATAGGTGAACTGCATGTGTGTGGGGTTGGGAACAGGAGTGATCAGTTTGGTGGAGGTAGGAAAGGAGAATATACTTGGAAAGCATATGAAATTAGGCTGCATTTTGGAGCCAGGTGGAAACATAGTACAATGGAAACTGCATGGAATCTACAAGAGTCACACTACCAAAGACTCCTAGTAATGTTGTACACAAGGACTGAACTGGCCAAGGCCTCAAGGGGAGGGTTTGGAACACCAATCCAGCCACAAAACCTTCAACCTACACTTTTTCTTGCCTGCAAAGGTGTGCTGGGACAAGAACCCAGGAAAACTGTTATTAAAGATACCAGAGATAGTTCATGGAGCAACTGATGGGAGCAGATGCAGAGTTCCACTGACAAACATTTGGGACAGCTCATGGAGTCCTGTAGAAAAGTGAGGAAAAGAATCAAAGGAAGCAGTGGGGTAAGGGATACCATGAGAACAGGGTCCACATACTCTACTAACCAAGACTCATGGAGGCTTACAGAGATCATGGAGGCTGTAGTGGTCTTGACCTAAGTCCTCTACATATATGTTATGGCTGAGCAGGTTGGTGTTCTTGTGGGAATCCTAAGAGTGGGAACAGGGCCTGTCCCTGAATCTTTTGCCTTTTGTGGAATCTTTTTCTTTGTGGAATCAAGGCCTTTTTTCAGCCTTGATGAGATTGCATGTGCCTGACCTTATTGTAGCTTATTATGCTATATTTGATTGATATCCCTGGGAGGTCTGCTTTTTTTTTTCTGTGGGAGAGGGGAGATGGGAAGAGAGTATGGGGGAAGGAGGAAGGGGAAACTGCAGTTAGAATCAATATGAGATAAGAGTAAATAAAAGAAAAAAAACAAATAATAATTTTAAATATTTTGATCTAAGATACTTTTGTTGACAAAATAAAAATGAATGCATAAACAGTGAACTTAAAATTCAAAAAGATTTTTTATACTTAGAATCTGGAGGGTAATATTGCTGCTCAAATTGAATAAAATTGCATGAAAATTTGGGCTATACATCTAAACATGATAAATTTTACATTGTGGTTTAAAGATGTATGGTGGATACTTTTACTGAACATAATATCTTATAATAGACATGATAAAAAAAAGATATTGTTTCAATAATTTAGACTATACCTCTTTGAAAATGAAGAGAAGTTATAAAAAGTGAATTTTGATTAAAATGCCTATTACACAGATGTAGTGAAGTAGAATCTGTCAAAATTTACATGTTATAATATTTAAATTAAACCCTCTTACCACAGACAGTGATTCAAAATATTTGCTTCTGGATTTAGTTTTGTTTTATTTCCCACAACCGAGTCTGAGAAAAACATTAATCATGTTACTACAGTATGCAAAAGAGAACCTATTCAGCAATCTTGCTTTGAAAGTGTCAATATGTAGTTATACAGGCTTTGAGTCTGTAATTCTGTGTCAGCTTACCTCAGAGGAAGAGGGACCACTCTTAATGCAGAGGCTAGAAGGAGTATGAACTCTGGAGAAACTAGAAGCTCTAGGTTAAGAGGACTGTCTTCCAAATAAGGAACTCAACCTGAAATAGAAGGGGAGCAGAAGAGGGAGGACCCAAAAGGTCAGCCCAAGGGGAAGAGCAAGAAGAAGCAAATGTTCAGTCTATAACACCTCCTGACTAACAGAACTCCTTCTGCCACATACTGGTGGTTCTCTCAACAGTAGAGGCATTGGTGAGCAGAGCCAGGATCTTGGGCTTGTGGAGGGTAGTTGAAAGTTGGAACAAAACAGGTCCTTCCTGTGCACAGCACAATCAATGCAAGCTGGTATTTCTGGGACTACATTTTGTGAGTGAATAGGCCCAGATTACCATGGTACCAGGCTCTGTCCAAGTGTTTGTTTAACAGATATGTGGACAGAGCTGAACCACACACTGCTTAAATTCTGAGTAACTATAGCTCAGTGGGGTTATTGTAAACCTGCCCTCAAAGGAGAAGGTAGTCACTTAAAGCAGTGGCTAGATCCCAGACATAAGACTTCAATTGTCAGTCACTGAAATCCTGTCAGTTTCCTCCACTCAATTGCAACAACCAGTCCTCTGCCCTCCATTCAACCCCAAATTTAGTAATTAAAACTAGTAAGACAAGACACATTCTCTTTTCCTGGGTTATAAGCTGCTAGAAGTTCACATTCTGGTCAGGCTACATGAATGCTCTCCTGTTGTCACAGTGCATCTTTCCTTGCACCCTAAATCTTCCTTGTTGAAAGTTTAAAATTCAGAGGTTCTTTGTGGAAGGCTCCTGTCCTGTTACTTGTCTTCTCCTACTTCCAATGTGTATCCACCAAGCTATCAAAGGAGACAGTCAGACTCATAGCCAAATTTTGGGCAGAGTGCAGGAAAACTTATTGAAAGAGAGGGAGATAGAAAGACTTGGAGGGGACAGGGACTCCACAAGGACAACAAGAGCCAAAACTCCTGTGCCCAGGGGGGACCTGCAGAGAACAATACTCCAACAAAGGATCTTATATGGAAAGGACTTAGAGCCCCTGTTCAGAGGAAGGACATAGGCTGCTCAATTTCCAAGTGGTTTACTTAGTAAGGGGTACAGGGGCTATTTCTGACATAAACTTAGTGGCTGGCTCTTTGATCAACTCTGCCTGAAGGGTGCAGCCTTGATATGCCACAGAGGAAAGTGATGCAGCCAGCCTTGATGAGACCTGATAGGCTAGGGTCAGATAAAAGGGGAGGAGGTCCTCCCTTATCAGGGAACTAGGGAAAAGTTATAGGGGGAAAAGAGGATAGGTGGGTGGGAATGGGAGAAGACAAGGGAGTGGGCTGCAGCAGGGATGCAAATTGAATAAATTATAATAAATAAATAAATATGAAATTTTTTACTTGGTTCTCAATGTGAATAGATCTTCCTTTCAGCACTTATCCTAGGGGGCACGAAGATGTCACAATCCAAGATTCATTCTTTTCATGAAGCACTTGAAAGACAAGTTTCAGTTCTTGCTATCTTTTTTCCCCAGGAACACGAAGTAGAGAGAGACCAAAAGCAATTTATAAAGGGAGCTTTTGCTGGGAATGATATCATCAAAGAGTTTTCAAAAGAGAAGAGGGAAGATATCCAGACCAATAAGCCAAAGGACGTGATTCTGACCTTGCCTGGCTGGGGAGAGTGGGGCAGAATGGACCTGAAGCCCTGTGCCAAGAAAAGACTCAAGTAAGTTGTGGGATCTGTCAGAAGAGAACATATATTCTCCAATTCACCCTGAAGTGTATCTCACTCTCCGTGCCTTGAGTGGTGCCCCATCAACTTTTGACTAAATCCTGAATATTTATTTTACTCTTTGGCTTTCCAGGTTTCTCATTAAAGACCCTGAAGGTCCCCCAAGAAAAGATAAGAATTTGCCCCATATATTTATCAATAAGAAGCACAACATACATGCTGCAGCTCAACACGTGAGGTTTAGAGAGCTCTCTACTGTTCTGAGTTCCATGGCTTCTCTTGCTTGAGAGAACTACTTTAGTATCAGTGGTCAGCACCAAATCCTTGATGCTGGGCATGACCCACATTTCTAATCCTTGATCACAGCACCTCTTAAAAATCTGTATGCTGCTATACCAGCCTGGGAAGTGTGGTGATGACCAATGGATAGAATTTGCTTTTTTCACTGACAGGCCGTTAAGAGTATCAAAGGCAGGCAGGCTGTGTTGTTCTAACTACTGACCAGGTTTAGTCTGAAGAGAGACATTTTACAAGCAAGAGCAAAGCCTCCAAGTCAGTTTCTTTCTTTCTTTCTTTCTTTCTTTCTTTCTTTCTTTCTTTCTTTCTTTCTTTCTTTCTTTCTTTCTTTCTTTCTTTCTTTCTTTCTTTCTTTCTTTCCTTTTTAAAATTTTATTACAATTTATTAACTTTGTATCCCAGCTGTAGCCCCCTCCCTCATGCCCTTCCAATCAGGCCCTTCCTCCCTCTTCTCCTCCCATGCGCATTGCACAGTCCACCAATAGGGGAGGTGCTCCTGCCTTTTCATCTGACCATAGCCTATTAGGTCTCATCAGGACTGGCTGCATTGTCTTTCTCTGTGGCCTAGTAAGTGTGATCACAACCCCCCCCACACACACCCCGCTCAGTGGTAGGTGATCAAAGAGCCAGCCACTGAGATTATGTCAGAGACATTCTCTTTTGCCCTTACTAGCATACCCACTTGGAGAATGAGATGCTAAGGGCTACATCTGTGAAGGGGTTCAAGTTATCTCTATAAATGGTACTTGGTTGGAATATCAGTCTCAGAAAAGACCCCTGGGACCATAATTTTTGGTTCTGTTGCTCTCTTTGTGGAGCTCCAATCCCCTCTAAGTCTTTCTATCTCCCCGTTCTTTCATAAGATTCCCTGCACTCTGCCCAAAGTTTGGCTATAAGTCACAGCATCTGCTTTGATACCCTGCTGGGTGGAGTCTTTCAGAGGCCCTCTATAGTAGGCTCCTCTCTTGTTCCTTGTTTTTGCTCTCTTCCAATTTTAATCCCATTAGCCTTTTTTTTTTTTCAATGCAGTTTATTCAGGAACCTTGAACAATCATCGGACCCTGGGGAAAGCCAGCCCACAGCTTAAATAGCATCTGGGTAGCCAACCCCAGCGTGCCACGTGGGCAATGCAGATAGGTCCACATACATGGAAGCAAGCCAGATCCTCAGCCTTAGCCAAATGTGGAGTTGTTTGTGACAGAGAGCACTCACCATCGGGAAGGTGGAAGGCAGAAACCAGCTCCATCTTTCAGGCGCAGCATTACACAGCTCTCTTCAGTTCCCCCTTTTTGTTTTGGACGCATCAGGCAAGAGTAGAGGTCTGATCTCTGATATTAGAAATAAATTGGGACTTTGTACTGATGTTCATTTAGGTGTCATCCACCCAAAGAGCATCAGACCTGTCTGATACCTTTTTCTCAGAGGCGGGACCTGGGGCATCAACCCGCATGCTATCAGACATGCTCTTCTCTGGGTCGAAAGCGGCTGACCCTGAGTGCAGTGCTTAGCCTCACATCCTGAGCATAACATTTTAGCTTTTTATGGTAGCCAACCATGCTTGGGGAGACTGTCTTGCTTCAATGGCTGTAAAGGCCTGAATGGTCATAGCTGCATTACGCTGTTGTGAGACTCTAATCTTGCATATACACCACAGGCAAACCAAGGAGACCAACACCAGAAGGCCTGCTAACGCTCCCATGCCCGCCCATTCCTTCAAATGATTCATGGTTGCAGCAATCCATGGTGATAATCCTGTGGCTAGTCCTGCGTCCACTCTGGTAGAATTTACTGTGATAATGGCCACTCTCAGCTGCTCCATCGTAGTATCAAATTCTCCAGTCCAATTACCTAAAATATAGCTAGACAATTGTTTAGAATTAGTCAATTTACATGGAGCATGTCTCGCCCCTGGGGGCAATGGTCTCCTGAACCTACTCAGACCTCGGACACCACTACTGCTAGTTCTAGAACTGATGCAAGATGTTCCAACGAGGGGGTTAAGGCTTCTCATAATATTTCCTATAAGCCCACACCTGTTTGTTTATATCCCCCATTTTTATTCATTATTAGCCAGATAGAGCCAAGTAATTGTGGTGATGATACTTGCTTTTTTGCCCAATACTGCAATGCTAGTAAATTTAGGTATGCCCTGGTTACTCGCATGCCTCGCTGGGTGCCTGTGCCCGTTGATGCCCCTCACGCTATGACTCTCTTCAGACAGAAAAGGGATCTTGGAACTATAGCCGCCACTGTTACTGCCATCTCATTGGCGGCTGTTGGAGCTACCACCGTGGCATTAGCTATGAGTCATACTGTGCAGACTGCTCAGACCCTGAATAATCTTTTAGCCAATGTAGCTCATGCCTTAGATGTACAAAAAGGAATTAATGCTCAACTAAAAGGAGGCTTGATGGTGTTCAATCAGAGGATTGACCTCGTGCAGGAGCAAATTGATACCCTATGGCAATTGGCTCAACCGGGCTGTCAATGAAAGTATGCTGGACTTTGTGTCACTAGCATACAACATGAGAATTTTTCCCATCAGCCTTTCTGAATGAAGTTGGAGCATGTTACCCAGGGTCCTTCTTCTTGCTTAGCTTCTTTAGGTACACAGATTTTAGGATGATTTTTCCTATATTATATGTTTAATATCTAATTATAAATTAATATATACTATGTGTGTCCTTCTGCTTTTGGGATACCTCATTCAGCATGATCTTTTCTAGCTCTCACTATATGCATGCAAATTTCATGTTTTTAATTGCTGAGTAGTATTCCATTGTGCAAATCTACCACAATTTCTATATCCATTACTCAAATAAGTGACATATGGGTTGTTCCCAGATTCTAGCTCTTACAAATAAAACTACTACAAAATGGTTGAGCAAATGTCCTTATTATATACTTGAGCATATTTTGTATGTATGCCTAGGAGTGCTTTAGCTGGATCTTGAGGTAGCACTATTCCTAATGTTTGAGAAAGCACCAGATTGATTTCCAATGTGGTTGCACATGTTTACATTCCCACCAACCAAGGAGGAGGGTTCCTCTTTCTCCACATACTCTCCAGCATGTGCAATCACTTGAGCTTTTGATCTTAGCCCTTCTGCTGACAGTATGATGAAATCAGAGCATCATTTTTATTTGCATTTCACTGTTGGCTAAGGATGTTGAACATTTCTTTAAGTGTTTCTGTCATAAAACATTCCTCTATGGAGAATTCTCTTTATAACTCTGCACTCCATTTTTGAATTGGTTTACTTGATTTGTTGCTGTTTAACTTTGTTAGTTCTTTATATAATCTGGATATCAGCCTTCTATCTCATACAGGGTTGGTAAAGATACCTTTCCCAATCTGAGGTTGTCATTTTGTTCTGCTGACAGTGTCCTTTGCTTTACAGAAGCTATTCAGTTTCATGAGGTACCATTTATTGATTGTTACCTGTGCTGTTTGTGTTCTGTTCAGGAAGTTGTCTCCTGTGCCAATGAGTTCTTGGCTCTTCCCCACTTTTTCTTCTAATCGACTTAGTGTATCTGGTTTTATGTTGAGGTCTTTGATCCACTTGGACTTTAGTTTTGTGCAGAGTGATGAGTATGGATCTATTTGCATTTTTCTACATGTAAGCATCCAGTTAAACCAGCACCATTTGTTGAAGATGCTATCTTTTTTCCATTATATGGTTTTGGCATCTTTGTCAAAAATCAGGTTTCCATAAGTGTGTGAGTTTATTTCTGTGTCTTCTATTCAATTCCATTGATCAACCAGCCCGTTTCCATGCTAGTACCTTGGATTCTCAATTGCTACCTCAGATCATTATGGCCTAAATGACTCTTACGAATTTAAAAATTATCCATTCTGCTGTAGGCTTGTATTTTTGGACCAGAAGGTTTGAGCCATATCACAAGAAAAGTGATAACAAACCAGTATCTGTTCACAAAATATGAAGTGATTTTAGCTTTAATCATATGTTATTAAGCAAAGGATGATCTGGGGTGTGGTGGCACCCACCTTTAACCCCAGCAGAGGCAGCTGGATCTCTGATCTATAAAGTAGGTTCTAGGCCATCCATAGCTATACAGCAAGACCCTGTCTCAAAAAGCAAATATTAATAGTAAACAAATGATATTTGCTCTATAGAAAGAAATTAGAGCATTATCATGGTCCCTAGAAATTCACAGGCTATTCAGAACACTGTTGGGTAAAGTTATATAAAGTAGAGAGGTTAGAAAATAGGCAAAAAATCCAGAAAGTGGGCTGCTCTAGGGTTGAGCATGTGACACAAATGTCATTGAACTCTATAACCTATATGTTCCCTTGAGTACTGAGGTTTGCCCTTCACAAGTACAATATTGAAATGAGTTATACTTGCCATTCTGAAACAGGAATTAACTGTGTAATGGGTACAGCACAGAGATAATTGCTGGGGATGTAGGTCAGTTGCTACAGAATGCCTGTCTAGCATGCACAATGCTGCAGGCTCAGTTACCACCATTTATACACTGATCTGCACCCAGTGTCGGCTTCAGGAACACTTAGATTTCTTGGGAATACCATTCCTGTGTTGTCTCCAAGCTCCAACCCACTATAGCATATGGAAATTTTTGTCAAACTAATAGCCCTCCAAATCAGTTCCCAAGAACTTAGGTTTCAAAATAGCCAGTTCAAACATATGTATCTTTATTTTATAAGTAAAGTTTTAAACAATATTGATATAGCCACCATTCCACAATGAAGTAGGGGGACAACTTTCATTTATCCATTGTCAAATATAGAGACGTTATATTTCATTAATATTCAAAGAACCCAAATATTTTTTTACTATTATTATGTATATTTTATCAGGAAAGAAATACATAATGAAGCAAATGTGGTACTAACATCACAATATTTACATGTGATTGTGTTCATTTATGTTGTTTAAGGATGACTAAATTACTTTAAATCTCAGGATCATCATTTCTTTAGAAATAGCAGACTACCATACTTCAAGCAGCAATATATTTTAGTGAAGATGTTGCTACCTAATGTAAAATATTACTATGAAGTTAGGTTTTGGAAAGCCTGTAAGTAGAAATAACTCTTAAATTTCAATTCAAACACAATATAAACTTACATGATTATTTTTCTTTTATTAATTATGGTACTAAAATAATGCATTTTTAGAATACTTTGTGATTCTGTTTAATTAAATGTTTCTCTTCCTCTTGAATAGATGGTGTCAGACTTATTTTTAATTCATTTAAAAATAATTTATTAATTATAATTTTTTCACTTTGTATCTCTGCTATAGCCCCTCCCTCATCTCCTCCTTGTCCCATCCACCCTCTCTCTTCTACCCCATGCCCCTCCACTAGTCCACTGATTGGGGAGGTCCTCCTCTCCTTCCATCTGACCCTAGCGTATCACGTCTCATCAAGACTGGCTGCATTATCTTCCACTGAGGCCTGGCAAAGCTATATTCCCCAGAGGGAGGTGATCAAAGAGCTAGCTACTGAGTTCATGCCAGGGACAATCCCTGCTCCCCTTACTAGAAAATCCACATGGAGACTGAGCTGCCTATTGTTGCATCTGAACAGGGGATCTAAGTCTTCTCCGTGCATTTTCTTTGATTGGAGTATCAATCTCTGCAGAGCCCCCTGGGCCCAGAATTTTTGGCTTTCTTGGTCTCCTTGTGAATCTCCTCTCCCATCTATCTTTCTATCTCCCCATTCTTCCATAAGATTCTCTGCACTCTGCACAAGTTTGGCTGGGTGTCTCAGCCTCTGCTTTGATGTGCTGATTATTTAAGTCTAACAGAGGCCCCCTGTAGAAGGCTCCTTTCGTGTTCACTGTATTCTACTTAAGATGTTTATCCTGTTTGCCCTTTAGAATGAGGATTAAGCCTCTTCTTTAGGGTCCTCCTTCATGCTTAGCTTCTTTAGGTATACGGATTTTAATATACTTATCCTACGTTGTATGTCTAATATCCACTTATAAATGAGTATATCCCATGTATATCTTTCTGATTTTGGGTTACCTCGCAGGATGATATTTTCTAGTTCCATTCATTTGCATGCAAATTTCATGATTTCCTTGTATTTTAATTACTGAGTAGTATTCCATTGTGTAAATGTACCACAATTTCTGTATTCATTCTTCATTTCAGGGAAATCTAGGTTGTTTCCAGATTCTGACTATTACAAATAAATCCGCCACAAACATGGTTGAGCAAATGTCCTTGTTGTATAGTTGAGCATATTTTAGATATATGCATACACATGATTAGGTTTATGTGTTTGCACATACATAAATATGAATATATGATTTAGGATATTAGCTTATGGAAGCTGTGAAGTCACAGTCTACAGTCTGATGCCTGGGACTGGTAAGAAATATAGATAAGAAAATTTAAATGTATGTATATTGTATAAAGAAATGAGTATTTGTGTGTTTGGATATGGAAATACATACATGGAGGAAATATTTCCTTAAAGGGAGTAAATCACAAAATTATGATAGTTAAAAAGTGTTATGTTTACTGTCATATAAAAACTAAAATTTCAGGAAAACAAGTGATATATTTACAATTTGTGTCTGAAGACCTGAGAAGTAAATTATATTCAATCTTGACAACATTGAGATACAGGAGCAGCTTATATTTCAGTTTCATATCCCAGACAAGAAACTTGCTAAGATCCCAGACCAAAGACATTAAAACAGGAGGAATATGATCTTATTCAATCAAGAGGTAATGTTTTTGCTCAAGTTAGTCCCACAACAAATTGGATTAAATATATCTCACTAACAAGGAAGTCTATTTTTTACGCATATTGGCTCAAATGATAATCTCATCTGGAAATAAACTCAAAGTCACACCTAGAAAAATATGTATGCATAGAAATATAAAAATATATCTATATATTACATATTCATTATGGTTAGCCAAAAACTATTCAAAATAGCCTTCTAAGTGAAATTTTACAATGCTATCAGCTAATGGCTAAGTAAATGAAAGAAAACTGGTATTACTATACAATGAATTATAACTCAGCTTTAAGAATGAACTAACTATTCAGTGGATGCTGTACTGCATGAGTAAATTTGAAAATAGCCAATTTTGAAATCTTCATATTTGTTTAAAATATTCAGAATTTAAAGGAGGTTGATATCATTTTGAACTCAGCCTGCAAAAAGGGATTTTTCCATTTGAGCTAATAAGGATTTTACTGGATGATGGAAATATATAGAAATTGGATTGAGTCAACGGATTAAAAAATCTGAAAATTTACCAAGTTATTAATTTTAATCTTAAGTTGTTAATGTAAATAGTGTTATACATTCATATGAAATGTTTTTATATTTATGTGTTTGTACCTTTGCTACCAGTTAATGGGCATATTATAAGGAACAAATTTTAAAATGAATAAAGTGCAATTAATAAAAGTTAAATAAAAAATTAAAAAAGAAATGCCATGTTGCTGAATTAAAATTATTCTACTTATAATGAATAATTAGAGACAAAAATTTGATAATCATTTATAACTAAAAGGTATCATGATATGCAAAATAAAATAGACATGAAAAGTCAGCTATTGTATATTTTCTTTTTTGTTTTGTTTTTTTTAATTTTATTTTTCTTTTTAGTTACATTTTGTTAACTCTGTGTCCCAGCTGTATCCCATTCCCTCATTCCCTCCCAATCCCATCCTCCCTCCCTCATCTCCACCCTGCCCCTTTCCAAGTCCACTGATAGGGGAGGACCTCCTCCCCTTTCATTTGACCCTGTTTTATCAGGTATCTTCAGGGCTGGCTGCAAAGTCCTCCTCTGTGGCCTAACAGTACTGTTCCTCCCCTGGGGAGTGGGGAGGTCAAAGAGCCTGCCCTTGAGATCCTGTTAGAAATAGTCCTTGTTCTCCTTACTTTGGAAAACTACTTGGTTATTGAGCTACCACGGGCCACATCTGAGCAGAAGTTCTAGGTTATATCCATAGATGGTCCTTGGTTGAGTGTCAGTCTCAGAAAAGACCCTGTGCCCGGACATATTTGGTCCTTGTAAAGCTCCTATCCTTTCCATATCATACTAACTCCCCTTCTTTCATATGATTCCCTGAACTCTGCCGAGGGTTTGGTTATGAGTGTTAGTGTCTGCTTTGAAACACTACTTGTTAGAGTCTTTCAGATGCCTTTTGCGTTAGACTCCTGTCATACGTTAAATGCACATCCCATTTGTCTTTCTAAATGAGGATTGATCATCTTAGCCCATGTCCGCTCTCTTGATTATCTTCTTTAGGTGTGTAGATTTCATTATGTTTATCATATCTTGTAGGTCTATATAAGTGAGTATATACCATGTTTGTCTTTCTCCTTCTGGGATACTTCACTCAGAATGATCTTTTCTAGATCCCATTTGCCTGCAAATTTCATGATTTCCTCCTTTATTGATTCCTGAGTAGTATTCCATTGTGTAAAATTACCACAATTTCTGTATCCATTCCTCCGTTGATGGATATCTGGGTTGTTTCCAGGTTCTGGCTATTTTATTCCATATAAAAAAACCAGAGAAACAGATGACTAGAAAACAGACAATGGATTCTTGTGGAATAGGAATGAATTTGGATCATTTCTCGGACTTTTGGCTAAGATCAAATGTAGGAATGAATTTGGAGAAAAAAGACAGGCAGTATAAGTAATAGGAGAAAGGAGGATTGGCCTCAGTCATTAAAAACATATAGTTGTATGTGAATATCAAGGTGCCATTTACTAAGTTATACAAGTAAATGATTGAAATCACATGCTGATTTAATATGTATGATAAAATAAATTAAAATGTTAGCATAGTTTATTTGCTTTTCATCATGAATGTATAAAGTACTATATATATTTAAATATAAAATACTTATGTACTAGTGGTAGTTTCCTGATATATTAAAAAGAATAGGAATCCTACTAAAAGTCACATATTCCAGCTGGTAGTTAATCTAATTAACCTCTTGAAATGTGATATAAGTCACTTGATTTTCATGAAATTGATTTTTTCATAATTAGCTTAATGATGTTAAAACAAAAGTCGTTGTTTTATGTTATACTACCATCTACACTGTATTTGATCTCTTAGTGGTAGATTTATTCAATGCCTTTAATCTTTCTGTTTCCTGTTAAAGTTTGAACTAAGGGTTAGCTTAAGTTACAAGATGCTATCATCTATTCTTTATGTGATTCTTAATTAAAAATTTAAATTAATAATTTTTTTTCAATTTTTTTGAGTGGGAATTGTTATAAACAAGACACTGGGTATAATGAGAAATATTGTTTTTTGATAAACAACACATTTTCTCGATGACAAAATTTTGACAGGGAATTTAACATCTCTAGATTTTTGAAGCCAGTATTCTGAATTTCATTTTTCTGAATATGAATTAATCTTCTTTCCTCAAGTGAGATCCCTAGTAAGGGGGCCAGGGGCTATCTATGACAGGAACTAAGTGGCAGGATTTTTTATCATATCCCTTTGGGAGTGGTGCAGCCTTGCCAGGTTACAGAGGAAGACGATTCAGCCATCCCTGATGAGATTTGATAGGTCAGCATCAAGATAGAAGGGGAGGAGGCCTCCCCTATCTGTGGACTAGGAGAGCAGCCAAGGGGGAGAAGAGAGAGGGTGGCTGGGACTGGGAGAAGATGGAGGAGGCTACAGCCAGCATATATAGTGAATAAATTGTAATAAATAAATATAAAATAAACTATTATAGCTATAAAAGTTTATTTATATATAATAGTTTATATATATAGCTATAATAGTTTAATATATATAATATATATGTATGTATACATACATACATATAGAACAGTGGTGCTAAAATGTTGAATCAGCTGTAAAAATGTTATGAGTATTACTGCTCCTGTACCCATGTAACTCACAACCAGGTATAACTCCATTTTAAAACCCTCTAAGGATATCACATTACCTTTTAGCTGCCAAGAGCCTTACAGATTCATATAGTACATATGCATCAATAAAGCAAAACACACGCATAACACACATATATGCATATATATAACAAAATAAAGCATTTAAAATGACTTAATTTTCAAGATTTTTAAAGATTTATTTACTTTTATTTTAAATGTATTTGTTTTGTTTCATGTATAGTTCCTGTATAGTGTATACTTATTTCAACAGAGGAAGAAAAAGGCACACAAAACTTGTAGAATTAGAATTATAGCTAGCTGTGAGCTACCAGGGCATTGGTGGGAGCCAAACATGGGTCCTCTGCAAGAGCAGTACAAATGTTTCTTTTATTTGCCAGATTCAATTTTTGTTTCAGAGGCCTACTCCTGAATAATCTCTCCCATTCCCATCTCTTTCAGAACTCTAGCTGGCTTTTTCATCTCAGCTCTTCTGTCTCAAAGCCCTCTCCAAGTTGCTTAACTCAATCTAGCTTCTCTTGGCTTCTCAGTGAATTGCTCTGCTTGGTTTTATACTAATTATTGCAATCTGTTCTAATCTTCTGTATTTTCTTATTCTCTGGCTATTTTGTCTTCACCCATGCCCAACTCATTCTCCCCACAACTTGTCTCTGGCAAAACTAGTTCCTTCCTCCCTCTCTCTCTACACTTCTTTCTTAAGTTGCCTCTCTTTCTTCCCTGTAATTGTGAGAGTTGGGCATATTCTGTCTCTGAATCATTCTGTCAAATCTTTCTCTGATTTCTCACTTTTCTGCCTCTCACTTAGAAATTACTTTCAAACATGGCTGCTTCCTTCTACAAACAAATTTTATCCACATTGTTTGGGATTAAAGATGTGTATTAAGCCCGCATGCAATCAGACATGCTCTTCTCTGGGTCGAAAGCAGCTGACCCTGAGTGCAGTGCTTAGCCTCGCATCCTGAGCATAACATTTTAGCTTTTTATGGTAGCCAACCATGCTTGGGGAGATTGTCCTGCT
Organism: Meriones unguiculatus; assembly: GCF_030254825.1. Taxonomy (NCBI): domain Eukaryota; kingdom Metazoa; phylum Chordata; class Mammalia; order Rodentia; family Muridae; genus Meriones; species Meriones unguiculatus. The sequence goes on along the minus strand of NC_083369.1, from coordinate 86,276,734 downwards.
TCAATGGCTGTAAAGGCCTGAATGTAATTAATAAAAGTTAAATAAAAAATTTAAAAAAAGATGTGTATTAAGGGCATATCTCTGTTCTAGACATCACAAAGACATAGGTCTTTGGATGTCTTCAGAGTATCCATGTTGCTGGATGAAAATTCCTCTGCATCTTCCCCCTCTCTGTTTAAGTTAAAAAGCATATACCGTTTAACTATTACAGCATAAACAATAATCAGTCCCATAAATTTAACACCCTAAATGCTTTTATGAATATCTTTTGGTGCAATGAATCTTCATAGCTACAGTCCTTATTAACTGTCCTCAGCAACAGTTCATTTCATCCTCAAGGTTTTCCAATCTTCCAGTATGATGAAATATCAGTCCTTCTTCAGCTGGTTTGTTGAGATATCTCCATGAATGGGTAGAATCAGTTTTCCCTGTAGTCTGCATTGCTGTCTTTCTGTCTCTCTACCTTCCTTGAATCATGCTTTTCATATGGAAGCTTCTATTGCTCAGATCAGATCTGTATCGATTTATATATATATATATATATATATATATATATATAATCATCTGTAGAAATATAGGCAAAACTTCTTCCCAAACACAACACATTCCATGACTTTGATTCTGATGTTAAAGTATCTTTAAAGTATACAGGTTTATTTAATTCACCAGTTTTTTCTACACTCCAGTGTTTTTTTTTTAGCTAATATCTTATTACACCTTTCTTTTTTATAAATGTTCATTTATATCTTCATGAATGCACACATGACCTAGACATTAAGGCACTTGCATTTCATCCTGAGCTCCACATCAGTGAGCTGGGCACTTAGACATTTTAACTGAGACATTATCTTGATACTCTATTTAATTAGGCACTATAGGTTCAAAGTTAAGCACCTCCTGTTCTATTTTCTCTATCTCCTGTCTCTCAGGTGTCTGTATTATCAAAGCTACTTTTTTCTTGTTGAACAGATATTCTTTCTTGTGGTGCAATATTTTTTCAACACTTTTTTTGAGAGGAAATATATAAAGATTGCATTTAGGCGATATATATGGTGTCTAGTGGAAAAAGGATAAAAGGACCTAGAGGTGATAAGAGCTTCACAAGAAGACCAACAGAGACAACTAATCAGGTCCCAGAGGGATTTGTGGAGTCAGGAGCACAAACTAATTACCATGCACGGAGTGGACATAGGTCCTCTACATATATGTAGTCAATGAGCAGCTCAGGCTTTATGTGGGTCCACTAGTAAAGTGAGTGTGGACTGTCTTTGACATGGATTCTGTTACCTGATTTTTGATCACTTTCCATTAATGGGACTTCCTTACCAGGCCACAGGGGAAGAGGACAAACTCAGACATCATGTGACTTGATGAGCTTGCATGAGTGGGTAGGAGAGGGGATTGGAGAAGGGGACTGAGAATGGGAGGGGAGAAGAGAAGGATGTAAAGTGAAGAAATTAATTAATTATTATTAAAAACTTATAAAAGAAAATAGGGAAGAAATTACTCTGGTGGTAACAATGGCAATAATTATTGCAATATTTTTTGTTTTTTACAGTAACATTTCTATCCCCTCAACTTCTATCCTTGCGCTTAAGGGATCTAAAATGAAGTTTCCCATTTTTGATGTAGGAAAAATTTTGGCTATTATCAAAATTGTTTTTCATGACAGCTTAATGTGATTCATTGTCTCAGAGGCTTCTGTGGCTAGGGAGTATTCTGAGTCTCTTGGGTGTCCAGCCAAACTCTGAGAACTCATGCTTCCTCTGTAGACAATCACAGGCAAATTTCTCTACTATGGTTTTTTGTCGGATGATTCTTGTCTTCTGCAATGTTTCTATCAGATTTTTTCTGATTCCTGAAATTGTTTCTGGGCATCCTTTTTCACTAATCAAATTGGGCATAGATGTAAAAATAACATTTTATTTGTCACATATCTCCTATCATCTTGGAAATTTACTGCTGAGTAATCTCAAACTTTCCAGGTCTCTCTGAATTCTGCCAGACTTGTTCAAATCACCTGTTCTGTCTCAATCTGCCCTTCATGATTTCCTTGTTTTTAATTGCTGAGTAGTATTCCACTGTGTAAATGTACCACAATTTTTGTATCTATTCCTTATCATACTAAAATCTATAAAACTAATCAAGAAGGAGGATCCTGAGTAAGAGGCTCAATCTTCATGCAGAAAGGCAAATGAGATGGACATCAGATAGGGAAAAAACAGAAAACAGGACAGGAGCCTACCATAGAGGGTCTCTGAAAGCCTCTACCCAGTAGGGTATTAAAGCAGATGCTGAGACTCATAGCCAAAATTTTGGCAGACTGCAGGAAATCTCATGAAAGAAGGGGGGAATAGGAAGATCTGGAAGGGATAAGAACTCCACAAAGAGATCAACAGAACCAAAAATCTGGACCCAGCACTCTTTTATGAGACTGATACTACAAATAAGGACCATGCATGGAGATAACCTAGGACCCCTACATAGATGTAGCACATGGTTCTCTAGTAATGGGAACAGCTACTGTATCAGACATGAACTCAGGAGCTGGCTCTTTGATCACCTCCTGATGAGTGAGGAGCAGCTTTACTATGCCAGTCCTGATGAGACCTGACAGACTATGGTTAGATGGAAGGGGAGGAGGATCTCCACTATCACTGGACTGGGGGAGGGTCATAGGAGAAGAAGAGGGAGGAAAGAAGGGATTGGGAGGGGATGAGGGAGGGGGCTACAGCTGGGATACAAAGTGTAATTAATAAAAATTAATTAACTTATTACTTAATTAATGTGAAAAAACACACCACCAATTGTGTTTCTGAGGTGAGAGGAAACCCCAAGGTGTGGGAAACAATCTGGTCCATTCTCAGGTCACCAAACTAAACCCAGGAAGAGTTCCTCCATTCCTGAAGGGACTAGGTAGCCAGCCCAGAGCCACAAGCCTGTGTGCTCTGATCAACATCCCAGACTGGACTGTGGGCCCCACAACAACACAGACAGGGATTTCCAGTCAAGAGAAAACCCTAAGGTGAAGGAAACAATCTGGATCGAACTCAGGTCAACCAGACAATCCCTGGAAAAGGTCCCAGGCTCTGGCAGGCACTCAGCCACCAGCACAGAGACTTGCCTCCACACCAAATCACCATCCCAGACTGAACTGTGGGACCCAGGACACCAGAGAATGGGTTTCTCTTTTGGGAGGAAACCCTATGGAAAGAGAAATAGCAGGTCTGACCTCAGAGCACTCAACCAAATACTCCACCCCCAAAATAGTTCTCTGGAAAAGTTCCTGAGTTCCTACAGGCTCCCAGTCATCAGCGCCAAGCTACATGCCTGTGCCTGCTTGCTCTACTCATCATCCCAGACTGAACTGTGGAACATAAAACATCACAGACTTGATTTCCCTGTCATGAAGAACCCCCATGGTGGGGGAAACATTAGGTCCTACCTCAGGACACCCAGCTCAGGAAAGTTTCTTGGGTCCCACAGGCTCCATGCTCTAGCCTCTGGCTGCATGAATGAGGGTTACACTCACCTCACAGTGATTACCACTTGGACACTGGGACACAGAGCTCCAACCTCAGACCTACGGAAGCCTGGGATCCACGGTATCAGCCCCAGAGGCTGTTTCAAAGTGCAACCTGTTTCAGTAGCTAAACTGAACAAACTGCTGTGCTCCACACTTCTTCAAGAGGGCTATGCCCAGCAAACACAATGTAAGAGCAGCACCAGTAGTCCACTAAATTCAGAGCAAGTAACCTACCAGGAGGGCAGCTGTCTCTAAGACTTCTCCTGAAGAGAGGAGATCCTCCCTGACTAACAATGACTAGAGTTATCATACAGGTTTATATGCCTGGTGTGAGATATGGAAATTCCTGAGAAGCCCTGGCCATTCAGTGACCATACCCAAAAAACAAAGGAGGCCTCCTTCAGGAAAAATCATATTCTCGCCAATGAATTTCCCTCCACCCCAGGATTGCAAGAGGTAATAGAAAATAATAAGCCAACACCTGAGACAGCCAGATGGGGAGAAGCCAGTGTAAAAGTACAACCAACAAATGACAAAGCAATATGGCATCTCTAGAACCTAGCTATCCAGGGGCAAGCAACCCTGGACACTGTACCAAAAGTGAAATCCAAGAAGATGACCTTATATCTAAGCTTATGGAGAGGATAATAGAGGAAACAAGTAAAATGCATAAAGAATTAGAGGATGATAAGGTCAGAGTATTGCCATCCATAAAGAAATACAGGAAGATGCAGCCAGACAGTTGTGGCCTTCATAAAGGAAATAATTAAATCACCGAAAGAAATAAAAGAAACAGAGAAAGCAAGCCTTAACAGATACAAGAATATTGAAATTATTACTTATATTCTATCTGATCACCATGGACTAAAGCTGGACCTCAACAAGAGAAATAGCAAAAAGCCTACTCTCACATAGAAACTGAATAATTCTCTACTCAATGACAGCTGAGTCAGGGAAGAAATAAAGAAAAAAATTAAAGACTTCCTAAAATTCAATGAAAATGAAGGCCCCCCATACCCAAACTTATAGGACATAATGAAAGGAATACTAAGATAAAAGTTCATAGCAGTAATTGCCTTCAAGAAGAAATTCAAAACATCTCATAAAAGTAACTTAGTGCCTCACCTGAAAGCACTAGGGCAAACAAAGGAACAAACAAACAAAAAAAAAAAAAAAAAAAAAAAAACAAGCAGACATACCCAAGAGGTGTAGAAGACTCGAAATAATCAGACTTACAGATGAAATCAATTAATTAGAAAGAAATAAAACGATTCAAAGAATCAATGAAAGAAAGAGCTAGTTATTTGAGAGAAACAAACCCTTAGCCAAAGTAACTACAAGGTAAAAACGGGCTTTCTGAATCAACAAAATCAGAAATGAAAACTGACACATAACAACAGACGCTGAAGAAATCCAAATATTCATTAGGTCTTACTTCAAAAGCCTATATGCCAAAAAATTTGAAAATGTAATAAAATGGACAATTTTCTTGATTGAGTCCACTGACCAAGGCTGAATCATGACCAGGTAAATAAAATTGTCCTCTATCCCCTAAGGAAATAGAAGCAGTTGTTAAAATAAAGCCCAGGGCCAGATGGCTTCAGTACAGAAATCTACCAGACCTTCAAAGAATAGCTAACACTAATACTCTTGAAACAATTCCACAAAATAGAAAGAGAAGGAACATTACCAAACTCATTGTATGAAACCACAGTCACCTTGATACTTAAACTTCCAAAGACCCAACAATGAAAGAGAATTTCAGGCAAATCTCCCTATGAACAATGATGTAAAAATACTCCACAAAAAAAAAATACTCTCAAAATGAATCCAAGAACACATCAAATATATCAACAATATGACTCAGGAATGCAGGAGTGGTTCAATATAAGGAAATCCATCAATGTAATCCACCATATAAACAAATTGAAAGAAACAAAAAAACACATGACACTCTCCTTAGAAGCTGAAAAAGCATTTGATAAACTCTAACATTTGTTTACATTTTTAAATTTCTGAAGAGATCAGAGATATAAGGCACTTACCTAGCCATAGTAAAGACAGTATACAACAAGCCTATAGCTAACATCAAACTAAATAGAGAGAAACTTAAATCAATCCCACTGTAATCATGGACAAGGCAAGGCTGTCCACTCTCTCCATATCTCTTCAACATAGTAGTTGAAGTCCTAGCTAGACCAATAAGACAACTAAGGAGATCAAGGGAATACACATTGGAAAGGAAGAAGTCAAAGTGTCACTATTTGCAGATGATATGAGAGTATACATGCATGAGCACAAAAAGTCTACCAGGGAACCCCTACAACTGATATACATCTTCAGCAAACTGCCTGTATAAAATATTAACTCCAAAAAAATCAATAGCCCTCCTGTATAAGGAAGATAAATGGGCTACGAAAGAAATTTCAGAAACAGCTCCCTTCACATTAGCCACAATAGACATAAAAGTACCTTGGTGTAACTCTAACCAAGCCAGTCAAAGACTTGCATTTAAATAACTTCCAGTTTCTGAAGAAAGGAATAGAAGAAGATATCAGAAGATGGATAGATAACCCATACTCATGTCCAGACAGTATTAGCATAGTTAAAATGGCCTTCTTACCAAAAGCAATCTACAAATTCAATGCAATACCCATCAAATTATCAAGAAAATTCTTTACAGATCTTGAAAGAAAAATTCTCAACCTTATATGAAATAACAAGAAGCCCAGAATATCTAAAACAATCCTCTACAATAAAAAAGCAACAATCAATAAATAAGAAATTATGAAATTGAAAAGTTCCTGTAATGAAAAGGACACTGTCATCAGAACAAAACAATACCCTAAGGATAGAGAAAGGATCTTCACTAACCCATATCTGACAGAGGGCTAATATCTAGAATATACAAAGGACTCAAAAGTTAAACAGCAACAAATCAAGTAATCCAATTAAAAATGGGGTACAGAAATAAACAAAAAATCCTCATTAGAGGAATATTGAAAGACAGACAAACACTTAAATGCTCAACAACCTTAGTCATCAGTGATACTCTGATTTCACCTTACACCAATGAGAATGGATAAGATAAAAATCTCAAGTGATAACACATCCTGGAGATGATGTGGAGAACGGGGAACCCTCCTTCATTGCTGATGAGTATGTAAACTTGTACAACCTCAGTAGAAATCAATCTGGCCCTTTCTCAGACAAGTAAGAGTATTGCTACATCAAGATCCAACTATACCCCTCTTAGACATAAATCCAAAATATGCTCAAGTATACAACAAGAATATTTGCTCAACTGTGTTAGTAGCAGTTTTTTTTTTTATAATAGCCATAATCTGGAAACAACCCAGATATTCCTCAATTGAAGAATGGATATAGAAATTGTGCTATATTTACACAATGGTATACTACTCATCAGTTAAAAACAAGGAAATCATGAAATTTGGAGTCAAATGGTGGGGACTAGAAATGATCATCCTGAGTGAGTTATACCAGAAGCAGAAAGACACACATGGTATGTAATCACTTATAAGTGTATATTAGACATATACTATATGATAATCATATAAAATCTGTACACCTAAATAAGCTATGCAAGGGAGAGGACCCTGGGTAACATGCTTTATCCGCATTCAGAAAAGCAAATAGGATAGGCATCAGAAGAAGATGAAAATGAGGAACAAGACAGGATTCTATCACAAACGGCCTCTAAAAGATTTTACCCAGGAGGGTATTAAAGCAGAATCTGAGACTCACAGCCAAACTTTGGACAGAGTGCAGGGAATCTTATGAAATAAATGGGAAATAGTAAGACCTGGAGAGGACAGGAACTCCACAAGCATAGCAACAGAATCAAAAAATTGGGGCACAAGGGTCTTTTCTGAGACGGATACTCCAACCTAGGACCATTGATGGGGATAACGTAGAAACCCTGCACAGAAGTACCCTGTGGCAGCTTAGTCTCCAAATGGTTTCCTTAGTAAATGGTATATGAATGGTCTCTTAGATGAAGTCAATGGCCGGCTCTTTGATCACCTCCCCCTGAGGTGCGGAGCCTTACCAGGCCACAGAGGAAGACTGTGAAAGACAGTCCTGATGAGACCTGATAGGCTAGGGTAAGATGGACTCTGAAAGGGGAATCAGAGAGGATTAGGGACCGAGGGAGGGAAGGATTGGGAGGGTATGAGGGTGGAGTCTACAGCTGGGCTACAAAGTGAGTAGATTATAATTAATGAAATTTATATTACAAAAGAAAAGTCTTTGCTGCATATTATTAATATATTCTAATAAAATTTAAAGCATCTTTGAACAGTTAAAATTTAAATTATTACTATATTTTTAAACAGGCATTAATAACAATATTAGGAATAAATTCAAAGCAAACACATATAGTTGATATTTGACCTGTTACTTATTAAATGTTTATGGTTGAGTCATTTATCCATTTTAGTTCTTATATTTTTCTTTCTGTAAAATTATAACAGTAATTTCTATTAGGCAATATTTTTGTTTTTAATACTGTTTTTAATTTAATACAACTACATCACCTTATTCCCTCCCTTTCCTCTCTTCATCAAACCTCCCTCAAACTTTTCCCATTGCAAGGACTCTCTTGATAGTTTTTTTTTTTACCTTATTATTGCTACACATATATGTATGTGTGCATGTGTACACACACAAATATGTATTCAACATGCTGAATCCATTTTGTTATTTTCATGTATATGATTTCAAGTTTAACTACTCTGATAGTCTGCATTTAATAACAAATAAGGAGCTCATCCCTGGGGAAGAGTAAATCTTTTTCATTAGTTGCCTATAGTTTGATGTCTAGGGAATAAGACTGCAGAGAATCTTCCCCATCCCACATTATCATGTTTATTGTTATTAACATTGTTCTATTCTTGGTTATGTAGCAATTTCTAGAAGAGACTGTTTCACATCAGGCTTCCTAGTATAGGACACAGGATTTTAATAATTCAAGCTGGATATTATTATGAAAGACTTATTTTCTGAAATCAAGCTTCCCTGGTTCCAGGAAATACTATGCAAGCTGCCATGAATGCATAACAAACTGTCTGACACAGTTTCAATCCCATCAACCAAGACAATGAACAGCATGACAAGACATGCAGAGAGGCCCATTCACAAGCTGGAGTCCAGCAACAGATGTATTATCTGCATTAAGGCCTACTCAACAAGAAGGAAATTGTGCCTGATCCTCAAAACTTAGCCAGATTCCCCCAGCTAGTGAGGTCATAGACTTTAGAAAAGAGTTTAATATTATCACATAACTAAACCAAGGTAAATCCTTATTATACTCTAACAATCATCTGAGTGTAGTTACCATATATCATCAAAGAAGTCTCTTTTTAAAGCAAATGAAGCAAAGCAAACCACACTGGACACAATTTAGAGAAAAAGAAATCATGTATACATCTGCACTACAGATCCTTCTTCTGTTGCTCGGGGAACATTACATAAGAGGGTGTGGAAAGTCTTTTAGTTTAGTTTTCAAACACTAAAACATCAAACCATGTATCCAGTATGTATTTAGGTATTGAAAATTTTCAGTTTACCTTTATATATCTGATATGTATAAATAACACTGTATGGCTAAATTGTATTTCATTTTACCTTATTGTATCATAGCATTCCATTAAAGTCATTATAACCTTCAGGAAGTAAACAATCTATTATTGAATGAACTATAAATAAAATTATGTACTTGTAAATATAAAGCCTTATTGTCACTATTATAGCCCTAACTATATTTGTATTTCTTATTGGCATTAACACACTAACATTATCTTCATGTAGTAAAATTGTATTGAGTGACAAAAAAAAAATATTTTTTTTCATTTCTTTTCCTTTTTTTTTGATTTTATTATTATTTTTTTATCAGTTACATTTTATTAACTCTGTATCCCAGCCGTGTCCCGATCCCTCATTCCCTCCCAGTCCCTCCCTCCCTCATCTCCACCGTGCCCCTTTCCAAGTCCACTGATAGGGGGGACCTCCTCCTCATTCATCTGATCCTGTTTTATCAGGTATCTTCAGGACTGGCTGCAAAGCCCTCCTCTGTGGCCTAACAGGACTGCTCCTCCCTTGGGAGGTGGGGAGGCCAAAGAGCCAGTCATTGAGTTCCTGTTAGAAATAGTCCTTGTTCCCCTCATTTTGGGAAACCAATTGGTTACTGAGCTACCACAGGCTACATCTGAGTGGAGGTTCTAGGTTATATCCATACATGGTCCTTGGTTGAATGTCAGTCTCAGAAAAGACCCTGTGCCCAGATATATTTGGTCCTTGTGGAGCTCCTATCCTTTCCCCATCAGACTAACTCCCCTTCTTTCTTATGATTCCCTGTACTCTGCCAAAGGTTTGGTCATGAGTCTTTGCTTTGAAAACACTGCTAGTTAGAGTCTTTCAGAGCGCTCAGTAGACTCCTGTCATACGTTCAATGCACATCCCATCTGTCTTTCTAAACGAGGATTGATCATCTTACCCCATGTCCACTCAATTGATTATCTTTTTTAGGTGTATAGATATTTTAATCATACTTAGTAGAGAACTTATAGGGATAAGGTACATAAATACTATAGAACAACACATAATTGTTGTATACCTTCTTTCTTCCTTAAACTATACACAGTAATAATCTCTACCCACTGGAAACAAAACATCTGTATTTTATAATCTAATAAATAGTTCCTAAAGTATTATTATTACTGTCATTTAAAATAGAATTAAAAAAACATTTAAAGTCTTTCCAAAATTTTTAAATTATTTTCAATTTTTTTTCAGTCTAAACATATAAGGAATTTTTCAAAACAAAGGGGTTTATATTACTGGAAAATTTTCATAAAAGAGAGAGAAAGTATAATCATACCAACGGAAATACATTTTAAAGTGCTCAAATCATCACTTTCATATGAAAAATAATTTTGAACATTATAAATTAATTTTAGGGTATCATTAATGTGTTATGTACAATAAAGTAGTCACTACAATATAACTACAGGCCTCTTGCTACCTGAGCTCATGTAATCATCAATTACGTTGAGAAGAAATATCATATACATTTCCTAGATTGAAGGTGTTTAAAATTTGAGGTTAGAATACAGTTCAGAGGACTTGTCAAACACGTAAAAGCTCTATGTTCATATCTCAATACTGCAAAAATATTTGAAACCTATAGGAATGCTAGCAAAATTTAAACAATATGGTATATAAATAAACATTAGGTTAGTGACTCAGAACTATGTACTTTGAATTTAAAATGTTGCACTGCTTGTGATGAAAAAGAAATAATTTTCAAAATAACCAAGCAGAATGTTAAATTTGACTTCGACTTTGTTAAAAATGTGGCATTCTCTTCTATAACAGTACCATGAAGTGCAAAAGTTTATCATACTGACTACATTCATAGGGTTTCTCTGGAGCATGACTTTTTCTCATGATTTCAAAGACAACTACATGAAAAGGATTTACCACATTGATTAACCATAGGGTCTTAATGAAGTATGTGTTCTTCTGTGTATGGGGAGATAACTGCATTAAGAAAAGGGTTTATCACATTGATTACATGTGTAAGGTTTCTCTCTACTATTTGTTCTTTTACAGAATGGAAATTGACTTTGGTATGCAAAACATGCAAAATTAATTTGAATATCAGAACATGCTAAAAAATACTCTTATGTATTGCTTCTTAGATATCAGCCTCCACTAAATTTTAGGGTGAACCTAAATTTAAGTTCATAGTCCCTAGGACAGTTGTAGACTTCCTAATAGCTTACAAACTTTCATTTTTGTTTCCCAAAACATGACTGTCCCATACCATGTCTTTTGTTCCCCTAACATAGAGACTGTACCAAACCAAAGATTTTCTTCTGTACAACATAAAACCTTTTCCTAACCACAAACAAACAAACAAACAAACAGATATGATTGTTTGTACTGTAAAACCTAAATTTTGCATCAGGTGACTTCCTCAATGACATAAACTAATCCCATATCCCTAAATCCTGACTTATTAAAAAAATTACTTGTAAAACAGCACATATGTTATGATTTTCAAGCTCAGAACCTCTGTAACTTTCTGGCTCACTTAGTGGGTATGTACCAGAGTTCAGTTCCCAACACTGATATGTGGCCCTAACCATTCAATTCTGGTGACAACAAATTTTTGTTATTTGCATTGACCTCGTGTTTGAGTTATTTTGGATTTAGCAGACTGAAGACTCTAAAGGCCTTACCATATTTCTTATATTCTCAGAATTTCTCTCCAGTATAAACTTTTATGATAATGAAGAATGTAGATATGTGCAAAGGCCTCACATTTTAACACATTTATAATGTTTCTCTTCAGTAGGAATTCTTTCATGATGATGAAGACTATACAAATGTGGAATAGCTTCACCATATTAAAAACACTCATAGCTTTGGTGTGTGAGCAACTTCTTAAAGCCTTTGCATGTCACAGTAGTCTTTGAGAACCTGAAAGAACTCATTCTCAAGGAAATCTGTTAGGATGAAAGATTTAAGGTCTTTGACCAACTAACTTCCATTCAATTACAGGAGATTCTTTGGGAGGAAAATTCTAACAAGTGTCAACAATGTATTCTTGCATTATGACATCCATCCTTATTTTGTTTCCAACTAAAAGTCAATATTGACAAAAGGCCTAGGAATTTAAACCATAAGGTAACCTTCTTAAATTTCTCAATTCTCTTCAATAGCATGAAATAAATCACCCAGTTGTAAAATTCATGTTTGTGTAGTACTGCCTTTTTTGTAACAAAACACAATGCCTGTCAACTTCTAAATGTGTTTGTTTTGCCGTACGGTTCCAGAAGGATATGGGATCTCTATGAATGGGCATAACAAGTTTCATACATTGTGGATAAAGTAGGAAGCTTGGAGCTCACATCCTCAACCTACAGCATGAAGCAAAGTGTGAATTACAGATGCTATGCAGTTGAAAACTATCAAGCCCACCCCAAGTAACATACTCCCTCCAAGAGTGCTGCATTTCATAAACATTCACAAATGATACCACCAACTGAGAAGGAGTGATTTCTTTGAATTCAAAACTACATGTTTTATTTCTGTTACATGAAGGAATTCATGATGAAGAAAAACTCTGTAGATAAGCCTGTAGATGCCTCAACACCTGAGTTACAGGAATGAATACTTACACAATTAAAACATTCATGAGTAAACATATTAGTTTAAGAAATTGTTTTAATTTCCATTATGTGATCTCAGTGTGTCTTTTCGTGTTTATGTGCCTGTCCATTCATTGTTTCCATGAAGAACAGACCTTTTGATCTTCTCGAACCAGGAATTGTAGAATGTTGTAAAAAACCTGACCTAGGTCCTGGGAATGAACTTAACTGCAAAGCCATGTCTCTAGTACTGTAAATATCTTAAATCTTTATATATCATCTTAAGATCGAGAAGTAGAAAAGAATTCATAGGAGAGAGCAACCCTATTTGTATATATGATTTGATGATTTTGGACATAGTAAATGTATTAAATTTCAAGAAAAGAAGCTTTTAAATCTGTTTTTTATCATAGCCTTGGAGGAAGTAAATGATTTAATATGTTCACTTAAATGTAATGGAGGAGATCACCAACTTTGATTGTGGTCAGTATTTTGAGACATTGGAGTAGGTATTGAAGCTTTCTGTATGTGTAGCAAATCCATTCACAGAAGTTTATTAGGTTGTTCTAATATTCTTTCTGTGGCGGTTGTTCATGTGCTAATGCATTTCCACTTCGTGATAGTGATAGTATTTTTCTGCTGGAATGTATAGAATGGGATCCCTGTCATCTATGTGGTCCATTGCTTATTTATGTCAGGTAGTATGTGATCATAGTTTTCAGGGAAGGGTCTCTGAGAAAGCGTGGTACTTTTTTTTTGTTTTCACAAATTCCTTAAGATGTTTGCTTTCAGCCTTGCTTGAATGTCAGTAATTAGTTAATGTTAAAATGTTCAATAGTATGTTTTTATGTATGTATATATTGTATGAAGTTCCATGTTTCTTCATGTTCCCATATTTAGTATGTGTCACATCATCTTGAAGAACTGCCTTCTAAGAGAATTATCTAGAGATATTAGATAATATAACAGGAATGAGATTTATTTCAAAAAAGCATGTTATGTGTCTGTAATGTAAGTAAGGGATCTTAGGTCATGGCAGATATATGAAGGGTGTGTGACACTTTCTGGGGTTTATTTTTGTCATTGTTATATGATCTTCAAGGTTACGTTGCCAGTTTTACATACCACAAACTTTACCCCCTGAGCTCATTGATATTCAAATAAACTTAGTTGAAACAGTATATCCATACAATATTGTCTTCTATTCAGATTATAAACAAATTGTCATCTGAGGATGGAAGAAAATGATGTGATTTGAATAATAAATGCTCTCAGCAAATGAAAATGAAAAAAAAAGTGGCATTCTAATAGACAAAGGGCAATGAAGCACTTATATACAAAACCCACAAGTATTGAAGAAGCAATCATTACCAGACAAATGAACATAGTGCAACAGTGTGGAAGGAAACAAAAGAAACATGTCAGTGAAAATTCAAGCTATAGAATGGATTAGAATATATTTAAACAAAGGAACATAGGCAGAACAGTTAGATTTGATATCTGTTATGTGACACTATTCTATGGAATTCATGGATAAATGTATTCTCATTTTAGATAGTGAACCAATCGCAGAACAAAGTAAGGATGTCACCAAAGAGCAATAAGTTTATTAGTACTGGGCTATGTGTTACTTACAGACAGCTCTATGAGGAAAGTCCTTCGCAATATGAAAGCTTGAAACCTGTAGCATACCATATAGCTTGCAGGCAACTCAAAAAGTATCCTCTTCAGACAGTTCTGCTGTTCTGAACTTTTTTCAGGAAGTTCTTCTGGGCTCTGCTTCTTCCACTAAGCTCTTCTGGTCTCTTCTAGTGAGTTGTGCTGATCTCTCTTTCTTTCATGCACTTTAGTTTGTCTAACTGTCTTTTAAGCAGGCAAGGTTATCTGATAGTGTCTCTAAGCAGTCCTTACTGCTTTTATAAGTTTGGGGATGGAGAAGTCTAGTGAATCTGTATGGTTCCAGGCATCCACATTTTGTGGTGTTAACTTCCTGAGTTTATGGAGCTTTTATGCAGAATGTGATATTTTACCTCCATTTAGGACATCTCTTAATTAACTTTCTACCAAGATGGACGGTTTTATCTCATAGGAAATTGCCTCACATCATGACTTACGAAACAGCATAGAATGAGGGACATAACCCAAAATTTTTGCAATAATTCACATTTCTCTTGAAAGTATAACATACTTTCATTTATTTGAGTCAACTATAGATACTATTTCAGACAAAATATTTGACATTAAAATATTTTTTGTTTTTTATATTTATTCATTTTGTGCCTGTGCATATGCAATGTGACATGTGTCACTCTGTATGTGTGGAGGCCAGAGGGTAGCTTGCTTGATATGAGTTTTTCCTTGAACTCAGAATTTCAGACACAATTTTAAATACCCTTAAATGCTGAGTCAAAATAACTTCCCCTTTGGCTTTTTTTTTTAATTTATTTTTATTTTGTGTATGTATGGACTATCTGCATTGCCCACGTGGCATGCCTGGTTTGGCTACCCAGAGGCTATTTAAGCTGTGGGCTGGCTTTCCCCAGGGTCCGAGGATTGTTCAAGGTTCCTGAATAAACTGCATTGAAAAAAAAAAAAAAAAGAGATTCAATGGGAAAAGAAGGGATAAGTTTGGGTAGCAGGTGATTTTTATATTCCCAATATACAAACTTATCCAAAATTAAAATAAAAATTATTTAAAAAAATATTTTAAAACTCACATTTTTATAAGAAATATTTAGTAAGAGTAAATTGATAGAATGAAATGATTTCATCTTATTTTCAGTTGTTCCTTTTTGTGTATCCAGTGGTCATAACACATAACAATACCATTTTTGTTTATATACATTTAATATTACTAGACCTACTGAAACAATAGGGGAAATATGAAATCAAATGATGTGATCATATATGCTTCAGAAAAAACACTCCAGTTATATTGTGATATGTAGCTAGGTGTAGATGTGAGATACTGTTTCTTTAACACTTTATCATTCATGACATTTTAATTTCCCAATGAGCATGATTCATACTACTTGGAAAGAGTTTATCATTATCACTAATTCACATGGCAGCTCATCTCTAAAAATCAGTTGGCAGTGATGTCCTACCAAATTAAAGCATTTACATCTACTGTCATTAATACCACGATTATCCTTGTTGACAGGTATCACATTTCCTAGTTTTCAAGTGTGTGTCCCTTCTAGTTCAAAGATATCTTAGTTTTTAGAAATATAAGTTATGATAGTCTGCAGAGCAGAGCCTTTCAGAGGCCCTCTCTGGCAGGTGCCTAACTTGTTTGCTGTTTTCTCCTTCTTCTGATGTCCATCTTCTTTGCCTTTCTGGATGGGGATTGAGCATTTTAGCCAGAGTCCTCCCTCTTGATTAGTTTTTTTAGGTGTACAGGTTTTAGTAGGTTTAACCTATATTGTATGTCTATATGAGTGAGTATATACCATGTGTGTCTTTCTGCTTCTGGGATAGCTCACTCAGGATCATCTTTTACAGTTCCCACCATTTACCTGCAAATTTCATGATTTCCTTGTTTTTTATTGCTGAGTAGTATTCCATTGTGTAGATGTACCACAATTTCTGTATCTATTCTTTAGTTGGGGGTTATCTGGGTTGTTTTCAAGTTCTGGCTATTACAAATAAAGCTGCCACAAAGTTGAGCAAATATCCTTAATGTGTACTTGAGCCTCTTTTGGATATAAGCCTAAAAGTGGTATAGCTGGATCTTGATGAAGAGCTATTCCTAATTGTCTGAGAAAGCACCAGATTGATTTCCAGAGTGGTCATACAAGTTTACATTCCCACCAGCAGTGGAGGAAGGTTCCCCTTTCTCCACAACCTCTCCAGCATGTGCTGTCCCTTGCGTTTTTGATCTTGGCCATTCTGATAGGTGTAAGGTGAAATCTCAGGGTCGTTTTGATTTTCATTTCCCTGACGACTAATGACAGTGAGCATTTATGTAAGAGTTTTGCGGCCATTTGATATTCTTCTAGCGAGAATTCTCTGTTTAGTTCGGTTCCCCATTTTTTAATTTGATTACTTAATTTGTTGCTTTTAACTTCTTTAGTTCTTTATATATATTGGAGACTTATGGCGAAACTTTGGGCAGAATGCAGGGAATCTTATGGAAGAAGTGGGAAATAGTAAGATCTGGAGAGGACAGGTGCCCCACAAGGAGAGCAACAGAAACAAAAAATTTGAACACAGGGGTCTTCCCTGAGACTGATACTCCAACCAAGAATCATGCATGGAGATAACCTAGAATCTCTGCACAGATGTAGTCCATGACAGTTCAGTCTCCAAGTGGGTTCCATAGTAATGGGAACAATGACTGTCTCTGACATGAACTGATTGGCCTGCTCTTTGATCACCTCACCTTGAGGAGGAAGCAGCCTTACCTGGCCACAGAGGAAGACGATGCAGCCACTCCTGATGAGACCTAACAGACAAGGACCAGAAGGAAGGAAAAGAAACCCTTCCTTACCAGTAGACTTGTGGAGGGGCATGCATGGAGAAGAGGGAGGAAGGGAGGGATTAGGAGGGGAGGAAGGAGGGAACTAGAGGGGGTATACAAAGTAAATAAAGTGTAATTAATAAAATAAATTTTAAAAAGGAAGTGGAAAGGATATAAATTATACCTCAGGTACACAAAATATATATGTAAAACGTGAAAAAAAAAAGAAATATAAACTATCTGAAAGCAACGGCCTGATGCATACAGCTTTTTCTTGTCTATGTGTTTAAAGTAATCAGTAGCTAGAGTGATGTTTGTTCTACTATGAAAGGATTAATAAGGTGAATCATGTGGTATGGCAAAAAGGAAGCCTCTTTGTTTTTATTTCCTATTAAATTTGGTTTGAATTTTCAGTGATAATAAATGTAGGTTATTTATACAAGCAGAAAAAAAATCATTAGCCAAGATATACATTATGTACATGATTTGAATATGTCATGTTGCTTTTTCATGAAAAAGAAACATTTCTACTGGCTTTTACCCACAGGTTAGTATTTTTTTTTTCTAAACCAATATATAGAATAAATTGCTTTCTTACATAAGACAAAAGGCTCTTTCTGAATGCATTTTTTTTCCAAAAAATATTTGTTTGTGCCACATGCAGTACGAACAGAAAAATATAGGCAAAAATTTTATGTTACAGAAACAAAAGGAGCAAACTGAACAAAATTCTGAGATTTTCCCAGTTTCTTCTTTATGTTGCCTTTATTTGTATTCTTTCTTTTTTGTCTACAAATGCATAAGTCATTCATAAGAGACTGATCCTAGTGATGAATCCATAAAATATGTCATGAAGAATTTGACTCTGTAATCTACAAATATTTCCATATATCAGTATTCAATATAGAGTCAGTATAAAGAATTATGAGCACTAGTTGTTTTCTACTCTCATAGTAATTCCAACAAGTTCTGGAAATGGCCATTAAATGTTTTTTTATGTTACTAACTTTTTTTTTTCCTGAAAATACAAAGGCAAGCACATGAGTCTCTGATCACTAGGAATTATCTAAATCTTTACAAGACAGCTAATCATGGTATGAGTAAACTTGTGATTAAGTTAATATCTTAGTATGGGATATAAAATTAATGATCTTTTCCCAGTCAAACATGAATGTCCTCCTAGACATATACAGTTGTCAAATGCAATTTTCTATGCTACAATAATTCATCATATGAAGGGTTCTGAGAAAGAAATCCAGTTATTGTCAGGTTGCAAGTTGTTATTGTTGCTGGTTTTTAACCTGAGATTTATTCAACACCACCTGAAGAAAATAGTAATTGGATTAGAATTTCCAGGGTGTGACTTTGAATTTGTGATGTAAGAACTGAGTTGAAACATGAAGAGATGTGATGTGATTCCAAATTAAGTATATTGAAACATTGGGAAAATTCACCATAAACAATGCTGGGTATAGCTTGTGGTTATTGGAAGGAAATATTTGATGAGGGGGACCTGATATATATTTGGTAATATTTATTTAATTTTAAGTTTGTGTTCAGACAGTCCCTAAACGCTAAAGATTATACTATTTTTGAAAGTGATTGCTGGAATTGGACAAATTTATCTTTTCTAGTAAGTGTTACTGGTTCTTTTCTCCTCGTGATCTCTAAAATAAAACATACATAAAATAATTACATATCATTCGTTTAGGACCTTTCTCTTCTCTGATAGGTATAACATATACCGATTCTAATCTCCAAATATACCCCATTGACATACAGAAAACTATAAAGCCCATACAGGTCATGCGTCCTATGTTAGTTTGTTAAGAAATAGTAGGAGTAGAATTAGAGATGAGATTAGAGTAACAAAGAATCACATATTGTTTAAATTCTTCCTTTATTTATTTATTTGTTTGTTTATTTTATTTATTTATTATTGTTTGTGAGAGGATCCCAGCCTTGGCTAGACTTGAATAGACTGGTTTCAAACTTTATAAGAACCATCTTACCTTTATCTAGCTCCAGAATATTAAATTAAAGGCATGTCCTCTCATACTAGGCTACCAAGGTATAACTAAAGTGATTGTGAGATGATAGAAAATTTTCCAGTTCCATAAATGTTGAAGAAATGTGAGAATTTTATCTTTCTGTGTATTTCTAATGTCACTATTCATCATTTTCATTTCTTGGCAAAATATAATGTGTGAAATAGTAAGAATTACTACCATAAATCATTGTGTATTGTGATTTGGGAGAAAAGATGGACATAGATCAGTGTAGGAAAAAAACAATCTCCTAGTGATGTTCATGTTTTTGTCTCTGGAACCTGTTAGCGTTACTTCCAATGAAAATGTTAATGCTGTGATTGTAGGTTATATTAAATTGACATATACATTCTATTCTTAATTACTATAAAATATAATTAAATGATTCCATAAAAATGAAAGGTTCAAAAAAGGAATAGATGGAGCTCAACAAGGAGAACAACAGAACCAAAAAATCTGGGCACAGGGGTCTTTTCTGAGACTGATATTCCAACTAATAACTGTGTATGGCGATAACTAGAACCCTACAAACATGTAGCAAATGCCAGCTCAGTCTCCAAGTTGGTTCTCTAATAAGGGGAACAGGCCTGTCTCTGACATGAAATCGGTGACTGGCTCTTTGATCACTTACCCTGAAGTGGAGAGCAGCCTTATCAGGCCACAGAGGAAGACAATGCAGCCAGTCCTGATGAGATCTGATAGACTAGGGTCAGATGAAAGGGGAGGAGGACCTCTCCTATCAGCAAACTGGGAGAGGGGCCTGAAAGGAGAAGAGGGAGGGAGGGAGAGAGGGAGAGAGGACAGGATTGTGAGGGGCCGAGGGAAGGGGCTACAGCTGGGATACAAAGTGGATAAAATATAACAAAATATAATAAACAAACAAATTTTTAAAAAACAATTAGAAGCAAAAGGTGTGAAATAATGAATACAAAAAATGAAGCTGAAGGGTGGGGAGGGTGGGAGCAGGAGGGGAGGAGGGAGGGGCTTATGGGGGATACAAAATGAATAAAATGTAATTAATAAAAGTTAAATAAAAAATTAAAAAAAATAAAAACAAAAAAAAATGAAACTGTTGTTTCTGAAGATGTGGGAAGGATGTTAAGAGTAAGGCAAAGACAGTTGTCAAATATTCTAACTACCAAAGACAGGCTTCCATTTCATGGTGCAAACAACCAAAAGGAAAATAAATGACTAGACAGATTTTAACCATAAAGTCCCCATAAGATTCATAATAAAAAAATATCCTACAGAGCTATAAGATAATGATGTATTATTATAGGTTTCTACAATGTGATAATTCTAATTTGGTTGGTAGTTTAAAACTAAATGAATGCTTATTTTTTAAAGACTTGCTGATCTACTTTAGCACACATACTCATACACAGAGTTTTTCCTATATAGTTACTGAGTTACAATGAATACTATAAAGACTTTATTCATACTGTCAATAAGACTTAAACTATATCTATTCCTATTTTCTCTCCCTTTTCTCATTTTTATTTTCTTTTCCAATATGATTTTCAGAATCCTTATTAGTTGTTTCCTAAAATTTTCACAATTTTTGTAAATGTACCAGTGTCTGTAAGTATGATCTCCCATATTAGGGACATTCTACTTGTAATAAACTTGTATCATTTTTTGAGTTATTTTGTATACATAAAAGTATTTTGAATCTACAAATATACTCAAGGTGCCATGACAAGGAAGGTCACAGGCCCTAATGGAGAGCTGACAAGTATTGCTTAGTAAAATTGACAAAGCTAGAAATTTTTTCTTAATATTTATATTTATACAAATAGACAATTACAACTCTCAGACTTAATCAGGGCATCTCTTGTCAGCAACTGTAGGTGAATGTGGAAACTCTTAGATGCAGACATTGTTGAGAATAAGTGATAGATAAGTGATCAGACTGAAGATATTTATACAATACTTATAATACTTATGACACATTGTGGAAGAAGAGGGTGGGAAGAATTAAAACCTCTAAAGAGAAGTGCAAAAGATAGGGACGAAAGCTAGCCAGATAATTCACAAAAGATTAAATACTAATTACTAAAAAACACTTGAAAACTATCTAACATTCTTAGAAGCCAGGAATGCACAAAGTAAAACCATTTTGAGATTTTTATCTTACCTCTGTCATAATGGTTATTATTTCAAAAAAGAATAAAAAATCTACAACAAATCTTGGCATGGATATGGGGAAAGATGAACACGTCTTCACTGTTAATGAGATTACAGACAGTTTCAGCCACTCTGGAAACCAGTGTGCAGTTTTTGTTGATTTCTTGATGTAGTAAGAATTAATACCTTTAATATGCACACTGCAATCAGGCAAAGTTCTGCATTATTTATTGAAACAGCTAAAATTATGGTGGAAGCAAATATTCTTTTTTTTTTTTTTTTTTCAATGCAGTTTATTCAGGAACATTGAACAATCCTCGGACCCCAGGGAAAGCCAGCCCACAGCTTAAATAGCCTCTGGGTAGCCAACCCAGGCGTGCCACAGGGGCAATGCAGATAGGTCCACATACATGGAAGCAAGCCAGATCCTCAGCCTTAGCCAAATGTGGAGTTGTTCGTGACAGAGAGCACTCACCATCGGGAAGGTGGAAGGCGGAAACCAGCTCCATCTTTAAGGCATAGCATTCCGCAGCTCTCTACAGTTCCCCCTTTTTGTTTTAGACGCCTCAGGCAAGAGTAGAGGTCTGATCTCTGATATTAGAAATAAATTGGGACTTTGTACCGATGTTCATTTAGGTGTCATCCACCCAAAGAGCATCAGACCCGTCCGATACCTTTTTCTCAGAGGCGGGACCTGGGGCATCAACCCGCATGCAATCAGACATGCTCTTCTCTGGGTCCAAAGCGGCTGACCCTGAGTGCAGGGAAGCAAATATTCTTACTACTATCATTTTCTGAAGGAAGAAATTGAGACTCTATTTGTCTAATAGTGCCAGTAAGCTGGTAAGCTGTGGTTTGTACTTGACCTCCATCATACCAAAATGATATATCTTTTAATGCCAGCTAAACTGCACTAATTGGATAGTATCATAGCAACAGATACTCTTGAAACATTTATGTCAATCATAATATTCACACAAAAAGGCAATGATTTAGGACAATATAAATGTTAAGTTGGTAATGAAAGTCATAATACATTATAAGTACTTGGTACATATTTGGTTTTACTAATAGAATATTATATAGATTAAAAATAAATAAGATGCTATTTGGGCACAAATTACATGTATTTAATGAATATTCAATACCCTTTCAACTACAAATGAGATATAAGTAATATAAGTAGTACAAGTGATTCCAATACTCAAAATATATCTTATTGTCAGCTCTGCATCAGCATCCCAGGAAAACATTCTTTTATTACCTCTCCTTGCCTCTTCACATAAATGAAATACCATGATGTCATAAATGAAAATATACTGTAAATAATATTTATAATGACTCTCTTTAACATAACACAATTATTTGGAAATCTACGTAGTTTTACCCTTTTATTGCTTTTTTGTGAGTCACATTATTATAGGGATACCACAATTTTTATCATTCATTCACTTATTCAGACCCAATTAATTCAGTTTTTGGCCATAAACATTTGCTCTATATAATTATTATGTTTATATAAAGACTTGCTAACTAAAATTTCATGATCAATAGAAAAGAATGTGTCTAGTACTTTTCAGCACTGTGTCATTCATAGTCTTCATTGAAACAATCTAATATCTGCATTCCCACCTAAAAACTTCTTTTCCCTGTTTATGATAGATCTTTTGCACATATTCACTACTTCATTCTTCAAATCCATATCATAAAATCCTTGTTTACATATCTATGACAGTTAAAGATTTTGATGCATAGACAGATTAGGTAATGCTAACTACCTAACATAATACAAATGTTGAGTGTGACAGAGCTAGGATTTGTCATGGAAAGTCTGATTCAAGTTCCCAGGCTCCAGGCTCTCAATTACTTCTATGATCTACATTCAGTAGATTTTTACTTGAGTTCTTTTATGTTCATCATTTTATTTTCTTCTTTTAGTTGTGAATTCATGTTCATCATATACTTTGTTCTCTTGAAATTATAGATTTTGTTTGGATTTGATATAAATCTTTATAAAACTAATATATTGGTTCCTTTTCTCATGTTTGTTTCACAGCTTTTTGAGCTTTTTTTTGATTTCTTTGTACTCAGTTCAAAGAAATTTTATTACAAAAACACTTTATTTAATGTCAAAACTGGTTTAATACTTGAAATTTTATTAAAATTTTATTATTTTAAGGTCATTTAAATAATCGTTCATATTTTAAACTTTGTCTATTTTAAAATATATTTGATTCATGGCTGCAGCAATCCATGAGGATAATCCTGTGGCTAGTCCTGCGTCCACTCTGGTAGAATTTACTGTGACAATGGCCACTCTCAGCTGCTCCATCGTAGTATCGAATTCTCCAGTCCAATTACCTAAAATATAGCTCGACAATTGTTTAGACAGATTTGCAGCACAGGAAAAATTCTCATGTTATATGCTAGTGACTCAAAGTCCAGCATATTTTCATTAGCAGGCCTTCTGGTGTTGGTCTCCTTGGTTTGCCTGTGGTATATGTGCAAGATTAGAGTCTCACAACAGTGTGATGCAGCCTTGATCATTCAGGCCTTTACAGCCATTGAAGCAGGACATTCTCCCCAAGCATGGTTGGATACCATAAAAAGCTAAAATGTTACGCTCAGGATGCGAGGCTAAGCACTGCACTCAGGGTCAGCCGCTTTGGACCCAGAGAAGAGCATGTCTGGTTGCATGCGGGTTGATGCCCCAAGTCCCGCCTCTGAGAAAAAGGTATCGGACCGGTCTGATGCTCTTTGGGTGGATGACACCTAAACGAACATCGGTACAAAGTCCCAATTTATTTCTAATATCAGAGATCAGACCTCTACTCTTGCCTGATGCATCTAAAACAAAAAGGGGGAACTGTAGAGAGCTGCGGAATGCTATGCCTTAAAGATGGAGCTGGTTTCTGCCTTCCACCTTCCCGATGGTGAGTGCTCTCTGTCACGAACAATTCCACATTTGGCTAAGGCTGAGGATCTGGCTTGCTTCCTTGTATGTGGACCTATCTGCATTGCCCCTGTGGCACGCCTGGGTTGGCTACCCAGAGGCTATTTAAGCTGTGGGCTGGCTTTCCCCAGGGTCCGAGGATTGTTCAAGGTTTCTGAATAAACTGCATTGAAAAAATATATATATATATTTGAATATATAATGCTTTAATACAATTATTTTATTAAAATATTTAATTCACCTTCACCATAACAAGTACATATATAAAGAGGGATTTAAATTCATTTTCCCTTTGTACTGATTATATAACAAATTGCCACAAAAATAATTGGCTTAACAGTATATAATTGTGTTCTCCAATTAATGCAAGAGTCAAAAGCCTGAAATGAGTCTCACTGGGTTAAAATCAAGGCATGGAAATAGTGCTACATTTCTTCTAAAAGTTGTAGAAGGAGATTTCTTCCCCTTTCTTGTAAATGTACTGGAAGCTGTTGAAGATTCTTTTCTTCCCTCACCAAGCATCCTCAAAGCTCCTAATAGATTATGTGTTCTTTCTTACATCCCACCCTGAGTCCTTTCTTACATTTCTACACTGAAAGACTGTTGGTATCATATATGATTCATCTTTTTAACACAGGATAATCTATTTGAAGAAAATTATTGCACAAACTTAATTACCCATTTCTGAGTAAAGTATAACCTATATGCATTATTTATTTAGAGATTAAGATGTTCATTTTCCAAGAACGTTGAACAATACTTTGTTTATTTTATAGGTCCATTTGTAATAAGAAATATTTCCATTTTAGTTGATAGTTGTTTTAGTTATTTTATATTTCTTATTTTGACAAATTTAAGTGAGAATAGATTTTTGATATAATCACAAAATTTGCTTGCACTAAATTTAAAACATATTCAAACATTATATAATGCATATATGAATGTACATGTACATATTTTGAGTGAATGGTTTTTTTGTTTGTTTTTTATTAATTTTTTTATCAGTTACATTTTATTAACTCTGTATCCCAGCCGTGTCCTGATGCCTCATTCCCTCCCAGTCCCTCCCTCCCTCCCTCATCTCCACCGTGCCCCTTTCCAAGTCCACTGATAGGGGGGGACCTCCTCCCCATTCATCTGATCCTGTTTTATCAGGTATCTTCAGGACTGGCTGCAAAGCCCTCCTCTGTGGCCTAACAGGACTGCTCCTCCCTTCGGGGGTGGGGAGACCAAAGAGCCAGTCATTGAGTTCCTGTTAGAAATAGTCCCTGTTCCCCTCACTTTGGGAAACCAATTGGTTACTGAGCTACCACAGGCTACATCTGAGCGGAGGTTCTAGGTTATATCCATACATGGTCCTTGGTTGAATGTCAGTCTCAGAAAAGACCCTGTGCCCAGATATATTTGGTCCTTGTGGAGCTCCTATCCTTTCCCCATCAGACTAACTCCCCTTCTTTCTTATGATTCCCTGTACTCTGCCAAAGGTTTGGTCATGAGTCTTTGCTTTGAAAACACTGCTAGTTAGAGTCTTTCAGATGCGCTCAGTAGACTTCTGTCATAAGTTCAATGCACATCTCATCTGTCTTTCTAAATGAGGATTGATCATCTTACCCCATGTCCGCTCAATTGATTATCTTTTTTAGGTGTATAGATTTCATTATGTTTATCATATCTTATAGGTCTATATGAGTGAGTATATCCCATGTTTGTCCTTCTCCTTCTGGGATATTTCACTCAGAATGATCTTTTCTAGATCCCACCATTTGCCTGCAAATTTCATGATTTCCTCCTTTTTGATTGCTGAGTAGTATTCCATTGTGTAAAAATACCACAATTTCTGTATTCATTCCTCCACTGATGGACATCTGGGTTGTTTCCAGGTTCTGGCTATTACAAATAAAGCTTCTATAAACATGGTTGAGCAAATATCCCTTTTGTGTACTTGAACGAACTTTGGGTATATACTTAGCAGTGGTATAGCTGGGTCTTGAGGACTATTCCTAATTGTCTTAGAAAGCGCTAGATAGCTTTCCAGAGTGGTTGTACCAGTTTACATTCCCACCAGCAGTGGAGGAGGGTTCCCCTTTCTCCACAACCTCTCCAGCATGTGTTGTCGCTTGAGTTTTTCATCTTGGCCATTCTGATGGGTGTAAGGTGATATCTCAGGGTTGTTTTTAAAGGCCTAGTTTCATTATTATTTGTAATTTTAGAGAGATTACAGATACATAAGCTTTTTAAATAAAAATGAAGAAACAACCTATTCAAGTATAAAATTATAGTCACAAATTTAGACAAAAAGTCCTAAAAATTAAATAACTTTTAAGTTAAGGTGCTTGGGTTCTAAGAATTCTTGAATCTTGTAAAATTATACCATTCAATAAAGCTGTTATTATCCAAGAAGGAATACTGACCTTTATGCATCAATGGAATAACTCAGAGGAGCAATCTCAACTCTCTTATGAAGTGTTAGTTTAGCTTTTGTTAATTAGTAAAGTTCCTGAAAGGAAAATACTGACATTTTAACCATGGATGTTTTATTTGAAGCCATTTTTTTTAAAGTATTACATAGTACAATATTAGAATATTGATCTGAGTAAATCTAAGGAACTTACCATTATTTATATAAGAACTTTAATTTTGTGTAATATCCACGTGTAAGTGAATATATAGCATGTGTGTCTTTCTGCTTATGGGATACCTTACTCAGGATGATCTTTTCTGGTTCCATACATTTGCCTGCAAATTCCTTGATTTTAATTAGTGAGCAGTATTCCACAGTAGAAATGTACTACAATATCTCTCTCTATATATATACCTCAGTTGAGGGACATCTGAGTTGTTTCTGAATTTTGGCTATTATGAATAAAACTGCTGTAAGCATAGTTAAGCAGATGTCCTCATATACTTGAGCATCTTTTGGATATATGCCTATGAGTGGGATAGCTGGATCTTGAGGTAAAACTAATGTAATATAGGATAAACTTTCTAAAATCTGTACACCTAACGAAGTTAAGCAAGAAGGAGGACCTTGGGTAAGATGCTCAATTCTCATTCATAATGGCAAATGGGATAGACATCAGAAGAGGGAGAAAACAGGGAACAGGACCGGAGCTTACCACAGACAGCCTCTGAAAGACTCTACCCAGCAGGGTATGAAAGCAGATGCTGAAACTCATAGCCAAAATTTGGGTAGAGTGCAGGGAATCTTATGAAAGAAGGAGGAAATGGAAAGGCCTGGAGGGGCCAGGAGCTCCACAAAGAGAGCAACAAAACCAAAAAATCTGGACACAGGGGTCTTTTCTGAGACTGATGGACCAACCAAGGACCATTAGTGGAGATAACTTAGAACACCTGCATAATGTAGCCTATGGCAGTTCATTCTTCAAGTGGGTTCCCTTGTAATGGGAAAAGAGACCTTCTCTGACATGAACTCAGTGGCTGGCTCTTTGATCACTTCCCCCTGAGGGGGGAGCAGTTTTACCAGAACACAGAGGAAGACAATGTAGCCAGTCCTGATGAGACTTGAGAGGCTAGGGTCAGATGGAAAGGGAGTAGGACCTCCTCTCTCAATGGACTGGGGGAGGGGTATGGATAGAAAAAAGGGAGGGAGGGTGCGATTGGGAGGGGATGCAGAAGGGGACTACAGCTGGGATGCAAAATGAATAAACCAAAATTAATGAAAATAAATAAATAAGAAAAAAGAAGAAATATATATATTTTTAAATTTGAAGAGAACTCTTATTATACTGTAATTTTACAGTGTGCAAGAAAACTTCCATGATATTTAATATTTATCAGGATATATTAGTCAAAGGTACTTGCTTTGACAGAAATCTATAATTATTGTATTCCATAAATATATGAAATTTAATAACAGAAATAGAAGTGACTGAGGAAATGGAAATGCAGTAATATACACACTTTGAAAAGCATACTCAAGAGAAATCTGCATAGATATTGAAAATATTATTTTTAAGCTCTAACTAATTCCATTTGTGGAACACGCACACACACACACATACACACAAAAACACACACAGTTCATCTACCTAATCCTTTGGGAAATTGTCAACATTTCTCCTAAGTTCCATTTTTACAAATGAATTTCAGTGATATCTCATTATTGGAAGGCAATATTTATTATCATATCTCTTATATGTAACATTGCCATTTACCCATGTTCAAATTTATCAATAAGTTTATCTTAGTATCCTCTTTAAGTTTAATGTGCCAAATTAATGAGATTTGCCTTTCTATTCTCATAGCCATGGCTTTTTAAGATATTTGACCCTTTATTAATCCAGACCATTATGTTATATAATTGTTCAGATGAAGGACTTGAAAATGTTTATTTTTGTAGGGACTTGGGTACTGTAAAGCATTTTCTGGTATGTTTGGGACAAATAATCATTTTATCAGTTTCTCCATCAGAAACCCAGACTGCAAAGCCCATAAACTTTACAATCCCTGCTCATTTCAGGGGACATTTATAGACCCCTACATAATTCATATAGACTCTAATGACTGTCATGTACTTTTAAATTAAAACAGAACTTGTGAAACTTGCTATTTTATGTCATGTATAAATAGTTCTAATATACTCCATGTAAGTCATACAACAGTTGGCTCAGACTGAGTGAAATTATTACAGATAATAATCTATGCCCACAGAGTCTAAAGACATGAATTTAAATATTAGATTACATGTAACAAAAGTAAAATTAGCATTTGTCAATTGAAAGAATTACTAATACAATCTGTAAATAGTGAAATTATTTTGTGCTTTCCTGTGTTTGTTGTTATTTTTAACAATAAGGATACATTTACTGTCATTTCTTTTATATAGGTACAATATCTTATATTTGATTTGTAAATGTGCTCTTCCTAGGAGTGTGTTGACATTGATTTTTACCTTACAGTGTGTGAACACAAGAAGTAAGCTATATTATTTTGAAATAAGCTCAGGGAGAAGTCACCATCTTCCCAGAGGTTAACTTCTACTTCTCTATTTCGGCTTACTTAAATAGGAAAACAGTATATTTAGACTCTGGTGTTATATTCAAAAGATGCAGGCATAAAACAAGCAGATTGATAGGATTATTTGATCACATTTGTATTATATTTCAGAGAATAAGAATTATCTTTATTCTAAAATCACAACAGAAAAAAGAGTGAATTACAGAAAAAAACAGGGAGAAGTAACTCACTTTTTAGTCACATATTTATGTATATTCTGTTGTGACCTATGGTGAGAAATTATTTTAATTATTTTAATGAATTAATTAACAAGTATTTAGGAATCTGTTCATTACTAAGTTTCATAAAACATTGAAATAAATACATCTTCAATAATGAAAGGAAAGGGTATAAATGTGATGTTTTCCATAGATTTTTAAACTTTTATTTACTTTTTTTTATATATTTCTTTCTCCCTCCTGTACCGCATTCCCTTCCAAAACACCAACACAAGGTAGGAAAGAGAAAGTATTAGTGTGAGAAAGAGTGTAGTTGTCTCAGCTGTTTCCTGCTGGTTGGGTCCTGGGTTCCTTGTAACAAGTCCAATACTCACTTCAAGAGATCTCTCACTTCTTTTTTATATTAATTTTTATTTTTTATATTAATCACAGGTTATTTACTTTGTATTCCAGCTGTAGCCCTATTTCCCATTTCCTCACAATCCCACCATCCTTCCATCATCTCCTCCCTGCCATTTTCCAAGTCCACTGATAGGGGAGGACGTCTTCCCCTTCCATCTGACCTTAGCTCATCAGTTTTCATCAGGGCTGTCTGCAGTGTCCTCTTCTGTGACCTAGCGAGCCTGTTCCTCCCTCAGGGGAGTAGGGTCGAAGAGCCAGCCATTGAGTTCCTGTCAGAAATAGTTTCTGTTCCCCTTACTAGGATACCCACTTGGATACTGAGCTACCATGGGCTATATCTGAGCAGGGTTTTAGGTTATTTCCATACATGGTCCTTGGTTGGAGAAATACTCTCATAAAAGATACCTGTGCCCTAATATATTTGGTCCTTGTGGAGCTCCAGTCCTCTCCAGGTCTTACTAACTCCCTCTTAATTCATATGATTCCCTGCACTCTGCCCAAGCTTTGGTTATGAGTCTTAATATCTGCTTTGATACACTGCTAGATAGAGTCTTTCAGAGGCCCTCTGTGGTAGGCTCCTGTCCTGTTGTTTTCTCCTACATCCAATGTCTATCTCATTTGTCTTTCTTGTCCCACCAACAGCGATCTCTCACTTCTTGTCTCACTATAACACCAGCAACCTGGAGCCAAATGGGGGAAGCAGAAGCAGCCTTTCCTTCTCAGAGCTCTCTAACAATCTCTAGTCTCTGGCATTTATTCTCTCTTCAGAATAATTAGATTGAAACTAAGCAGGCAAAAAGCTCTTCTCAGAGTCCACATGAGGGAAAAAGGTTGCTGCTGTGAAATATCAGAATCAGTCCCATATCCCACACCTGGGATTAAAACAAAAGCATGTCTATATCCAAAACATTTTCTCTCTTTCCATTAATAAAACAGAGTGAGGGAGTTTTTCTTTTGATATAAACTGACCTTTGCTTTCTGAAAAGCAGTCAGGAGATATTCAAGGAATCAAACTTATTTTGGATCAAAAATTTCCTGAAGATTCCCAGCTGTTCTTGTCTGGATGGGGTCGTACATTTTTGCATTGAGCCTCAAGCTAGGATCTTAACAGTCAGAAGTTTACCTAAACAATATTGAGGAGGACCCAATACTGCCAGAAACAGATCATTTGCTTCTCTGGCAGAACGTACCATATTTCTCATGGTTAACTTTATTAAACCCTACATACAGAAAGCCCCTGGATTAAAGGTGTGTGCTAGGGCTGAGTGAGTAGAGCATAATGTCCAGTTAACAATAAACAGAAAGTTCTTCAATTTTCAGGGAATCTTATGTAAGAAGTGCGAAACAGTAAGATCTGGAGAGGACAGGAAACCCACAAAGAGAGCAACAGAACCAGAAAATTTGAACACAGGGTTTTTCCTAGAGATTCGTACTCCAACCAAGTACCAGGCATGGAGATAACCTAGAACCACTGCACAGATATAACCCATGGCAGTTCAGTGTCCAAGTGGGTTCCATAGTAATGGGAAGAGGGACTGCCTCTGACAAAATCTGATTGGCTTGCTCTTTGATCACCTCCCCCTGAGGGGGGAGCAGCCTTACCAGGCCACAGAAGATGCCAATGCAGCCACTTCTGATGAGAACTGATAGACTAAGATCAGAAAGAAGGAGAGGAGGACCTCCCCTATCAGTGGACTTGGGGAGAGGCATGCATGCAGGAAAGGGAGGGAAGGTGGGGTCGGGAGAGGGGAGGAGGGAGGGGCTTATGGGGGGATACAAAATGAATAAAGTGTAATTAATAAAAGTTAAATAAAAATTAAAAAAAGAATAAGGAAATCTTGAAATTTGCAAGCAAATGGTGGGATCTAGAAAAGATCATCCTGAGTGAGGAATCCCAGAAGTAGAAAGACACACATGGTATATACCCACATATAAGTATATAATACACATATAAAATAGGATAAACATGCTAAAATCTGTACACCTAAAGAAGCTAAGCAAGAAGGAGGACCCTGAGTAAGATGATCAAACCTCAGAAAGACAAAGGTGATGGGCACTGAAAGATGCTCAATCTTCATTCAGAAAGGCAAATGGTATGGACATCGGATACGGAAAAAATACAGGAAACAGGACAGGAGCCTACCACACAGGGCATCTGAAAGTCTCTACCCAGCAGTGTATAAAAACAGATGCTGGGCAGAATGCAGGGAATCTTATGAAAGTAGCAGGAGATAGAAAGACCTGGATGTTACAGGAGTTCCCACAATATGAGCAACAGAACCAAGAAATTTAGGCTGATACTCCAACCAAGGACCACAATGTACCACAATTTTATTATCTGTTTTTTGGCTGAGGGACATCCGAGTTATTCCCAGTTTCTGGCAATTATGAATAAAGCTGCTGTGAACATAGTTGAGCAAATGTCCTTGTTGTAAAGTGGAACATCATTTTGGTTTTATGGCCAGAAGAGGAATAGCTGGGTCTTGAGGTAGGGCTATTCCCAATTATTGAGACACTGATAGCTTTATTTCCAAAGTGGTTGTATACCTTTTTACTCCTACCAGCAATGGAGGAGTGTTCCTCTATCTCCACATCCTCCCCTGCATGTGTGTCACTTGAGATTTGGATCTTGCTGGAAACAAAAAACAGGGTATGCTTATGGGAGGATATATGTGTGACTATAACTGAGAATCCTAGTAGCAGGGATCATGTAGATTGAAAAGAACACCTTCAAACTAGACAGGATTCCTCTTTCGAGGTATGGGAAAACCAACTCACCCACAAACCTCAATCCCAAATTAACCCTGCATACAAGATATATAGGGATAAAAATAGAGCAGAGATTGAGGAAATGCCCAACCAATGCCTAGCACAACCTGAGATGACCCCATGGGAGAGAGCTAACTCCTGATACTATTAACAAAATTCTGCTGTGCTTACAGACAGGTGGTTAGTATAGTTTTCCACTGAGAGGCTCCAAAACACAGCAAATTGAAACAGATGTTGTGTGAGACTCACAGCCATGCTTTGGGCAAAGTGAAGGGAGTCTTGAGTAAAAATGGGAAAAAGATAAAGGGGCCTGGAGGTGACAGAAGTTCTACAAGAAGACCAACAAAACCAAATAACCATGGTCCAAAGAGGATTATGGAGACTGAAACACCAACCAAGGACCATGCATTGATACTGGACCTAGGTCTCCTAAAAGATGCAGCACATGTGCAGCTCAGGGTTTATGTGGATTCTCTAGTAAGGGGAGCCTGGGATGACTCTGGCATAAACACTCTTTCTTGCTTTTTGATCCATGGAGAGACTGCCTCAACATGCCTTAGGGGAAGAGGACATGCTCAATCCTAATGCGGCTTGATGAGCTGGGGTAGTTGAGTACAGGGGCTCCCTTTTTGTAAAGAATAGGATAGGAGGGGTGGAGAATGAGGGAGAGAGTGTTGGACTGGGAGGAGAGGAGGGAGGAGGCTAAGATTGGGATGTAGAGTGAATTAATTAATTAATTAATTGAAAAGAAACAAAGAAACTCTTGTTTTTCTCTTACAAATGCCACTAAGCATGTGAAAAAGCAATCCACAGAATTATTAAAAATGTATTTGTTTATGAGCAAAGATTATGCTGTGCATTCCTGGCTAAAGTGTTCATGATCCTCCTACTGTTGTCTATGGGTGCATGTATTATAGGTAAATGCCAGTATGCTAACTTGGCAAGAATATTCTCTTCCCCTTCCATCTGACCCTATCTTATCACATCTCTTCAGTAGTGGCTGCAATGTCCTCCTCTGTGCCCACCCCCATCAGTAGACTTAGAGAAGGGCAGGGAGGAGTTGAGGGAGGATGGGGTTGGGAGGGAATGTGGGAGGGGGCTACACCTGGGATAAATAAACTGTAATTAATATTTAAAAAGGAAGAGAAAGAAAGAGAGAGAGAGAGAGAGAGAGAGAAAGAAAGAAAGAAAGAAAGAAAGAAAGAAAGAAAGAAAGAAAGAAAGAAAGAAAATTATCAAATCACATATATGAGAGGTTCTATAATCCATTGTATGATAGATTAAGGTAAGTGTAACTATTTTGGAAAATATTTTGTCAACTGTTCAAAAGTTAATGTTACCATAAGATACAGCAAATCAACTTCTAATCGTATACTCAGTGAAACGATAATTTGTTAACATAAAATTATGCACATGAATGCTCATAGAAACATTCTTACGAATAGCCAAAAAAAGTATAAAGGCTCATTAAATGGTGAACATCATAAAATGAAATAAATTTATCTAGAAAACTCATACTTATTCACAGAAATCAATGAAATGTTGAGGCATATTATGAGGATGAGCATTGAAAATATCACATTAAAAGGAAGACAGATATAAAAAGCCTTTTAAAATATTGTTCTATGAATATAAGTTGTTCAGAATGGGCAATTTTATCAAAAGACAAAATATGTTAGTTTTTGTAGGCAGCTAAGGAGAAAAATGCTTAGATATGAAGTTTTCAGTGGAATAATAAAAATATTCTTTTGTTATATAATGATGATTACAGAGGAATATGTGAATATATCTTTAAAACTACAGTTATACAATTTAAATAGTAGATATAATAATATTTGGAAGAATTCAGTAAAACATTGAAATAATTTTGAATTACATTGATGTGTGCACAGTTTATAAGCAGAAAATAGATGCACAACACATTTGTGAGAAATTAAAGCAACACACATGGAATACTGAGGTAATATGAAAATTACTATTAATTGTAATAATCATACTATATTTAAGTGTTTCTGCACAAAGCAATATGTTTAGAAATACAATATGTATACTAAGAAGTTTACTGAGGTTTGGTTGTTATATACTGAGCAGAATTAAGTTACATTTATTAAGCAAAATAAATCAAGAGAAATTGCTGTACATTAAATATATATTTCTTATTTAAGATTATAAAAATGAATAATCCATTTGATAAGTTGGCCAATAAAATTAACAGATACTTCTCAAAGAAAGAAGTACGGATGGCCAATAGATGTATGAATATGTTCAATGAATTTATTCACAGGCAAATTCAAATCAAAACTGCACTGAGATTCCATTTTGACCATGAGATAATGGCTAATACTAAAATAGAAACAGCAAAAATGGTGTTGAGAATGGGGGTTACTTAGGAATTTTTATATATTTTATAATGGGTATATAAAGTAGTGCAGCTGCTATGGAAGTTAGAATGGAAGTTCATAAAATAATATAACCTACCATATATTCTAGTTATACCTCTCCTGGGAATATGCCCAAATGAATCAATGCCAATGTACTAAAATGATATCTGTTCATCCATGATTATTTTGGCACTCTTAACAGGAACCAAGCTATAGAATTATCCTCTATGTCTATTAACAGAAGAATGAAAAAAGGTTCTATATAGTCACACAGGAGTTTTATAGACTATTAATGACGAACAAAATCACATTCGCAAGAAAATGAATTGGAGATCATCATACTAAGCACAATAAAACAGACTCAGAAATTAAATGTGTTTTTTTCTCCTATTTAGAACGTAAAAATCACTTACTTATGCACACACATAAGGTAAAGACAGAAACAGAAGTTAGTACACTTGGGAATAGCAAAGAAACTATTAGGAACATGAAGGGAGTAGAACAGGACCATGGTGAGTGGATATGGTCAACAAACATGATATATTTGAAAAAAAAAACAAACAAACTCATTTTAAAATTCATACTGAGACAGATATAGAAAAATGCTTCCATCTCATGATTTTATTGAAAACTATTTGTTAGCAACACAATCATTAAACAGAATATTCAAAATATTTAGAATTTATATCCCCAAGTGTATGTTTTTATTACTATTTTACAGACTCTCCTTGCAATAATAAAGACAAAAAAGTATGTAAACATTAAATTAGCTGTAAATCATAAAATCGTTAGTCTGGATGAAATGAGGAAGACAAACTCAAGAATCATATCTATGCTGTATTTTGAAATACGCTTTTAAAATAATTATAACTAAAATGGTGCTAATCTCTGTTTCATCAGTAATGGTATTGCAACTTCATATTGCTCCTCAAGGAAACCTAGATATTCTCTATTTGAGATGATGCTAGTTATGTAAATATGTTTATTATATTTATATGTTCATCAAGGTGTATGGCTTTCCCTCTTTGTTTGTTTGTTTGTTTCTTTTTTCTTCTGTTTTTTAAATGTCTTCTCCTGGTTTGGGTTATTGCAGTAATAGAAGACATTTGGAAGCTCTTTTCTTTTCTCTTTTTTTTTTTTCTGATTTAAGAACTATACTTTGAAAATAGCTTCTTGGTTAGGCCTTGTGTCCGTTTACCCTTCTCAATGGTGGGAGTTTTTTCTGGATTAAACTTTTGCAGGTCTTATTGTGTTGTCACAGACTCTGTGAGTTCATCTGTGTATTAATCCTGTCATGGCAGTTTCCATGTATTTCTTTACCACTTCAGATTCTAATTTCTTGCTTAGATCCTCAGGATTTCAGGGTAGGACTTTGATAGAGAAACCCAGATTGGGAGATTTTCATTTATTTATTTATGAATATACATATATATATATATGCACTTTAAAAAATTAATGATAAAAGCCATGAAGTATAAAGGAAGCAATGAAAGGTATATAGCAGAATTTGGATGGAGGAATTGAAAGGAGAAATGATACCATTTTCACCTAAAGAAATAGAATAAATTTCAGTGGGGTTGATTTAAGTTTCTCTCCATTTAGTTTGAGGATGGCTATAGGGTTGTTGTATATTGCCTTTACTATATTTAGGTATGTGCCTTGTATCCCTGATCTCTCCAAAACTTTAAACATGAATGAGTGTTAGATTCGTCAAATGCTTTTTTGGCATCTAAGGAGATGATCATTTGTTATTTGTTTTGTTGTTGTTGTTGGTTTTTGTTTTACTTTGTTTTTCCTTCTGTTTGTTTATGTTTTGGATTACATTTATGGATTTCCATATAATGAACCACCCCTGCATGCTTGGGAAGAAGCCTAATTGGTCAAGGTAGATGTTACCTTTTATGTGCTCTTGGATTTGGTTTGCAAGTATTTTATTGGGTATAATTGTATCAGTGTTCATAAGAGAGATAGGTCTGAAGTCCTCTTTTTTTGTTGGGTCTTTGTGAGGATTAGGTGTTAAGGTGACCGTGGCATCATAGAATGGGTTTGGAAATGTTCCTTCTGTTTCTATTTTGTGGATAGTTTGAAGAATATTGGTGTCAGCTCTTCTTTGAAGGTCTGGTAGAATTATGTGCTGAAACCATCAGAACCTGGGCTTTTTATGGAAGTGAAACTTTTGAGGACTGCTTCTATTTTCTTGCGGGATACAGGACTGTTTAATCTATTTACCTGATATAGGTTTAGCTTTGGTAAATGGAATTGATCATGAAAATTGTCCATTTCATTTAGATTTTCAATTTTTGGGTCATATAGGCTTTTGAAGTAAGAGCTAATAAGTCTTCAAATTTCCTCAGTGTCTGTCATTGTGTCCCCCTTTTGTTTCTGATTTTGCTGATTTCGATAGTTTCTCTTTGCCTTTTATTTAGGTTGGCTAAAGGTTTGTCAAACTTGTTGATTTTCACAATCAGCTCATAGTTTCATTGATTCTTTGAATTGTTTTATTTAATTCTAATTTATTTCATCCCTGAGTTTGATTATTTCCAACTGTCTACTCCTCTTGGGTGTGTTTGCTTCTTTGCATGCTGGAAAGGATGTGGAGAAAGGGGAACACTTCTCCATTAGTGTTGGAAGTGTAAACTTGTACAACTTTGGAAATCAATCTTGTGCTTTCACAGAAAATTAGGAATAGTGTTATCTAAAGAACCAGCTATAACACTCCTAGTCATATATCCAAAATATGATTAACTATACAACAAGGACATTTGATCAGCCATGTACATAGCAGCTCTATTCATAATAGCCACGATCTGGGAACAACCTAGATAGCCGTCTATGGAGTAATGGATACAGAAATTGTGGTATATTTACACAATGGAATACTACTCAGGTATTAAAAACAAGGAAATAATGAAATTGGCAGGCAAATGGTGGAAACTAGAAAGATAGTCTGGAGTGAGGTAATATAGCAACAGAAAGACACACATGGTATATCTCACTCATAAGTAGATATTAGCTATTTAATATAGGAGAAACATACCTAAGTCTATATTCCTAAGGAAGCTAAACAACATGGAAGAGCCTAGGGAAGATGCTCAATTTTCGTTCAGAAGGACAAACACGATAGACATTGGAAGCAGAAGAAGACAGGGAACAGGACAACAGCCTATCACAGAGGGCTTCTGAAAGACTCTACTGAGAGGGGTATCAAAGTAGAGGCTAAGATTCTTAGCCAAACTTTGGGCAGAGGTCATAGAATTTTATGAAAGAAGGGAGAGATAGAAAAACCTGGAGGAGGCAGGAACTCCACAAGGAGACCAACAGAGCCAAAAAACAAAAAGCATAAACAAAACAACAACAACAAGAACAAAAACTCAGGCCAGGGAGCCCTGCAGAGACTGATACCCCAACCAAGGACAAAGCAAGGAGAGGACCTAAAACCCAGGCTCAGATGTAACACATAGACTCAGTATCCAAGTGGGTCTGTAGTAAGGGGACTAGAGGTATTTTCTGGCATGAACTCAGTGACAGGCTCTCTGATTACCTCCCCTGGAGAGTGTGGCCTTGCTAAGCCACAGAGGAAGACAATGCATCCAGTCTTGATGACACCTGATAATCTAGGGTCAAATAGAAGGGGAGAAGGGCCTCCCCAAACATTGGACCAAGGGAGGGGCATAGAGGAACAAAAGGGAGGAGACAAAGGAGAGGGCCACAGCCGGGATACATATTGAATAAATTGTAATAATAATAATGAGATAATGATGAAAAGAAAAGAAGATATAGAATAAAAAATTAAAAGTGTCCCATACATGGCTGAAATCTCTAAAGTTTCTCATTTCTGCATATTGTCCAGTTGTGTATCTTTTTGTTAAGTAGCATCTACTACTAGAAGAACGTTCTCTGGCATGGGAAAAATCAGTAAAGTCCATACTTCTCAACTTGCATAAAAATTAACTTCAGAAGGATCAAAGTTATATTTGTGAAACTTGTAATAATAAACTAGTTCAGATAAAATTTAATAGGAATATTCTTTCAATAAGGTAAATGTCACAGTATGATTTAAGACATTTAAATGGTGATAATGATGAGTTGGTGAATGATGAAAAAAGAATAGAAAACATTTATCTGAAATTGGTTTGTAACTCAAAAGTCTTTATTTTCTTTGTATAAGGCCTAAAGAAAATTACTTAATTTTCAAGATATTGGACTTTTTAATTTAGAGATGATATAATGATAAGTCATATTTTGAAAACATCATTTAACTGAAATAGTATTAATGCAAATATTTTAATACCACTGATGATTTTATACTCAATGTATATTTTATTATACAAATAAAATTGATTATTAATATCCATAATACTGTTAGGATTGACATAAATATCAATGGTGGTATTAGTTTTAATACCATTATTAATGTTAATACATTACAATTATTTCTTATCCAGTAGCCTCATAAAGTAAGAATTCTGGTTTTAATGTCACTACTTGGAACTTTAAAAAATAGACTTGAATTTTTAACTATTTTACTCAAAAATAAGTTTTCCTTCAATTTTGTCTTCATAGAATAAGAAAATAAAAATAAATATTACAATGGAAATATTAAAATAAAAAATAAAATTTTATTTGCTCATTTTTTAAATCATGTTAAGTGATTTAACTGTAAAATTTAAGTTTATGATATGATATCTAAAAATGATGTATTGATTTTTTTATTTTGTTTCTTCTGGGGTATTTTCTCTGCACCATTACTTTTCTGTACCAGATGTCATTATTTGGAATGTTTATGACATGTTCACTTTCCTCATTTTACTCATTCTTCAACAAGTGTTATAAAGACTACAATGCATATCATTATTTACACAATTTTTCTGATATCTTACATCTTAGTACAACTGGCTAATTGCTGGTTTATATTTTTCAATACTGACATACAAGAATTCTTTAAATTTTTGGATAATGTAGCTGTTTAGTTCATCATCATCATCATCATTTATTATAATTTATTCTGTTTGTATGCAGGCAGTAGCCCCCTTCCTCACCTCCTCCAGGTACCACCCTCTCTCTTTCTTCCTCCTCTAAGTCCCTCCCTTATTCCACTGATAGGGGAGGTCCTCCTCCCAAACTATCTGACCCTAGTCTATCAGATCTCATCAGAACTGTCTGGATTCTTTATCTCTGTGATCTAGTAAGTCCACCCCAACAGCAGGAGGAGATCAAAGAGCAAGCATACGAGTTCATGCCAGAGACTGCTTTTGCTTCCATTACTAGGGTACTCCCATGGAGACTGAGCTGCCCATGGGGTACATCTGAGCAGGAGTTGTAGGTCCTCTACATGCATGGTCCTTGGTTGATTCACGAGTCTCTACTGGAACCGTTGGGCACATATTTTGGCTCTGTTGTTCTCCTTGTGAAGCTCCTGTCCCTTTCAGGTCTTTCTATCTTCCCATTCTACCATAATATTTCCTGCACTCTGCCCAAAGTTTGGTTATGAGTCTCAGCATCTGTTTGGATATCATGCTTGTTAGAGTCCTTCAGAACCTGTGTTAGGTTCCTCTCCTGTTTTCTTTCTTCTGCTTATTCCAATGTCTATCCTGTTTGTCTTTCTGAATGATGATTAAGCCTCTTCCCTAGGTTCTTCCTTATTATTTAACTTCTGTAGGACTATAGGTTTTAGGATGTTTACCCTACATTATATGGCTAATATCCACTTATAAGTGAGTAATATACCATGTGTGTCCTTCTGTTTCTCTGTTACCTCACTCAGGATGATATTTTCTAGATCCCACCATTTGCCTGCAGATTTCATAATTTCCTTGTTTTTAATTGCAGAGTAGTATTTCATTGTGCAAATGTACTACAGTTTCTGTGTCCAATCTTTAGTTGAGGGACATCTAAGCTGTTTCCAGATTCTAGCTATTCTGAGCAAAGAGGCTATGAACATAATTGAGCAAATGTCCTTGTTGTATGGTAGAACATCTTTTTGATCTATGCCCAGGAGTAACACAGTTTGATACTGTTATTAAATGAAGAAAGGTGTTACAAAACTCCTCATGACTATCTTAATATTTTGACCTTGTGAGCATCTACTGGATTTTTACTTAAGACTTAAATGTTACCAGTGATGAGTCTAGGATATAACTGTATTTACATAAAAGAAGTACACACTTCTGAAAACAAAACAAAACAAAACAAAACAAAACAAAATAAAACAAAACACATATATGCTTAAGAATAAAGATTGCTGAGCCCAATGAAGACAAAATTCAAACCAGGACTCTAACAAGTGATACACCTGAATAAAAAAAATAGTTTTTGACATATATAAATATTTGACTATTAAGGATTATTTACATATATCTGTGTTTTTCTGTTTCTTATATTGTAGGATGGATTGAAACAAACTTCTCATATACATTATTATTGCAAAAGTAGCTCAAATGCCTCTTTTTAAATTTTTGTTATTTATTTGTATTAATTATAGTTTATTCACTTTATATCCCAGCTGTAGCCCCCTCCCCCATTCTCTCCAAATTCCACCCTACCTCCCTCTTCTCCTCCCATGCACCTCTCCAAGTCTGCTGATAGCAGAAGTCCTCCTCCCATTCCATCTGACCATAGCTTATCAGATTTCATCAGGCCTGGAAGAATGTCTTCCTCTGTGGCCTAGTAAGGCTGCTCCCCCCTCAGTGGGAGGTGATCAAAGAGCCAGCCGCTGATTTCATGTCAAAGACAGCCTCTGTTTTCATTACTAGATAACCTACATGGAGACTGAGCTGCCATGGGCTACAATCTGTACAAGGGTTCTAGGTTATCTCCATGAATGGTCTTTGGTTGGAGTATCAGTCTCAGAAAAGACACCTGTGCCAGATTTCTTGGTTCTGTTGCTTATGTTGTAGAGCTCCTCTCTCCTCCAGGTCTTTCTATCTTCCCCTACTTTCATAAGGTTCCCTGTACCCTGCCCAAAATTTGACTATGAGTCTAAGCATCTGCTTCAACACCCTGTTCGGTAGAGTCTTTCAGAGAACCTCTGTGGTAGGCTGTTGTCCTGTTCCCTGTTTTCTTCCTCTTCCTATGTCCATCCTGTTTACCTTTATGAGAGAGGATTGATCATCTTACCTAGGGTCTTCCTCCTTGCTTTACATTTTTAAGTGTACAGATTTTACTATGTTTATCCTATAATATATGTTTAATACACACTTATAAGTGAGTATTAACTATGTGTTTCTTTCTGCTTCTGGGATTCCTCACCCAGGATGATCTTTTCTAGTTCCCACGATTTGCCTGCAAATTTCATTATTTCCTTGTTTTTAATTAAAAGTAGTATTCCTCGGGGGGGGGGGGGTAAGACGGCATCCCCGGGAGTGCACTGTGTCTGAGAAGTGGGACAGCACTCTCTATGCAGTGACCAGGAGACTGAACTCTGGGTCCTAAAACTACAGAGATCATGTTTCCCAAATGAGGGGAGGATCCCATGGCGTGGGAATCAGTCAGGTCCACTCTCGGGCCACCAAGCCATAACTCAGAAGAGATCCCAGGTAATACAGACATTGGTTCTTGGGGCCAGAGCCACATGCCTGCTTGTCCTGATCACTTTCCCAGGCTGATCGGTGGGCACAAGGGTGCCAGAGACTGTGAGTCTCATTCGCAAGAAAACCCCACGGGGAAGGAATGTTGCAAGACTGATCACAGGTCACCCAGTCTTTCCCTGGAAGGAGTCTTGCAGACCCCGGGTACCCGCCGCCAGCACAACAGAGCTCCTGCCACCATCACGGAGAGGGGCTGTGCGCCCAGCTCACCAGTACAGAAGAGCTGCGTGCCCCAGTGCAACAAAATCTGAGAAACCCTGTCCAAAGAGGGCTACACAAGGAAGGAAGGAAACCATGCTGCTTAGGTCATCTAGGCTTTGCCTGGGGAAAGTCTCACAGACTGCAGAACGCAGACCACCAACCGCAGACCAGCAAGTATGCGCCATCATCTAGGATCTGGGCCCAAGCAGGGAACCCAGAGTTATTGGGAACCCAATCCCTCAG
Source organism: Meriones unguiculatus (assembly GCF_030254825.1). NCBI lineage: Eukaryota > Metazoa > Chordata > Mammalia > Rodentia > Muridae > Meriones > Meriones unguiculatus. The sequence continues at coordinate 86,233,665 of NC_083369.1, read as the reverse complement.
ACTAGCAGGCGGGCGTGCACAACGCCAGCCCAGATCCTGCTTTGTACCAACTACTCCTTACAGACAGAACTGTGTGCCCCAGGACACCAGAGTCTTGGAGTCACTGTCTGGAGAAACCCTCACAAGGAACAAGGAACGAAGCAAAGGGGATGGACTTAGGCAACCCAGTATGTCCCCAGAAAAGGTCCCACAGACTGGCCCAACCCAGGGACCTGCTGTTATCAGGAGAGCAGTACTCACCGACCACAGATTACCCTTTGGGTTCTGGGGCACAGAGCCCCAACCTCAAACCTACAAAAGACCGGGAACCTGAGATCAACCACCGGATACTGCTCCAAGGGACAACCAGTTATCCCTAACAAAACCAACCAAACCACAGGACACACAGGTTACAGTAGCTGATCACTAAATTTACAGCAAGAAACCCCAGAAGCAAGGCAGCTGTCTCCAGGATTTCTCCCTGTGAGAGGGGAGCCCTCTCCACTAATAAGGACCACAGTAACCACCCAGGTCTCTATGCCTGAGGTGAGCTGTAGCAACTCCTGAAAAACATCAGCCATCCAGTGACTATACACAAAAAGCTAAGAAGGCTTCCTTCAGGAAAAACCATCTTCCTGCCAAAGGGATTCTCTCAACCACAGGATTCCAGGAACCACCAGAAACTAATTTCAAACACCTAAGATAGCCCAATGGGTAGAGGACAGCGTAAAAGTTCAACCAACAAAAGCCAGAGCAATATGGCATCTCCAGAACCCAGTTATCCAGGGGCAAATAACCCTAGACATCCCAGCATAACTGAAATTCAAGAAGATGACCTAACATCTATGCTCATGAAGAAGATAACAGAGGAAACAAGTAAAATACAAAAAGAAATAGAGGAAGCTGCAGCCAAACAGTTTGTGGCCTTTAGAGAGGAAATGCTTAAATGACTGCATGAAATAAAAGAAACAGAGGATTGTTCAAACAAACAGCTGAAGGAATTGATGGCAAAACAGGAAAATACAGTCAGGTGAAGGAAACCAACAAAATAGCTCAAGACCTGAAGATAGAATTAGAAAAATTAAAAAAAAAAAAAAAAAAAAAAAAAAAAAAACACACACACAAATGGAAGAAATTGTGGAAAGAAAGAACTTAGGGAAGAAATCAGGAACTACAGAGGTTAGGAAAACCAGTAGGCTGCAAGAAATAGAAGAAAGAATCTCAGGTGTGGAAGATACAATGGAAGAAATAGATGTATCTGTCAAAGAAAATGTTAAATCTAAAAAAAAAAAATTCCTGACATAGAACATCCAAGAAATTCAAGACAACATAAAAAGACAAAACCTAAGAATAATAGGAATAGTGGTAAAAGACAATTCCCTGCACCAAGGCCCAGAAAATATTTTCAACAAAATCATTGAAGAAAATTTCCCCAACTTAAAGGAGAGGCCAATAAGAAGACAAGAGGCTTTCAGAAAACCCAATAAATTAGACCAGAAAATAAAATCCTCCTGCCACATAATGATCAAAGCAGTAAGTATACAGAACAAAGAAAAAATACTAAAAGCTGCAAGGGAGAAAGGCCAAGTAACATATAATGGCAAACCCATTAAAATTACACCTGACTTTTCAACAGAGACTATGAAAGCCAAAAGGGCCTGGACAGATATCATGCAGACCCTAAGAGAACACAGATGTCAGTCTAGACTACTATAGCAAGAATAAATCTAAGTCCTCATAGATGGAGAAAACAAGATATTCAATGCCCAAAACAAATTTCAACAATACATACAAACAAATCCAGCATTATAGAAGACACTAGAAAGGAAAATACAACTCAAGAAAACTAGCTACATTCAAGAAAACACAGGAAATAAATAACCTCACTAGAGTAAAACAAAAGACAAAAGGGCTGAGAAAGAAATTAGGGAAACAAGACCCTTCACAATAGCCACAAATGACATAAAGTACCTTGGAGTAACCCTAACCAAGGAAATCAAAGACTTGTATGAAAAAAATTTAAAATATCTGAAGAAGGAATTAGAAGAAGATATCAGAAGATGGAAAGATCTCCCATGTTCATGGCTTGGCAGGATTAACATAGTAAAAATGGCCATCTTACCAAAAGAAATCTACAGATTCAATGCAATTCCCATCAAATTACTGACACAATTCTTTACAGACCTGGAAAGAAAAGTTCTCAACTTCATATGGAATAACAAGAAACAGAATTGCTAAAACAATCCTCTACAATAAAAGATCTTCTGGAGGTATCTCCATCCCTGATCTTAAGTTGTTTCAGAAACTGCATGGTACTGGCACAGAAACAGAATGGTCAATCAATGGAAATGAACAGAGGACCCAGAAATAAACCCACACACTTATTGACAACTGATCTTTGACAAAGATGCCAAAACCATACAATGGAAAAAAGATAGCATCTTCAACAAATGGTGCTGGTCCAACTGGATGTGTACATGTAGAAAAATGAAAATAGATAAATACTTATCACCCTGCACAAAACTGAAGTCCAAGTGGATCAAAGACCTCAGCATATAACCAGACACATTAAATCGGCTAGTAGAAAAAGTGGGGAATGCCCTATAACTCATTGTTACAGGAGAAAACTTCCTGAACAGAACACCTACAGCACAGGCTCTAAGAGCAACAATCAATAAATCGGAGCTCATGAAACTGAAAAGCTTCTGTAAAGCAAAGTACACTGTCATCAAAACAAAGCAACTGCCTACAGATTGGGAAAGAATCTTCATCAACCCTTTATCTGACAGATGGCTAATATCCAGTATATATAAAGAACTAAAGAAGCTGAAAAGCAGCAAACCAAGTAATCCACTTAAAAAAATGGGAAACAGAGCTAAACAGAGAACTCTCTGTAGAGGAATATCAAATGGCAGAGAAGCACTTAAAGAAATGTTCAACCTCATTAGCCATTAGAAAAATGCAAATCAAAACAACCCTGAGATTTCACCTTACTCCCATCAGAATGGCCAAGATCAAAAACTCAAGTGACAACACATACTGGAGAGGTTGTGGAGAAAGGGGAACTCTTCTCCACTGCTGGTGGGAATGTAAACTTGTACAAACACTTTGGAAATCAATCTGGTGCTTTCTCAGACAACTAGGAATAGCGCTTCCTCAAGATCCAGCCATACCACTCTTAGGCATATATCCAAATGAGGCTCAAGTACACAAAAAGGACATTTGCTCAACCATGTTTGTAGCAGCTTTATTTGTAATAGCCAGAAGCTGGAAACAGCCCAGATGCTCCTCAACTGAAGAATGGATGCAGAAATTGTGGTACATCTATACAATGGAGAATTAGTCAGCAATGAAAAATAAGGAAATCATGAAATTTTCAGCTAAATGGTGGTGCCTGGAAAGGATCATCCTGAGTGAGTTGTCCCAGAAGTAAAAAGACACACACTGTACATACTCACTCATATACATACAACATAGGATAAACCCACTAAATTCTGTAAGTCTAAGAAACTAAGCAAGAGAGAGGACCTTAACTAAAAGGTTCAATCCACTTACTGAAAGGCAAAGAGCATGGACATCAGAAGAAGAAGAAAACAGGAAACAACCAAGGCACCTGCCACAGAGGACCTCTGAAAGCCTCTGCCCTGCAGACTATCAAAGCAGATGCTGACCCTGATGGCCAACTCTAGGGCAGAGTGAATGGAATTTTATGTAAGAAGTGGGAAATAGTAAGAGCTGGAGAGGACAGGAACTCCACAAGGAGGGCAACAGAACAAGAAAATTTGAACACAGGGAATTTCCCAGAGACTCATACTCCAACCAAGGACCCTTCATGGAGATAACCTAGAACCCCTGCACAGATGTAGCCCATGGCAGTTCGGTGTCCGATTGGGTTCCATAGTAATGGGAAGAGGGACTGCCTCTGACATAATCTGATTGGCCTGCTCTTTGATCACCTCCTCCTGAGGGGGGAGCAGCCTTATGAGGCCACAGAAGATGCCAATGCAGCCACTTCTAAGAATGACATTTACTTAGGCACTCCTGGCTTTCATAGTTTCTGTTGAGAAGTCTGGTATGATTCTGTTAGGTATTACTTTATATGTTACTTGGTCTTTTTCCCTTGATCCTTTTAATACTTTTTCTTTGTTCTGAAGATTTAGTGTTTTGACAATTATATGAGGTGGGGAGTTTATTTATTTTTTTTTTTGGTCTAGTATATTTGATGCTTTGTCATCCTCTTGTATATTAATGGGCATCTCTTGCTTTAAGTTGGGAAATTTTTCTTCTGAGATATTTTTTTAATTTTTTATATTAATTACACTTTATTTACTTTGTATCCCAGCTGTAGCAACCTCCCTCATTTTCTCCCAGTCCAATCCTCCCTCTCTCAGCTCCTTCCTGCCCCTCTCTAAGTCCAATGATGGGAGGGGTCCTCCTCCCCTTCCATCTAACTCTAGCTTACAGGTCTCATCAGTACTGGCTGCAATGTCCTCCTCTGTGGCCTGGTAAAGCTACTCCTCCTTTGGGAGTGGGAGGTTAGTCAAAGAGTCAGCCACTGAGTTTATGTCAGAGACACTCCCTATTCCCCATACTAGGGAAACCACATGGATACTGTCCTGCCATGGGCTAAGTCTGAGCAGGGGTTCTAGATTATATCCAAACATGGTACTTGGTTGGAGAATCAGTCTCAGAAAAGACCCCTGTGCCCAGATATATTTGGTCCTTGTGGAGCTCCTGTCCTCTCCAGATCTTAATAACTCCCCCTTCTTTAATATGATTCCCTGCACTCTACCCAAGATTTGGTTATGAGTCTCAGCATCTCCTTTGATACACTGCTAGGTAGAGTCTTTCAGAGGCCCTCTGTGGTATACTCTTACCGTGTTTCTTGTTTTCTCCTATTTCCAATGCCCATCCCATTTGTCTTTCTAAGTGTTAATTGATCATCTTACCCCAGGTCCTCTTTCTTGCTTAACTTCTTTAGGTGTACAGATTTTAGTATCTTTATCCTATCTTTTAGGTCTAGTATCCACTTATAAGTGAGTATATACCCTGTGTGTCTTTCTGCTTCTTGGATACCTCACTCAGGATGATATTTTCTATATCCCACCATTTGCCTGCAAATTTTCTAATTTCCTTGTTTTTAATTGCTGAGTAGTATTCCATTGTGTAAATTTACCACAATTTCTGTATCCATTCCTCTGTTGAGGGACATCTAGGTTGTTTCCAGGTTGTGGTTATTACGAATAAAGTTGCTATTATCATGGGTGAACAAATAAATGTTCTTGTTGTGTACTTGAGCATAGTTTGGATATATGCCTAGGAGTGGTATAGATGAATCTTGAGGAAACACTATTCCTAGTTGTCTGAGAAAGCAGCAGATTGATTTCCAAAGTGGATATACAAATTTATATTGCCACCAGCAATGGAGGAGGATTCCCTTTTCTCCACATTCTCTCCAGCATGTGTTGTCTCTTGAATTTTTGATATTAGCATTCTGAGTTGGCTAAGGAGTTTGAGCATTTCTTTATAGGTTTCTTTGCCATTTTATATTCCTCTACAGAAAATTCTCTGTTTAGCTCCATACTCCATTTTTATATTAGATTACTTGATTTGTTGCTTTTTAACTTCTTTAGTTCTTTACATATTCTGGATTTTAGCCCTCTGTCAGATATAGAGTTGGTTTAGATCTTTTCCTAGTCTGTAGGCTATCATTTTGATCTGATGACAGTGTCTTTTGCTTTGATTTTTTTTTTAATATTTTTTGGACCTAGGAGCTTGTAAGTCTTATTTTCGGTCTATTCTTATTATTCTTAGATTTTGTCCTTTCATGGCATCCTTGATTTCTTGGATGTTTTATGTTTCGAACTTTTCTGATTTTGTTTTTTCTTTGAGAGATGAATCCATATCTCCAAGTGTATCTTCAACTCCTGAGATCGTCTCTTCCATCTCTTGTATTCTGTTGCTGATGCTTACCTTTGTGATTCCTTATCTTTTCTCTAAATTTTCCAGCTGCAGGGTTTTTTCTCTTTGTGTTTTCTTTATTGATTCTAATTATGTTTTCATATCTTATACCATTTCCTTCATCCATTTGAATGTAGATTCCTGTCTTTCCTTGATGGCCTTTTTGTTGTTGTTGTTTGTTTCTTCTCTGTAGTTGACTTTTTGTTTCTCTACTTGTGCTTCTACCTGTGCCTCTAATTGTTGGGCTGTATTTTCCAGTATTTCTTTGAGAGTTTTGTTCCTTTCTTCTTTATGTGCCTCCCATGTCTTGGGGTTGCTCTGTTGGTCTCCCGTGTCTCCAGACAGCTTTAGCTACTTCTCAGATCCTCCCGGGGGGGGGGGGGCTGTACTTGTCTCCCAAGTCTATCAAGGCTGAAGGGTGGTGTCTATCCCTTGCAAGTACCTCAATGCTGGGTGATTGAGACTCCACAGGTGTCTAAGCCAAGTATGGGTCTCCCTGCCCAGTGGACAAACAGTGTACCTAAATAAGCTAATGGATTTCCTACACTCTCAATTGCCCCTTTGGGCTCAAATCTGAGAATAGAGCACAGGGGCCACCCCTGTGCATTCCAATTAGCCTGCTAGTGAGGGAGTGAGCCCTCAAGTGAGTGAATGCAGTGTCTCAGATCCAGAGTCCTTCTACACTAGCAGCCAGACATATGATCTCTCCCACCCACTACTCAACTGTGGGCAACACAGGGATCCTTGAGACAGCGTTCTTAACATTGAAGAATAATTCCTGGAGCCTGTACAGGAATCATACAGATCTGAATACCAGGAGGACATTACAACAATCCTGTAGGTCACTGAAGAATTAATGGAACCTGTGCATGTGCATTGTACCTATGAATAGCGCCAGCACCTGCACCCCCTGAGTAAGCACCACCCTTCCAGGCATCTATAGTCTCAAACCCCCTGTCCCTCAAGGCATATTGCCAAGCACATACCAGTGCTTGAGCATATTCACCTGCCACCTTCCTTCCTCAGCTATAGCTGAAACACCAACATCCCACCTCAGACCAGTGGACCTCGCTCAGATTTCTCTTAATTCATGATATACCTGGAGTTTTATGGAACACAATACCAGCAGTCAAACTAATTAAACTTATTTACTTGTCCAGATGCACCAATTAAAGAGGCAAATGATCTTAAAAGCTGAAGAGAGAATATTTTAAAAATATGACCATATTGGGGATCTGAAAAGATAAAGTAACCTCAAATCCTCCCAAAAAAAAACTTTCCTAGTAAATTTTAGATAAATGTGTTCATGTTACACTACATACTAACTCACAAAATGATGAACATCGTGGTTAAAACTGAAATAAAATATGCATTTAAATCATTTTTTATATTCACACTTAAACATATATTTTTTTCATAAAATATTTTTCTCATTTATTTATTTTATTCACTTTACATCCTTATAGCCCCTTCCCTCTTCCCATCCAGTCCCACTTTCTCTTCCTCCTCCTTCACTCTTTCTTAATCCTCAGCAAATAGGAGCTCCCTTTCCTATCACCTCAGATTATCAAACTGCATCAGGACTGAACCTGTCCTCTTCCTCTGTGGTCTGTCAAGGCAGTCCTGCCAGTGAAAAGTGATCTAAGAGATGGCAAGTGAATCCATGTCCTATGTAGTCCCTAATATACTTACTGTAGTACCCACTTGAAATGTAAGCTGCTTAATCTGCTACATCTTTGTAGGGGGCCTAGGTCCAATTCATGCATGCTCTTTGGTTGTAGCTTCAGTTCCAGCAAACCCTTCTTGGCTCTGATTAGTTGTTTTTGTTTTTCTTGTCACTTCCTGGTCCTTTTCACTTCCTTCCTACTATTCCCCAAGATTCCTTTGGCCATGCTACTATATTAATTTGGATTCAGAATAACTTGGGAAGTACAGCCAGGTCTAAAACTTCCATGTTAGCTTGGAGAGAGCAAAATACACAGTGAGTGTCTTCACAGTTTCTCAAGTATGTTTCTGAGCAAGCTGGTCAACTTCACGTCAGAATTCTTATACACATAGTATTAAAGTACAAAGCCTTTTAAGTCATTGTTTTCTGATTACCAATACTGTAAACAAAAACAACAAAATAATAAAACACACTCTTCGTGCTGTATATATACCTACTTAAGTAATATAGAATTAAAATGGTAACAATGTAAAAACCACAATAACAAAATCCAATAGCATCTATTAATAATTTTGGAGGAGATTTGTCACTATAGCCGTGTTTAAACCAACATGAATTCTGGATTGCTCAGCAAATTTAGCTAAATACTACAGAATTCCAAAGTTTGTTACCTATGTTTTATTTATTTATTTTTTATTGTTTGTTATTATTAGTTACATTTTATTAACTCTGTATCCCAGCTGTATCCAGCTCCCTTATTCCCTCCCAATCCCACCCTCCCTTTCTCAGCTTCTTCCTGCCCCTTTCCAAGACCATGGAATGGGGAGGACCTCCTCCCCTTTCGTCTGGCCCTGTTTTATCAGGAATCTGTTTTATCAGTCCTCCTCTGTGGCCTAGCAGAACTGCTCCTCCCTTGGGAGGTGGGGAGTTATATTCTTATAAAAACACATTTGACAAGTAAGATGATTTGATATAGCTTAAAAACCTAGCCTAATACTACAAATATGTTTGAATTCTGGAGTAATGTATTTTGGAGAAAAAAATTTATTGTTATATCAAGTTTTATAAAAGTAATATGGAATATATGCAGTTAATTTATCAAACTGTGAGATTAATTTTACCTCATCACAATCACAAGAAAACATTAGAAAGTTGAGGATGAGAAATTTGAGGTGAATATCTAAAAGAAATTTAGATGTATTTGAAAGTAAATGAAAAGAACTGCCAAAGCATACACCACACACACACACACACACACACACACACACACACTCACACACACCTTTTCCTCCACTGTTTAGAAAAGAAATCTAATTTGGCATTATGTTTTGTAAAGCAAATCAGAGGAGAATAAGGCTTCATACATACCACTTTCAAAAATGACTTGAAAATTATATATAGGAGGTACACATTGATGCAGAATAAAAAAAATCTTCAGAAATGATAGGTTACAAGTACATGAAATTCATTACTAATGAGTTCAACTTAAAAATTAATTGCATATCTACACATTCAATTCATTTCCCATTAAAATAACAACATAACTTTTTACAAAACTTGAAAGACTAATTCTCAAATTCATATGGAAAAAAAAAAAACTCAGTAAAGCTAAAACAATCCTATACATTTAAAAGATCTTTTGGAGGTGTCTCCATCCCTGATCTCAATCTGTACCACAGAACAACAGTAATAAACACTACATGGTAATGGCAGAAAAACAGACTGGTGGATCAATGGAATTGATTCAAAGATCCAGAAATAAACCCACAAAATTATGGATACTTGATTTTTGAAAAAGAAGCCAAAAGCACACAAAGGGAAAAAAGATGGTATCTTCAACAAATGGTGCTGGTCTACCCAGATGTCTATATGCAGAAAAATTTAAATAGATCCATATTTATCAACCTGCACAAAACTAAAGTCCAAGTGGATCAAAGATCTCAATATAAAACCAGACACACTATACCTGTTAGAAGTAAAAGTGGGGAAGAGCCTAGAACTCATTTACATAGAAGGCAACTTCTTGAACAGAACACAAGCAGCACAGGCTTGAAGATCAACTATCAATAAATGGGACCTCATAGAATTGAAATCCTACTAAAAAGCAAAATGATACTGTCAACAAAACCAAATGACAGACTACAGAATGGGAAAAGGTCTTTACCAACCCTACATTTGATAAAGAACTAATATCCAGAATACATAAAGGACTCAAAACATTAAACACCAACAAATCAAGTAATCCAATTTAAAAATGGAATGCAGAGCTAAGCAGAGCACTTTCAACAGAGGAGTACTGAATGGCAGAGAAACATGTAAAGAAATGCTCAATGCCCTTACTCATCTGGAAAATGCAAATCAAAACAACCCTGAGATTCCACCTTATGCCAATCAGAATGTCCAAGATTAAAAACTTAAGGTATGACACATGCTGGAGAGGTTGTGGAGAAGTGGGGTCCCTCCTCCATTGCTGGTGAGAATGTAAACTTTCACAACCACTTTGGAAACCAATCTAACAAATGGATAGCAGTAGAAAAGATCATCCTGAGTGTGGTAACTCAGAAACATAAAGACACACATGGCATATACTTAATTATAAGTGGATGTTAGCTATATCATATAGAATAAACTTCCTATAACCTATAGCCCTAAAGAATCTAAACAACAAAGAGGAACTAATGGAAAAGGGTTAATCCTCATTCAGAAGTGCAAAGAAGATAGGCATTGGAAGGAGAAGACAGGGAACAGGACAGGAGTCTTTCACAAGGGGTTTCTGAAAGACTCTACCCATCAGGGTATCAAAGCAGATGCTGAGACTCATAGCCAAAATTTATGCAGAGTGCAGGGTATCTTATGGAATAAGGGTGAGATAGCAAGACCTAGTGGGATAGGAGCTCCACCAGGAGACCAACAGTGCTAAAATATCTGTGCTCAGGTGTTCCTGCAAAGACTGATGAATCAACCAAATCCATGCATGGAGAGGACCTTGACTGCCTGCTCAAATGTAGACCATTGGACAGCTCAGTCTCCAAGTGGGTTCCCTAGCAAGGGGAGGAGTGTCTGTCTCTGACATGAACTCAGTGGCTGAATCTTTGATCACCTTCTCCTTGGGTGTTGGCTTAACTAGGCCATTGAGAAAGAGGATCCAACCAGTCCTGGTGAGACCTGATAGGATAGGGTCAGACAATGAGGGAGGAGGACCTCGCTTATCAGTGTACTAGAGGAGGGACATAGGGCAGGATGAGTGGGGGAGACTGGGAATGACAGAAGGTGAAGAAGGTGGCTACAGCCAGTATACAAAGTGTATAAATAATAATAATAATAATAATAATAATGAAAAATTCAAAAAAGTTATTGCATTATGAATACAGAATAGTAAAAATAAGTCAGTTTTATTTATTTTTTATTTTTTACAATTTTTATTTTAATTTTTATCAATTACACTTTATTCACTTTGTATCCCCCCTAAGTCCCTCCCTCCTCCCCTCCCAATCCCACCTTCCCTCCCCCTTCTCTACACATGTCCTTCCCCAAGTCCACTGATAGGGGAGATCTTCCTCTCCTTCCTTCTGAACTTAGTCTATCAAATCTCATCAGGAATGGTTGCATTGTCTTCCTCTGTGGCCTGATAAGTCTGCTTCCTTCTCAGGGGAAGGTGATCAAAGAGCAGGCCAATCAGTTCATGTCAGAGGCAGTCCCTGTTCCCATTAATATGGAACCCACTTGGACACTGAACTGCCATGGGCTACATCTGTGCAGGGGTTCTAGGTTATCTCCATGCATACTACTTGGTTGGAGTATGAATTTCAGGAGTCTCAGCTTCTGCTTTGATAGTCTGCAAGGAAGACCTTTTCAGAGGCCCTCTATGGCAGGCTCCTAACTTGTTTCCTGTTTTCTTCTTCTTCTGATGTCCGTCCTCTTTGCCTTCTGGAATGGGGATTGAGCATTATAACCAGAATCCTCCCTCTTGATTAGTTTCTTTAGGTGTACAGATTTTAGTAGGTTTATCCTATATTATATGTCTGTATGAGTGAATATATATGATGTGTGTCTTTCTGCTTCTCAGATAGCTCACTCTGGATGATCTTTTCCAGTCCCCAATATTTACCTGCAAATTTCATGATTTCTTCCATTGTGTAAATGTACCACAATTTCTGTATCCATTCTTCAGTTGAGGGGCATCTAGGTTATTTCCAGCTTCTGGCTATTACAAATAAAGCTGCTACAAACATGGTTGAGCAAATATCCTTACTGTGCACTTGAGCCTCTTTTGGATATATGCCTAAAAGTGGTATGGCTGGATCTTGAGGACGCACTTTTTCTAGTTGTTTGAGAAAGTGCCAAAAGGATTTCCAGCGTGGTTATACAAGTTTACATTCCCACCAGCAGTGGAGGGGGGTTCCCCTTTCGCCACCACCTCTCCAGTATGTTGTCAAGTGTTGTCTCTTGAGTTTTTGATCTTAGCCATTCTGATGGGTGTAAGGTGAAATCTCAGGGTTTTTTTTTTATTTGCATTTCCCTGATGGCTAATGAGGTTGAGCATTTCTTTAAGTGTTTCTCTGCCATTCGATATTCCTCTATTGAGAATTCTCTATTTACTCTGTTCCCCATTTTTTAGTTGGATTACTTGGTTTGTTGCTTTTCAGTTTCATTAGTTCTTTATATATACTGGATGTTAGCCCTCTGTTTGATAGAGGGTTGGTGAAGATTCTTTCCCAGTCTTTAGGCATTCATTTTGTTTTGATGACAATGTCCTTTGCTTTACAGAAGCTCTTCAGTTTCATGGGGTCCCATTTATTAATTGTTGCTCTTATAGCCTGTGCTGTTGATCATTTAGAATTTTAAAGAAATTCTAAGAGCCACTATAAAGCATTCTTTCAAAAGAAAAAAATAATCTACTTATTTTAATTTTAAGAATATAGACAAATTTGCTTTTCAGTATTCAGTTTAAAGAAAACAAAATATGTGCCTAGAACATGAAGACAGTGGTAAAATTTCAAAAGCAAAATCATCATGGTAGTAAAATTAAAAAACAACACTTTCTCCTTTAATGTTTATTAAATAGAGATTCTTCTCTCATACAATACGTTCCAACTACAGTTACCCTCCTTCCTCTCCTTCCAGCTTCTCTTAACCATCTTCCCTCTCCCCCACATTCTCTCCCCTCTTTTTCCTCTTCAGTAAAAAACAGACCTCCAAGTGACAAGAGTCAAAAAATATATAACAGTGGACCATATGATAAGGCAAAAGCTTTCATATCAAGGGTTGACAAGGCAACCCAATAGTAGGAAAGTGTCCCAAGAGCAGACAAAACCATGACATAAAACTAGATACTCTAAATCAATTAGAAGACAAAGAGTGGAAAAGTCTGTAACTCATTGGCATAAGAGACAACTTCATGAACAGAACACCAATAGCACAGGCTCTGAGACCAACAATTAATAAATGGGATCTCATGAAACTGAAAATCATCTGTAAAGTAAAAGACAATGTCAATATAACAAAACATCAGCTTACAAATTGGGAAAGTATCTTCACTAATCCTACAACAGAGGGCTAATATCTAAAATATACAAAGAAATTAAATTAAATGTCAAGGATATCTAAGATGTCAGCTCCAAACATACAGCATATCTGAACAGCAGGTCAGCAGTGAGAAAAGGGTTACCAGCAGGCTATACTGTGGACCCAAAAACATGACATCTGTATTTTCAGGTGAGAGGAGAATCCATGGGGATACTCAAAGGTACATCTTCATGCCACCTGCTAATACCAGGAAAAATTCTTAGGCATAGCCACAAGATACCCTCCCAAACCCACCATCTGTGGATATCTTCCTGGGACCAGCATCTGGTGGTTCAGACCTTGGGTGCTCAGTCTCACTGCCTGTGGAGTGAACAACTTCCTATATTGAGGGTGAGGTTCTAAACCCAGGCACCTATTCACACAGTCCTGTGGACACTTTCTGGATACTAGTGACTCCTAGTTCAAAATCCTGGAGATGACACCCAACATCCTGTGGACACCTTTCTGGTCTCAGTGGCTAGTGGCACTCACTCTCACTGACCTGTGGAGGGTATACATTCTGGAATCTTGAAATATTCCATTTACCAAAGCCAAATCAAGAACAGGTAATTAAATTGAATTGTCCTATATCCCCTAAGGAAGCAGAAGCTGTCATCCAAAGTCTCCCATCCAAAAAAAAAAAAAAAAAAAAAAAAAAAAAATCCCATGGCCTGATAGTTTCAGTGCAGAATTCTACCAGACAATCAAAGAAGAGCTAACACCAATACCTTTCAAATTATTCCACAAAATAGAAACAGAAGGAACATTACCAACCTAATACTATGAGACTACAGTCACCTTAACTAAACCTCACAAAGATCCAACAGAAAAGGCCTATTCTGTTTATTAACACTGACAGAAAAATACTCAATAAAATACTCACAAATTTGTTTTAGCAATTCTACGTTCCTTGTTATTCTATATGAAGTTGAGAATTTTTCTTTCAAGGTCTGTAAAGAATTGTGTTGGTTATTTGATGGGATTTACATTGAATCTGTAGATTCCTTTTGGTAAGATAGACATTTTTACTATATTAATCCTGCCAAACCATGAGCATGGGAGATCTTTCTATCTTCTGATATCTTCATCTAATTATTTTTTCAAAGACAGGATTATTTTTTTTCATACAAGTCTTTGACTTTCTTGGTTAGGGTCACACCAAGGTACTTACTTTATGTCTTTTGTGGCTATTTTTGAAGGGTGTTGTTTCCTTAATTTCTTTCTCAGCCTTTTTGTCTTTTGTATACAGGAAGGCTACTGATTTTTTTTAGTTAGTTTTGTATCCAGCCACTTTGTTGAAGGTGTTTTTCAGCTGTAGTAGATCCCTGGTAGAATTTTTGGGGTCACTCAGGTATAATATACCATCTGTAAGTAGTGATACTTTGACTTCTTCTTTTCTGATTTTTATCCCCTTGATCTCCTTCAATTGTCTAATTGCTCTAGCAAGGACTTCCAGAACATTGTTGAAGAGATATGGAGCGAGTGGGGAGCCTTACCTTTTCCCTGATTTCAGTGGGATTGCTTTAAGTTTATCTCCCTTTAGTTTGATATTGGCTATAGGCTTGCTGTATATTGCCTTTACTATGTTTAGGTATGTGCCTTTTATCCCTGATATCTACAAGTCTTTAAACATGAATGGATGTTGGGTTTTGTCAAATGCTTTTTCAGCATCTAAGGAGATGGGAGATGATCATGTGGTTTTTCTCCTTCATTTGTTTATATGATGGATCACATTGATGAATTTCTATATACTGAACCACCCCTACATGCCTGGTATGAAACCTACTTGGTCATAGTGAATGATATCTTTGATGTGTTCTTGTATTCGGTTTGCAAGTATTCAACAAACATATTTTTATTTGCTTTTATGTTGTGATGTGGTTTCATATATTTCAATATTTTCATAGTTTGCTTTAAGAAAGCAGTGCCCATTATGGTCCCAAGTTCAAATAACATACTAATGACACTCTATGGAAAACGGACAGTTGTTGACAACAGAAGTTGTCATTCAATATTAACATTAACAATGTAACATTTATAGGTTATTTGGGATTTTTGTTCCTCCTAATCAAGAAAGTATCCTTTCATTTAATACAACTTAAGCTTCAGGAGTTTAGTGAAGACTAATTGTGGACACAAGAAGTGATGTTATCAGAGACATTGATCTAGTTCCCTTATACCTTTTTTTTTTTCTAATGCTCTAGTGCTTCTTGTTTGCAGAAAATGTTTGTTGAGGATATTTTGTTCTTTTTAACTTCTGCTTCTTGGAAGAAAAATATTTGAGGATCAAATGTAATCTCATGGGACTTTCAAGCTTTTCTTTTGAATGAAAGGCTCTTCACAGCAGAACTCAGGTCAACAAGATGACATTTCCAACATTGGATTTCTGGTGGCTTGTTTTATACAGATGTAAATTTAACATTATCTGCCCTTTAGAGGAAGAGTACTTGAGGGCAAAGTGAAAATCAGTCACAAAATGCTGAGAAAAACAAACCTCTATAAATGTTCAAAATTAGTACCATGCTTTTTTTTTCATCACCATTTCTACTCTCAGTGTTGCCATGTTCTCACTCTATATCTCTCCCTCTCTCTCTCTCTCTCTTTTTTCCTCATAAATTGAAAAAAAATAACAGTTCAATCAGTGGATAAATATACCTCCACCAATTCCAAAGACATGAGTTGAATATCCAGTACCCATATAACAGAAGGTCAGAAGTTCAAAATCTCCACCCACAAGCTATCTGACTTTTCTACATGCACACTGTGGCAGGGATTTTGTGTGTGTGTGTGTGTGTGTGTGTGTGTGTGTGTGTGTGGTGTGTGTGTGTGTGTATGTGATTTTTTCTCATTTATTTTTGTTTATTTTAGTTCCTTGTAGCCCCTTCTCTACTCCCCTCCCAGTCCCACCATTTCTCCCTTCTTCCTCACCCTCCTCTTTTCCTTAGTAAAGGGGAGAGCCCTTCCCCATCAGTCCCAGCTCATCAAGTTGCATCTGGACTGAGAATATCATTTTCCTCTGTGTCCTTTCAAGGCAGTTTCACCAGGGAAGATGATCTAAAAGTTAGGAAGTGAGTCTGTGTACAATGCAATCCCCACTTCCCTTACTAGAGGATCCACTTGATGCCTAAGCTGCCAATCTGCTAGAGCTTTGTAATGGGTCTAAGTTCCATTCATACATGGTCCTTGGTTGATTCTTCAGTCTCAGCAAACCCCTCTGGACCCTGGTTCTTTGGCTCTGTTATTTTGTGTGTGTATGTGGAGACCCTGTTACTTTTGGTTCCTTTTCTATTTTCTCCTTCTTTTCCCCAAGATTCCCTATGCATGTCCCAATGTTTGCCTGTGAGTCTCAGCATTTGTTGTGAGGCCTCTCAGACGACAATTCTGACAGGCTCCTGCTGCAAGCTTAGCATAGTATCCTTCAGAGTTTCAGGGCCTGGCACTCTCCTATACTGTGGGTCTTTGGTTGGACCTGGCATTGATTGGGCATTACCTCAATTTCTGTTCTATATGTTCTATCTTTATCCCTGCACATCTCGTAGGCAGGGTAAATTTTGATGTGATTTTTTTGTGTGTGTGGGTAGGTTGTGATATCCACCCTTTACAAGAAGAGCATCATCAACATATGATGCTGGATAACTGGATGTCTACATGTAGAAAAATGCAAGTAGATATATATTTATCTCCTGCGCAGAAATCAATTCCAAGTAGATCAAAGATCTCAATATAACACCAGATACACTAAATTTAATAGAAGTGGGGAAGAGCCTCTAACTCCTTGGAACAAGAGACAACTTCCTGAACAGAACACCAACAGCTCAGTTTCTAAGATCAACAATTAATAAATGGAACTTCTTGAAACTGAAAAACTTCTGTAAGGCAAAGGCCAATGTCAGTAGAACGAAAAGACAATTTACAGATTGGGAAATGATCTTCACCAATCTTATATCCAACAAAGAGCTAACATCCAAATTATATAATGAACTCAAGAAATGAAATACCAATAAACAAAATAAGACAATTAAAAAATGTGGCACAGAGTTAAACAGAGAATTTTCAACAGAGGAATCTCAACTGCCAGAGAAATGCTCATAGGAGAATTCCCCGTTTCAGTGGACTAGGGAAAGGAGATAGGAAGGATGAGAGAGAGGGTGTGTGGGAATGGAAGGAGATAAGGGAAAGGGCTACAACTGGGATATAAAATGAATAAATTATGAAAAATTTAAAAAATTAAAAATGAGAAATGCTCAACTTCCTTAGTCATTTGAAAAATGCAAATAAACTCTGAGATTCCATCTGTGATTCCATTCCACAATGGCAGTTTTAAGTGCATGCACATGAATGTACAAACATGCATGTGTGCAAAAGCATGGACATGCACAAACTCATAAGTAAATATAAGTAAAAAGAAACAAAAGAGAACGTAGGTTGAAAAATATGTGTGCCTACACATATCAAGATTCTAATCCCAATTACATTCTCATTCCATTCTGTACATTTTGTCAGGAATCATTGTTTTCCTAAGACTTTTTAGTCAATTCAATCATATATTTGTATGAATGAAACAAAAAAAAATCATGTAAACATTAACAAGTAGATAGGTATACTATTTAGAGTTCTAAATGTAGAGTGGAGTAGAGTCATATGTACATATTTTCATACCTTCTAGGTAAGTTGAAAATGCATGTAAGAGTTGGAAAATGGACTGAAAGCCAAACCAAATGACTTTGATTTTTTTATTCAAAGCCTAATTTCATGTCAAACTGAAATTAGTACATATTCCTTAAAAGCAATAAACTTCATTCATTTTAATGTATCTTAAATAACCTCAGTGTGTCCTAAATTTGCTGTCACCTATCTGAAACAAGTGCATTTTAAATGAAGATATGTTTCACACTGGGATATTATCTATTAAAATAGATATTATCTATTAAAATAGATAATAGCTAAATTATCTATTTTTTCCTTTTCAAATACCTGACTTCATGAGATATTCCTTTTTTTTCTTTATTTCATTTAACACTAGAAGCCCTTTGATTATAGCCTATTATAGAACAAAAATTAAATAATGCAATGAATTATATTGTCACAATTAAAATAATCATTTTTGCTGCTTAAAGCACTATGTGTGTGAAAATTTCATTACCCATTGTCCTAAGCATATGTGATTATTATTCAAAATGTTTGTATGGAAAATGAGGATCATTGTGAAAGTGCTATTGAGTTAAACACAAATGTGTGCAACTCATTTCATTACCAGAATATTTTAAAGAAAAATATGACACATTAGTTGAAACATCTTATTACAATATGAGATTATTTAGTTCCAGGTACAATGATACATAACTCTAATCACAGCATTCTTGAAGTAAAAGGAGAGTATCAATTAATACAAGTCTGAGGGCAACCTGCTCTGTATAACAAGTTTCAAGTCATCCAGGAATACATAGAGAGATTCTTTCTGAAATGAAAGAAAAAAAGAGATGAGATTATTTATATCAAATTATCTTACCTCTTTAACACTCTACTGAGTGAGCACTTTTCAGAATAGTAAAGGTTAGAAGCATCAGATGGTATAGCCATTGCTAAAAGTTGAATTAATTACAATTCATATTTTAAATGTCATGTTATTTTCACATGCATAATTTATTGTTAATTGTGCTCATGCATTGTACCAAACACAGCATATTTTCAAACCAAATAAGGGGCCAAATAGTTCTATATGAAAGAGTTTCTCTGAAAATAAATATCTTCCTGTAATTCCCAACTGTAAAAGGTTGTTTTGGTAATTGTCTGCTACTGTATAACATTACATCAAAGTGAGCATAGGCTAGGGTCATATGGAAGGGGAGGAGGGCCTCCCCTATCAGTGGACTAGGGGAAGGGCTTGGGAAGAGAAGAATGAGGGAGGGCAGAATTGGGAGGGAGCTATAGCTGAAATACAAAGTGAATAAATTGTAATAAAAAAGTAACCTCTACTCTTGCCTGATGCATCCAAAACAAAAAGGGGGAACTGTAGAGAGCTGCGTAATGCCATGCCTGAAAGATGGAGCTGGTTTCCGCCTTCCACCTTCCCGATGGTGAGTGCTCTCTGTCACAAACAACAACTCCACATTTGGCTAAGGCTGAGGATCTGGCTTGCTTCCATGTATGTGGACCTATCTGCATTGCCCACGTGGCATGCTGGGGTTGGCTACCCAGAGGCTATTTAAGCTGTGGGCTGGCTTTACCCAGGGTCAGATGATTGTTCAAGGTTCCTGAATAAACTGCATTGAAAAAAAAAAAGAACATTATAAAAAAAAAAGTAATTGCAAAATGGTTACCTTACAAAGGACTTAACACTATCTCCCTGGGATTGTCACAATAGAATTAATTTCATAAATAATAAAGGCAAAGTTTCTAGGGCCTTTTATGTCATTATTAGAGGATATATAACAACAACAAAGAACTAGAGAGATGGTATTTGCAGCCAAGCCTTAGCTCCTGAATTGGATTTCCAGAACCCACATGATGAAAGGAGTGAATCAGTTGCAAAGGTTGTCTTCTGACCACCAGGTATACAATTGTATGTAAACACACATGCACACCGAGACACAGTAAATACAATGTAACAAAAACAGAGTACTGCAATACAAATGACTTTTTTTTTTTGAGATAGGAGCTTTGTGTAGCTCCTGCTGTCCTGGAGCTCACTCTGTATACCAGGCTGGCCTTGAACTCAGAGATCCCTTTGCCTCTGCCTCCTGAGTGCTGTGATTAAAGGTGTAGACCAACATTGCCCATCAAGATTTTTTTAATATAACATATTTTAGGCTTATGAATTTTGGAACATCAACATAATTTTGTTTCAGGGGTCTTCACTAGGTTCTAACTGAAAACCTCAACTTGGGGGGGTGTTAATGAAGTCATTTTTACTGTGTGAGGGATTTAGTCTTGAAAAATTATGACAAGTTAGTTGTCAGGAGAAACGATGCTAAATCCCAATAAAATCCTACCAAATTTGAGGCAAACAATTTACCACAGTCATAAAATTACAATCAATATGTATCCTGGGCTATATGTTCAAGGTATACTAAACATAAAAAATAAAAAAAAACTATTTACAAACATAATCATGTACTTATAATTTGACTTCTGTATTAGTTACTTTTCTGGTGCTGTGATGAAACACTGACCAAAGATAATTTAAAGCAGTGTCGGGGGGGGTTATTTTCTTTTTTTGGCTTATGATTCTAGAGAGATAAGAGTCCATCACAGAGGGATCAAGGCATGATAGTAAGTGGTAGGCATGACAATAGGGGAAGGAAGCTGAGATCATATAAACAAAAATAAGCATAAATTAGTGAGAATAAATAGGAAGTAGGGAAATACCATATACCCTTAAAAGCCTTCCCACAGTGATATACTACCTCTAACAACATCACAACTCCTAAGTCTTCCCAAACAGTGCCATCAACTGGGATCCAGTGCTCAGATGTCTGAGAATGTGGGACCTTTCTCATTCAAATCACCACACTTCATTTCTGCTCTCTGTAGTAATAAAAATGTATTAAGTACAATTTTGAGAGTCTCCATAGTCTTTCTCAGCATCAAAGCTGTTTAAAAGTCCGAAGTATTTTCCGAGACAAAACAAAACCTCTTTACTGATGCCTCCAGTATGAAATGAAAAGACAAAGAATGCACTTCCAGCATGTAATGGTTCTAAATATCCATCCTCAAACCAACAGGGAGGAATGAGAGCATGGTGGAGAAAATACTAGAAAAAAGGTAGGCCAAGAATAACACATGCTGTGTTCAAATTCACATCCAGTAGCTTCTTGTACATTATCTCAAACTTTAATTTTAAGGGGCTTAACTGGTTCTGTTTCATCAGTTTGCTGACTGCAATAAACATCTCTCATATGGGATAGAGCCACTCACTGTATATACCTTTCCCTTGTAGATGTTTCAAGCCTCTAGCATAACCAACATCTTAAAGCCTCCAGTACAGTAGCCCAGACTTCATATACATAGCTTCATATATTTGCCTCATAAGGTCTCCTGTCATTTTAGGGACTTCATAAAAGCATCCCTCTGCTACAAAATGCTGGGACACAGTAATTCTCTAAATCTGTAGAGGAAGAATATATGATGGCTTTACTCTTTCATTCTTCATGCCTCTGAAACCAGTACCAAGTGTTGACAGCGCTTAAGCTGTTGGCACAAGAGACTCTACTTCCCTTGAATCATAATCTCAGTAGCCTTTTCATTCAGTTGCTTTCCAAGAGCAGGAATCTCCTTAGTCTTTCTTTTCCATGTTGGAATCTATAGCCTTTATTATAACAATTGTTTTAGCTGGAAAATGAAGAATCTTTATACCATTTTACATTCTAATATATACATATTTCATTACTTTGTTTCCATTTGATCTTTTTCATTGTTGGCTTGAATAGGAATTATTAATGAAAAGCCATACCATTGATTCGATGTTACTTTGTCTTCAAATTTCTTCTGCCAAAGATATTAATACATTACTTTTAAATTTAGCCTCATTTTTTTCCTCAAATGTTTTTTAGCCTCAAATGTTTTTTGGCCTCAAATATACTTTTAAGACTTGCTCATAAGGAAGCTAGATCTTTACCAAAGTAACACATAAATGACTTCCTGCCCTTTTTATAATATTGTTCAACTTTGAAACTTGTTGTTTTGGGCCAACACAATTTACATGGTTTTTAGAACTACTTCATCCCAGGTTCTTGCCAGAATAGATTTTATACTTTTTGGTTTAGCATTCAACCCTTTTTTTCAGTCCAAACTTCAAAATGTCAAAATGTTTGACATTCTTCCCACAACAACTTTGTCAAGATGTTCCCAGCAAGATATCACTTTCTGAAACCAAATTTTGCACTATTTTGCACCTCTATTGATGTTATGAAACATTAACCAAATGCAACATGGAGAAGAGATAATTGGAATACATGCCCCAAGTCCATCAGTGAAAGAATTTAGGGAAGGAACTCAAGGAGTAGAGGAAGGACCCATGAAAGAAAAAATGCTTATGAGATTGCTTTTTCATGGCTTGCATGGATTATTTTTTTTTTTTTAGATAACTCAGGACCACTGTTTCCAGAGAAGAATATTTCACAGGGGACTTGTCCTTCCTAAGCACATAAAATATTAATCAACAAAATATCCCACAGGCATGCTCACAGGCCAATTTAATGAATTATATTTTTCAACTAAAATCTCTTTTCAGTTGAGTCCAAACACAACATAATTTATACATTATCAAAAAGTCCTATGGGAGTTTGTTATTCTCCTGGTATGACAACTGAAATAGCCCCAAACAAATGTTCTGTGACAGAACAATGAAGATGTTATAATACCTTTTATTTCTAATTGGAAGATTTTAGCTTAGGTTTTTTTACTATTACCAAGACATTAAGTCTAGATTGTTCAAATGAATAGAGGAAGTATACTTCAAATATGACAGAGTAAACTAAGAATATTTTAAGTTATTACAACCAAACCAGAGATGATTAAATTAGTATTATATGTAGTATATATATTATATTATATATAAAAATGTATATGTTCTTTGTCCAAGAAATGATACCCACATTGATTTGATTTTTTTATTAGTTTCTTAGAAGTCTACCATTATAAAATTATTAGATGGTATTAATATTTGATATCATTAGTAATACCAACCCAACGTATATTAATAGTCACTAAGATCAGTTCTTGTAAGAAAAATTGATAGCAAATATATATATTTCACAATAGATAACATTCTATCTCATGGTATTGTGTAATAATGATCATTTCAAGAATTTTACGAACTTTATTTACAACTTAGCATTAGCTCTTTGTTTGATAATTTATAATATTGATCAAATAATTATCTGCTTTTGATCTTAGCCATTCTAATGGGTGTAAGGTGAAATCTCATGGTCATTTTCATTTGCATTTCCCTGATGACTAAGGATGTTGGACATTTCTTTAAGTGTTTCTCTGCCATTCTATATTCCTTTACAGAGAATTCTCTGTTTAGCTCTGTACCCCATGTTTTAAATTGGATTACTTAATTTGTTGCTTCCTAACTTCTTGAGTTATTTATATACTCTATATATTAGAACTCTGTCAGACATATGGTTGGTGAAGATCCTTTCCCAGTCTGTAGGCTGTTGTTTTGTTCTGATGACAGTGCTCCTTTCTTTACAGAAAATTTTCAGTTTTATGAGGTCTCATTTACAGATTGTTGATATTAGAGCCAGTGGTGCTGGTTTTCTGTTCAGGAAGTTGTCTCTTGTGCCTATGAGTTCAAGGCTCTTCCCCACATTTTCTTCTAAAGGGTTTAGTGCGTCTAGTTTTATGTTGAGGTCTTTGATCCACTTGGACTTTGGGTTTGTGCAGGGTGATAAATATGGATCTATTTGCATTTTCTACATGTAGACATCCAGTTAGACCAGCACTATTTGTTGAAGATGTTGTCTTTTTTCCATTTTTGGGTTTGGCCCCTTTGTCAAACATCAAGTATCCATAGACGTGTGGGTTTATTTCTGGATCTTCTATTTGATTCCATTGATCCACTACTCTTTTCTATGCCAATACCATGCAGTTTTTATTACTATTGCTCTGTAGTACAGCTTGAGTTCAGGGATGGATATAGCTCCAGATGATCTGTTGTCTTTCAGAATTTTTTTTTGTTTTAGAAATTCTGGGTTGTTTGTTTGTTTGTTTGTTTTTCCATATGGAATTGAGAATTGTTTTTTCAAGGTGTTTAAAGAATTGTTTTGGTACTTTGATGGGAACTGCACTGAATTAGTAGACTGCTTTTGGCAGGATGATCATTTTCACTATGTTAAACCTACAGTCCATGAGCATGGAATATCTTTCCATTTTGATATCTTCTTCAATTTCTTTTTTCAGAGACTGGAAGTCTTTTTCAAAAAGGTCTTTAGCTTGTTTGATTAGAGTCACACCAACGTACTTTATGTTATTAGTGGCTATTGTGAAGGGTGTTGTTTCCCTAATTTCTTTTCTCAGCCCTATTGTCTTTCATATACAGGAGGGCTACTAATTTTTTTTTAGTTAATTTTGTATCCAACCACTTTGCTGAAGGTATGCATCAGCTGAAGGAATACTCTTGATGAATTTTTGGTGTCAGTCATGCATACTTTCATATCATCTGCAAACAGTGATACTTTGACTTCTCCCTTTCTGATTTCTATCCCCTTGATATCCTTTAGTAGTCTTATTGCTGTAGCTAGAACTTCAAGTACTATGTTGAAGAGATACAGAGAGAGTGGGCAGCTTTGCCTTGTCCCTGTTTTCAGTGGGGTTGATTTAAGTTTCTTTCCTTTTTGTTTGATGTTGGCTATAGGCTTGCTGTATATTGGCTTTACTATGTTTAGGTATGTGCTTTGTATCAGTTGGACTGATACTCCGACCAAGGAATATGCATAAAGATAACCTAGAACCCCTGCACAAATGTAGCCCATGACAACTCAGTCTCCAAGTGGGTTTCCTAATAAGTGGAACAGGCATTGCCTCTGACATGAACTAGTGGCTGGCTCTTTGATCACTTGCCCCTGAAGGGGGAGTAGCCATACCAGGTCACAGAGGAAGACAGTGCAGCCAGTTCTGATGAGAACTAATAGGCTAGGGTCCAGAGGGAATGGGAGGAAGACCTTCCTTATCAGTGGGCTTGGGAAGGTACTTGGGAGGAGATAAGGAAATGTAGTGTTGGGAGAGGATCCTGGAGGGGGCCACAGCTAGGTTACAATGTGAATTAACTGTAATAAATAAAAAACGAAGAAATTTTTTAAAGTAACCAAAATGTTATCTCTTTTAGAGTAATTTTAAAGATGAATCAAATAATCCAATAATGCTTCAATTTTCTTTGATTGTACTATAATATTATACAACTTCTACCCTCTACCAATCTTCAGATAATAAGACTTCACTTCAATAAACACTCTACATGCCATGTGTCCTTCAAAAGTAAGTTACATCCTATTTGTTGATTAAACAGGCTTTTTCCTCATTTGTTGTTGTCAAAATATAAATAGCATATATTATCCTTAGATTCTCCACAAAATAATGAATACTAAATGACTTTTTGAATAAAACAAAAATGACAAAGTTCATACAAGGTAATTTAGATAGATTACACTCTGCTATTGTTTATGCTCTTGTGTCTATGCTTATCCACATTTTTGCAGTTCAGTTTCATAAAATTATATGCATTCATGGATCCTTTGGGCCTCATGTTGGAAAACTGGTCTAAAAATAGTTGTTATTGATTAGAACAGGGTTTTAGCGGATGGACCATGTACTCTATTTAGGAGAGAGGCTATGCATTTCAAATGCATCCAACTCACTGACTTCATCCTCTACTTTCCACACAGTGCCAGCCAGAAGTATGTATGAAATGATTGGGGAAAGCAGAGATCAATATGAGATGGGCATCCACAAGATGGGTCAAGAAGTTTGATGCCAGAAAGGAAAGCCAAGATGACAGATTTTGATCATTTCAAAGTCATAAAAGCAAAGAAAATGAGACCCACAATATCAAGACTGAATCAAGAAACTTGAAAGAACAACTATTCTGAAAGCTTCTTCCCCAAAACCACCTGTCGCTAAGGCTGCCATTGTGAGGGCGACTGTAGCATTAGCTGTTACCAAAGCTAAAGTTCTAGCCAAGAAAGCAACAGGACCAGGAAAGAAGGCTGCAGTCCAGGAGGCCCCTGCCAATAAGGGTGCAGTCAGAAAGCAGGGCCTTCAGCCAAAGGTCAAAAGTATCAGAAGATCACAACCTAGAAAGCATCTGCTCCAAAGGTAGGTGACCAGAAGAGGCTGTATAGGGAAGAATACTTCCTTTTGATCATGGTAAATTTCATGTGTGGGCTCTTAGCTTGTTGCTGAGTGAGCAGTAGAAGGCTGTTGATGTTGTAAACAGACAGGGTTAGTTATGTAAACTGACTCTCACCAGGCTGTAGTACTTAATAGTCAAACTGACCCTATCCCTGTACAAAAAAATTGTATTTCTCACAAAAAAAGCAAAAAACCTTGAAAACTGGCAAATTAGTTCTCCAGTCTTTGGATTTTCTAACATTGTACCTTAATATGTTAATTTATATATTAAGGTGTGTTTTTATGAAAGGAAAGAGTCATTATTCAAAAGATATGTATTTTTTTGAAATTTATAGTATATATTTAAAAGTTATGAATTCAATAGTAAAGAGATATTTTGAAATTGTTTGTTATAATAAGCAAGTATTAATGAAATGCATTTTTTTTCTTCACAAATCTGATAAAAACTGAATTTCTGGATTGATAATCTGGAAACCATCTGCAAATGAATATAAGCATCATACTTCTGTAACCAACATTTAATATTATTTATAAACAATATCATTTGATTAATAAATAATTATATTTTAGTGTAATTTCTCTTTTGTTGTCTAAATGACTTGCAATAAACACTTGCTCAAAAACAAGTTTAACAAATGATCACTGTTGACTTAACGTAGGAGTTTACCATGTTCTGATACTTGGGTTGAAGATGGCATTATATGGCATTATATGAAGGAGATTAGCTACTCACTATTATCACTTCTTTGATATTATCAGTTCAATTATCCCAGTAAACCTTTGCAGTTTGGCAGTTGTGTCTTAGAAGACAGGTAATCTTTTAAAAAAAAATTTGCTGACAGAAAATAAAAAACTGAATAAATCCTTTTTAAAGTTATTTTGGTCATGTTTTTATTTACTTTACAAAGAAAGAGGATTTTTTTTGCAATTTCTTATATACATAATTTTTGTGTTTTTCTTCTTTTCTTTTTTTAATTAAATTTTTTTAATATTAGTTACAGTTAACTAAGTTTGTATCCAAGCTGTAGCCTGCTCCTTCATTCCCTCCCAATCTCACCCTCCCTTCCTCTTCTCCTCCCTGCCCCTTTCCAAGTCCTTTGATAGGGGAGGTCCTCCTGCCCTTCCATCTGACCCTAGTTTGTCAGGCATCTTCATGACTGGCTGCAATGTCCTCCTCTGTGGCCTAGCAAGGCTGTTCCTCCCTCAGAGGGAGGGGGGAGGTCAAAAAGCCAGCCATTGAGTTCATATACATAGTTTTTGTTTCTGCCTCTTCTACTTCCTCATTCCCATTCCTTCTTCTACTTTCAAATTACATGTCTTTTATTACCTTCTTATCCTAATCACTTAAAAGCACTTTTCAGTCTTTTCTCCACCATGTTTTTAATTTTCTGGCCTCTAGGTACTTACACTCACCTAATTATAAATATATACAAATCAGAAATTCCAGGCTAAATTTTTAACATATTATACTGCATATATGCAGTGTAGATATTTTCTATGAATAGCACTCCATCTGGAGAGAGAAGGGAAGCTCATAAACTTCAGGAAGCTATTGAAATACCAGGTTCACAAAACTCATAAAAGCTACAAGAAGGTTACCTATAATAAGTGAGAGATCTGTTACTTAAGTAGATGGCAATAACCATTTCAAATGGAGTATATATGTCAAAAATTCATATAGTGAAACATAAATACAGATTTTATTGCTAGGCTACACTTGGTGTAAATCATAAGGGTAAATGTCCAAAAAATAATATAGATATATAATGTTTGTGTCTGGTGGCTATTGTGAATGCAATTCCCACAGGCTGCCTGACACAAAGAGCAAGTACATAACACCTTTCCTCTACGACTCTTGGAAGCTGCTTCAAGTAGTGTCACCATTTACACCGACAGTCTGGAGGATAGTATAGGGAAAAACAAAACAGGAAGAAAATGAAGAAGGTACTAGAAGAAAAGGAAGAAGAATATTTGGTGGAAAATGTTCTTAAATGGCAACTTGTCCAGGACAAAGTGGAATATCTTCAAAAGTGGAAGCATTTCTCAGATGAAGACAGCACATGGGAACCAGAAGAGAACCTGGACTGTCCTGACCTCATTGCTGATTTTCTATAGTCACAGAAAACAGCTCATGGAATGATAAATCACAGGGAGGAAAAACAAAATCTGATTTTGATTCTGAAGATAAGGGAGAATAAAGCAAACCAAAGAAGAAAGAAGAGTCAGAAAAAATCCCCGAGACTTTGTCTGGGGT
Source organism: Meriones unguiculatus (assembly GCF_030254825.1). Taxonomy (NCBI): domain Eukaryota; kingdom Metazoa; phylum Chordata; class Mammalia; order Rodentia; family Muridae; genus Meriones; species Meriones unguiculatus. The sequence goes on along the minus strand of NC_083369.1, from coordinate 86,205,385 downwards.
TTGGAGCCAGGGCAGATTATTGGAGCTACCGACTAAAAAGGAGAACTATCTTTCCTCATGCAATGGAAAGACTCTAATGTGCCTGACCTGGTCCCTGCTAAGAAAACCAATGTTAAGTGCCTACAGGTTGTCATATCCTTTTATGAGGAGAGGCTAACCTGGCATTCCTAACACTCAGAGAAGATGAGAAAAATATGACAAGAAGTAGCCCTCTTGAGTGTCCACGCATTTCACCTTTGACTGTGAGTTTCACATTTGGAGGGAAGGAGTTGTACCTGGCTTGAGAAGATGTCCTTTGAAGAGCCAGCATTATTTCTTTGCCCTGTAGCATCACAAGAGCTTTACATTCTTCAAGTGGTATAGTTTGCATATCTATCCCAGTGGAAGGGAAAAGAAAGGAAAAAGGCTTTCCATGAGGAACAAACCTGCAGAAATGGGGTGTAAGAAAGCAAAGATACAAGGGGGCCAAGATGGCGGCCCTGGGAGAACACTGTGTCTGAGAAGCTGGATAACACACTCCGTGAAGTGACCAAGAGACTGAACTCTGAGCCCTAAAACAACAGCTATCGTGTTCTCCAGGTGAGGGGAGGCTCCAGCAATGTGGGAATCAGTCGGGTCCACTCTCGGGCCACACAGCCAGATCCCAGAAGAGAACACAGGTAACGCAGACTTTGGGTCTCCGGGCTGGTGCCGCAAGCGTGCATGTCCCGATTACTTTCTCAGGCTGATTGGTGGGCACAAGGGTGCCAGAGACTGGGAGTCCCAGTCACAAAAAAACCCCACGGGGAAGGAAAGTTGCAAGACTGATCACAGGTCACCCAGTCTTTCCCTGGAAGTTCTCACTGAACACCGGTACCCGCCGCAAACACAACTGAGCTCCTGCCACCCCTGTGGAGAGCAGCTGCGTGCCCAGCTCAAAATCTCTACTCCCTCTTGGGAGGAGGCAGGAGGCATCCAGCAGAATCTGCCACAGACCACATTGTCTGTACCCCAACCCGAGATGGGGGCTGAGAAAACCCAATCCTTTAGGACACTCCCCCAAACACTGCCATAACCCTGCCACAGCAGAGCAGAAGGATAAAGAGGCTCACAGCGGCTTCACAGTGCCAGATCTCCAGTGCTGCCAGCTGCTCCTAGCAAACAAACTTCAGCTCCGGATCTTGGACTGTGGTCATTCTACACATCCTGAGATTCTCCTGGGTCCAGCGCAATAAGGTCTAGCAGCAAGTTCTATCACCGGCGCCCCCTCCCCGACCCCTGGCAGAGAAACCCCGGCTCAGGATCTGACTGAGAAGCCCCAAACCCTTCTGCCACTCCCCTGAGAGCACCTCCATAAGCTTGCCCTAGCGGAGGGGAAGGTCAGAGGGGAAGGACAGAGAGAAAGCCTGCCAAGGACATAGCACCATCTCTCCAGCTCACCCAGTGGCCCCTAGAAGAGAAACCCAAGCTCTGGATCTGAGGACAATCAAGTCTACGTGGTACTCTCTCGGGATCAGCAAACATAGGTTCTACTGCCAGGCTGCTTCTGGCAGAGATATCTGGGCCCAGGATCTGGGATTGAGAACACTCAACCTAACTCTTTCCCGTGCCACCCCGGGACCAGTCAACATAACCCCTCCTGGCAGAGGGAAAGGACAGAGAGGCAGCACACAGGAAAGGTGGACACCGAGTCCTGCTGCCATAGTGTCACAGAGCTGACTGTTAGCCTACCCTCACACTTTCTGCAGCAGGACCAAATCAGAGAGTAGAGAGCAAAGGGAACCCTTGTGCATTCCAACTGGTCCTGCAAGAGAGTGAGTGAGCCTTCTAGGGAGAGTTTGCACCAGACCCAGTGCCTCTCCACAGAAGCAAACAGACAAGATCCCTGCCAACCACACCCCTAGAGTGGACATCATAGGGAATCTTGGGATAGCACCTCCAACATTGAAGCCTCTGCATTAAGGGTCCACCAGTGTAATCCAGGCAAACAATCCCTGGATCTTAGACAGAACTGAGTAATAGTGGCCTGCAGGACACAGCAATAGTCAGAGAATCTGCAGATGCACACTGTGCCTGCTAAAAGCACATGCAAATAGCGCCATCATCACATTCCTTACTTAAACAAAACTGAAACCACAGTGCACACTCCCAAACCAGTGAACCTCACTCATCTTCCTGATAAAACAGTCCAGAAAACAGAAAGAGACAATCATAGCCCGAACTACAATTTCAAAGAACAAACAGTGAGGATTATAAATAACCAGATGGCTAGAGGCAGACATAAGAACACTCCCAACAAAAATCAGGACATAATGACCTCACCAGCAACCCCACAAAACAATGGACACTTCAATTTACTAGATATACAAGAAAATGTCCTCAAAACTATGTTTCTCCAGCTATTAGAGGCCTATAAAGATGAAATGAACAAAGCCCTCAGAGAAATAGCCAAAGAAATCGAGACGAACCAAGAGGAAACAAATCGTGCTCTCAGAGAAATGACCACGAAAATTGACGCAAACAAAGAAGAAATGCACAAAGCTCTCAAAGAAATGTCCACACAAATCAAGGCAAATAAAGAAGAAATAAACAAAGCTCTCAGAGAAATACAGGCAATTATACCCAAAGAAGTAGAGGCACAATTAGTGATACATAGAGAGGAAACGGACAAAAAAATAGAAGCTGTCATTGAAAAGCAGGACTCCACATTCAAACAGATGAAGGAAATGGTGCAAGACATGAAAACAGAATTAGAATCAATAAAGAAAACACAAAGAGAGAAAAACCAGGAGCTTGAGAACATAGAGAAAAGATCAGGAACTACAAAGATAAGCATCACCAACAGAATACAAGAGATGGAAGAAAGAATCTCAGGAGCCAAAGATACACTTGTGGAAATTGACACTTCTCTCAAAGAAAAAATAAAATCAGAAAAGTTCCAAACACAAAACGTCCAAGAAATCAAGGACACCATGAAAAGACAAAACCTAAGAATAATAGGAGTAGAAGAAAAAGAAGACATCAGGCTCAAAGGTCTGGAAAATATTTTCAAGAAAATTATAGAAGAAAACTTTCCCAACTTAAAGAAGGAGATGGCCATAAACATACAAGAGGCCTACAGAACACCAAGTAGACTAGACCAGAAAAGAAATTCTTCAAGTCACATCATAGTCAAAACACTGAAACTACAGAACAAAGAAAAAATTCTAAAAGCAGCAAGGGAAAAAGGCCAAGTAACATATGAAGGTAGACCTATCAGAATCACACCAGATTTCTCAACAGAAACTATGAAAGCCAGAAGGGCCTGGAGAGAAATCATACAGTCCTTAAGGGACCACAGTTTCCAACCCAGATTAATATACCCAGCAAAACTTTCAATCAACATAGACGGAGAATTTAAAATATTCCAAGACAAAACCAAATTTAAACAATATCTACATAGTAAGCCAGCTCTACAGAAATTAATAGAAGGGAAACTCCAAACCAAAGAAAACAACTACATCTAAGGAAACAGAGGAAATAGATAACTACACAACAAAAAAACCAAAAGAATATAAGCAATGAAACTCAGTGACACCACCAACCCCACCTCTAAAATAAGTAACAATTGTTGGTCACTAATCTCTATCAATATCAACAGACTCAACTCCCCAATAAAAAGACACAGACTAACAGAATGGTTGCGGAAACAGGATCCAACATTCTGTTGCATCCAAGAAACACACCTATGCAACAAAGATAAACACTACCTCAGAGTAAAGGGCTGGAAAAATGTTTTTCAAGCAAATGGTAACAGAAAACAAGCTGGAGGAGCCATCCTAATATCTAATAAAATAGACTTTCAACCCAAGTTCATCAAAAAAGATAAGGAGGGCCACTATATTCTCATCAAAGGAAAAATCCACCAAGAGGACATCACAATTTTGAATATCTATGCCCCAAATACAAGAGCACCTACATTCGTAAATGAAACAGTATAAAAGCTTAAATCACACATTGATCTTAATACCCTAATAGTGGGAGATTTCAACACTCCACTCTCACCAAGGGACAGATCAACTAGACAGAAAACAAATAGGGAAATAAAAACACTTACAGAAACCCTAAATCAAATGGACCTAATAGACGTCTACAGATCTTTTAATCCAAACTCAAAAGAGTATACCTTCTTTTCAGCACCACATGGAACCTTCTCCAAAATAGACCATATAGTTGGTCATAAAGTAAGCCTCAACAGATAGAAAAAGACTGAAATAATTCCTTGTATTCTATCTGGCCACCATGGACTAAAGCTGGACCTCAACAACAACAGAAATAACAAAAAGTCGACACGCACATTGAAACTGAACAACTTGTTACTCAATGACAGCTGGGTTAAGGAAGAAATAAAGAAAGAAATTAAAGACTTCCTAGAATTCAATGAAAATGAAGGAACAACATACCCAAATTTATGGGACACATTGAAAGCAGTGCTCAGGGGAAAATTTATAGCACTAAGTGCCTGCAAGAAGAAATTCGTAACACCACATACAAACAACTTAATGGCCCAACTGAAAACTCTAGAAAAAAAAGAAGCAAAGATACCCAAGAGGAGCAGATGGCTGGAAATACTCAAAATCAGGGCTGAAATCAATCAATTAGAAACAAATAAAACTATTCAAAGAATCAATGAAACAAAAAGCTGGTTCTTTGAAAAAAATCAACAAGATAGACAAACCCTTAGCCAAACTAATTAAAAGCAGAGAGAATCTATCCAAATCAACAAAATCAGAGATGAAAAGGGTGACATAAGTACAGACACTGAGAAAATTCAATCATTAGGTCATACTACAAAAGCCTATATGCCACAAAATTTGAAAACCTAAATGAAATGGACAATTTTCTTGATAGATTCCATCTTCCAACATTAAGTCAAGATCAGGTAGAAAGACTGAATAGCGCTATATCCCCCAAGGAAATTGAAGCAGTCATTCACAGTCTCCCCTCCAAACCCTCCAAAAAAAAAAAAAACCCTGGGCCAGATGGCTTCAGCACAGAATTCTACCAGACCTTCAAACCTTCAAAGAAGTGCTAACACCAATTCTCAGACAACCTTGGTGGTAGGCACCTTCCTTGTCCTCTGTTTTCACATTCTTGCAATATCTATAGCATTTGCCTTTCAAATGAGGATTAAACATCTTATCCATAGTCCACTTTCTTGCTTAGCTTCTCTCTGTGTATACATTTTAGTAGGATTATCCTAAATTATATATCTAATATCCAGTTATAAGTGAGTATTACATGTGTGTCCTTCTGCTCCTGGGATACCTCATTCAGGATGATCTTTTCTAGTTCCTACCATTTGCCTGCAAATTTCATGATTGCCTTGTTTTTAACTGATGAGTAGTATTCCATTTTGTACATGTACCACAGTTTCTGTATCCATTCCTGAACTGAGAGACACCTGGGTTGTGTCCAGGTTCTTGTTATTATGAATAAAGCTGCTACAAACATGGTTGACAAATGTCCTTGTTGTGTACTTGAGCATATTTTGGATATATGCTTAGGAGTGGGATAGCTGGATCTTGAGATAGCACTATTTCTACTTGTCTGAAAAAAATGCCAGATTGATATCCAAATTGGGTGTACAAAGTTTATATTCCCACCAGCAATAGAGGAGGGCTTCCATTCCTATACATCCTATCTAGCTTATGTTGTAACTTGAGTTTTTGATATTAGCCATTCTGATGGGTTATGGTGCAATCTCAGGGTCATTTTGATTTCCATTTCCCTGATTACTAAGGATGTTGAACATTTCTATAAATGTTTCTCTTCCATTAGTTATTCCTCCATGAGAATTCTCTGCTTAGATCTGTACCCCATTTTTAATTGAATTACTTGATTTGTTGCTCTCTAACTTCTTGAATTCTTTATATATTCTGGATATTAGCCCCCTGTCACATATAGTAAAAAGTTGGTTAACATCCTTTCCCAATCTGCAGGATGTCATTTTGTTCTGAAGACAGTGTCTTTTGCTTTATCATGAGGTCCCATTTATTGATTGTTGATCTTGGAGGCAGTGCTGTTGGTGTTCGGTTGAGGAAATTGTCTCCTGTGCTAACAAATTCAAGGCTCTTCCACACATTTTCTTCTAAGCGGTTTAGTGTGTCTGAGTTTAATGTTGATGTCTTTGATCCATTTGGGTTTAGTTCTGTGCAGAGCAATAAGTATGAATCCCTTTGTATTTTTCTACATGTAGGTATGCAGTTAGACCAGTACCATTTGTTGAAAATGCTATTTTTTGTTGTATGGTTTTGGCATATTCATCAAAAATCAGATGTCTCTAAGTGTGTGGATTTATTTCTGGGTTTTCTCTTTGATTACATTGATCCACCAACAGTTTCTATGCCGGTACCATGCAATTTTTATTACTGTTGCTCTATAGTGCAGTTTGAGAACAGGGATAGAGATACCTCCAGAATATCTTTTATTTTAGAGGATTGTCTAACAGATTCTAGCTTTCTTGTTATTCCATGTTAAGTTGAGAATTTATCTTTCATGGTCTGTAATTATTGGGTTGGTAATTTTTTGGGAACTGCATTGAATCTGTAGATTGTTTTTGGTAAAATGACCATTTTTACTATGTTAACCTTACCAAGCCATGAGCATGGGAGTTCTTTCAATCCTCTGATATATTCTTCAATTTCTTTCTTCAGAGACTATAATTTTTTCATACAAGTCTTTCACATGCTTGGTTAAACTTACAACAATGTAATTTATATCCTTGGTGTCTATTGTGAATGGTGTTGTATCCCTAATTTCTTTCTCAGCACATTTGTCTTCTGAATAGAGTAGGATTACTAATTTTTTTTAAGTTAATTTTGTATCCATCCACGTTACTGAAGCTGTTTATCAGCTGTAGGATTTCCCTGGTAGAATTTTGGGGGTAAATCATGTATACTGTCATATCATATGGAAACAGTGATACTATGACTTCTTCCTTTACAAACTAAATTCCCTTGATTTCCTTTATTTTTCTTATTCATCTAGCAAGAACTTAAAGACCTATGTTGAAGAGATATGGAGAGAGTTCACAGCCTTGCCTTGTCCCTGAGTTCAGTTGGATTGATTTAAGTTTCTCTCTGTTTAACTTGATGTTGGCTATAGACTTGTATATTGCCTTTACTATGTTTATGTAAGTACCTCTTATTGATGATCTCTCCAGGACTCTAAACATAAACAAATATTGGATTTTATCAAATTCTTTTTCAGTGTCAGATAAGATTATTATGTGTTTTTATTTTTTGTTTATTTATATGGTGGAATACATTGATGGATTATCATATATTAAACCACACCTGCATACTTGGGATGAAGCCTACTTGTTCATAGTGCATGATAATATATTTGATGTGTTCTTGGATTTGCTTTGTGAGTATATAATTCAGTATTTTTTTGCATCAAAGTTCATAAGGGAGATTGACCTGAAGTTTTCTTTCTTTGTTGGGTTTAATTACCAAGATGACTGTGGCTTAATAGAATAAGTTTGGCTATCTAAACATAGTAAAGGCAATATACAGCAAGCCTATAGCCAACATCAAACTCAATGGAGAGAAACTTAAATCAATCCCACTGAAATCAGGGACAAGACAAGGCTGCCCACTCTCTCCATACCTCTTCAACATAGAACTTGAAGTCCTAGTCACAGCAATAAGAAAACTAAAGGAGATCAAGAGGATACAAATTAGAAAGAAGGAGGTCAAAGTGTCACTATTCGCAGATGATATGATAGTATATATGAGCGACCCCCAAAATTCAAACAGAGAACTCCTCCAGCTGATAAACACCATCAGCAAAGTGGCAGGATACAAAATTAACTCAAAAAAATCAGAAGCCCTCCTGTATACCAAAGACAAAAGGGCCGAGAAAGAAATTAGGGAAACAACACCCTTCACAATAGCCACTAATAACATAAAGTACCTTGGGGTGGCACTAACCAAGCAAATGAAAGACCTGTTTGAGAAAAACTTCAAGTCTCTGAAAAAAGAAATTGAAGAAGGTATCAGAAGATGGAAAGATCTCCCATGCTCATGGGTTGGTAGGATTAACATTGTGAAAATGGCCATACTGCCAAAAGCAATCTACAGATTCAATGCAATTCCCATCAAAATACGAACTCAATTCTTTACAGACCTTGAAAAAAAGATTCTCAGCTTCATATGGAGAAACAAAAAACCCAGAATCTCCAAAACTACACTGTACAATAACAGATCATCTGGAGGTATCTCCATCCCTGATCTCAAGCGGTACTACAGAGCAATACTAATAAAAACTACATGGTATTGTCATAGAAACAGAAAGGAGGATCAATGGAACCGAATTGAAGATCCAGAAATAAACCCACACACCCATGAATACTTGATTTTTGACAAAGCAGCCAAAACCATTAAATGGAAAAAAAATGAAACCATCTTCAACAAATGGTGCTGGTCCAACTGGATGTCTACATGCAGAAAAATGAAAATAGATCCATATTTATCACCCTGCACAAAACTAAAGTCCAAGTGGATCAAAGACCTCAGCATAAAACCAGATACTCTAATCTGTTAGAAGAAAAAGTGGGGAACAGCCTAGAACTCATTGGCACAGGAGACAACTTCCTGAACAGAACACCAACAGCACAGGCTCGAAGAGCAACAATCAATACATGGGACCTCATGAAACTGAAAAGCTTCTGTAAAGCAAAGGACACTGTCATCAAAACAAAATGACTGCCTACAGATTGAGAAAGAATCTTCACTAACCCTTTATCTGACAGAGGAATAATATCCAGTATATACAAAGAACTAAAGAAACTGAAAAGCAGCAAGCCAAGCAATCCAATTAAACAATGGGGAACAGAGCTAAACAGAGAATTCTTGATAGAGAAATATGGAATGGCAGAGAAACACTTAAAGAAATGCTAAAAGTCATTAGCCATCAGGGAAATGCAAATCAAAACGACCCTGAGATTTCACCTCACACCCATCAGAATGGCCAAAATGAAAAACTCAAGTGACAACACATGCTGGAGAGGTTGTGGAGAGAAGGGAACCCTTCTCCACTGCTGGTGGGAATGTAAACTGGTACAACCATTTTGGAAATCTATCTGGCACTTTCTCAGACAATTAGGAATAGTGCTTCCTCAAGACCCAGCTATACCACTGTTTTTATACCCAAACTTTGCTCAAGTACACAAAAGGGATATTTGCTCAACTATGTTTATAGCAGCTTTATTTGTAATAGCCAGAACCTGGAAACAACCCAGATGTCCATCAACAGATGAATGGATACGGAAATTGTGGAATTTTTACACAATGGAATACTACTCAGCAATCAAAAAGGAGGAAATCATGAAATTTGCAGGCAAATGGTGGGATCTAGAAAAGATCATCCTGAGTGAAATATCCCAGAACGAAAAAGATAAACATGGTATATACTCACTTATATAGACCTATAAGATATGATAAACATAATGATATCTATACACCTAAAATGATAATCAAGAGAGCAGACATGGGGTAAGATGATCAATCCTCCTTTAGAAAGACAGATGGGATGTGCATTGAACGTATGTCAGGAGTCTACTGAAGGCATCTGAAAGACTCTAAGTAGCAGTGTTTTCAAAGCAGATACAAAGACTCAAAACAAAACCTTCAGCAGAGTACAGGGAATCATATGAAAGAAGGGGAGTTAGTCTGATGGGGAAAGGATAGGAGCTCCACAAGGACCAAATATTTCTGGGTACAGGGTCTTTTCTGAGACTGACATTCAACCAAGGACCATGTATGGATAAAACCTAGAACTTCTGCTCAGATGTAGCCCGTGGTAGCTCAGTAACCAATTGGTGTCCCATAGTAAGGGGAACAAAGACTATTTCTAACAGGAACTCAATGGCTGGCTCTTTGACCTCCCCACCCCCCAAGGGAGGAGCAGTCCTGGTAGGCCACAGAGGAGGACTTTGCAGCCAGTCCTGAAGATACCTGATAAAACAGAATCAGATGAATGGGGAGGAGCCCCCCACCCCATCAGTGAACTTGGAAAGGTGCAGGGTGGAGATGAGGGAGGGAGGGTAGGATTGAGAGGGGATGAGGGAGTGGGATACAGCTGGGATACAGAGTTAATAAATTGTAACTGATAAGAAAAAAATAAAATAAAAAAATACACAGTAGGAAGAGACAAACAAAATAAAACAAAACAAAAAGCATTATTATATGAGTTGGATAGATACAATATATTATACAAGAGTTGAAACATAATTCATAGTGTATTGTAGAAAAATACAATGTCAAATCCATCTGTATACCTATGTATAATATTTATCTATTAATAAAGGAGGAAAACTTTCAAAAAAAAAAAGAATGAGTTTTGCTGTGTTGCTTCTGTTTCTATTTTGTGCTATAGTTTGAAGAGCATTGGTGTTAGTTCTTCTTTGAAGGTCTAGTATAATTTTGCACCGAAACAGTGGCCCTGTGCTTTTTATGGATGGAAGACATTTGATGACAGCTTATATTTCTTTAATTGATACAGGTCTCATTAATTATTTAACTTGGTCATAATTCTGCTTTGGTAACTGGAACTAATTAAGAAAAATATTCATTTCATTTAGAAAAATTTGTGGCATATAGCCTTTTTTTTAACGTCACACAGTTTTGACTTTATTTTTTTATTACAGTTTTTTTATTAGTTTTTATTATTATTTTTTATTAGTTACAGTTAATTAACTTTGTATTCCAGCTGTGTTCCGTTCATTCATTCTCTGCCCTTTCATATAACCCTAGCTTATCACATATCTTCAGGCACAGCTGAAAAGTACTCCTATGTGGCCGGGCAGGGCTGCTTCTCCCTCAGGTAAATGATTGACATTAGATGGTAGAGAAACAAGTAACAGGACAGAAGCCTACCTCTGAAGGCCTCTGAAAGTCTCTACTTAGTAGTGTATCAAGGCAGATACTAAGACTCATAACTAAACCTTCAGCAGAATACAGGGAATCATACGAAAGAAGGGGGACTTATAATGACCTGGAGAGGACAGGAGCTCCACAAAGACCAAACATATCTGGGTATATAGGCTTTTGAAGTATGATCTAATGATTGTTTGTATTTCCATGGTGTTTGTTGTTATGTCCCCCTTTCAATTGTGATCTTCTTGATTTGTATAGTGTCTCTATGCCTTTTATGTTGTTTCACTAAGGGTTTTCTATCTTGTTGATTTTCTTGAAGAAACATTGCTTATTTCACTGATTCTTGTATTTTTTAATTTTTTTTTAATTTGTATTATTAGTTATATTTTACTAACTCAGTATCCCAGCTGTATCCCCCTGCCCTCATTCCCTCCCAACTCCGCCCTTCCTCCCTCATCTTCTTCCTGCCCCTTTCCAAGTTCACTGATTTGGGAGGACCTCATCCCCTTTCATCTGACCCTGTTTTATCAAGTATCTGCAGGACTGGCTGCAAAGTCCTCCTCTGTGGCCTAGCAGGACTGCTCCTCCTTTGGGGGGTGGGAAGGTCAAAGAGCCAGCCATTGAGTTCCTGTCAGAAATAGTCCCTGTTCCAATCACTATGGGAAACCAATTGGTCACTGAGCTACCACAGGCTACATCCAAGCAGAGGCTCTAGGTTGCATCCATACATGTTTGAAGAAACAGTCTCATAAAAGACTCCTGTGCCCAGATATATTTGGTCCTTGTGGAACTCCTATCCTTTTAACATCATACTAACTCCCCCTTCTTTCATATGATTCTCTGCACTCTGCCAAAGGTTTGGTTATGAGTCTTAGTATCAGCTTTAATACACTGCTAGGTAGAGTCTTTCAGAGGTCCTCTGCGGTAGGCTCCTGTCCTGTTACTTGCTTTCTCTTATGTCCAATGCACATCCCATTTCTCTTTCTGAGTGAGGATTGATCATCCTACCCCAGGTTCTCTATCTTGTTTATATGTATAGATTTTGTTATGTTTATCATTTCTTATAGGTTTATATAAGGGAGTATATACCATGTGTGTCTTTCTCCTTCTGGGATACCTTACTCAGAATGATCTTTTTAGATCCCACCATTTGCCTACGATTTCCTCGTTTTTGATTGCTGAGTAGTATTCCATTGTGTAAAAATACCACTATTTTTGTATACATTGCTCTATTGTTGGACATCTGGGTTGTTTTCAGGTTCTGCCTATTACTAACAAAGTTGCTACAAACATGGTTGATCTAATGTCCTTGTTTTTTACTTGAGCATATTTTGTGTATATGCCTAGGAATGGTATAGCTGGATCTTGAGAAAGCACTATTCCTAAGTGTCTAAGAAAGTGCCAGATTAACTTCCATAGTGGTTGTACCAGCTACATTCCCACCAGCCATGTAGGAGGGTTCCATTTTCTCCACAACCTCTCCAGCATGTATTGTCATTTGAGTTTTTTTTTTTTTTTATTTTAGCAATTTTGATGGGTGTAAGGTGAATTCTCAGGGTTGTTTTAATTTGCATCTCCCTGATGGATAAAAATGTTGAGCATCTCAGTAAATGTTTTTCTACCATTTTATATTCCTCTACAGAGAATTCTCTCTTTAGCTCCATACTCCATTTATTAATTGGATTACTTGATTTATTGCTTTTTAAATTCTTTAGTTCTTTATATATTCTGGATATTAGCCCTCTATCAGATATAGGGTTGGTGAAGATTCTTTCCCAGTCTGTAGGTTGTCGTTTTGTTCTGAAGACAGCATTTTTTGCTTTACAGAAGATTTTCAGTTTCATGAGGTCCCATTTATTGAGTTGCTCTTAGAGCCTGTACTAATGGTGTTCTGTTCAGGAAGTTTTCTCCTGTGCCAATGAGTACTTTTTTTCCCCACTTTTTATTCTAACCAATTTAGAGTATCTGGTTTTATGTTTGATCCACTTGGACTTTGGTTTTGTTCAGGGTGATAAATATGGATCTATTTTCATTTTTCTGCATGTAGATATCCAGTTGGACCAGCACCATTTGTTGAAGATGCTGTCTTTTTTCCATTGAATAGTTTTGGCTGCTTTGTCAAAAAATCAAGTATTCACAGGTGTTTGGGTTTATTTCTGTTTCTTCTTTTCGATTCCATTGATCCTCTTTTCTGTTTCTATGCCAATACCATGCAGTTTTTATAACTATTGCTCTGTAGTACAGCTCAATATTGGGGATGGAGTTACTGCCAGATGATCTGTTGTTGTACAGGATCTTTTTGGTGATCCTGGGTTTTTTCTTTCTCCATATGAAGCTGAGAATCTTTCTTTCAAGTTCTGCAAAGAACCGATTTAGTATTTTGATGGGAATTAGGTTGAATCTGTATATTACTTTTGGCAAGAAGGCCATTTTCACAATGTTTGTCCTGCCAATCAATGAGCACGGGAGATCATTCCATCTTCTGATATATTCTTCAATTTCTTTCTTAAAGTTTTTTTTTTTTTTTTCAAACAGGTGTTTCACTTGCTTGGTTAGAATCACCCCAAGTATGTTATGTTATCAGTTCCTATTGTGAAGGGTGTTGTTTCCCTGATTTCTTTCTCGTCCCTTTTGTCTTTGGTATACAGGAGTGCTTCTGTTTTTTTTTTTTTTTTTTTTACTTGATTTTGTATCCTGCCACTTTGCTGAAGGTGTTTTTTAGCTGTAGGAGTTCTCTGAATTTTGGGGGTCGCTCATGTATGCTATAATATCATATGCAAAGAGTAAAACTTTAACTTCTTCCTTCCCAATTTGTATCCCCTTGATCTCCTTTAGTTGTCTTATTGCTTTAGCTAGGATTTCAAGTATTACTTTGAGGTGATATGGAGGGAGCAGGCAGCCTTGCCTTATCCCTGATTTCAGTGGGATTGATTCTCTCCATTGACTTTCATGTTGGCTATATGCTTGCTGTATATTGCCTTTACTATGTTTAGGTATGTTCATTGTATCCCTGATCTCTCCAAGACTTTAAACATGAATGGGTGTTGGACTTTGTCAAATGCTTTTTGGCATCTAAGGAGATGATCATGTGGTTTTTCTCCTTCAGTTTCTTTATGAGGTAGATTACATTGATGGGTTTCCATATGTTGAACCACCCTTGCATTCCTGGGATGAAGCCTACTTGGTTATGGTGGATGATACCTTTGATGTGTTCTTGGATTCAGTTTGCAATGATTTTATTGAGTATATTTGTATCAATGTTCATAAGAGATAGATCTGAAGTTCTCTTTTTTGTTGGGTCTTTGTGTGGTTTAGGTATCAAGGTGACTGTGACTTCATAGAATGAGTTTGGTAATATTCCTTCTGTTTCTATTGTGTGGAATACTTTGGAGAGAATTGGAGTTAGTACTTCTTTAAAGGTCTGGTAGAATTTCACACTGAATCCATCTGGCCCACATGGATTTTTTTGGAAGGGAGACTGTTGATGACTGCCTTTATTTCATTAGAGGATATAGGATTATTATATTTTTCTGTCTTATCTTGAGTTAATTTTGGTAGATGGACTCTATCTAGAAAATTGTCCATTTGTTTTAGATTTTCAAATTTTGTGGCATATAGTCTTTTATAGTATGACCAAATGATTGTTTCTATTTCCTCGGTGTCTGTAGTTACGTTCCCCTTTTCGTTTCTGATTTTGCTGATTTGGATAGTTTCTCTTTGCCTTTTAGTTAGTTTGGCTAAGGGTTTGTCTATGTTGTTGATTTTCTCAATGAACCAGCTCTTCATTTCATTGATACTTTCAATAGTTTTATTCGTTTCTAATTGATTGATTTCAGCTCTGAATTTGATTAGTTTGAGCTGTCTGCCCCTTTTGGGTGTATTTACTTCTTTTTTTTTCTAGGGCTTTCATTTGGGCATTAATTTGTTTGTATTAGATGTTACAAATGTCTTCTTTAAGGCACTTAGTGCTATGAATTTTCCTCTCAGCACTGCTTTCTTTGTGTCCTATAAATTAGGGTATGTTGTACCTTCATTTTCATTGAATTTTATGAAGACTTTAATTTCTTTCTTTTGTTCTTCCTTAACCCAGCTGTCATTGAGCAGCAAGTTGTTCAATTTCCATGTTCTTGTAGGCTTTTTTTCTAATTCCATTGTTGTTGAGGTGCAGCTTTAGTCCATGGTGGTCAGATAGAATACAGGGGGTTATTTCAATCTTCTTGTATCTGTTTAGGCTTGCTTTGTGACCCAAAGATATGGTCTATTTTAGAGAAAGTTCTATGAGGTGCTGAAAAGAACATATACACTTTTGAGTTGGGGTAGAAAGTTATGAAGACATCTATTAGGTCTATTTGATTTAGGACCTCTATAAGTGCCTTTATTTCCCTATTAGGCTTCTGTTTAGATGATCTGTCTCTTCATGAATGTGGGGTGTTGAAGTCTTCCACTATTAAGGTTTTCTGATTGATGTGTGATTTAAGTTTTAAAAATGTTTCATTTATGAATGTAGGCACTGTTGTATTTGGGACATAGATGTTCAGAATTGTGATGTCTTCTTAGTGGATTTTTCTTTTGACGAGAATGTAGTGTCCCTCCACATCTTTTTTTATTAATTTTGGTTGAAAGTCTATTTTATTAGATATTAAGATAGCTCCAGGAGCTTGTTTTCTGGGTCCTTTTGCTTGAAAGACATTTTCCCAGCCCTTTACTTTGATGTAGTATTTATTTTTTTTGCAGAGGTTTATTTCTTAGATGCAGCAGAAGTTGGATCCTGTTTCTACACCCATTCTGTTAGTCTGTTTATTTTTATTGGAGAGTTGAGTCCATTGAAGTTGATAGATAATAGTGACCAATGAATGTTAGTTCCTTTTATATTGGAGTTGGTGGTCTTACTGTGTTTCATTGCTTGTTTTCTTTTAATTTTTATTGGGATATTACCTGTATGCTATGTTTTCTTGGGTCAAGTTGTTTTCATTGGATTTGAGGTTTCCTTCTACTATTCTCTTTAGGCTGGTTTGCTGTGTAGATATTGCATAAATTTAGTTTTGCCATTGAATATTTTGTTTTCTCCATATATATTTTTTGAAAGCTTTGCAGGGTATAGTAGTCTGGGTTGGCATCTGTGGTCTCTTAGAGTCTGCATGACACTTGCCCAAGCCCTTCTGTCTTGAATAGTTTCTGATGAGAAGTCTGGTGTGATTCTGATACCTCTAGCTTCATATGTTACTTGGCCTTTTTCCCTTGTTGCTTTTAATTTCTTTTCTTTGTTCTGTAAATTTAGTGTTTTGACTATGATGTGACATGTTGTGTTTCTTTTCTCGTCTAGTCTATTTGGTGTTCTGTAGGCCTCTTGTATATTTATGGACATATCTTTCTTTAAGTTGTGAAAATTTTCTTCTATGATTTTCTTCAAGATATTTTCTGGACCTTGGAGCCTGGAGTCTTCTTTTTCTTCAATTCCATTTATTCTTAGATTTTGCCTTTTCATGGACTCCTTTATTTCTTGGATACTTTGTGTTTGGGACTTCTCTGACTTTACTTTTTCTTTGAGAGAAGTATCAATTTCTGCGAGTGTATCTTCAGCTGCAGAGATTCTCTCTTCCATCGCTTGTATTCTGTTAGTGATGTTTACCTTTGTGGTTCCTGATCTTTTCTCCAAGTTCTCCAGCTCCAGGGTTTTCTCAGTTTGTGTTTTCTTTATTGATTCTAATTCTGTTTTAATGCCTTGCACCATTTCCTTCATCTGTTTGAATGTGGATTTCTGTCTTATTTTTTTTTTTTTTTTTTTTTGCTCATTTCCTCTCTATATGCCACTAATTGTTTGTCTACTTGTTTGCCTCCATTTGTTTGGCTATGTTTGCCTGTGTTTCTTTAAGAATTTTGTTCATTTCCTCTTTCTTTACCTCCAATTGACTGGCCAAATCTTTGATAGATTTGTTCATTTCCTCTTTAACTGTCTGAATTTGCATGGCTATTGCTCTGAGAGAATTGTTTGTTTCCTCTTTATGGACCTCAAATAATTGGGTAAGCATATCTTTAAAGTTATTTTCCTGTGCTTCTGATAAATTGGAGTATCCATCAGTTTTGGGGGTTGCTGGTGAATTCATGATGTCCTGATACATATTGGATGTGTTCTTTTGTCTACTCCTGGCCATTGGCTTATTTGAAACCTTCTCTGTTTGTTTCTGGATTCTGCAGTTCAGACTGGTACTGTCTCTCTCAGGCATCTGGAGAGTTCTTCAGGAAGGTGTGAGAGCTACTGTGGCCTCAGCGCGTATGTTGGTGCAATAGCTGTACATGTGGGAGGAAAGTATGAGGGCGCCAAAGGGCAAATGTAGGCATGTGTGTGTGTGTGTGTGTGTGTGTATGTATGTGTGTTTGTGTGGAAGTGTGTGTGGAAGTGTGTCTGGAGGGACAGAGTGATAGAGAATGTTAACCCTTGACTGTGTGGGAGGGGCTCTGCCTTTCAGGCTTCTAGGGGGTTGTTTGTGCATGCAGTGTATACAAAGCAGGTGCTGGTGATGGTCTCCGCCCAATTTCTGTTGTTATCTGCCTTAACTCCTCAGTTGCATCTGCATAGCAGGGGCTTCAATGTCCCAAGTGACCCTCTGTTCCCCACAGTGGGTATGTGAGTTTGGGGAGTCCGATGCCTGGCTTCTATTTTAGAAGGACCATGGATCTCGGACTCTGCAGACACTCAAGGACACACTCACTCTCAGAAAGGTTATATCAGCAGGGATAGGCATATCCGGGCTCTCTGGTTTGGCCCTGCTTGGTCTTATGCAGGAGGACTGGGGTGCTCCACCAGCTCAGTGTTGCTACAGCCACCAGGTTAGGAAGTCCAGCTGCAGCGGGAGACTGGGATGTAGATCCAGATGCCTTCTGGGAAGGCCTGGGGGCCCTCCAAGGTGCTCTCCAAGCCTGGGAGGCCCAGTGCCTGGTGTGCTTAGCTTGTATGGCGGGTCTGCTGGACTTTGGTGGGTATATAGAGTATTAACTGTCACTGAGGGTTTGGGCGGGCTGTAAGTCAGTGGCTAAAAGAAACTGCCGAGCCAGTATGGCGGCTAGCAGACCTGGGACCTTAGGAAAATGGTGTTGTAGGTCTGGGACTCCAAGACCAGTGCATCTGGAAGTTGCCTTTAAGGGGCTAGGAGCTCTTTCTCAGCTGCTACAGACCCCAGGCAGTGAGCGCTGAGCTGAGAACCTCTGTGAGTCAGCTGCACCAAGGAGGAGGGTTGTCAGAGAAAGGGGAGTGCCAGGAGATCAAAGGATCATTTTTTTTCCTTCCCCAAACAAGTCCACTGTTGACCCGAGACCAAAGTTCTCACCTCATGCGATGTTCCCTGTCATTTATAAAGCCTCTCCGTCGTTTCCTTGGCTTCAGAAGTCCTTCCACTCACCCACTCAAGAGTTCAGCTCTTCCACACCTCAGAAACTGTGCATACTAGTAGCCATCTTGGCTCCGTACCTCTCAATTATTCTTTTAATTGTTCTCTTTGTTTATAATATATTCTATCCACAAGTTTGGTTATTTCCAGGTATAAGGTATGCTGATTCTTTTGTTTTCCTAAGGCTTTCACTTAAACCATTGAGTTGCTTGCATGGGATATCTCAAATTTCTTTTTTTTTTTTTTAAGCTATGCACATGTTTTATTGGTTTAACACAATATAAATTAAAATTCTCTTTTTTTTTTCAATGCAGTTTATTCAGGAACATTGAACAATCCTCGGACCCCGGGGAAAGCCAGCCCACAGCTTAAATAGCCTCTGGGTAGCCAACCCAGGCGTGCCACTGGGGCAATGCAGATAGGTCCACATACATGGAAGCAAGCCAGATCCTCGGCCTTAGCCAAATGTGGAGTTGTTCGTGACAGAGAGCACTCACCATCGGGAAGGTGGAAGGCAGAAACCAGCTCCATCTTTAAGGCATAGCATTCCGCAGCTCTCTACAGTTCCCGCTTTTTGTTTTAGATGCATCAGGCAAGAGTAGAGGTCTGATCTCTGATATTAGAAATAAATTGGGACTTTGTACTGATGTTCATTTAGGTGTCATCCACCCAAAGAGCATCAGACCCGTCTGATACCTTTTTCTCAGAGGCGGGACCTGGGGCATCAACCCGCATTCAATCAGACATGCTCTTCTCTGGGTCCAAAGCGGCTGACCCTGAGTGCAGTGCTTAGCCTCGCATCCTGAGCGTATCATTTTAGCTTTTTATGGTATCCAACCATGCTTGGGGAGAATGTCCTGCTTCAATGGCTGTAAAGGCCTGAATGATCATGGCTGCATCACACTGTTGTGAGATTCTAATCTTGCATATATACCACAGGCAAACCAAGGAGACCAACACCAGAAGGCCTGCTAACACTCCCATGCCCTCCCATTCCTTCAGATGATTCATGGCTGCAGCAATCCATGTTGATAATCCTGTGGCTAGTCCTGCGTCCACTCCGGTAGAATTTACTGTGACAATGGCCACTCTCAGCTGCTCCATCGTAGTATCGAATTCTCCAGTCCAATTACCTAAAATATAGCTCGACAATTGTTTAGACAGATTTGCAGCGCAGGAAAAATTCTCATGTTGTATGCTAGTGACACAAAGTCCAGCATACTTTCATTGACAGCCAAGTTGAGCGATTTGCCATAGGGTATCAATTTGCTCCTGCAAGAGGTCAATCCTCTGATTGAACACCATCAAGCTTCCTTTTAGTTGAGCATTAATTCCTTTATGTACAACTAAGGCATGAGCTACATTGGCTAAATGATTATTCAGGGTCTGAGCAGTCTGCCCAGTATGACTCATGGCTAATGCCACGGTGGTAGCTCCAACAGCCGTCAATGAGATGGTAGTAACAATGGTGGCTGTAGTTCCAAGATCCCTTTTCTGTCTGAAGAGAGTCATGACTCTCTTCAAATTTCTTATTGAAGTTTTTAGTGCTTTGAACTTTCCTCTTAGCACTGCTTTCATTGTATCCCATATATTTGGGAATGTTGTGCCTTTTTTTTTTTTTCATTGAATTTTAGGAAATCTTTAATTTCTTCCTTTATTTCTTCCCTAACCCAGCTGTCATTGAGTAGCAAGTAGTTCAGTTTCCATGTGAGTGTCAGCTTTTAGCTCTTACTTTTGTTGTTGTGTTTCAGCTTTAGTCCATGGTGTTCAAATGGGATATGTAGGATTATTTCAATCTTCTTGTATCTTTTGAGGCTTGCTTTGTGACCAACTATATGATCTGTTTTGGAGAATGTTCCATGAGGTGCTGAGAAGAAGGTAAATTCTTTTGTGTTTGGGTGTAAGGTTCTGTAGATATCTGTGAGGTCCATTTGATTCATGACCTCTGTTAGGGTCATTGTTTCTTTGTTCAATAATTCTTTTGTTGAGCTGTCCTTTGTTGAGAGTAGGGTGTGGAAGTCTCGCACTCTTAATGTGTTGGGATCTATGTGTGGTTTAAGTTTTATTAATGTTTTTTTTAAATATGGTTTCCCTTTTATTTGAGGCGAGGATGTTCAGAATTATGAGGTCTTCTTGGTGAAATTTTTCTTTGATGAGTATAAAGTTACTTTCTCCATCACTTTTGATTAATTTTGGATGAAAATCTATTTTATTAGGTATTAGAATGTCTGTTAGTGCTTGCCTCTTGGGTCCATTTGCTTGGAATACAGTCTTCCATTCCTTTACTCTCAGGTAATATCTATGTTTGTGAATTAGGTGTGTTTCTTGTATGCAAAAGATTTTTGGGTCTTGTTTATGTATCCATTCTGTTAGTTTTTGTATTTTTATTGGAGAATTGAATCCACAGATTTTGAGAGAGATTAATGACCACTGGCCATTAGATCCTAAGATTTTGCTCTTGGTTTTGGTAATGTATTTGTGTGCTTGGCTACTTTTAGTGTTCAGGTTATTTATTTCCTGTGATTTCCTGACTATAGTTAACTTTCCTGGGTTATACTTTTTCCTTTTAATATCTTCTGTAAGGCTGGATTTGTGGGTAGGTATTGGTTAAATTTGTTTGATATTGAATATCTTGTTTTCTCCATCTTGGATGACTAAGAGTTTTTCTGGGTATAGTAGCATCTGCTGACATCTGGGTTCTCATAGGGTCTGCATGATATCCATCCAGGCCCTTCTGGCTTTCATAGTCTCTGTTGAGAAGTCAGTTATGATTCTGATGGAATTGCAATTATATGGCACTTGGGTTTTTCCCTTGCAGCTTTTAGTATTTTTCTTTGTTCTGTATACTTACAGTTTTGATTAGTATATGGCTGGATGCTTTTCTTTTCTGGCCTAATTTTTTTAGGTGTTCTGTAGGCTTCGTGTATGCTTATAGGCCTCTCCTTTAAGTTGGGGGAAATTTTCTTCTATGATTTTGTTGAAAATAGTTTCTGGGCCTTGGAGATTGGAATCTTTTTTTTCCTTAGTTTCTTTTATTCTTATGTTTTGTCTTTTCAAGTTGTCTTAATTTTCTTGGATGGTTTGTGTCAGGAATTTTTTTTAACATTTTCTTTGATAGATACATCAATTTCTGCCATTGTATTTTCCACACCTGAGATTCTTTTATTATTATTTTTTAGGGTAACTCTCATCCCAGTGCTCCTACTGTGAGCTGAGCAGCACAGTCAGGAAACCCTGAAAGTTCAGGGACTGCTAGTCTGGCATTTGTAGCAGTGAACAACAGAGGACTCTGTCTCCAACAATGTAAAAAGAATACTCTGACCTCCACATTTGTGCTGTTGTATAGATGTGCTTACCCAAACACATACACAAACACACACACACAGACACACAAACACAAAAACACTAGGGACAGAGAGAGGAAAAGTGAAAGAAAGACAGAGATTAAAAGTAGAATTTCAAAATTCTTAAAAATTGTAATATTTAAGAGATTTCAAATATAAAATAAGTAATTATCTATTTATATAATTAGATGACATATAATGTACATAGATACAATCTGATTTGAATGTATTTTTAATTTTATTTTATTAAGTACATTTTATTCACTTTGTATACCCCCATAAGCCGCTCCCTCCTCCCCTCCCAGTCCCACCCTCCCTCCCTCTTCTTCATGAAGACCCCTCCCCAAGTCCACTGAGAAGGGAGGAAATCCTCTCCTTCACTCTGATCTTAGTCTATCAGATCACATCAGGAGTGGCTGCATTGTCATCTTGTGTGGCCTGATAAGGCTGCTCCCACGTCAAGGGGAGGTGATGAAAGAGCAGGCCAATCAGTTCATGTCAGAGGCAGTCCCTGTACCCATTACTATGTAACCCACTTGGACATATCTTTGCAAAGTTCTAGGTTATCTTCATGCCTGGTACTTGGTTGGAGCATGAGTATCTGGGAAGTTCCATGTGTTCAAATTTTCTGGTTCTATTGCTCTCATTGTGGAGTTACTGTACTTTCCAAATCTTAACTATTTCCCACTTCTTGCATAAGAATCCATGCACTCTCCCCACAGTTGGCCGTAAGTCTCAGCGTCTGCTTTGATTGTCTGCAGGGCAGAGCCTTTCAGAGGCCCTCTGTGTCAGGTTCCTAGGTTGTTTCCTGTTTCTTCTTCTTCTGATGTCCATCCTCTTTGCCTTTAAAGATGACAATTGAGCATTTTATTCAGGGTCTTCTCTCTTGATTAGTTTCTTTAGATATACAGCTTTTAGTAAGTTTATCCTATGTTGTATGTCTATATGAGTGAGGATATTCTGTGTATATCTTTCTGCTTCTGGGACAGCTCACTCAGGATGATTTTACTCAGGCCCCACCATTTACCTGCAAATTTCATAATGTCCTTATTTTTCATTGCAGAGTAATATTCCATTGTGTAGATGTACCACAATTTCTGCATCCATTCTTCAGGTGAGGGGCATCTGGGCAGTTTCCAGCTTCTGACTATTACAAATAAAGCTGCTACAAACATGGTTGAGCAATTGTCCTTATTGTGTAATTGAGCCTCTTTTGGATATATGTCTAGGAGTGGTATTGCTGGATCTTGAGGAAGCGCTATTCCTAGTTGTCTGAGAAAGCGACAGATTGTTTTCCAGAGTGGTTGTATGAGTTTGCATTCCAACCAGCAGTGTAGGAGGGATCCCCTTTCTCCAAAACCTCTCCAACATGTGTTGTCACTTGAGTTCTTGATCTTGGCCATTCTGATGGGTATAAGGTGAAATCTCAGGGTTGTTTGGACTTGGATTTCCCTAATGGCTAATGACGTTGAGCACTTCTTTAAGTGTTTCTCTGCCATTTGATACTCCTCTACAGAGAGTTCTCTGTTTAGCTCTGTTCCCCAGTTTTTAATTGGATTACTTAAATTGCTGCTTTCCGGCTTCTTTAGTTCTTTACATATGCTGGATATGAGCCCTCTGTCAGATAAAGGTTTGGTGGAGACTGTTTCCTAATCTGAAGGCATTTGTTTTGTTTTGATGACAGTTTCCTTTGTTTCACATAAGTTTTCAGTTTCATGAGGTCCCATTTATTGATTGTTGCTCTTAGAGCCTGTGCTGTTGGTGTTCTGTTCAGGAAGCTGTCTCCTATACCAATAAGTTCTAGGGATTTCCACACTTTTTCATTTAACCAATTTAATGTGTCTGGATTTATGTTGAGGTCTTTGATCCACTTTGACTTTAGTTTTGTACAGGATGATAAATATGGATCTTTTTTCATTTTTCTGCATGTAGACATCCAGTTAGACCAGAACGATTTGTTGAAGATGCTATCTTTTTTCCATTGTATGGTTTTGGCATCTTTGTCAAAGATTAGGTGTCCATAAGTGTGTGGGTTTATTTCTGGGTCTTCTGTTCGGTTCCATTGATCCACCATTCTGTTTATATGTCAGTACCATGCAGTTTTTATTACTGTTGCTCTATAGATCAGGGATGGTGATACCTCCAGATGATCTTTTATTGTGGAAGATTGTTTTAGCAATTCTGGGTTTCTTATTATTCTGTATGAAGGTGAGGATTTTACTTTCCAGGTCTGTAAAGAATTGTGTTGGTAATTTGATAGGAATTGCATTGAATCTGTAGATTGCTTTTTGTAAGATGGCCATTTTTACTATGATGATCCTGCCAAGCCATGAGCATGGGAGATCTTTTCATCTTCTGATATCTTCTAATTCTTTCTTTAGAGACTTGAAATTATTTTCATACAAGTCTTTGACTTGCTTGATTAGGGTTACACCAAGGTATTTTATGTCATTTGTGGCTATTGTGAAGGGTGTTGTTTCCCTAGTTTCTTTCTCAGCCCATTTGTCTGTTGTATACAATAGGGTTACTGATTTTTCTTTTCTTTTTTTTTTTTTTTGAGTTAATTTTGTATCTGGCCTTTTTGCTGAAGGTGTTTATCAGCTTTAGGAGTTCCTTGGTAGAGTTTTTGTGGGCAGTCATGTATACTATCATATCATCTGCAAATAGTGATAATTTGACTTCTTCCTTTCCAATTACTATCCCCTTGATCTCTTACTGCTCTAACAAGGAATTCCAGAACTGTTTTGAAAAGATATGGAGAGAGTGGGAAGCCTTGTCTTGTCCCTAATTTCAATGGGATTGCTTTAAGTTTCCGTTCAGTTTGATGTTGGCTATAGGCTTGTAGTATATCACCTTTACTATGTTTAGATATGTGCCAAGTATCCCTGATCTCTCCAAGACTTTAAAAATGAATGGATGTTGGATTTTGTCAAATGCTTTTTCAGCACCTAAGGATATTATCATGTGGTTTTTTTTCTTTCAGTTTTTTAATATTGTGGATCACATTGATGGATTTCCGTATATTGAACCACCCCTGCATACCTGGGATGAAGCCTACTTGGTCATAATGGATAATATCTTTGATGTGTTCTTGTATTCAGTTTGCAAGTATTTTGTTGAATATTTTTGCAGCAGTGTTCATAAGGGAGATTGAACTGAAATTCTCTTTCTTTGTTGGGTCTTTGTGAGGTTTAGGTACCAAGGTGACTGTGGCTTCATAGAATGAGTTTGGTAATGTTCAATCTTTTTCTATTTTGTAGAATAGTTTGAAGAGAATTAGAGTTAGCTCTTCTTTGAAAGTCTGGTAGAAATCTGCGCTTAAACCATCTGGTGCTGGGCTTTTTTTTTGTTTTGGATGGGAGACTTATGATGATTGCTTCTATTTCCTTGGGGGATATAGGACTATTTAATTGATTTACCTGGTCCTGATTCAGCATTTTTCATTGAATCGATCAAGAAAATTGTCCATTTTATTTAGATTTTCAAATTTTTACGGCATATAGACTTTCTTTTTTTTTTCTTTTTACTTTTTTTTTTATTTTTTTTTATCAGTTATATTTTATTAACTCTGTATCCCAGCCGTGTCCTGATCCCTCATTCCCTCCCAGTCCCTCCCTCCCTCCCTCATCTCCACCCTGCCCCTTTCCAAGTCCACTGATAGGGGGAACCTCCTCCCCATTCATCTGATCCTGTTTAATCAGGTATCTTCAAGACTGGCTGCAAAGCCCTCCTCTGTGGCCTAACAGGACTGCTCCTCCCTTCGGGGGTGGGGAGACCAAAGAGCCAGTCATTGAGTTCCTGTTAGAAATAGTCCCTGTTCCCCTCACTTTGGGAAACCAATTGATTACTGAGCTACCACAGGCTACATCTGAGTGGAGGTTCTAGGGAATCATAAGAAAGAAGGGGAGTTAGTCTGATGGGGAAAGGATAGGAGCTCCACAAGGACCAAATATATCTGGGCACAGGGTCTTTTCTGAGACTGACATTCAACCAAGGACCATGTATGCATATAGACTTTCGAAGTAAGTCCTAATGTTTGTTTGTATTTCCTCAGTGTCTGTCACTATGTCCCCCTTTTCATTTCTGATTTTGTTGATTTAGATATCGTCTCCCTGCCTTTTAGTTAGCTTGGCTAAGGGTTTGTCGATCTTATTGATTTTCTCACATAACCAGCTCTTGGTTTCTTTGAATTGATTCTTTGAATTGTTTTATTTGTTTCTAATTGATTGACTTCATCCCTGAGTTTGATTATATCCAGCTGTCTACTCCTTTTTGGTGTGTCTGCTTCTTCTTTTTCTAGGGTTTTTAAGTGAGCCATTAAGTTGCTTGAATAAGCTGTCTCAATTTCTTCTTGAAGGCACTTGGTGCTATGAACTTTCCTCTTAGCACTGCTTTCATTGTGTCCCACAAGTTTGGGTATGTTGTGTCTTCATTTTCATTGAGTTCTAGAAAGACTTTAATTTCTTTCTTTCTTTATTCCTTGACTCAGCTGTCATTTAGTAGCAAGTTGTTCAGTTTGCATGTGTGTGTAGGATTTTGCTATTTCTGTTTTTGTTGAGGTTCAGCTTTATTCCATGGTGATCAGACAGGATTCAAGGGATTATTTCAATGTTCTTGTGTCTGTTGAGGCTCGCTTTGTGACCAAATATATGGTCTATTTTGGAGAAGGTTCCATGAGGTGCTGAGAAGAAGGTTAATTCTTTTGTGTTTGGGTGTAAAGTTTTGTAAATGTCTGTTAGGTCCTTTTGATTCATGACCTTTGTTAGAGACATTGTAACTTTGTTTAATTTCTGTTTTGTTGACCTGTCCTTTGTTGAGAGTGGGGTGTTGAAGTCTCCCACTATTAACGTTTGGAGATCTATGTGTGGTTTAAATTTTATCAATGTTTCTTTTACAAATGTGGGTGCCCTTTTATTTTGGACATAGATATTCAGTATTGTGATGTCTTCTTGGTGGAATTTTCCCTTGATGAGTATGAAGTATCCTTCCCCATCTCTTTTGATTAATTTTGGTTGAAAGTCTTTTTTTATCAGTTATTAGAATGGCTACTCCTGCTTTCTTCTTTGGTCCATTTTCTTGGAAAGCCGTCTTCCAGCCCTTTCTCTCAGGTAATGTCTATCTTTCTGACTTATATGTGTTTCTTGTATGCAACAGATTGCCTGGTCTTGTTTAAGCATCCATTCTGTTAGTCTGTTTCTTTTTATTGGAGAATTAAGTCCATTGATGTTGAGAGAGATTAGTGACCAGTGGCTGTTAGATCCTTTAATTTTGATGTTGGCTATGTCCATAAGGTTGTGTGCTTGGTTGCTCTTTGTTTTACTGTAGTGAGTTTAATTATTTCCCATGTTTTTCTTGAAAGCAGCTAGTCTTCTTGGGTTGTATTTTCCCTCCTAGTGTCTTCTGTAACACTGGATTTGTGTGTAGGTATTGTTGAAATTTGTTTTTGTCGTTGAATATCTTGTTTTATCTGTCTATGAGGACTGAGAGTTTTGTTGGGTATAGTAGTCTGGGCTGACATCTATGTTCTCTTAGGGTCTGCATTATATCTGTCCAGGCCCTTCTGGCTTTCATAGTCTCTGTTGAAAAGTCAGGTGTGATTCTAATGGGTTTGCCATTATATGTTACTTGGCCTTTTTCCCTTGCAGCTTTTGCTTTTAGTATTTTTTCTTTGTTCTGTATACTTACTGCTTTGATCATTATGTGGCGGGAGGATTTTCTT
Source organism: Meriones unguiculatus (assembly GCF_030254825.1). Classification (NCBI taxonomy): domain Eukaryota; kingdom Metazoa; phylum Chordata; class Mammalia; order Rodentia; family Muridae; genus Meriones; species Meriones unguiculatus. Next base: position 86,178,036 of record NC_083369.1, on the reverse strand, counting down.
TTCTGGTCTAATTTATTGGGTGTTCTGTAGGTCTCTTGTATTCTTATTGGCCTCTCTTTAAAGTTGGGTAAATTTTCTTCAATGATTTTGTTGAAAATATTTTCTGGGCATTGGAACAGGGAATCTTTTTTCCTCTATTCCTATCATTCTTAGGTTTTGTCTTTTTTATGAAGTCTTGAATTTCTTGGACGGTCTGTGTCAGGAATTTTTTTTTATATTTAACATTTTCTTTGACAGATACATCAATTTCTTCCATTGTATCTTCCACACCTGAGATTCTTTCTTCCATCTTTTGTAGTCTATTGGTTATGCTAATCTCTGTAGTTCCTGTTTTCTTCCCTAAGTTCTTTCCCTCCACAATTTCCTACATTTGTGTTTTCTTTAATTTTTCCAATTCTATCTTCAGATCTTTAGCCGTTTTATCGATTTCCTTCACATGTCTAACTGTATTTTCTTGTATTACCTTCAATTCCTTCAGCTGTTTGTTTGAACAATCCTGTTTCTTTTGTTTCTTTCAGTGATTTAAGCATTCCTCTCTAAAGGCTACAAACTATTTGGCTGCAGCTTCCTGTATTTCTTTACTGATGGCCATAATCTGTTTGATTTTATCTTCCTCTAGGTCTTTACACATTTTATTTGTTTCCTCTGTTTTCCTCGTCATGAGCATAGATGTTAGGTCATCTTCTTCAATTTCAATTATTCTGGGGTGTCCAGGGCTACTTGCCCCTGGATAACTGGCTTCTGGAGATGTCATATTGCTCTGTCTTTTGTTGGTTGAGCTTTTACACTGGCCTCTACCCATTGGGCCATCTCAGGTGTTTGGAGTTAGTTTCTGGTGGTTCCTGGAATCCTGTGGTGGAGAGAATCCCCTTGGCAGGAAGATGGTTTTTCCTGAAGAAAGCCTTCTCAGGTTTTTGGGTATAGTCACTGGATGGCCAGTGTTTTTCAGAAGTTGCCACTGCTCACCTCATGCATAGAGACCAGAGTGATAACTGTGGTACTTGTTAGTTGAGAGGGCTCTCCTCTCACCTGCAGAAGTCCTGAAGACAGTTGCCCTATTTCTGGGTTTCTTGCTGCAAAATTAATAATCTGCTGCTGTAACCTGTGTGTCCTGTGATTTGGTCAGTTTTCTTTTGGATAACTGGTTGCTCCTTGGAGCAGTATATGGGGGTAGATCTCGACGCTTCTGGGCTTCTGTAGGTCTGAGGTTGGGGCTCTGTTCCCCAGTACCCAAGCGATAATCTGTGGTATTTAGGTACTGCTCTCCTGGTAACAGCAGGCTATCTGGTGCACAGCAGATCCATGGGCCTGTCTGCAAGACTTTTTGCAGGGAAAGACTGGGTGACCCAAGTCAGTAATGTTTCCTTCCTTCCTTCCCTGTGTGCTTTTCTTGCCACTGGGACTCCAAGTCTCTGGTGTTTTTTGTGCCCACCCATCATCCTGGGGAGGTGATCAGGACACCAGTCATGTGGCTCTGGTCTGGTGACCTAGTGCCTGCGGGACCAAGATTTCTCCCGGGTTCTGGCTGGGTGACCTGAGCATGGACCAACTGATTCCCATGCCATGGGGGTTTCCTCTCACCTGGGAAACAAGATCACTGTTGTTTTAGGGCCCAGAGTTCAGTCTCTTGGTCTCTGTATGGAAAATGTTGTCCTGCTCCTCTAAATTTTTAATTATTCTTTATTTACTTTGTATCCTCCCTCTAGTTCCCTCCTTTCTCCCCTCCCAATCCCTCCCTTCCTCCCCCTCACACCTGAGATTCTTCCTTCCATTTCTTGCAGTCTTTTGGTTATGCTTACTTCTATAGTTCCTGTTTTCTTTCTTCAGTTCTTCCTCTCTATAATTTCTTGCATTTGTGTTTATATACTAGTTGTAGCCCTACCCTACCTTGCCTTTGACTCTTGCCCTCCTTACTCTATGCCCCTCCCCATTCCTCAGAAAAGGGGATCCCCCTTCTTTTCCATCCTAACTCCTCAAATCATATTAGGCCTGATTATGTCCTCTTCCCCTTTGACCTAGTAAGGCAGCTCAACCAGGGTTAAGTGATCAAAAATTTGGGAAGTGAGTCTCTGTTCTGTGTAGTTCTTGCTTTCCTTACTTCTTGAGGACCCACAAGAAACCTAAGCTATACATACAGTACATTTTGTTAGGACGGTCTAGGTTCAGTCCAGGCATTGTCCTTGGTTGATGCTTCAGCCTCAGCAAGCCCCTATGGGATTTGGGTAATTAGCTTTGTTGGGCTTCTTGTGAAGTTCCTCTCATCTACAAGTCTTTTCCTTTTCCCTCCACTTTTCTACTCGACTCCCTATACATAGCCTATGTTTGGATATGAGTCTCAGCATCTGTTTTGAGGCTTTGCTGTGGACAGCCTCTCAAAGGACAATACTGACTCAAGTCTTCATGATTAGAATAGTGTAGTTCATATAGCCAGTATATGGTACTGTCTTTGATTGGACCAGGCATTGTTTGGATATTCCCTCAGTCTCTGCTCTACCTGCTCTGTCTTTATCCCTGCACATCCTGTAGGTAGGGTTAAATTTGGATCAAAGATATTTTGGGGTCGTTTAGTGTTCCCCTCCCTCTAATTGGAGACTTGTCTAATTAGAGGGTATCCTTTTTCATCCCTAAGGCTTCTGCTTCTAGGAGTCTGTTTTGAGTCCTCCTCATAAGCTCTCTGGAGCCTACCATGAACTAGGCCTCCAGCTTGTCACACAGATGACCCACCTTCAGTTTCTCTTTTCTCTCCAGGTCTTCTGTTCTCTACTCCTCACCTTTCCCAGGTCTGATCTCCACTCTTCTATTTCTCTGTGCTACCTCTCCTACCTTGTTCCCTTTCTTTGACTACTACTTCTATTTATTCTGTTTCTCTTTGCCAGGAATATTTATGCATTTTCCCTGGATCTTTCTTGTTACTTGTCTTCTTTGAGTCTGTAACTTGTAGTATGTTTATCCTGTATTACATGACTAAAATTTATTCATAAGTGAGTACATATCATGTGTGTCTTTCTGAGTCTTTGTTACCTCGCTCGTGATGGTCGCATTTATTTCCATCCATTTGTCTGCAATTTTTATGATTTTCTTGTTTTTAATAGCTGAGTACTATTCTATTGTGAATGCTTGTCACAGCGTCTTTATCCATTTTTCAGTTGAGGGACATCTAGGTAGCTTCCAGATTCCATGTATTACAAATAAAGCTGCTATGAACATACCTGAGCAATCATTTTTTTTTGTATGGTAGAACATCTACTGAGTATATACCCAGGAATTGTATAGCTGCGTGTTGAGGAAGAGCTTTTCTCAATTTTCTGAGAGAGTGACATAATGCTTGTACAAGTACATAGTGCTTATTTCCAAAGTGCTTGTACAAGCTTGCACTCCCACCAAAAAGGGAGGAAAGTTTCCCTTTTTCCATTCCTTGCCAACATGTTTTGTCACTTGAGATTTTGATGTTAACCATTTTTATGGGTGAAAGATGGAATCTCAGAGTTGTTTTGATTTGTATTTCTTCAATGAGTAAGGAAGGTGTAGAATTCTTTAGGGGTTTCACAGCCATTTGTGATTCCTCTGTTGAGAATTCTGTTTAGTTCTTTGCACCATTGTTGATAGAATGTATACAATTTACCCTTGTTCATTCAAACACTGATTTCTCCAGCCAACTACCTGGTTTCAATCCCAACATTGCAATTGTGATGTTTATTCTAGCATCACTTGTCTCAAGGTTGTGTAAACATCCCACCATTTGTTCTCTGTATTTTCTTTTTTTTTTTTCAATGCAGTTTATTCAGGAACCTTGAACAATCCTCGGACCCTGGGGAAACAAGCAGCTAATGCTGTGCAATGTAGAGAATAGGGTGGGACATCCTGTTCTGGAGAGGAGGAGAGAGAACTAAGTGGGAGGAGTTGGACAGGAGAGATCAGCAGAAGAAGATCTGGAACCATGAGGAGAGACAAATCAGACCTAAGATATGACTAAAAGAAAGTATAATGTGGAAAATCTGAATGGAAGGAAACTATGTGGCCTTGGAGGTTTAAGATGGAGTAACTATTGTCCAACATTGTGCTCTAGGTTAATTAAGTAAATTGTAGTCTCTTTGTGGTGATTTGGGTATACAGCTGGGTTAAGAACCACCACAGTTTCACTAAAAGATAACTCAATAATAAACATTTATGTTCAACAACACCCCATTTTAATTGGGTTATTTTGTTTATTGGTATTTGACTTTTTTAGTTCATTATATAGTTTGAATTTAAGCCCTTTGTTAGAGGTAGGATTGGTGAAGATCTTTTCTAAGTCTGAAGGCTGTCATTTTGTTCTATTGGCAATGTCCTTTGCCTTACATAAGTTTTTGCATTTCAAGAGGTCCCATTTATTAATTGTTGATCTTAGAGGCTGAGCTGTTAGTGTTCTGTTCAGGAAATTGTGTTTTGTGCCAATGAATTTGAGGCCTTTCCTCACTTTCTCTTTTAATAGATTTAGTATGCCTGGTGTTATATGGAAGTCTTTGATCTATCCACTTGTACATGAGTTTTGTGAAGGGTGATAAATCTGGATATACATGCATTTTTCTACATGTAGACATCCAGTTAGACCAGCAGCTTTTGGTGAAGATGGTATATTTTATCTATTGTATGGTTTTGGCTCCTTGGTCAAAAATGACAAATGATTTTTGTTGATTTATTTATTTTCTGTTGTTATGTATACTTTTTTATTTTGGATTTTGTTAATTTAGATAATATTCTCCTGCATTTAATTAGTTTGGCTAAGAACTGGTCTATCTTTTTTGATTTTCTGAAATAACCAGTTCTTGGTTTCATTGATTCTTTGTATTATTCTCTTTGTTTCAACTTTATTGATTTCAGCCTTGAGTTTGATTGTTTCCTCTTGTCTACTCCTCTTTAGTGTGTTTGCTGCTTTCTGTTCTAGAACTTTCAGGTGTGTGGCTGAGTTACTAACATGGGATCTCTCTAATTTCGTTATGAAGTCACTTAATGTAATAAACTTTCCTCTTAGCACTGGTTTCATTGTATCCCATAAACTTGGGAATGCTGAACCTTCATTTTCATTAAATACTAGACTATCTTTAATTTTTTTCTTTATTTCATCCCTGACCCAATGATCACTGAGTAAGGAGTTTTCAGTTTCCATTCGTTTGTAGGTTTTTTTTTTTTTGAGTTCCAGCTTTAATCAATGGTGGTTTGATAAGATAGAAGGGGTTATTTCAATCCTCTGTGTCTATTGAGGCTTGCTTTGTGACTGAGTATATTGTCAGTTTCGGACAAGGTTCCCTGACATGCTGAGAAGATAGATTCTCTAGTGTTTGGGTGAAATGTTCTGTGTATTATCAATCAGGTCCATTTGATCATGGCATCTGTTATTTTCTTTATTTCATGATTCAGTTTCTGTCTTGATGATCTGTCTAGTAGACAGAGTAGGGTGTTGAAGTCTCCCAGTATTGATATGGGGGTTTGACTTGTGATTTAAAATAATGTTCTTTTTCTGAATGTGTGTGACATGCATTTGGAACAAAAATATTCAAAATTCAAATGTTATACTGGGGGTGGGGCATCCAAGATGGTGGCAACCAGCACACACCTGTATCTGAGAGGCAGAGGATCTGAAACTCCAAAATTGGTGAGTGGAGGGACAACTGAAGACCTAAAATCGACATTGAGGCTTCCTGAATGAGCAGGAACATCACAGGGTCTGAGAACATTTAGATTCAGGTCACCTGTGGACTTCTCTGGGAACAGAGAGGGGCAAATGTTCAAACATCTTGCACTTCCCTTTTTCGGGCCTCCCTTCTCAGAAGAGTCAGTCCACAATGCCAGAAACTCTCACCACAGAAATCACTAGCTGAGGAGTGAGACAGCAGAGGCGAAGCTCTTAGCTCCTTAGCCCCAGCTGCTAGCTGTACCAATCTTCCAAGTCCCAGATTCACAGTACTATCCTTCCAGATGCTGGTTCTGCTAGTGGCTGTACCCACACCACAGGGCCTCTCAGGAAGTATGGGCCTCCCAATCCCTCAGTGGCAGACAGCCAGCTGTACAGCCACGAAAGTCCAGCACACCCAGGAAACCACCCAGGTACAACAGGCGCTGGGCTACCTAGGTCTGTGGAGCAAGTTATGGTTCCCCAGGAATTCCCAATAGACACCTGTACTGTCCTCCCAGTTCTATGGCTGCAGCTGGACTCCCTAGTTCAGCTGCTGCAGCACCACTGAGGTGACTGAGCTCATCTTCTGCATTTGACTTGGCAGGTCCAAAACTGCGAGTAGAGAACAGGGGAAACCACTGTGCTTCATTATTTAACCTGCTAGAGAGAAAGCGTGCACCCTTAAGTTCCTAAAGAGCTCCAGATCCAGGGTGCTTCTAAGTTAAAAGCTAGACATCAGATACCTCCCACCCACACACCCACTGTGGATAACAGAGGGTTTCTTGGGACACTGAAGTCCCGGATCTGAGGCTCTACCAGTGGAATTCAGGCAGATAACTCCTGGAGCTAAGTCAGAGATGAATACCTGTAGCCTGCAGGCCACTGAGGTATTCAGGGAATTTGTAGCCCTGAACATCACCAGCACCTGCAACCTCTTTAGCTCCTGCAACCCCTTTGGTGCCTGCAAGGTACCTCTTCATCACACTCTCACACTGAAGGCCTCTACATTCTCTAGTACCCTGTCCCTCAAGACACATTTACACACACACACACACACACACACACACACACACACACACACACATACTGGCCCACATTTGTCCTTCTGTGCCCACAAATTTTCCTACCACAGGTACAGCTGAAATGCAAATGCATACGCTGAAACCACTGGACCTCTCTCATCTTCGTGAAGAATTTTCCAAGAACCAGAGAAAGAGCATACAAGTCTGAACTGCAGAATCCAGGAACAAACAGTGAAGTGAAAATTGCAGATAAGCAATGGCAAAAGAACAAATCCAACAAAAATCAGGATATTATGGCTTCACCAGCAACACCCAAAATCAATGCATACTCCAATTCATTGGAAAAACAGGAAAATGACATTAAAGCTAAGCTTGTCCAGTTATTAGAATGTACATAAAGAGGAAACAAACAAATCTATCAAAGAAATTGCCACACAAATGGCAGCAAGTACAGACGAAATTAACAAAGCTCTCAAAGAAACACAGGCAAAGAAAGCCAAAATAACAGAGGCACAAGTAGGGGGGGAGCCAAGATGGCGGCACCGGGAAAACAGCGCTTCTGAGCAGCAGGACAGCACTTTCCCTGCAGAGACCAGGAGACTGACCTTGGGGCCCTGAAACTATATCGATCATGTTTCCCAGGTGAGGGGAGTCTCCTACGGCATGGGAATTGGTCGGGTCCACTCACGGCTAACCAGCCAGAACCCGGAAGAAATCCCGGGTAACGCGGGCTTTGGGTCTCCGGGCTGGAGCCGCAAGTGGGCAGGTCCCAGCCACTTTCCCAGGCTGATCCGTGGGCACAAGGGTACCTGAGACTGGGAGTCCCAGTCACGGGGGGACCCCACGGGAAAGCAGGGTTGCGGGTCTGATCGCAGGACTCCCAGTCTCTCCCCGGAAGGTCTCTGCCACCATCACAGCCGAGCTCCTGCTGTGCGCAGAGAGCTTTGCGCTCAGCTCAGCGGTACAGACAAGCTGTGCACCCCAGTACAACAGGGACTGGGAACTCCTGTCCTGAGAGGACCCCACAGAGAAGGAAGAAACCGTGATGCTGGGGTCACCTAGGGAAAGTCTAGCAGACTGCAGATTGCAAACAGACAGAACTGAGTGCCCCAACACACCAGAGCAGTACTCACCCGCCACAGATTACTGCAGCTGATCACTAAATTTACAGCAAGAAACCCAGAAGGAGGGCAGCTGCCCCCAGGACTTCTCCCGGTGAGAGAAGAGCCCTCTTGACTAATCAGGACCACAGTTACCACCCAGGTCCCTAGGCCTGAGGTGAGCTGTAGCAACTCCTGAAAAACACCTGACATCCAGGGACTATACCCAAAAAGCTGGGAAGGCTTCCTTCAGGAAAAAAAATCTTCCTGCCAAAGGGATTCTCTCCACTACAAGAGTCCAGGAACAACCAGAAACTAAATTCAAACAACTAAGATAGCCCAATGGGTAGAGGACAGCGTAAAAGTTCAACCAACAAAAGCCAGAGCATTAAGTCATCTCCAGAACCCAGTTATCCAGGGGCAAATAGCCCTAGACACCCCACCATAAATGACATTCAAGGAGACGACCTATAATTTATGCTCAAGAAGATGATAACAGAGGAAACAAATAAAATACGAAAACAAATAGAAGAAGCTAAGGCCAAAAAGTAAGTGGCCTTTAGAGAGAAAATGCTTAAATCACTGAATGAAATAAAAGAAACAGTGGATTGTTCAAACAAACAGCTGAAGGAATTGATGGAAAAACATGAAAATACAGTCAGACAGGGGAAGGAAACCAACAAAATAGCTCAAGACCTGAAGATAGAATTGGAAAAATTAAAAAAAAAAAAAAAAAAACACAAATGGAAGAAATTGTGGAGAGAAAGAACTTAGGGAAGAAAGCAGGAACTACAGAGGTTAGCATAACCAATAGGCTACAAGAAATGGAAGAATCTCAGGTATGGAAGATACAATGTAAGAAATAGATGTATCTGTCAAAGAAAATGATAAATCTAAAAAATTCCTGACACAGACCATCCAAGAAATTTAAGACAACATAAAAAGACAAAACCAAAGAATAATAGGAATAGAGGAAAAAGAAGATTCCCTGCACCAAGGCCCAGAAAATATTTTCAACAAAATCATTGAGGAAAATTTCCCCAACTTAAAGGAGAGGCCAATAAGAATACAAGAGGCCTGTAGAACACCCAATAAATTAGACCAGAAAAGAAAATCCTCCCGCCACATAATAATCAAAACTGTAAGTATACAGAACAAAGAAAAAATACTAAAAGCTGCAACAGAAAAAGGCCAAGTAACATAAAATGGCAAACCCATTAGAATCACACCTGATTTTTAAAAGAGACTATGAAAGCCAGAAGGGCCTGGACAGATATCACGCAGACCCTAAGAGAACACAGATGTCAGCCCAGGCTACTATACCCTGCAAAACTCTCAATCCTCATAGATGGAGAAAACAAGATAGTCAATGACAAAAACAAATTTCAACAATACCTACAAACAAATCCAGCATTACAGAAGACACTGGGAGGGAAAATACAACCCAAGAAAGCTAGCTACATTCAAGAAAACAAAGGAAATAAATAACCTCAATAAAGTAAAACAAAAAACAACCAAGCACACAACCGTATGACCACAGCCAACATCAAAGTCAAAGGATTTAACAGCCACTGGTCATTACTCTCTCTCAATATCAATGGACTTAATTCTCCAATAAAAAGACACAGACTAACAGAATGGATGTGTAAACAAAACCCAGCAATCTGTTGTATACAAGAAACACACCTAAGACACAAAGATAGACATTACCTTAGGGTAAAGGGATGGAAAATGGCTTTTCAAGCAAATGGACCCAAGAAGCAAGCAGGAGTAGCCATTCTAATATCTGATAATATAGTCTTTCAACCAAAATTAATCAAAAGAGATGGGGAAGGACACTTCATACTCATCAAGGGAAAATTCCACCAAGAAGACATCACAATCCTGAACATCTATGCCCCAAATACAAGGGCACCCACATTTGTGAAAGAAACATTGATAAAACTTAAACCACATATAGATCCCCACACACTAATAGTGGGAGACTTCAACACCCCACTCTCAACAAAGGACAGGTCAACAAAAAAGAAATTAAACAAAGAAACAATATCTCTAACAGAGGTCATGAACCAAATGGACCTAACAGACATTTACAGAACCTTACACCCAAACACAAAAGAATTTACCTTCTTCTCAGCACCTCATGGAACCTTCTCCAAAATAGACCACATAGTTGGTCACAAAGCAAGCCTCAACAAATACAGGAAGATTGAAATAATCCCTTGTATCCTGTTGGATCACCATGGAATAAAGCTGGACCTCAGTAACAACAGAAATAGCAAAAAGTCTACAAATACATGGAAACTGAACAACTTGCTACTAAAAGACAGCTGGGTCAGGGAAGAAATAAAGAAAGAAATTAAAATCTTCCTAGTACTCAATGAAAATGAAGACACAACATACCCAAACTTGTGGGACACAATGAAAGCAGTGCTAAGAGGAAAGTTCATAGCACTAAGTGCCTTCAAGAAGAAATTTGAGACAGCGCATTCAAGCAACTTAATGGCTCACTTAAAAACCCTAGAAAAAGAAGAAGCAGACACACCAAGAAGGAGCAGACGGCTGGAAATAATCAAACTCCGGGCTGAAATCAATCAATTAGAAACAAATAAAACAATTCAAAGAATCAATGAAACAGAGGCACAAGTAGAGGCACAATTAGTGGTATATAGAAAGGAAACAAACAAATAAAATAGAGACCATCATAGAGAGAGAGGAATCCACGTTGAAAGAGATGAAGGAAATGGTGTAAGGCATGGAAACAGAATTAGAATCAGTAAAGAAAACACAAACTGAGAAAACCATGTTGCTGGAGAATTTAGAGAAAAGATCATGAACCACAAAGATAAGCATCACCAACAGAATACAAGAGATTGAAGAGAGAATCTCTGGTCCTAAAGATACAATTACAGAAATTGATATTTCTCTCAAAGAAAAAGTAAAATCAAAAAAGTAGTAAACACAAAATATCTGAGAAATCAAAGATGCTATGAAAAGGCAAAATCTAAGAATAATAGGAATTGATGAAAAAGAAGATTCCAGGTTCCAAGGTCCAGAAAATATCTTCAAGAAATTCATAGAAGAAAAATTTCCCAACTTAAATAAAGAGATGTCCATAAACATACAAGAGGCCTACAGAACACTAAATAGATTAGACCAGAAAAGAAACTCCTCTTATCACATTTACAGAATAAAGAAAAGCTATTAAAAGCAGCAAGGGAAAAAGACCAAGTAACATATCAAGGTTTACCTATCAGAATCTCACCAGATTTCTCATCAGCAACTATGAAAGCCAGAAGGGCCTGGACAAATTTCATGCAGACTTTACAGGACCACAGATGCCAACCCAGACAACTAAACTGAACAAAGCTTTCAATCAACATATATGGAGAAAACAAAATATTCCATGACAAAACTAAATTTAAGCAATATCTACACAGCAAACCAGCCTTACAGAATATACTAGAAGGAAAACTCCAATCCAATGCAAACAACTACATCCAAGAAAATATATGATACAGATAAAAAAAACAACAAAATTTAAAAGAAAACAAGTAATGAATCAGATGTAAGACCATCAACTCCATGATAATAGGAACTAAAATTCATTGGTCATCTATCAACATCAATGGACTCAACTCTCCAATAAAAAGACACAGACTAACAGAATGGTTGTGAAAATAGAATCTAACATTCTGCTGCACCCAAGAAACACAACTCTGTAACACAGATAAACACTACCTCAGGATAAAGGACAGGAAAAATGTTTTTCAAGCAAATGGACCCAGAAAACAAGCTGGGGTAGCTACCTTAATATATAATAAAATAGACTATCAATGAAAATTAATCAAAAAAAGATGAAGAGAGGCACTTCATTCTCATCAAAGGAAAATTCCATCAACAGGACATCACAATTTTGAACATCTATGCCCCAAGTGATAAACACCTACATTTGTAAATGAAACATTAATAAAACGTAAATCACATACTGATCCCAATACCTTAATAGTGGCAGACTTCAACACTTCACTCTCACCAAGGGACAGATCATGCAGACAGAAGCTAAACAGGGAAATAAGGACACTTACAGAGGCCTTAAATCAAATGGACCTAATAGATGTCTACAGAATTTTTCACCCAAATTCAAAAGAGTGTACCTTTTTTTCAGGACCTCGTGGAACCTTCTCCAAAATAGACCACAGAGTTGGTCACAAAGGAAGCCTCAGCAGATAGGTACAAGAAGAATGAAATAATCCCTTGTATCCTATCTGACCACCATGGTTTAAAGATGGACCTCAACAAATCAGAAATAGCAAAAAGCCTACACATGTATGCAAACTAAACAACATGCTACTCAATGACAGCTGGATTAGGGAAGAAATAAAGAAAGAAATTAAAGACTTCCTAGAATTCAATGAAAGTGAAGACACAACATACCCAAACTTATGGGACACAATAAAAACAGTGCTAAGAGGAAAGTACATAGCACTAAGTGCCATCAAGAAGAAATTTGCAACATTGCAGACAAGGAAATTAACAACTCACCTGAAAGCCCTAGGGGGAAAATAAAAAGAAGAAGAAACAGACACACCCAAGAGGAGTAGATGGCTGGAAATATTCAAGCTCATGGCAGAAATCAATAAATAAGAAACAAATAAAACAATTCAAAGAATCAATGAAGCCAAGAGCATATCAACAAGATAGACAAGCCCTTAGCCAAACTAACTGAAAGGCAGAGAGAAACTGTCCAAAACAGCAAAATCAGAAATGAAAAGGGAGACATAACTATAGACACTGTGGAAATACAAACAATCATTAAATCTTATCTACAAAAGCGTATATGCCACAAAATTTGAAAATCTAAATGAAATAGACAATTTCTTGGTAGATTCAACTTACCAAAATTAAATCAAGATCAGGTACAAAGGTTGAATAGTCCTATATCCCCCAAGGAAAGAGAAGCAGTCATCAAAAGTCTCCCTAGCCAGATGGTTCCAGAGCAGAATTCTACTAGACCTTCAGAGAAGAGCTAACTCCAAATATCTTGAAACTATTCCACAAAATAGAAACCGAAGAAACATTGCCAAAATCATTTTATGAATCCACCATCACTTGATACCTAAACCACACAAAGAACCAACAAAAAAGAGAACTTCAGACCTATCTCTCTTAGGAATATTGATGCAAAATTCCTCAACAAAATATTCACCAACCAAATCCAAGAATGCATAAAGATATCATCCACCATGACCAAGTAGGCTTCATCCAAGGCACACAAGGGTGGATCAATAAATAAAAGATGACAATGTGACCCAACACACACACACACACACACAAACATACACACAAAACTGAAGGAGAAAAAACACATGATCATCTACTTAGATGCCTTAAAAGCATTTGTCAATATCTAATACCCATTCATGTTTAAGTCTTGGAGAGATCAGGGATACAAGGCACATACCTAAACATAGTAAAGGCAATATACAGCAAGCCTATAGCCAACATCAAACTCAATGGAGAGAAACTTAAATCAATCCCACTGAAATCAGGGACAAGGCACAGCTGCCCACTCTCTCCATATTTCTTCAACATAGAACTTGAAATCCTACCTAGAGCAATAAGTAAACTAAAGTAGATCAAGGGGATACAAATCAGAAAGGAACAAGTCAAAGTATCACTATTCACAGATCATATGATAGTATATATGAATGACCCCAAAAATTCAATCAGAGAACAACTGCAGCTGATAAACAACTTCATCAAAGTAACTGGATACAAAATTAAATAAAAAAAAAAAAAATCAGAAGCCGCCCTATATACTAAAGAAAAAAAGGCCGAGAAAGAAATTGACTAAACAATACCCTTCACAATAGCCACTAATAACATAAAGTACCTTGGTTTGACTCTGACCAAGCAAGTGAAAGATCTGTTTAAGAAAATCTTCAATTCTAGAACTAGCAGTGGTGGTGTCTGAGGTCTGAGTAGGTTCAGCTTTATTCGTAATAGCTAGAACACTTGGAAACAACCCAGATGTCCATCAATGGAGGAATGGATACAGAAATTGTGGTACTCTTACACAATGGAATACTACTCAGCAATTAAAAACAAGGAAATCACAAAATTTGCAGGCAAATGGTGTGATCTATAAAAGATCTTCCTGAGTGAGGTATCCCAGATGCAGAAAAACACACAGAGTATATACTACCCTCTTATAAATGTATACTAGACCTCTAAGATAGGATGAACATACTAAAATCTTTATACCTAAAGAATCTAAGAAGAGGTCTCGGGGTAAGGTGATCAATCCTTACTTAGAAAGACAAATGGGATGGACATTGGAAGTAACATAAAACAAGAAAAAGGACAGGAACCTAACATATAGGGCCTCTGAAAGACTCTACCTAGCAGTGTATCAAAGCAGATGCTGAAACTCATAACCAAACCTTGGGCAGAGCATAGGGAATCATATGAAAGAAGAGGGAGTTAGTAAGACCTGGAGAGTATGGGAGCACCACAAGAACCAAATATATCTGGGCACAGATTTCTTTTCTGAGATGGATTCTCCGACCAAGGACTATGCATAGATATAACCTTGAACCCCTGATCAGATGTAGCCCATGGTAGCTCAGCATCAAAGGGTTTGTCCCTAGTAAGGTGAACATTGCCGGTCTCTGACATGAACTCAGTGGTGGGCTCTTTGACTCCCCTCCCCCCCCCTTGCAAGGTGTAGCCTTGCAAGGCCACAGAGGAGGACATTGCAGCCAGTTCTGAAGAGACCTTATAATCAAGGGTCAGATGGAAGGAGAGTAGGACCTCCCCTATCTGTTGACTTAGAGAGGGGTAGGGAGGTGAAGAGGGAGGGAGGGTGGGATTGGGAGGGAATGAGGGAGGGGACTATAGCTGGGATACAAAGTAAATAACCTGTAATTAATAAAAAAATTAAAAGTTATAAAATAATAGAAAATAAATGTCTTATTGGTGGATTATTTCTTGATGTGTATGAAGTTTTCTTCCCCATAAGTTTTGCTTAATTTTGGTTGAAAATGTGTTTTATTTGATATCAAAATGGCTATTTCAGAGTACTTCTTGGGTCTGTTTGCTTGGAAGCCGTTTTTCCCACCCTTTACTCTGAAAGGCACTATCTAGCTTTGATGTTAAGCATTATTTCTTTTATGCAGCAAAATTCTAGGGCTTGTTTTCACATCTATTTGTTACCCTGTGTCTTTTCATTTGGGTAGATGAGACCATTGATGCTGAGAGATATTAATGACCAGTTTTTACATCCCGTTGTTTTGATGTTTCTTGTGTTAAAGAATTTGTGTATGTGTGTGTGTTTTCCCTTCCTTTGGTTTGCTAATGTGTGGTTGTTTATTTCCTGTGTTTTCCTGGGTGTAGTTCTCTGTCTTGGGTTGGATTTTCCTTCTAATATCTTCTAAAGGGCTGCATTTGTGCATAGATACCATTTAAATTTGTTTGTTTTTTTTTTTTTTTTTTTTTTTTGGAAAATCTTGTTTTCTCTCTCTGTGGTGATTAAAAGTTTTCCTGGGTAAAGGAGTCTGGGCTGACATCTGTGGTCTCTCAGTGTCTGTAAGGTCTACCCAGGTCCTTTTGTCATTTAGAGTTTCTTATGAGATGTCAGGTGTAATTCTGGTAGGTTTGTTTTTATATGTGACTTGGCCTTTTTTCCTTGTAGCTTTTAATATTCTCTCTTTGTTCTGTAAATTTAGTATTTTGATTATTCATTATGTGGTAGGATGATTTTCTTTTCTGCTCAAATCTATTTGATGTTTTGTAATCTTTTGTATGTTTTTTTTTAATTTTATTTTTTTCTTATCAGTTACATTTTATTAACTCTGTATCCCAGCTGTATCCCCCTCCCTCATTCCCTCCCAATCCCACCCTACCTCCCTCACCTCCACCCTGCCCCTTTCCAAGTCCACTAATGGGGGGGACCTCCTCCCAATTCATCTGATCCTGTTTTCTCAGGTATCTTCAGGACTGGCTGCAAAGTCCTCCTCTGTGGCCTAACAGGACTGCTCCTACCTTGGAGGGTGGGGAGGTCAAAGAGCCAGCCATTGAGTTCTTGTTAGAAATAGTCCTTGTTCCTCTTATTATGGGAAACCAATTGGTTACTGAGCTACCACGGGCTACATCCGAGCAGAGTTCTAGGTTATATCCATACATAGTCCTTGGTTGAATGTCAGTCTCAGAAAAGATGCTTTGCCCAGATATATTTGGTCCTTGTGGAGCTCCTATCCTTTCCCCATCATACTAACTCCCCTTCT
The DNA here is from genome assembly GCF_030254825.1 of Meriones unguiculatus. Taxonomy (NCBI): domain Eukaryota; kingdom Metazoa; phylum Chordata; class Mammalia; order Rodentia; family Muridae; genus Meriones; species Meriones unguiculatus. Next base: position 86,161,973 of record NC_083369.1, on the reverse strand, counting down.
TTCATATGATTCCCTGTACTCTACCGAAGGTTTGCTTATGAGTCTTTGTATCTGCTTTGAAAACACTGCTACTTAGAGTCTTTCAGATGCCTTCAGTAGACTCCTGTCATACATTCAATGTACATCCCATCTGTCTTTCTAAATGAGGATTGATCATCTTACCCCATGTCCTCTTTCTTGATTATCTTTTTTAGGTGTAAAGATTTCATTATGTTTATCATATCTTATAGGTCTATATAAGCAAGTATATACCGTGTTTGTCTTTCTCTTTCTGGGATATTTCACTCAGAATGATCTTTTCTAGATCCCACCATTTGCCTGCAGATTTCATGATTTCCTCCTTTTTGATTGCTGAGTAGTATTCCATTGTGTAAAAATACCACAATTTCTGTATCCATTCCTCCGTTGATGGATATCTGGGTTGTTTCCAGGTTCTGGCTATTACAGATAAAGCTGCTATAAACATGGTTGAGCAAGTATCCCTTTTGTGTACTTGAGCAAACTTTGGGTATATACCTAGCAGTGGTATAGCTGTTTATAGGTATCTCGTTCTTTAGGTTGGGAAGGTTTTCTTCTATGATTTTGTTGAAAATATTTTGTGAGCCTTGGATCTAGGAGCCTACTTCTATTCTTACTATTCTTATATTTGCTCTTTTCATAATTTTCCAGATTTCTTGGAAGATTTGTGTCTGCAACATTTTTTTTTTTTAGTTTTAATGTTTTCTTTGACTGCTGTATCAATTTCTTCAATTGTATCTTCTATACCCAAGATTCTTTCTTCCATCTCTTGTATCATATTGGTGATTCTTTTGTCTTTAGTTCCTGTTTTCTTTTCTAAGTTTTCCATTTCCAAGATTGCCTCAGATTGTTTTTCCTTTATTGCTACTATTTCCATTTTTAGATCTTGAAATGTTTTACTTATTTTCCTCTCCTGTTTGAGTGTATTTTATTTTCCTATATTTCCTTAAGGGGTTTATTCATTTATTTTACCTGTTTTATTTTCCTGTTTTTCATTGAGAGCTTTATTTTCCTGCTTTAAGGCCTCTATCACTTTACTTTTAAATTATTTTAAAAATTATTTTACAATATATTTACTTTATATCCTGATTGTAACCCCTTTCCTCATCTTCTCCTGGTCCCACCTTCCCTTTCTCTTCTCCCTTCCCCCAGTCCACTGAAAGGGTGAGTCATCCTACCCTACTATCTGATTCTAGCATATCAGTTCTCATCAGGACTGCCTGGATCCTTTTCCTCTGTGGGATGGCAAGGTTAGGCCGCCATGGGTCCTGATCTCTGACATGATCAGACAACCTGCACTGAGTTCATGTCAAAAGGACCCCAGCTCCCTTTTCTAGGGAACCCACTTGGAGACTGAGTCTATGTAAAATTTTAATTCTCTAAGGATTCTTGTTGTACTTTGTTGTTTTGCTATTGCTACTGCAGCTTGATCTTTTAGAGATTTTCCTATAAAAACTCCTTAAAGGCTCCAGGCACCCTGCTAGGTAGGACATCATGGCCTTGATCAATTTAGTGTAGTTAGTAATTAGTCAATTATAGGATAGACATTTCATTAAGAATCTTTAGCAAATAAGTCTTCCTCTATTTGCCAAGAAATATTATGTTCTACATGCTTGGTTGTGATTTTAATGCCTGATTGGCAGTTTAGAAATCTATCTTAGCTTTTAATTGTGTTCATCTAGCTCCTCAGAATTATCTAGAAGTAAGAGATTTTTGGCATTGTTTAGACTGCATTTCTCACAACATGAAACTTTCATTTTAGAAAAGCAGAAATATTTTAGAGTCTCCAATTCCCTCTATGGTCACCTCATTCCACATAACTTCTTATAATTTTTGACCTGATTCCTAGATTTTCCTCAATCAAAATAGTAGGACTAGAATTATAGACCTATACAGGAGTTAATAATCTCTGCAGTTTCCTTGTTTCATGGAATTCTTTTTTTATCTTTTTTTAACTATTATCATTTATTATAAAAGATCAACTTGAGTGAGGTAACCCAGAAGCAGAAAGACACACATGGTATATATTCACTCATAAGTGGATATTATCCATGTAATATAGGATAAAAATACTAAATTCTATACTCCTAAAGAAGCTAAACAACAAGAAAAACCTTCAGTCCTTATTCAGAAGAACAAACGTGATAGACATCTGAAGCAGGAGAATACAGGGAACAAGACAGGAGCCTAGCACAAACAACCTCTGAGAAATTTTTGGAATTCATAAACTTTCAGCTCATTATCTATTTTCATCCCCTGTCATCTAATATTTTAAGACAAGACTTCCCTATTTTAGTTGTTAAGTCACTTTCAGTGGGTAATTATTACAATTTTGGAAAGGAAGAAAGTAAAAATTTTATGCAGTATTTCTCATTTTTTCACTAAAACGTTCTATTTTATCACTGTAAGTTCTTTCTAATACTAGTTTCATTAATGTAATTCTATACACTAATGGAATATATTGGCATTCTTGGAAGTACACATATATATATTATATTGTTTATATTCATTCATCCTACTACTGCTCATCAGATCGCTCTAGTATTTTTTCAGTGCCTAGTAACTGATTTTGCACTTTCAGGTAAAATTATTTTTATTTTGTTTTGTTTTGTTTTTTCCCCACAAATGGAAAACTACATGTGACACTTAAATTTCTGTGAATATGTTATTTTGTTAAACATTATTGCTTCTAGTTCCATCCATTATTGTGCAAATAAACAATAAATTAATTTTCAAATTATTTTTAATTTTCTCTATTTATCACAGTGTTTAAGTAAACAATGGAAAACACACTTATGCTTATGCTTATTTGGATTCCTTCAGTTGGTTTAGCCAGAAGATATGGTAATTCTACTTTTAGATTTAAATTAATATTGATAATTTATGCCAAAGTGGCTTCTTTAATTTGAATCCATATTGCTAGTATATAGATTCCTTTTTCTTTGCATGCTTTCCAACATATATTTTTCCTTGTGGGTCTGCTTTCTTATCTCAATAATAACTGATTTAAGTGGGGTAAGATGATATATACTTGCATGATTTTCTTTTAGAAAAAGTTTGATGGTTGTTTGAATTTTATGAGCCATTATGTAGTTTAAAAAATGGGGGTCAAGTTTGAGCGAGGGTTTTGTGTCTTTATTTGTCTTGTGTTTCTTCCTTATAATGATTCTAACTTTAACTGTCCGGATGTTTTTCAAGTTCTATGATTTATTTGAGCTCCAACAAGTAAGACTATAATTTTGTGTCTATCATGGATAACTCAGAAACTTTGTATAAAGACTCTAATTTGTCACTTGAGGATACAGTTTTTCTGAAGAAAACCTGCTTTTGACAGTGATCTACCTTTTTAAATTTGCTTTTTCAGGTTTCCTTTTTATTTGAACACTGTATCTCCACATTGATGAAAGTTTTTTTCTACTGATGAAATTTTTTCATTAAGTGGCAATATTCATTGTGATACAGTTTTAATTGTAAAGTGATTTTAATAAAGAATTTTGTCCAATAGTATCAAATTATAGTGTATCAGTGTAGAACTATATGATATTTAAAAAATATTCAATAATTAAAAAATACAATAAACACTAGTAAATATCACTTCAATAATAGTTCTAATAGGAAAAAGTCATGATGTTCAAATTCTGTAATATCTATCAGATATTAATCTCTGTTTGTAAACAAAAGTTTTCGTAATAAAATACAAAAAAAAACCCATAAACTGCTCAATTAGTAAAAGGAATACAGAACCATAGGTTTTTAAGTTTGATTCAATGTGAAACAATTGCATTCCTCATTTTAAAACTAACACCAGCTCATTTTGTTTTAAAAACTCTATGTAATATTTATTCATTTATTTTGTTTGTGTGAGTGCTTGTGTGTGTGTATACATGCGTGTGTGTGTGTGTGTGTTTAAATGAAAATGCTATGTCTTATGTGTAGGTGTCAGATGACACCTCAGGGGAGAATATTTTCTTTCTACACCATGAGCCGAAGGATTTTTTTTTTTTTAATTTTTTTAATATTAGTTACAGTTTTGCATCCAGCCACTTTGCTGAAGGTGTTTATCAGTTGTAGGAGTTCCCTGGTAGAATTTTTGGGGTCACTCAGGCATCCTATCATATTATCTGTGAATAGTGATAATTTGACTTCTTCCTTTCCAATTTGTATCCCCTTGATCTCCTTCAACTGTCTTATTGCTCTATCAAGGACTTCCAGAACTATGCTGAAGAGATATGGAGAGAGTGAACAGCCTTGTCTTGTCCCTGATTTCAGTGGGATTGCTTTAAGTTTCTCTCCATTTAGTTTGACATTGGTTATAGGCTTGTTGTATATTGCCTTTACTATGTTTAGATATGTGCCTTGTATCCCTGATCTCTCCAAGACTTTAAACATGAATAGATGTTGAATTTTATCAAATGCATTTTCAGCATCTAAGGAGATTATCATGTTTTTTTTTTCCTTTCAATTTGTTAACATGGTGGATCACATTGATGGATTTCCGTATATTGAACCACCCCTGCATACCTGGGATGAAGCCTATTTGATCATAGTGGATGATATCTTTGATGTGATCTTGTATTAGGTTTGCAAGTATTTTGTTGAGTATTTTTGCATCAATGTTCATGAGGGAGATTGGCCTGAAATTCTCTTTATTTGTTGGGCTTTTGTGAGGTTTAGGTACCAAGGCGACTGTGGCTTCATAGAATGAGCTTGGTATTGTTCCTTCTGTTTCTATTTTGTGGAATACTTTGAAGAGAACTGGACTTAGCTCTTCTTTGAAGGTCTGGTAGAATTCTGTGCTGAAACCATCTGGTGCTGGGCTTTTTTTGGATGGGAGACTTTCGATGACTGCTTCTCTTTTCTTGGGGGATATAGGACTATTTAATTGATTTACCTGGTCTTGATTAAGTTTTGGTAAGTGTAATAGATCAAGAAAATTGTCCATTTCATTTAGATTTTCAAATTTAGTGGCATATACACTTTTTTCCATTTTTTTTATTTTTAATTATACTTTATTTACTTTGTAGCCCCCCTCTAGTTCCCTTCCTCCTCTGCTCCTTATCACTCCCTTCCTCCCCCTTCTCCACATACTCTCCCCACCCCAAGTCCACTGGTAGGGGAGGGTTTCTTTTTCTTTCTTCTGATCCTAGTCTGTTAGGTCTCATCAGGAGTGGCTGCACTGTCTTCCTCTGTGGCCTGGTAAGGCTGCTCCCCCCTCAGGGGAAGGTGATCAAAGAGCAGGTCAATCAGGTCATGTCAGAAACAGTCCCTGTTCCCATTACTATGGAACCCACTTGGACACTGAACCACCATGAACTACATCTGTGCAGGGATTCTAGGTTACCTCCATGCATGGTAAGTACATTTGGTGTATGAGTCTCAGGAAACACCCTTGTGCTCTAATTTTTTGGTTCTGTTGCTCTCCTTGTGTACCTCCTGTCCTCTCCAGATCTTACTATTATTTCCCACTTCTTCCATAAGATTCCCTGCATTCTGCCCAAAGTTTGGCCATAAGTCTCAACATCTGCTATGATAGTCTGTAGGGCATATAGACTTTTGAAGTAAGTCTTAATGATTGTTTGGATTTCCTCAGTGTCTGTAGTTATGCCCACTTTTTTATTTCTGATTTTGTTGATTTGGATGGTGTCTCTGTGCCTTTTAGTTAGCTTGGCTAAGGGTTTGTCTATCTTGTTGATTTTCTCAAAGAACCAGCTCTTGGTTTCATTGATTCTTTGAATTGTTTTATTTGTTTCTAATTGATTGATTGCAACCCTGAGTTTGCTTATTTCCAGCTGTCTACTTCTTTTTGGTGTGTCTGATTCTTCTGCTTCCATTCTGTTAGTCTGTGTCTTTTTATTTGAGAATTGAGTCCATTGATGTTGAGAGAGATTAAGGACCAGTGGCTGTTAGATCCTTTGATTTTGATGTTGGCTGTAGTCATAAGTTTGCATGCTTGGTTGATTATTTTTCTTGTTTATTTTCTTTTGGTGTATAGATTTCAGTATGTTTATCCCTTTCTCAGTTAGGAATAGTGCTTCCTCAAGATCCAACTATACCACAACTAGGCATATATCCAAAATATGCTCAAGTACACAACAAGAAAATTTGCTCAACCATGTTTGTAGCAGTTATTTGTAATAGCCAGAACCTGGAAACAACTCAGATATCCCTCAGTTGAGGAATGGATACAGAAATTGTTTTACTTTTATACAATGGAATACTACTCAGCAATTAAAAACAAGGAAATCATGAAATTTGCAGGCAAATGTTGGGACCTTGAATATATTATCCTGAGTGAGGTTTTCCAAAAGCAGAAAGACACACAGGGTATATACTCACTTATATAGACCTATAAGATAGGATAAACATACTGAAATCTATAGATCTAAAGAAGAGCTGAAGGATGTTATATAGTAGTTTTCCTTGGAGATGGACACATTCTTCCTTGCAGGGAATTTCCTTAAAATAGAAACCAACATTTCAAAATGGCTTCAGGAATTTCCTGAATTTGACTGCATTCTCAAGTGTATATAAACAGCAAGAACTGTTCAGTGTCATTCTCAGACAAACTAAGCTGCAAAGAATACTCTCAAGTAAGACTAGCCATATGAGAATATTAGGAATACTCCTACCTCAAGATCTAGCTATACCACTCCTGGGCACTTACCCAAATGATGCTCAACCATAAAACAAGGACATTTGCTCAACAATGTTCAAAGCAGCTTTATTCCTAAAAGCCCGAATCTGAAAATAAACTAGACATCCCTGAACTAAAGAATGGATACAGAAATCATGGTACACTGATACAATGGGATACTACACAGCAATTAAGAGCAAGGATATCATGAAATTTGAAGGTAAATGGATGTAACTATAAAAGATCATCCCGAGTGAAGTAACCCAGAAGCAGAATGATACACATTGTATATACTCACTTATAAGTGGATATTAGCCATATAAGATAAAAATAACAACATCTGTAGTGCTAAAGACGATAAACAAGAAAGACTTTAGGGAAGAGTTTTAATACTCATTCAGAAAGGCAAACATGATAGACATCAAAGGTAGGAGAAAACAAGGAATAGGAAAGGAGCTTTCCACAGGGGCCCTCTTTTCATCAGGATATCAAAGCAGATGCTGAGAGTCATAGCCAAAGTTTGGCAACATGCAGGAAATCTTATGGAAGAAGGGGGAAATAGAAAGACCTGGACTGGACAGGAGCTCCACAAAGAGAAAAACAGAGTCAATAGACATAGGCCCAGTGAGACCTGAAGAGACTGATACTCCAAATAAGGACCATGCATGAAGAGGATTTATACCTCCAGCTCAGATATAGTCCATGGGCTGCTTAGTTTTTCCAGTGGGTTTCTTCCCTAAGGGAGCAGTCTCTGATATTGACTCAAGGACTGGCTCTATGATTACCATCCTCTGGGGAGGTGCAGACATGACAGGCCACAGAAGAAGATGATACAGCTAGTCCTGATAAGACCTGATAGACTAAGGGTCAGATAGAAGGAGAGGAGACCCTCCTTTATCAGTAGACCAGTGGACGGGCATAGGGAGAGTACAAAGAGGGTGGGTGGGACTGAGAGGAGACAGGGTAGGAGGCTACAACTGGGATACAAAGTTAATAAATTGTAATAAATAAATATGTAAAATAAAATGTAAGAGAATAAATGTTATATACAAAAAACAGGAGATTGATTTCCAGAGTGGTTGTACAAATTGACATTCTTACCAGCAATGGACAAGGGTTCCCATGTCGTCACTTGATTTTTTTATTTTAGCCATTCTGATGGATGTGAGATGGAATCTCAAGGTTGTTTTGATTTACATTTTCCTGATGACTAAGGACATTGAGCATTTCCTTAAGTGATTCCCTGCCATTCAATATTCCTTTATTGAGAATTCTCTGTTTAGCTCTATACTGAATTGTTGCTGTTTAAATTCTTGGTTCTTTATAAGATCTTAAGATAGAATGAAAAAAAAATTAAAGGAAAATCATGCAGATGCAAACATACAGAGGAAGAACTTAAAGAAAAAAAACAGGAACTACAGAGGTAAGCATAACCAACTGAGTATAAGAGATGGAAAAATGAAACTCAGATGTAAAAGGCACACTGGAAGAAATTGAAATATCTGTCAAAGAAAATGTTAAATATAAAAAATTCTTGATACAAACCATCCACTAAATTGAAGACAACATGAAAAGACAAAATCTAAGAATAATAAGAATAGAGAAAAAAGAAGATTCCAACTCTAAGGCCCAGAAAATATTTTCTATAAAACCATAGAAGAAAATTTCCCCAACATGAAGGAGAGGCCCTTTAAGCATACAAGAGGCCTACAGAACATCTAATAAATTAGGCCAGAAAAGAAAATCCTCCTGCCACATAATAATCAAAACAGTAATTACACAGAACAAAGAAAAATGAGAAAAGCTGCAAAGAAAAGGGCCAAGTAACTTATAATGGCAAACCCATCAGAATCACATCTGACTTCTCAACAGAGATAATGAAAGCCAGAAGGGCCTGGATGGATATCATGCAGAACAGAGATGTCATCCCAGGTTACTATACCCAGAAAAATCTCAATTATCATAGATGGAGAAAACAAGATATTTAACAACAAAAACAAATTTAACAAATATCTTCCCACAAATCCAGGCTTACAGAAGGTACTAGAAGGAAAAATACAACCCAAGAAAGCTAACTACATTCAAGAAAACACAGGAAATATATAACATCATTACAGCAAAACTAAAAGTACCTAAGCATACAAACACACTACCACAACAAACATCAAAATAAAAGGATCTAAGAGCCACTGGTAATTAATCTTTCTCCACATCAACAAACTCAACTCTCTAATGAAAAGACACAGAATGACAGAATGGATGCATAAATAAGACCAAACAACCTGTTGAATACAGGAAACACACCTAAGACACAAAGATAGACATTACCTGAGATTAAAGTGCTAGAAGATGGTTTTCCAAGCAAGTAAACAGAAGAAACAAGAAGGAGTATCCATTCTAATATACAATAAACTAGACATTTAACCAAAATTAATCAAAAGCAATGGAGAGGGACAGTTCATTCCCATCAAAGCAAACATCCACCAAGCAGACATTACAATTCTGAACATCTGTGCCACAAATACAAGGGAAACCACATTTGTAAAAGAAACATTAAGAAAACTAAAACCACACATAGATTCCCACACATTTATAGTGGGAGACTTCAACACCCCACTCTCAACAAAGCACAGGTCAACAAAACAGAATTTAAACAAAGAAACAATGCCTCTAAAAGATGTCATGAATTAAATGGACCTAACAGATACCTACAGAAATTTTCACCCAAACACAAAAGAATTTACCTTCTTCTCAATACCTCATTGAACATTATCCAAACTAGACAATATAGTTGGTCACAAAGAAATCCTCAAGAGATTCAAGAATATTGTAATAATCCCTTGTAGCTTATCAGGCAACAATGGACTAAAGTTGGACCTCAACAGCAACAAAAATAGCAAAATGGCTACAAACACGTGGAAACTGAACAACTCACTACTCAATGACAGCTGGGTCAGGGAAGAAATAAAGAAAGAAACTAAAGACTTACTAATGAAAATGAAGGCACATGGAACACAATGAACGCAGTGCTAAAAGGAAAGTTCAAAGCACTAACAGCCTTCCAGAAGAAATTTGAAACATCTCATGCAAGCAACTTAACTGGCTCAAGTGAAAGACCTAGGGGGAAAAAAAAGAAACAGACAAACCCAAGAGCTTTAAATAATCAAACTCAGAGCTAGAATAAACTAGAAGCAAAGAGAACAAAAAATCAATGAAACCAAGAGGTAGAGGTAGTTCTTGGAGAAAATCAACAAGATGTACAAACCTTTAGTCAAATACACTAAAAGCCTTAGAGACACTATCCAAATAAGCAAAATCAGAAATGAAAAGGGGTACATAACAACAGACAAAAAGAAATCCAATCAGTCATTAGATCTTACTACAAAAGCCTATATGCCACAAAATTCGAAAATCTGATTGAAAGGGACAAATTTCTTGACAGATTCTATTTACCAAAGCTGAATCAAGACAAGGTAAATAAATTAAATAGTCCTAAAATCCCAAATGAAATAGAAACTGTCATCAAAGTCTACCTTCCAAAAAATTCCCAGGGCCAGATTGTTTCAGAGCAGAATTTTACAAGATCTTAAAGAAGAGTTAGTATCAGTTCTTTTCAAACTATTCCCCCAAAGAGAAACAAAAGTAACTTTACCAAAACAATTTTATGAAGCCACAGTCACCTTGATACCTAAACTTCACAAAGACCTAACAAATAAAAAGAATTTCAGGCAAATCTCCCTTATGAACGCTGGTGTAAAAATATTCAATAAGATACTCACAAATTGAATCTAAGTAAATATCAAAGATATCATCCACAATGTTCAAGTAAGCTTCATCCCAGGCATGCAGCTGTAGTTCAATATAGAGAAATACAAAAATGTAATCCACCATATAAACAAACTGAAAGGAAAAACCTACATGATCATCTCCTTAGCTCCTGAAAAAGCACTGACAAAATCCTGTGCTTGTTCTTGTTTGAAGTCCTGGAGGGATCAGGGATACAAGGCACTTACTTAACCATAGCAAAGGCAATATATAACAAGTCTATACAGAGCATCTAAAATGAGAGAAACTTAAATAAACCCCACTGGAGTCAAGGACAAGGAAAAGCTGCCCACTCTTTCCATATTTCCTCAACATAGTACTTGAAGAACAATAAGAGAAAGTCCCTGCTCCCTTTACTAGGAATCGAAGTTGGAGACTAAATCTATGGGCTAAGACACCTGATTTTTTACAAAGATGCCAAAACCATACAATGGAAAAAAGATAGCATCTTCAACAAATAGTTCTGGTCTAAGTGAATATCTACACGTAGAAAAATGGAAATAGTTCCTTACTTATCACCCTGTATAAAACTAAAGTGCAACTGGATCAAAGACCTCAACATAAAAGCAGACACTCTAAACCTGTTACAAGAAAAAGTAAAGAAGAGCCTTGGCAACTTCCTGAACAGAACACCAACAGCAAAGGCTTTAAGATCAACAATCAACAAATGGGACCACATTAAACTGAAAAGTTTCTGTAAAGGAAAGGATACTGTCATCAGAACAAAACGACAGTCTACAAACTGGGAAAAATTTTAAATTTCTTAAAGGAGATATACATGGAACACAGCAAAAACTAAATTATATATGGCCTAGAAGAAATAGGATATCCAAAAGGAGACCAACAGACCCATAAAAACTGAGCCTTTGGAGCCCTGAAAAGAATGCATGAAAAGGACCTAAAGCCATGGCTCAGATATAGGCCATGGAATTAGTCTCCAAGTGGGGTCCCTTGTTAGTGGAGCAGGGGCTTTCTATGACATGAACTCAATGGCAGGTTCTCTGCTCAGCACGCTTAGTGGGGTGTGCAGCCTTGTCAAGCCACAGAGGAAGACAAGGTAACCAGTCCTAATGAGACCTAATAGGAGACGGTCAAATAAAAAGGGAGGATGACCTCCTCTAGCAGTGGACTAGGGAAGGTTCATAGAGGGAAAAGAGGGAGGAAGGATAAGATTGGGAGGAGATGAGGGAGGGGGCCACAGATGGGAAACAAATTGAATTACTTGTAATCAATTATAAAAATATAAAAATGTACAACTAATTAAAAATCATCATTCAGATATTTATATTACATTTTCTATTGTAATGCAAGATATTTTTGCAATAGAAGTACATATTACAACAAACATTTAATAGGATGATATAAGTAGGATAAGAATATTATCTATATATTTAAGGTCTCAAATATTTTTATTTGTTGGATCTTTGTGAGGTTTAGATATCAACCTGACTGTTGCCTCATAGAATCAGGTTGTTAATCTTCCTTCTGTTTCTATTTTTTAGAATAGTTTAAAAGTATTAATATTAGCTGTTCTTTGAAGGTCTGGTAGAATTCTGCACTGAAAGTATCTGGCCCAGGGTTTTTTTTGTTTGTTTTTGTTTTTGTTTTGGATGGGAGGCTTTGATGATAGCTTCTATTTCATAAGGAGTTATAGAAATGTATAGTTTATTCATAAGACTTTGATTCAGCTTTGGTAAGTGGAATCTATCAAGTAAATTTTCCATTTCATTTATATTTTCAAATTTTGTTGCACATAGGCTTTTGAAGTAGGAACTAAAGATTCTTTGGATTTCCTCAGTATCCATCATTATGCCCCCCCTTTTTCATTTCTGATTTGTTAATTTGGATAGTGTCTCTCTGACTTTAAGTTAGTTTAGCTAAGGGTTTTTTTAATTTTTTATTTATTTAATATGAATTACAGTTTATTCATTTGTATCCCAGCTGTAGCCCCTCCCTTGTTCCTCCCAAACACACTCTCCATCAATCATCTCCTATGCACCTCCCCAAGTCCACTGAGAAGGGAAGTACTCCTCCACTTTCCTCTGACCCTAGCCTATTAGTACTCGTAAGGACTGGCTGCACTGTCTTCCTGTGTGGCCTGTTAGGGCTGCTACCACCTCAAAGCCAGCACTAGTTCATGTCAGAAATAGTTCCTGTTCACATTACTTGGGAACCCATTAGGAAACTGAGCTGCCATGGGCTACATCTGTGCAGGGGTTCTAGGTTATTTCCATGCATGGACCTTGGTTGGAGTATCAGTCTTAGAAAGGACCCCTATGCCCAGAATTTTTGGATCTGTTGCTCACCTTATAGAGCTCCTGGCTCCTCCAGTTTTTTTTTTTTGTTGTTGTTGTTGTTGTTTGTTTGTTTTGTTTTTGTTTTTTTTAAATCTTCCACTTCTTTCATAAGATTTCCTGCAATCTGCATAAAATTTGGCTATGAGTCTCAGCATCTGCATTGATATATTGCTGGGTAGAGTCTTTCAGACTATTATATGTGGTAGGCTCCTGTCCTTTACGCATTTTCTCCCAATTTCAATGTCCATTACATTTGAATTTCTGAATGGGAATTTATCAGTCTTCCTCAGGAAACTCCTTCTTGCTTAACTTGTTTAGATGTAGAGATTTTAGTATATTTATCCTATATTATATATCTAATATCTGCTTATAAGTGAGTCTGTCTGCTTTTGGGAAACCTCACAAAGGATGATATTTTCTGGTTCCCACCATTTACCTGCAAGTTTCGTGAATTCTAGTTTTTAATTACTGAGTAGTATTCCACTGTGTAAATGTAGAACAATTTCTATATCCATTCCTCAGTTGAGGAACTTCTGGGTTGTTTATAGTTTCTGGCTATTACGAATAAAGCTGCTACCTACATGACTGAAAATTTCCTTGTTATATACTTGAACATATTTTGAATATATGCATAGGAGTGGTATAGCTGGACCTTAAGGTAGTTATATTCTTAATTTCCAGAGAAAGCACCAGTTGATTTCCAAAGTGGTTGTAAAAGTTTACATTCGTAACAGCAATGGAGGAGGGCTGTCCTTTCTACACATCCTCTCCAGAATGTATTGTCACTTGAGTATTTGATCTTAGCCATTGAGATGGGTGTAAGGTGAAATCCCAGGGTAGTTTTGATTTGCATTTCTGTGATGACAATGGACATTAGACATTTGATTAATTGTTTGTCTGACAATCATTATTCCTCTGATGAGAATTCTCTGTTTACACCTGTACCACATTTGTAAATTGGTTTACATGGTTTGTTCCTTTTTAACTTCTTCAGTTCTTTATATGTTCTGGATATTAGCCCTCTGTCAGATATAGGGTTCATGAATACTTTCCCAGTCTGTAGGCTGTCATTTTATTCGGATTACAGTGTCCTTTGCTTTAGAGAATGTTATCACTTTCATGAGGTCCCGTTTATTGATTGTTGATCTTAGAGCTTGTGCTGTTGGCATTCTGTTCAGGAAGTTGTCTCCTGTGCAAATGAAGTCAAGATTGTTCCCCAACTTTTCTCCTAACCAATTTATTGTGCTTGGTTTTAGATTGAGGTCTTTGATCCACTTGGACTTTAGTTTTGGGCAGAGTGATAAATATGGATATATTTGCATTTTTCTACATGTAGAAATCCAGGTAGGCCAGCATTATATCTTGAACATGCTCTCTTTTTTCAATTGTATGGATTCGGCTTCTTTGTCAAAAATCAAGTACTCACAGGTATGTAAGTTTATTTCTGACTGTACTATTTGATTCTTTTGATCCACCATGCTGATATTATGCCAGAAACATACAGTTTTTATTTCTATTGCTTTGTAGTACAGTTTGAGATCAAGGATGGAGAAACCTCTTGACCATCTGTTGTTACATAAGAGTCTTTTTAGCAATTCTGCGTTTCTTGTTTTTCCATATGAAATTAAGAATTGTTCTTTCATGTTCTTTAAAGAATTGTTTTGGTGTTTTGATAGGAATTGCATTGAATCTGTAGATTGCTTTTCGAATGATGACCACGTTCACTATGTTAATCTTACCAATCCATGAGTATGACATACCATTCCATTTTCTGATATGTTCTTAAATAACTTTCATCAGAGACTTGAAGTTTTATTTTTTTAAAGGTATTTCATTTTCTTGGTTAGAGTCCCCCAAAGGTACTTTATGTTATTAATGACTATTGTGACGTGTGTAGTTTTCCTAATTTCTTTTTCAGGTTTTTTTTTCCATATAAAGAAGGGCTACTGATTTTTGTGTCAATTTTGGATCCAGCCATTTTGCTGATGGTATTTATCAGCTGAAAGAGTTCACTGGTTGAATTTTTTGGTGATATTCATGTATAATATCATATCATCTACAAATAGTGATACTGACTTCTTCCTTTTCAGATTTTTATCTCCTTGATCTGCTTTTGTTGTCTTATTATTCTAGCTAGGAATTCAAATACTTTGTTGAAGAGGTATGGAAAGAGGGGACATCCTTGCCTTGTGCCTGATTTCAATGGAATTGATTTAAGTTTTCCTCTGCTTATTTTGATGTGGCCTATAGGTTTGCTGTATATTGCTTTTAATATGTTGAGCTATGACCTTCTATCTCTATCCTCTCTAATACTTTAAAAATGAATGGGTGTTGGATTTTCTCAAATATATATTTTTAGCACCTAAGAAGCAAATACAGCCAAGAAGAGCAGATGGCTGGGAATAATCAAACTCAGGGCTGAAATCAACCAATTAGAAACAAATAAAACTATTCAAAGAATCAATGAAACCAAGAGCTGTTTTTTTGAAAAAATTAACAAGTTGGAAAAACTCTTAGCCAAACTAACTAAAAGGCAGAGAGAAACTATCCATAATCAGAAAATCAGAAATGAAAAGGGGGACATAACTACAGACACTGAGGAATTCCAAGCAATTATACTACAAAAGCCTATATGCCACAAAGTTTGAAAATCTAAAAGACATGGACAATTTTCTTGATAGATTCCATCTACCAAATTTAAGTCAGGACCAGGTAGAAAGACTGAACAGCCCTATATCCCCCAAGGAAATTGAAGCAGCCATCAACAAACTTCCTTCCAAAAAAAAGCCCAGGGCCAGATGGTTCCAGTGCAGAATTCTATCAGACCTTCAAAGAAGTACTAACTTCAATTATCTTCAAATTATTCCACAAAATAGAAACAGAAGGAATATTACCAAACTCATTCTAAGAAGTCACAATCACCTTGATAACTCAACCACACAAACCCCCCCCCAAAAAAAAGAGAACTTCAGACCTATCTCTCATGAACATTGATACAAAAATACTCAATAGGATTCTTTCCCAATCTGTAGGCAGTCACTTTGTTTTGGTGATGGTCTCCTTTGCTTTGCAGAAGCTTTTCAGTTTCATGAGGTCCCATTTATTGATTGTTGCTCTTAGAGCCTGTGCTGTTGGTGTTCTGTTCAGGAAGTTTTCTCCTGTACCAATGAGTTCTAGGGTATTCCCCACTTTTTTTTCTAGCCGATTTAATGTGTCAGGTTTTATGTTGAGGTCTTTGATCCACTTGGACTTCAGTTTTGTGCCGGGTGATAAGTATGGATCTATTTTCATTTTTCTACATGTAGACATCTAGTTGGACCAGCACCATTTGTTGAAGATGCTATCTTTTTTCCATTGTATGGTTTTGGCGCCTTTGTCAAAGATCAGGTGTCCATAAGTGTGTGGGTTTATTTCTGGGTCCTCTGTTCGGTTCCATTGATCCACTATTCTGTTATTGTGCCAGTACCATGCAGTTTTTAAAACTGTTGCTCTATAGTACAACTTAAGATCAGGGATGGAGATACCTCCAGAAGATCTTTTATTGTAGAGGATTGTTTCAGCAATTCTGGGTTTCTTGTTATTCCATGTGAAGTTATCTGACAGAGGACTCATATCCAGTATATATAAAGAACTAAAGAAGCTGAAAAGCAGCAAACCAAGTAATCCACTTAAAAAATGGGGAACAGAGCTATATAGAGAATTCTCTGTAGAGGAATACCAAATGGCAGAGAAGCACTTAAAGAAATGCTCAACCTCACTAGCCATTAGGGAAATGCAAATCAAAACAACCCTGAGATTTCACCTTACACCCATTAGGATGGCCAAGATCAAAAACTCAAGTGACAACACATGGTGGAGAGGTTGTGGAGAAAGGGGAACTCTTCTCCACTGCTGGTGTGAATGTAAACTTGTACAACCACTCTGGAAATCAATCTGGCGCTTTCTCAGACAACTAGAAATAGTGCTTCCCCATGATCCAGCCATACCACTCCTAGGCATATATCCAAAAAAGGCTCAAGTACACAAAAAGGACATTTGCTCAACCATGTTTGTAGCAGCTTTATTTGTAATAGCCAGAACCTGGAAATAATCCAGATGCCCCTCAACTGAAGAATGGATGCAGATATTGTGGTACATCTACACAATGGAATATTACTCAGCAATGAAAAATAAGGAAATCATGAAATTTGCAGGTAAATGGTGGGATCTGGAAAGGATCATCCTGAGTGAGTTGTCCCAGAAGCAAAAAGACACACATGGTATATACTCACTCATATAGACATACAACATAGGACAAACCCACTATAACCTGTGCATCTAAAGAAACTAAGCAAGAGAGAGGACCCTAACTAAAATGTCCAATCCACATCCTGAAAGGCAAAGAGGATGGACATCAGAAGAAGAAGAAAACAGGAAACAACCTAGGAGCCTACCACACAGGGCCTCTGAAACCCTCTGCCCTACAGACTATCAAAGCAGATGCTGAGCCTGATGGGCAACTGTTGGGCAGAGTGAATGGAAATTTATGTAAGAACTGAGAAAGAGTAAGAGCAGGAGAGGACAGGGTCTCCACAAGGAGAGCAACAGAACAAGAAAATTTGAACACAGGGAACTTCCCAGAGACTCATACTCCAACCAAGGTCTATTCTTGGAGATAACCCAGAACCCCTGCACAGATGTAGCCCAGGGCAGTTCAGAGTCCAATTGGGTTACATAGTAATGTGAAGAGGGACTGCCTCTGACATAATCTGATTGGCCTGCTCTTTGATCACCTCTTCCCCTGGGGGAAGCAGCCTTACCAGGCCATAGTAGAGGACAATGCAGCTACTTTTGATGTGAACTGATGGACTAAGATCAGAAAGGAGAGGAGAACCTCCCCTATCAGTGAACTTGGGGAGTGGCATGCATGCAGAGGGAGGAGGGAGGGTGGGATTGGGAGGGGAGGAGGGAGGGGCTTATAGGGGGATGCAGAATGAATAAAGTGTAATTGAGGAAAAATTTTTAAAAAAGGGAAAAAATACTCAATAAAATACTTGCAAACCAAATCCAAGAACACATCAAAGATATCATCCATCATGACCAAGTAGGCTTCATCCCACACATTTAAGGGTAGTTCAACATATGGAAATCCATCAATGTAATCCACTACATATACAAATTGAAGGAGAAAAACCAGATGATCATCTCCTTAGATGCCAAAAACGCATTGGACAAAGTCCAACACACATTCATGTTTAAAGTCTTGGAGAAATCAGGGATACAAGGCACATACCTAAACACAGTAAAGGTAATATACAGCAAGCCTATAGCCAACATCAAACTCAATAGAGAGAAAATTTAATCAATTCCATTGAAATCAAGGGCAAGGCAAGGCTGTCCCCTTCCTTATATTTCTTCAACATAGTACTTGAAGTCCTAGCTAGAGTGATAAGACAAGTAAGGGAGATAAAGTGGATACAGATCTGAAAGGAAGAAGTCAAAGTTTCACTATTCGAGGATGATATGATAGTATACCTGAGTGACTGCAAAAACTCAACCAGAGAACTCCTTCTACTGATAAACACCTTCATCAACGTGTCTGGCTACAAAATCAACTCAAAAAAAAAAAAATCAGAAGCCTTCCTGTGTACCCAAGGCAAAAGGGCTGAGAAAGCAATCAGGGAAACAACACCCTTCTCAAAAGCCACTAATAACATAAAGTACCTTGGGGTGACTCTAACCAAGCAAGTCAAGTTTCTGAAGAAAGAAATCAAAGAAGACATCAGAAGATGGAAAGATCTCCCGTGCTCATAGATCAGTAGGATTAACATAGTGAAAATGGCCATCCTGCCAAAAGCAATCTATAGATTCAAGGCAATTCCCATCAAAATACCAAAACAATTCTTACAGACATTGAAAGAAAAATTCTCAACTTCATATGGAAAAACAAAAACACCCAGAATTTCCAAAATAATCCTGTATATCAACAGATACCCTGGAGGTATCTCCATCCCTGATCTCAAGTTATACTACAGAGCAATAGTAATAAAAACTGATTGGTATTGGCATAGAAACAGAAAGGTGGATCAGTGGAAATGAATAGAAGACCCCCCCCAAAAAAAAAACCCACACACCTATGAACACCTGATTTTTTACAAAGAAGCCAAAACCATTCAATGGAAAAAAGACAGCATCTTAAACAAATGGTGGTGGTCCAACTGGATGTCTACATGCAGAAAAGTGAAAATAGATCCGTATTTATCACCCTGCACAAAACTAAAGTCCAAATGGATCAAATACCTCAACATAAAACCAGATACATTAAATTGGTTTGAAGAAAAATTGGGGAAGAACCTAGAACTCATTGGCACAGGAGACAACTTCCTGAACAGAACACCTTACAGCACAGGCCCTAAGAGTGACAATCAATTAAATGGGACCTCATGAAACTGAAAAACTTTTGTAAAGCAAAGGACACAATTGTCAGAACAAAACGACAGCCTACAGATTGGGAAATGATCTTCACCAGCCCAACATCTGACAGAGGGCTTATATACGGAATATATAAAGAATTAACGAAGTTAAAAGGTAATAATTCAAGAAACCCAATTAAAAATGGGTTATGGAGCTAAACAGAGAATTATCTGTAGAAGAATATAGAATGGCAGAAAAAAACACATAAGCAGATGTTCAACATCATTAGACATCAAAGAGATGCAAATTAAAACAACCTTGAAATTTCACTTTACACCCATCAGAATGGATAAGATCCATAAAAAGCTAAAATGATACGCTCAGGATGCGAGGCTAAGCACTGCACTCAGGGTCAGCCACTTTGGACCCAGAGAAGAGCATGTCTGATTGCATGCGGGTTGATGCCCCAGGTCCCGCCTCTGAGAAAAAGGTATCGGACGGGTCTGATGCTCTTTGGGTGGATGACACCTAAATGAACATTTGTACAAAGTCCCAATTTATTTCTAATATCAGAGATCAGACCTCTACTCTTGCCTGATGCGTCTAAAACAAAAAGGGGGAACTGTAGAGAGCTGCGGAATGCTATGCCTTAAAGATGGAGCTGGTTTCCGCCTTCCACCTTCCCGATGGTGAGTGCTCTCTGTCACGAACAACTCCACATTTGGCTAAGGCCGAGGATCTGGCTTGCTTCCATGTATGTGGACCTATCTGCATTGCCCCCGTGGCACGCCTGGGTTGGCTACCCAGAGGCTATTTAAGCTGTGGGCTGGCTTTCCCCGGGGTCCGAGGATTGTTCAATGTTCCTGAATAAATTGCATTGAAAAAAAAAAAAAAACAAAAACAAAAACAAAAAAACCTCAAGAGACAACACATGCTTGAAAGGATGAGGAGAAAGGGAAAACCTCCTCCATTTCTGGTGGAAATGTAAACTTGTACAACCACTATGGAAATCAATCTGGCGCTTTCTCAGACAGTAAGTTATACTGCTTCCTCAAGATCCAGTTATACCACTCATAGGCATATATACAAAAGAAATTCAAGCACACAACAAGGACATTTGCTCAACCATGTTTGTAGCAGCTTTATTCATAACAGCCAGAACCTGGATGTCCATCAGAGAAGGAACGGATACAGAAATTGGGATACTTTTACACAATGGATTACTACTCAGCAATTAAAAACAAAGAAATCATGAATTTTGCACGCAAATGGTGGGATCTAAAAAAAATATCACCCTGAGTGAGATATCCCAGGATCAAAAAGACACACACAGTGTATAATCACTTATAAGTAGTTACTAGACTTACAAGATAGGATAAACACACTAAAATCTGTACACCTAAAGAAGATAAACAAGAAAGAACACTAGGGGTAAGATAATCAATAGTTACCTAGAAAGACAAAGGGGATCAACATTGGAAGTAGGAGAAAACAAGTAATAGGATAGGAGCCTACCACACAGGGCACCTGAAAGACTCTACGTAGCAGTGTATCAAAGGAGATGCTGAGACCCATAACCAAGCCTTCGGCAGAGTGCAGGGAATCATATGAAACAAGAAGGAGATAGTATGACCTAGAGGGGACAGGTGCCCCACAAGGTCCAAATATATTTGGGCACATAGTACTTCTCTGAGATTGATTTTGCAACCAAGGACCATGCATGGATATAACCTATAATCCCTGCTCAGACATTGCCTGTGGTAGGTCAGTATCCTAGTAAGGGGGACAAGAAATTTTTTCTGATATGAAGTCAATGACTGGCTCATTGAGGTCCCCCCCCCCCCCGGAGGGAGGAGCAGCCTTACTAGGCCACAGATAAAGACATTGCAGCCATTCTGAAGATACCTGATAAACTAGGGTCAGATGGAAGGAGAGGAGGACCTCCCCTATCAGTGGACTCGGAAGGGGGCAGGGAGGAGATGAGGGAGGGAGGGGAGGATTGGGAGGGAGAGAGCTACAACTGGGATAAAAGTGAATGTATAAAATTATTTAAAAATAAAAAGGAAGATTGTCATATGGGTTTTCTCCTTCAGTTTTTAAGTTTTATTTTAATTTTCATTTATTATATTAATTACAGTTCATTCAGTTTGTATACCAGCTGTAGCTCCTTTCTTCATCCCCTACTAATCCAATACAGCCTCCCTCATCTCCTCCTTGCCCCTCTCCATGTACACTGATAGGGGAGGTCTCCTCACTTTCCTTCTGACCCTAGCTTAACCGCTCTCATCAGGACTGACTGTATTGTTTTGCTCTGTGGCCTGGTAAGGCTGTTCCCCCTTAAGGGGTAGTAGAAAAAAAAACAGCCACTGAGTTCATGTCAGAGACAGTCTCTTTTCCCCTTACTAGGTAACTCACTTGGAGTCTGAGCTGCCATGGGCTACATCTGAGCAGGGTTTCTAGGTTTTCTCCATGAATGGACCTTGATTGGAGTATCAGTCTCAGAAAAGTCCCCTGTGCAGCGATTTTTTTGGTTTTGTTGCTCTCCTTGTGGAGCTCCTTTAGCTTCCTTGTCTTTCTATCTCCAGCTCCTTTCATAAGATTCCCTGCACTCTAATGAAAATTTGGTTATGAGCCTCAGCATCTGCTTTGATATACTGCTGGTTAGAGTCTTTCAGAGGTGTTCTGTGCTAGGCTACTCTCCTGTTTCTAGTATTCTAATTTTTCAATGTCCATCTTAATTGCGTTTCTGAATGAGGATTGATCATCATACCCAGGGATACTCCTTCTTGCTTAACTTGTTCAGGTTTTCAGATTTTAATATGTTTATCCTTTGTTATATGTCTAATATCCATTTATAAGTGAGTATATAACTTGTGTCTTTCTGCTTCTGGGATATGTCACTCAGGATGATCCTTTCTAGATCCCACCATTTGCCTGCAAATTTCATTATTTCCTTGCTTTTAATTGCTGAGTAGCATTCCTTTGTGTAAATGTACCACAAATTCTGTATCCATTTCTCAGTTGAGGGACATCTGGGTTGTTTCAAGGTTCTAGCTATTATGAATAAACTGCTATGAACATAGTTGAACAAAAGTCCTTGTTGTGTACTTGAGCATAGTATGGATATACTCCAAAGTGTGGTATAGATGGATCTTGAGCAAGCACTATTTGTAGTTTTCTGAGAAAGTGCCAGATTGGTTTCCAAAGTCGTTGTACAAGTTTACATTCCCATCAGATGTGGGGAAGGGTTCTCCTTTCTCCACATCCTCTCCAGCATGTATTGTCACTTATTTTTTTGATCTTAGCCATTGAGATGGGCGTAAGGTGAAATCTCAGTGTTGTGTTGATTTGCATTTCCCTGATGACTAAGGAAGTTGAGGATTTCTTTAAGTGTTTTTCTGCCATTTGATTTTCCTCTACTGAGAATTCTCTGTTTAGCTCAGGAATCCAGTTTTAATTGGGATTGTTTTGTTGCTTTTGAACTTCTTGTGTTCTTTATATGTTCTGGATATTAGCCCTCTGTCAGACATA
Organism: Meriones unguiculatus; assembly: GCF_030254825.1. Lineage (NCBI taxonomy): Eukaryota > Metazoa > Chordata > Mammalia > Rodentia > Muridae > Meriones > Meriones unguiculatus. The sequence continues at coordinate 86,139,275 of NC_083369.1, read as the reverse complement.
GTGGTGGTGAAGATCCTTTCCTAGTCTGAAGGCTGTCATTTTGTTCTGATGACAGTGTCCTTTGATTTACAGAAGCTATCCAAATTCATGAGGTCCCATTTATTGATTTCTGATCTTAGAGCCTATGTTGTTGGTGTTCTGTTCAGGAAGTTATTTCCTATGACAATAAGTTCTAAGCACTTTCCCCACTTTTTCTTCTAACAGATTCAGTGTGTATGGTTTTTGTTGAGGTCTTTGATCCACTTGGACTTTAGTTTTGTGCATGGTGATTTTGAATATGTATGTATATTCATTTTTCAACATATAGACATCCAGTTAGACAAACACCACTGGCTGAAGATGCTGTCTTTTTCCTATTGTATAGTTTTGGCTTTTTTGTCAAATATCAAGTATCCGGAGGTGTGGGGGTTTATTTCTGAGTCTTCTACTTGATTCCATTGATCCATCATTCTGTTTCTATGACAGTACCATGCAGTTTTTATTACTATTGCTCTGTAGTACAGCTTGAGATCAAGGATGGAGATAACTCCAGATACTCTCTTGTTGTACAAGATTGCTTTAGCAATACTAGGTTTTGTTTTTTTGTTTTTTCATAAGAAATTGAGAATTGTTCTTTCATGATGTGTAAAGAATTATTTTGCTATTTTGACTGGAACTGATGAATCTGTAGAATGTTTTTGGCTGAATGGCCATTTTCACTATGTTAATCCTACTGATCCATGAGCAGGGGAAATATTTCTATTTTCTGATATCTTCTTCAGTTTTTTCTTCAGACAATCGAAGTTTTTTTTTTTTCTAACATGTCTTTCATTTGGTTAAAGTCACACCAAGGAACTTTATGTTATTAGTGGCTATTTTGAAAGGTGTTGTTTCCATAATTTCTTTCTTGCCCTTTTTTCTTCCATATACAGGAGAGTTACTGTTTTTTGAGTTAATTTTTACCCGACCACTTTGCTGACGGTGTTTATCTGCTGAAGGATGTCTCTGGTTGAATTTTTGAGATAGCTCATGTATACTATCATATTACCTGCAAATAGTGATGCTCCCTTGTTTCTATCCCCTTGATCTCCTTTAGTTGTCTTATTACTCTAGCTCGGACTTCAAGTGCTATGTTGAAGAGATATGGAGCTACTGGCCAGCTGTGTCTCATCCCTGATTTCTTTTAGACTGATTTAAGTTTCTTTCCATTTAGTTTGATGTTGGCTATAGACTTGTTGTATATTGTCTTTATTGTGTTTTTGTATGAGCCTTGTATCCCTGATCTTTCCAAGAAAACAAACAAACAAACATAAATGGGTGTGGATATTGTCAAATGCATTTTTGGCAATTTTGGAGATGATCATGTGTTTTTCCTTCTTCAGGTTGTTTACATGGTGGATTAGATTGATAGATACCCATATATTGACACACCCCTGCATGCCAGGGATGAAGCCTAATTGGTCATGGTGGATGATAACTTTTATGTGTTCTTGGATTCAGTTTTCAAGTATTTTATTGAGTTTTTTTTGCATCAATGTTCATAAGAGAGATAGGTTTGAATTTCTCTTTTTTTGTTGGTTCTTTGTGTGGGTTAGGTATCAAGGTGTCTGTGGCTTCATAGAATAAGTTTGATAATGTATTTACTGTTTCTCTTTTGTGGAACAATTTGAAGAGAATAGGAGTTAGCTTTTCCTTGAATGTCTGGTAGATTATTACCCTGCAACCATATCACCCTGGACTCTTTTTTTTTTGGAAGGGAGCCTCTTGATGACAGCCTTTATTTCATTGGGGGTTATAGGACTCTTTACTCTATTTACCTGATCTTGATTTACTTTTGGTAAATGGAACCTATCAAGAAAATTGTGTATTTCATCTAGATTTTCAAATTTTGTGGCACATAGGCTTTTGTAGTAAGACATAATGAGTATTTAGATTTCCTCAGTGTATGTCTAATTTTCCCCTTCATGTTTCTTATTTTGCTGATTTGGATCATTTCTCTCTGACTTTTAGTTAGTTTGGTAAGGGTTTGTCTAGCTTCTTGATTTTCTCAAAGAAAAAGTTCTTGGTCTCATTGATTCTTTGAATTGTTTTCTTTGTTTCTAATTCATTGATTTCAGCTCCGAGTTTGATTATTTCCAGCAATCTACTCCTCTTATGTTTTCTGCTTCTTTTTTTCCCCTTCCTTAGGGCTTTTAGGTGTGCCGTTAAGTAGCTTATATGAGATGTCTCGAACTTCTTACTGGAGGCACTTAGTGTTGTGAACTTTCCTCTTAGCACTGCTTTCATTGTTTCCCATAAGTTTGGGTAAGTTGTGCCTTCATTTTCATTGAATTTTAAGAAGTCTCTAATTTCTTTTTTCATTTCTTCCCTTACCAAGCTGTCATTGAGTAGAGAATTGCTTAGTTTCCATATGTATGTAGACTTTCTGTTATTTCTATTGTTGTTGAGGTACAGTTATAGCCCATGGTTAAATGATAGGATACAAGGGATTATTTTGTTCTTCTTGTATCTGTTGGGGCTTGCTTTGTAACCTACTATATGGTCAGTTTTTGAGAAGTTTCCATGAGGTGCTGAAAAGTGGATATACTCTTTTGAGACTGGGTGAAAAGTTCTCTGGACATCTACGAGGTCCATTTGATTTATGACCTCTCAAACTATCACTATTTCCCTATTTAGCTTCTGTCAAATGCCCTGGCCCTTTGTGAGAATGTAGTGTTGAAGTCTCCGACTATTTTTGGGATCAATGTGAGATTTAAACTTTAAAAATGTATTTTCCAAATTCTGGTGCTCTTGTGATTGGGACATAGATATTCAGGATTTTGTGATGTCCTCCTTTTGGATTTTTCCTTTGATGAGAATGAAGTGCCCCTCTTCTCCTTTCTTGAATAATTTCTGTTGAAAGTCTGTTTTATTAGATATTAGGATAGCTACTCCAGCTTGTTTTCTGTGTGCATTTGTTTGAGAAGCATTTTTCCAGCCCTTTAATTTCAGGTAGTATTTAATCTTTGTTGCAGAGGTGTGTAGTTTGATGTAGCAAAATGTTGGATTCTGTTACTGAAACCATTCTATTAGTATGTGTCTTCTTATTTGAGTGTTGAATCTATTGATGTTGATACATAATAGTGACCAATGAAAGTTAGTTCCTTTTATTATGGATTTGGTGGTGTTACTGTGTTTCAATGTTTGTTTTCTTTTAAATTTTTGTTATGAAGTTATCTACATCCTAATTATTTGTTGTTGTTGTTTGTTTGTTTTGTTTTGTTTTCGCTTGGGTATAGTTTATTTGGTTGGATTGGAGTTTTCCTTCTAGTATCTTCTTTTTTATTTTTTATTTTTTTATCAGTTACATTTTATTAACTCTGTATCCCAGCCGTGTCCCGATCCCTCATCCCCCCCCAGTCCCTCCCTCTCTCCCTCATCTCCACTGTGCCCCTTTCCAAGTCCACTGATAGGGGGGGACCTCCTCCCCATTCATCTGATCCTGTTTTATCAGGTATCTTCAGGACTGGCTGCAAAGCCCTCCTCTGTGGCCTAACAGGACTGCTCCTCCCTTCGGGGGTGGGGAGACCAAAGAGCCAGTCATTGAGTTCCTGTTAGAAATGGTCCTTGTTCCCCTCACTTTGGGAAACCAATTGGTTACTGAGCTACCACAGGCTATATCTGAGCGGAGGTTCTAGGTTATATCCATACATGGTCCTTGGTTGAATGTCAGTCTCAGAAAAGACCCTGTGCCCAGATATATTTGGTCCTTGTGGAGCTCCTATCCTTTCCCCATCAGACTAACTTCCCTTCTTTCTTATGATTCCCTGTACTCTGCCAAAGGTTTGGTCATGAGTCTTTGCTTTGAAAACACTGCTAGTTAGAGTCTTTCAGATGTGCTCAGTAGACTCCTGTCATACGTTCAATGCACATCCCATCTGTCTTTCTAAATGAGGATTGATCATCTTACCCCATGTCCGCTCAATTGCTTATCTTTTTTAGGTGTATAGATTTCCTTATGTTTATCATATCTTATAGGTCTATGTAAGTGAGTATATCCCATGTTTGTCTTTCTCCTTCTGGGATATTTCACTCAGAATGATCTTTTCTAGATCCCACCATTTGCCTGCGAATTTCATGATTTCCTCCTTTTTGATTGCTGAGTAGTATTCCATTGTATAAAAATACCACAATTTCTGTACCCATTCCACCATTGATGGACATCTGGGTTGTTTCCAGGTTCTGGCTATTACAAATAGAGCTGCTATAAACATGGTTGAGCAAGTGTCCTTTTTGTGTACTTGAACAAACTTTGGGTATATACCTAGCAGTGGTATAGCTGGGTCTGGAGGAAGCACTATTCCTATTTGTCTTAGAAAGCGCCAGATAGCTTTCCAGAGTGGTTGTACCAGTTTACATTCCCACCAGCAGTGGAGGAGGGTTCCCCTTTCTCCACAACCTCTCCAGCATGTGCTATCACTTGAGTTTTTCATCTTGACCATTCTGATGGGTGTAAGGTGATATCTCAGGGTCGTTTTGATTTGCATTTCCCTGATGGCTAATGAGGATGAGCATTTCTTTAAGTGTTTTTTCTGCCATTCGATATTCCTCTGTCGAGAATTCTCTGTTTAGCTCTGTTCCCCATTTTTTAATTGGATTACTTGGATTGCTGCTTTTCTGCTTCTTTAATTATTTATATATACTGGATATTAGTCCTCTGTCAGATAAAGGGTTAGTGAAGATTCTTTCCCAATCTGTAGGCAGTCGTTTTGTTTTGATGATGGTATCCTTTGCTTTACAGAAACTTTTCAGTTTCATGAGGTCCCATTTATTGATTGTTGCTCTTAGAGCCTGTGCTTTTGGTGTTCTGTTCAGGAAGTTGTCTCCTGTGCCAATGAGTTCTAGGCTGTTCCCCACTTTTTTTCCAATTGATTTAGGGTATCTGGTTTTATGTTGAGGTCCTTGATCCACTTTGACTTTAGTTTTGTGCAGGGTGATAAATATGGATTTACTTTCATTTTTCTGCATGTAGACATCCAGTTGGTCCAGCACCATTTGATGAAGATGCTGTCTTTTTTCCATTGAATGGAATTGGCTTCTTTGTCGAATATCGAGTATTCGTAGGTGTGTGGATTTATTTCTGGGTCTTCTATGCGGTTCCATTGATCCTCCTTTCTGTTTCTATGCCAATACCATGCAGTTTTTATTACTGTTGCCCTGTAGTACAGCTTGAGATCAGGAATGGAGATACCTCCAGATGATCTGTTGTCGTACAGGATCGTTTTGGAGATTCTGGGTTTTTTGTTTCTCCATATGAAGCTGAGAATCTTTTTTTCAAGGTCTGTAAAGAATTGAGTTGGTATTTTGATGGGAATTGCATTGAATCTGTAGATTGCTTTTGGCAGTATGGCCATTTTCACAATGTTAATCCTACCAATCCATGAGCACGGGAGATCTTTCCATCTTCTGATATCTTCTTCGATTTCTTTCTTCAGAGACTTGAAGTTTTTCTCAAACAGGTCTTTCACTTGCTTGGTTAGAGTCACACCAAGGTACTTTATGTTATTAGTGGCTATTGTGAAGGCTGTTGTTTCACTAATTTCTTTCTCAGCCTTTTTGTCTTTGGTATATAAGAGGGCTTCTGATTTTTTTGAGTTGATTTTGTATCCTGCCACTTTGCTGAAGGTGTTTATCAGCTGAAGGAGTTCTCTGGTTGAATTTTTGGGGTCGCTCTTGTATACTATCATATCATCTGCAAATAGTGACACTTTGACCTCTTCCTTTCCGATTTGTATCCCCTTGATCTCCTTTAGTTGTCTTATTGCTCTGGCTAGGACTTCAAGTACTATGTTGAAGAGATATGGGGACAATGGACAGCCTTGTCTTGTCCCTGATTTCAGTGGGATTGATTTAAGTTTCTCTCCATTGGGTTTGATGTTAGCTATAGGCTTGCTATATATTGCCTTTACTATGTTTAGGTATGTACCTTGTATCCCTGATCTCTCCAAGACTTTAAACATGAATGGGTGTTGGACTTTGTCAAATGATTTTTCGGCGTCTAAGGAGATGATCATGTGGTTTTTCTCCTTCAGTTTGTTTATGTAGTGGATTACATTGATGGATTTCCATATGTTGAACCACCCTTGCATGCCTGGGATGAAGCCTACTTGGTCATGGTGGATGATATCTTTGATGTGTTCTTGGATTCGGTTTGTAAGTATTATATTGAGTATTTTTCCGTCAATGTTCATAAGAGAGATAGGCCTAAAGTTCTCTTTTTTTGTTGGGTCTTTGTGTGGTGTAGGTATTAAGGTGACTGTGGCTTCATAGAATGAGTTTGGTAGTGTTCCTTCTGTTTCTATTTTGAGGAATAGCTTGAGGAGAATTGGAGTTAGTACTTCTTTGAAGGTCTTGTAGAATTCTGCGCTGAAGCCATCTGGTCCAGGGCTTTTTTGGGAGGGGAGACTATTAATGACTGCTTCGTTTTCTTTGGGAGATATAGGGCTATTCAGTCTTTCTACCTGATCTTGACTTAGTTTTGGTAGATGGAATCTTTCAAGAAAATTATCCATTTCTTTTAGATTCTCAAATTTTGTGGCATATAGGCTTTTGTAGTATGACCTAATAATTGTTTGGATTTCCTCAATGTCTGTGGTTATGTCCCCATTTTCATTTCTGATTTTGCTGATCTGGATAGTTTCTCTCTGCTTTTTAGTTAGTTTGGCTAAGGGTTTGTCTATCTTGTTGATTTTCTCAAAGAACCAGCTTTTTGTTTCATTGATTCTTTGGATAGTTTTATTTGTTTCTAGTTGATTGATTTCAGCCCTTATTTTGATTATTTCCAGCCGTCTGCTCCTCTTGGGTGTATCTGCTTCTTTTTTTCTAGGGTTTTCAGTTGGGCCATTAAGTTGTTTGTATGTGATGTTATGAATTTCTTCTTGCAGGCATTTAGTGCTATAAATTTTCCTCTGAGCACTGCTTTCAATGTGTCCCATAAATTTGGGTATGTTGTGCCTTCCTTTTCATTGAATTCTAGGAAGTCTTTAATTTCTTTCTTTACTTCTTCCTTAACCCAGCTGTCATTGAGTAGTAAGTTGTTCAGTTTCCATGTGCGTGTCAGCTTTTTATTGTTTCTGTTGTTGTTGAGGTCTAGCTTTAGTCCATGGTGGTCAGATAGTATACAAGGGATTATTTCAATCCTTTTGTATCTGTTGAGGCTTGCTTTGTGGCCCACTACATGGTCGATTTTGGAAAAGGTTCCATGCGGTGCTGAAAAGAAGGTGTACTCTTTTGAGTTTGGATGAAATGATCTGTAGACGTCTATTAGGTCCATTTGATTTAGGGATTCTGTGAGTGCTTTTATTTCCCTATTTGGTGTCTGTCTAGTTGATCTGTTCCTTGGTGAGAGTGGAGTGTTGAAGTCTCCCACTATTAAGGTATTAGGGTCAATGTATGATTTAAGCTTTAATAATGTTTCATTTACGAATGTCGGTGCTCTTGTATTTGGGGCATAGATATTCAAGATTGTGATGTCCTCTTGGTGGATTTTTCCTTTGATGAGAATATAGTGGCCCTCCTTATCTTTTTTGATTAACTTGGGTTGAAAGTCTATTTTATTAGATATTAGGATGGCTACTCCAGCTTGTTTTCTGGAACCGTTTGCTTGAAAGACAGTTTTCCAGCCCTTTACTCTGAGGTAGTGTTTGTCTTTTTTGCATAGGTATGTTTCTTGGATGCAACAGAATGTTGGATCCTGTTTCCTTAACCATTCTGTTAGCCTGTGTCTTTTTATTGGTGAGTTGAGTCCATTGACATTGATAGATAATAGTGACCAATGCATGTTAGTTCCTTTTGTAATGGAGTCGATGATCTAACCCTGTTTCATTGCTTGTTTTCTTTTCATTTTTGTTGGGACATTATCTGTATGCCCTGTTTTCTTGTGTGAATTTGTTTTCATTGGATTGGAGTTTTCCTTCTAGTATCTTCTGTAGGGATGGTTTGCTGTTTAGATATTGTGTAAATTTAGTTTTGTCATGGAATATTTTGTTTTCTCCATCTATGTTGATTGAAAGCTTTGCAGGGTATAGTAGTCTGGGTTGACATTTGTGATCTCTTAGAGTCTCCATGATACTTGCCCAGGCCTTTCTGGCTTTCATAGTTTCTGATGAGAAGTCCGGTGTGATTCTGATAGGTCTACCTTCATATGTTACTTGGACTTTTTCCCTTGCTGCTTTTAATATCTTTTCTTTGTTCTGTAGATTTAGTGTTTTGACTATGATGTGACATGATGTGTTTCTTTTCTTGTCTAGTCTATTTGGAGTTCTGTAGGCCTCTTGTATATTTATGGACATCTCTTTCTTTAAGTTGGGAAAATTTTCTTCTATGATTTTCTTGAAAATATTTTCTGGACCTTGGAGTCTGGAGTCTTCTTTTTCATGAATTCCTATTATTCTTAGATTTTGTCTTTTCATAGCATCCTTGATTTCTTGGATATTTTGTGATTGGAACTTTTCTGATTTTATTTTTTCTTTGAGAGAAGTATCCATTTCTGCAAGTGTGTCTTCAGCTCCAGAGATTCTCTCTTCCATCTCTTGTATTCTGTTGGTGATGCTTACTTTTGTAGTTCCTGATCTTTTCTCCAAGTTCTCCAGCTCAAGGGTTTTCTCATTTTGTGTTTTCTTTATTGATTCTAATTCTGTTTTCATGCCTTGCACCATTTCTTTCATGTGTTTGAATTTGGATTCCTGTCTCTCTACGATGGCCTCTATTTCTTTTTTCATTTCCTTCTTATATGCCACTAATTTTTCCTCTACTTGTGTATCTATTTGTTTGGCTATGTTTGCCTGTGTTTCTTTAAGGATATTGTCTATTTCTTCTTTCTTTGCCTCCAATTGACTGGCCATCTCTTTGAAAGACTTGTTCATTTCCTCCTTATGAGCCTCAAATAATTGGGCAAGCATGGCTTTAAAATCATTTTCCTGTGCTTCTGCTGAATTGGAGTATCCATTGATTTTGGGGTTTGCTGGTGAAGTCATTATGTCCTGATTTATGTTGGAAGTGTTCTTTTGCCTACCTCTGGTCATTGGCTTATCTGAAACCTTCCCTGTTTGTTTTTGGATTCTGCAGATCAGACTGGTGCTGTCTCTCTCTGGTGTCTGGAGAGTTCTTCAGGAAGCTGAGTACTCTCAGCGTGTGCTGAGGACTAGCTGTACCTGTGGGAGGAAAGTATGCAGGCACAAACGGGGCAAATGCAAGCGTGTGTGTGCCCGCGCGTGTGTGTGTGTCCGTGTGTGTAAGTGTGCGTGGATGAGTTTCATGAGGGACAGAGTGATGGCTAATGTTGAACCCGTGAGTGTGTGGGAGGGGCTCTGCACTGTATATGTCGCAGGCGCTAATGCTGATCACAGCGCAATTTCTGGCATTAACTGTCTTAGCTCCTCAATCAGGCCCACAGGGCAGGAACTTCAAGGTCCCTAGTGCCCCTCTGTTTCCCAAAGTGGGTATGTGGTGGGAGGGGGGTTCGATGCCTGGCTTCTGATTTAGAAGGACCCAGGATCTGGGGAACTGCAGATTCTCAAGGGTGCACTCACTTACAGGCAGGTCTCTTGGCAGAGATCTTGGTATCCGGGGCTCTCTTCTCTCTGGTTTGGCCCTGCTTCTTTGATGTGTTCCGCCAGTTCTGTGCTGCTGTCACTGCCAGGTTCTGAGGTCTTGCTGCAGCTGGAGATTTCAGGGTGGTCACTTCAGCAGGGATGGGGTAACCAGGCTCTCTGTTCTCTGGTTTGGCCCTGGTTAGTCTTTAACTGGAGGGCTGTGGTGCCCCGCCAGTTCAGTGCTGCTCCGCTGCCATGTCCTGCTGTAACTGGAGCCTGGGTTGCTAGTCCCAATGCTTTCTGGGAAGTCCTGGGATCTCTTCGCTGAGCTCTCCAAGCTTGGGAGGCCCAGCGCCTGGTGTGTCCAGGTTGTACGACGTTTCTGCCTAGTTTTGGTGAGTATATAGCGTATTCTCTGTCACTGTGGGATTGGGCGGGCCGTACCGTCAGTGATGGCGATCCTGAGGAGCTAGTATGGTGTCTAGCAGATTTGCGCCCTGGGAGGATGGTGCAGCTGCTGCGCGAATCTGGGACTCCGGGGCACGTACTGCTGGCTTTTGTCTGCCGCTAAAGTGCTTGGGGCTCTGTCTCAGCGGCTGTATACCCCAGGCAGTTAGGTCTGCGCTGAGAAAGATGAGTCAGCTGTGCCGCTGTGCTGAGGAGGAAGGAGGTCTGGGGGAAGGGAGTGCCGCAAGAACAAAGGATCGTTACTCTCCTTCCCCAAGCAAGTCTCCGGGTGACCGGAGGCCAAAGTTTTCACCTCCTGCGATGTTCTCTGGTGTTCAGAAAGCCTCGCTGTTGTTTTCCTGGGTTGGGGTTCCTTCCATTCTCCAACTCAGAAGATCAGGTATCCCACCGCTCAGAAACTGTGTGTGCTAGTCGCCATCTTGCCTTCTAGTATCTTCTGTAGGGCTTGTTGCTGTGTAGATAATAAGTTTAGTTTTGTCATGGGATATTACGTTTTCTCCATCTATGTTGACTGAAAATTTTTCTGGGTAGAGAAATCTGGGTTTGCATCTGTGATCTTTAATGTCTGCATGAAGTCTTTTCATGGTGTCCTTGATTTCTTTGATGTTTTGTGTTTGGTCTTTTTCTGATTTTATTTTTTTCTTTGAGAGACGTGTCAATTTCTTCAATTGTATCTTCTGTGCCTGATATTCTCTTTTTCATCTCTTGTATTCTGTTGCTGATGCTTACCTTTGTGTTTCCTATATAAAACTTATAGAACTTTTCTATAAGTTCTCCATCTCCTGATTTTTCTCTCTTTGTGGTTCCTTTGTTGATTCTAATTCTGTTATCATGTCTGGCAACATTTCCTTCATCTGAATGTGGATTACTGTATTTTCATGATCGCCTCTATTTTTTTATTGTTATTGTTCACTTTTTTCTCTATTTGCCTCCAATTTTACTCTACTTGTGAATCTATTTGTTTGGCTGTATTTGCCTGTATTTCTTTGAGACCTTTGTTCATTTCCTTTTCGTGTGCCTCTAATAACTGGATAAGCTTCTATTTGATATTGTTTTCCTGTGTTTCTGATCAATTAGAATATCCATTGATTTTGGGGTTTGCTGGTGATGCTATGATTTCCTGATTTTTGTTTGATGTGTTTTTAAGCAGATCTCTAACTGTGTGCTTATCCATAACATTTGCTGTTTGTTCCTTGGGTCTGTACTTCAGATTGGGTCTTTCTGTCTCTGGTGTCTGGAGAATTTTTCCTGAAGATGATTGTAGTCCACTGATTTGTGTGTGGATGCTGGTGTTTCAATTGTAGCCAAGGGAGGAAGATCACAGGCCCATATGCATATGTGAGGGATTGTGCTTGGAAGCGTGCCTTGAAGGAGAGGGTGCTTGAGCATGTACATGCTAGGAAGCCTTATGAGAGTGTAAGAGATTTATCAGCTCAGTGGTATTCACTGTTTGGCTGCCGGGCAGGGAGACCCTTACATGGAGCTGTCTCAGTTAACAAGCAGGGAGTATCCTGCTTGAGGCAGCAGCTTCTGTTATCCCAGTTCCTGAGCAAGAAGGCTCCTGCACAGGCTAGCAACCACCCACTGGAGCTGCAGACCTGGGAGGCCTGTACTACAGCTGCCTCTGCTGTCTCAATCACTGAGCAAGAGGCTCCTGCCTGGGATAGCCACTGGCCACCACAGCGACAGATCTGGGAGGCCCATACTGCTGCTGCCTCTGCCCTCTCAGTCACCGAGTGAGGAGGATAATGATTGGGGCAACCACTCCTGCCTCCACTGAACAGGGAGGGCAGTGCTTGGGGCAAGGAGAAATGAAGGGGTGTTGATGCCAGTCTCTGTCCCTGAAGACTTCCAAGTTTGATCTGGAACCAAACTATCCCAGCTCATGGGTAACCCCTCTCACACAGAAAGCCTCAATGTAGATGTTCTGGATTCAGGTGCTCCTCCTCTCACTCATTTCAGAGATTCGGATCCTGTGCTCCTCAGAGAAGGTGCACATTGGTCACCGCCATCTTGGACTCCTGTCTAAGGGTTTTTCTATCTTGTAGATTTTCTCAAAGAATCAACTCTTGCTTTCCTTGATTCTTTGAATCTTTCTCTTTGTTTTTATTTTATTGATTTCTGTCCTGAGTTTGATTATTTCCAGCAATCTACTCCCCTGGGTGTGTCTTCTTCTTCTTCTTCTTCTTCTTCTTCTTCTTCTTCTTCTTCTTCTTCTTCTTCTTCCTTTTGTGTTTTCATCTGTGCCATTGAGTTGTTTGTGTAAAATATCTCAAATTTCTTTATGAAGGCACTTTGAGAACTTCAGGCCAATCTCACTTATGAACATGGCTGCAAAAATACTCAATAAAATACTTGAAAACAGAATCTAAGAACACATCAAAGATATGTACCATGATCAAGTAAACTTCATCCCAGACATGCAGGAGTCATTCATTATATAGAAATACATCAATGTAATCCATCCTGTAGTCAAACTAAAAGAAAAAAATTCATAATCATCTCCTTAGATTGAAAAAATGCAGTTAACAAAATCCAACACTCATTCATGTTTAAAGTTTCGGAGTGATGAGGGATATAAGGCACATATGTAAACCTATTAAAGGCAATATACAGCAAGCCTATAGCTAACATGAAACTAAAATGGAGAGAACCTTAAATAAATCCCACATGTCACTCAGGGTCAGGCCATGGTTCTAGAATCTCTCCTTATCTCTTCAACATAGTACTTGAATTCCTAACTAGTGCAATAAAACAACTAATGGACATCAAGGTGATACAAATTGAAAAGTAAGAATTTAAAGTATCACTATTTGCAGATGATATGAAAGTATACATGAGTGACCCCATACATTTTACAGGAGAACCCCTTCAGCTGATAAACACCTTCAGCAATGCGGCTTGATGAATAATTAATTAGAAAAATCTGAATTCCTTCTGTATATGAAAGACAAAAGGGGATGAAAAAAAGACAATAGGAAGATAATACCCTTCACAATAGCCACAGATAACATAAAATACCTTGGTGTAAGTCTAACCAAACAAGTGAAAGACCTGTATTGAAAAAAATAATTCAACCTTCTGAAGAAAAAATCTGAAGAAAAAATCAGAAGAGGGAAAGATCTCCCATGCTCATTGATCAGTAAGATTAACATAATGAAAATAGCCATCCTACCAAAAGCAATCAACATATTCAGTGCAATTCCCATCAAAATACCAACATAATTCTTTACAGACCTTGAAAGAACAATTCTCAATTTCATCCTTCCCCCAGCCCCCCAAACAAACAAACAAACAAACAAACAAAAAACAGAATAAACAATACAATTCTGTCCAAGGAAAGAACATCTGGAGGTATCACCATCCCTTATTTCATGCTTTACTAGAGTACAACAATAATATAAATGCCATGGTATTGACATAGAAAAGAGACTGGTTGATCAATGGAATCAAATTGAAAACTCAGAAAAAAATATCCTACATGTTTACTGAGATTTGATTTTTGACAACTATGTGAAAACCATACAATGGAAAAAAGAAAGCATCTCAAACATTTTGTGCTTCTCTAACTGTATGTCTACATATAAAAAAAATGCCAATAGATCCATATTTATCACCCTGCTAAAAACTAAAGTCCAAGTGGATCAAAGATGTCAACATAAAACTAGACATACTAAACCTGATAGAATAAAAAGTGGGAGAGAGCCTGGAACTCATTGGCATAGGAGACAACTTCCTGAACAGAACACCAACAACATAGGCTCTAAGATGAACAATTAATAAATGGAACCTCATGAAACTGAAAAGCTTTTATAAAGCAAAGAACACAGTCATCAGAAAAACAACAATAACAAAATAACACCTTACAAACTGACAAAAGATCTTCACCAACCCTTCATCTGACAGATGGTTAATATTCAGAATACATTAAGAACTCAAAAAGTAAAACACCAAGAATTTCATTATTTAATTTTGCAGTAAAGGTAGATTTCTCTCTCCTCTTCATATGAAGGAACAATCATATTCCACACCCATTATGAGTTACTCTTAGCTTATTTCTTTTATACAAATTTTTATATATAGTAACATTAACTGCTGTTCAATAGTCAAAATTTTTAGTGTTAACATCTTACAAATTAGAAAATGTTTATTATTTTACAATTTACTTATTTATGTATTTAGTATAAGTGTACCATGAAGACAATTACTTCTTAGAATTATTGAAGTCTCCTTATACACTGTTACATGTTGACCTTCCTAAAGAAAGTTGCTTTATCTTTAATTTTTATCCATATTTAATACTCTGTTCAGAGTATATAAGTGATAAAACTGCAATCAAGCTTAATATAATGTCATTTAGATTTTAGAACAAAGTAAAAGTAACTTCCGTTCTTATAAAGATCATGAACAATTAACAAGTAAAAACACAATTTCACAGATAGTTGACCATCTAAATTCATTTGGACTTAGAGTAGAAGTGAGGCTACATTAAATTTTAATCAAATTTTACAGCTGCTGAAATATATTCATGAAATACTTGATTGACATTCCTAACACAAAAAGAATGATCTATAAAAAGGCCCATTTCATATTAAGGTCAGGGATATTGTTTTCATCTCCCTGTGGCATGTTGAAATAGTATAGCTGTGTTTGTTCCATCATATTCTATTTTACATAACTTTGTTTTATAGAAATACACGAAAAAATTAGACCAAAATAGAACATGTTTATAAGATAAATATAGGAGATTTTTAATTTGAAATGTCCTGCTTGGTGGGGCAAGATGGTGGCGCCAGGAGGACTCTCATTCTGAGCAGCAGCACAGCAGTGACCAGCAATCAGAACTCGAGGCCATAAAACACAAGTGATTCTATCTCCCAGATGAGAGGATACCCCATGGTGGGAGATTCAATCAGCTTTAACTCACCAGGCTAAACCATGGAAGAGATCCCAGTTCAGCCAGGCGCTTGGTCTCCAGCCCAGAGCTACATGCCAGCGTGATCTGGTCACTGTCCCAGACTGAACTGTGGGCCCACAACATCACAGACTGGATTTTCCAGTCAAGAGATAACCCCACGGAGCAGGAAACGATTGGGACCAACCTTAGGTCACCCAGACATCCCCTGGAAAAGACTCGGGATCCACAGGCACCCCAGGAGCCAGTCTGGAGCCAGAGCCGGGACCCAGGCACCTGCACAGAGCCCTGCCTGCCTGCCTGATTCGCTGCCTCAGATAGAACTGTGGGCCCCAGGGCACACCAGAGACTGAGTTTCACTGTCGGGTGCAAAACCACAGGGAGGGAAACAGCTGGTCTGATCTCAGAGCACTCAGCTGAAACCACTACCCCAAAAAGGACTCAGGAAAATTACCCAGTTTTGGCAGACACCCAGGCTCCCAAAGGCCAGAAAGGCTAAGCCATGGGAGGGCGTCTGTGCCTGTGAGTTCTACTCGCCACCCCAGACAGAACAGCGGTCGCCAAAGAAAAGACTGGGTGTCCCTGGCAGGAGGAAACCCCACAGCCAGAGGGATCATCAGGTCTAATGCTCAGGACACCCAGCACCAAAAGACTTTCTGAATTCATGAAGACTCTAGGCTCTAGTGTTCTAATGCAAGCAGGAGCCCTGTACTCAGCCGCCATTATTGAGTACGCTTAGGGCACTGGGGCACACAGCTGCATCCTCGACCTACAAAAGCCAGAGAGCCATAACAGCAGCCCTCAGATACTGTGCCAAGGATCAACCAATTATCCCTAGCTAGACTGACAAAACTGTGGGAATCCCTGGTCCTTCAAAAGGGCTGCACCCACAGCATCTGGACCAGAGAAGTACCCGCAAAGGACATTCCAGACAGGGACACACAGCTTCTGGTCCAGACTGAGGCACCCAGCCTTCAGACCAGAGTGGAGCCCTCAGTTACCAGCCTCCTGACCAGAGTGGCGCCCCCAGGCACCAACTCAACCTAGGTGCACATTCTCCAGGCCAAGAGCAGAGCACTCAGCCTCTGGCCTAGAGACTTGCTGGGTGCACCTCTCACTTTCCCGGACAGAACTGTGTGCCCCAGGATAACAGACTGAGTTTCCCTGTTGGGAGAAAACCCCACAGCTAGGGAATCAGCAGGTTCTTCAAGAGGACTATACCTGGAAAACTATAATAACAGCAGGAGCTCACTAAATTTATAACGAGAAACCCAGCAGTGTGGCAGCTGTCTTGAGAACTTCTATGGGTAAGAGTAGAGCCCCCCCTGCATAACAAAGACCAAGCTACTACTCAGGGCTATACACCTGAGGTGAGCACTGACAATTCCTGAGAAACACTGGCCATACAGTGAACATAACCAAAAAGCAGAGGAGGACTCCTTCAGGAAAAATCATCTTCCTGCTAAGGGGATTCTCCCTACCGCAGGACTACAGGAAGCACAGAAACTAACAGCCAACACCTAAAACAACCTAATGGGTAGAGGTCAGCGTAAAAGCTCAACCAACAAAAGACAGAGCAATATGGCATCTCCAGAACCCAGCCATCCAGGGCTGAACAGCCCTGGACAACACAGCATAATAGAAAATCAAGAAGATGACCCTACATCTATGCTGATGAAGAGGATAATAGAGGAAACAAATAAAATACGTAAAGAATTACAGGAAGATAAAACCAAACAGATCATGGCTATCCTTAAAGAAATGGAGGAAGCTAAAGACAAACAAATTATGGTCATCCCTGAAGAAATACAGAGAGATGCAGCCAAACAGTTTGCAGCCTATAGAGAAGAAATAATTAAATCACTGAAAGAAATAACAGTAACAGAATAGGAGGAACTAATAGAAAAAGAGGAAAATACAATCAGACAGGTGAAGGAAGTAAACAAAACAACTCAAGACCTGAAGATAGAACTAGAAAAATTGAAGAAAACACAAATGGAGGAAATAACACAGAGGAAGAATCTAAGGAAGAAAACAGGAACTACAGAGGTAAGCATAACCAACAGACTGCAAGAGATGAAAGAAAGAATCTCAGGTGTAGAAGAAACAATGGAAGAAATCGATATATCTGTCAAAGAAAATGTTAAGTCCAAAAAATTCCTGACGCATAACGTTCAAGAAATCCAAGACAATATGAAAAAAAAAAAAAAAGAATAATAGGTATAGAAGAAAAAGAAGACTCCCTTCTCCAAGGCCCAGAAAATATTTTCAACAAAATCATTGAAGAAAGTTTCCCCAAGTTAAAGGAGAGGCCAATAAGAATACATGAGGCTTACAGAACACCCAACAAATTAGACCAGAAAAGAAAATCCTCCTGCCACATAATAATTAAAACAGTAAGTATACAGAACAAAGAAAAAAATACTAAAAGTTGCAAGGGAAAAAGACCAAGTAACATATAATGGCAAACCCATTGGAATCACACCTGACTTTTCAACAGAGACTATGAAAGCCAGAAGGGCCTGGACAGATATCATGCAGACCATAAGAGAACACAGATGTCAGCCCAGGCTACTATACCCTGCAAAGCTATCAGTCCTCATAGATGGAGAAAACAAGATATTCAATGACAAATACAAATTTCAACAATACCTACAAACAAATCCAGCATTACAGAAGACAAAAGAAGGGAAAATACAACACCCCCAAAAAAATAGCTTCATTCAAGAAAACACAGGAAATAATTAACATTATTACATTAAAATAAAAAGCAACCAAGCAAACAACCTTATGACCACAGCCAACATGAAAATCAAGGGATCTAACAGCCACTGGTCATTAACATCTCTCAACATCATTGGACTCAACTCTCCAGTAAAAACACACAGATTAACAGAATGGATAAGTAAACAAAAAACCAGCAATCTGTTGCATACAAGAAACACAGCTGAGGCACAAATATAGACATTACCTGAGGGTAAAAGGTTGGAATACAACTTTCCAAGCAAATGGACCCAAGAAACAAACAGGAGTAGCCATTCTAATAACTGATAAAATAGACTTTCAACCAAAATTAATCAAAAGCAATGGGGAAGGACACTTCATACTCATCAAGGGAAAATTCCACCAGGAAGATATCACAATCCTCAACATCTATGCCTCAAATACAAGAGCACTCACATTTGTCAAAGAAACATTGATAAAATTTAAACCACATATAGATGCCCACACATTAATAGTGGGAAACTTCAACACCCCACTCTCAACAAAGGACAGGTCAACAAAACAGAAATTAAACAAAGAAACAATATCTCTTACAGAAGTCATGAATCCAATAGACCTCACAGACTTTTACAGGACTTTACACCCAAACACAAAAGAATTTACCTTCTTCTCAGCACCTCATGGAACCTTCTCCAAAATAGACCATACAGTTGGTCAAAAAGCAAGCCTCAACAGATACAAGAAGATTGACATAATCCCTTGTATCCTGTCTGATCACCATGGAATAAAGCTGGATCTCAACAACAACAGAAATAGCAAAAAGCCTATATACACATGGAAACTGAAAAACTTGTTACTAAATGACAGCTGGGTCAGGGAAGAAATAAAAAAAGAAATTAAAGTCTTCCTAGAACTCAATGAAAATGAAGACACAACATACCCAAACTTGTGGGACACAATGAAAGCAGTGCTAAGAGGAAATTTCATAGACCTAAGTGCCTTCAAGAAGAAATTCGAGAAAGCTCATTCAAGCAACTAAATGGCCCACTTAAAAACAGTAGAAAAAGAAGAAGCAGAAACACCAAAAAGGAGTATACAGCTGGAAATAATCAAACTCAGGGCTGAAATCAATCAATTAGAAACAAATAAAACAATTCAAAGAATCAATGAAACCAAGAGCTGGTTCTCTGAGAAAATCAACAAGATTGACAAACCCTTAGCCAAGCTAACTAAAAGGCACAGAGACACCACCCAAATAAAAAAAAATCGGAAATGAAAAGGGAGACATAACTACAGACACTGAGGAAATCTAAACAATCATCAGGACTTACTTCAAAAGTCTATATGCCACAAAATTTAAAAATCTAAATGAAATGGATAATTTTCTTGATTGATTTGACTTACCAAAGCTGAATCAGGACCAGGTAAATCAATTAAATAGTCCTATATCCCCCAAAAGAAATAGAAGCGGTCATCAAAAGTTTCCCATCCAAAAAAAGCCCAGGACCAGATGGCTTCAGTGCAGAATTATACCAGACCTTCAAAGAAGAGCTGACTCCAATTGTTTTCAAACTATTCCACAAAATAGAAACAGAAGGAACATTACCAACCTCATTCTATGAAGCCACAGTCACCTTGGTACCTAAACCTCACAAAGACTCAACAAAGAAAGAGAATTTCCGGCCAATCTCCCTTATGAACATTGATGCAAAAATACTCAACAAAATACTTGCAAACCGAATACAAGAACACATCAAAGATATTATCCACTATGACCAAGTAGGCTTCATCCCAGGTATTCAGGGGTGGTTCAATATACAGAAATCCATCAATGTGATCCACCATATTAACAAACTGAAAGAAAAAAACTACACACAGGATAATCTCCCTAGATGCTGAAAAAGCATTTGACAAAATCAAACATGCATTCATATTTAAAGTATTGGATAAATCAGGGATAAAAGGCACATATCTAAATATAGTAAAGGCAATATACAGCAAGCCTATAGCCAACATCAAACTGAACTGAGAGAAACTTAAAGCAATCCCACTGAAATCAGGGACAAGACAAGGCTGCCCACTCTCTCCATATCTCTTCAAAATAGTGCTGGAAGTCCTTGATAGAGCAATAAGGCAGTTGAAGGACATCAAGGGAATACAGATTGGAAAGGAAGAAGTCAAATTATCACTATTAGCAGATGATATGAGAGTATAAATGAGTGACCCCAAAAACTCTACCAGGGAACTCCTTCAGCTAATAAACACCTTCAGCAAAGTGGCCAGATACAAAATTAACTCAAGAAAATCAGTAGCACTCCTGTATACAAAAGACAAAAGGTCTGAGAAAGAAATTAGAGAAACAACACCCTTCACAATAGCCAAAAATGACATAAAGTACCTTGCTGTAACCCTAACCAAGCAAGTCAAAGACTTCTATGAAAAAAAATTCAAGTCTCTGAAGAAAGAATTTGAAGAAGATATGAGAAGATGGAAAGATCTCCCATGCTCATGGCTTGGCAGGATTTACATAGTAAAAATGGCCATCTTATCAAAAGAAATCTTCAGATTTAATGCAAGTCCCAACAAAATTCTTTACAGACCTGGAAAGAAAAATTCTCAACTTCATATGGAATAACAAGAAATCCAGAATTGTTAAAACAATCCTCTACAATAAAAGATCTTCTGGAGGTATCTCCATCCTTGATCTCAAGCTGTACTATAGAGCAACAGTAATAAAAACTGCATGGTACTGTCATAGAAACAGAATGGTGGATCAATGGAACTGAACAGAACACCCAGAAATAAACCCACACACTTATGGACACCTGATTTTGGACAAAGATGCCAAAACCATACAACGGAAAAAAGATAGCATCTTCAACAAATGGTGCTGGTCTAACTGGATGTCTACATGTTGAAAAATGAAAATAGATCCATACATATCACCCTGCACAAAACTGAAGTCCAAGTGCATCAAAGACCTCAACATAAAACCAGACACGTTAAATTAGCTAGAAAAAAAAGTGGGGAATACCCTAGAACTCATTGGTACAGGAGAAAACTTCCTGAACAGAACACCAACTGCCCAGGCTCTAAGAGCAACAATCAATAAATGGGACCTCATGAAATTGAAAAGCTTCTGTAAAGCAAAGGACACTGTCATCAAAACAAAAAGACTGCCCTACAGATTGGGAAAGAATCTTCACCAACCCCTTATCTGACAGAGGACTCATATCCAGTATACATAAAGAGGTAAAGAAGGTGAAAAGCAGCAAACCAAGTAATTCACTTAAAAAAATGGGGAACAGAGCTAAACAGAGAATTCTCTGTAGAACTATATGGAATGGCAGAGAAGCACTTAAAGAAATGTTCAACCTCATTAGCCATTAGGGAAATGCAAATCAAAACAACCCAGAGATTTCACCTTACACCCATGAGAATGGCCAAGATCAAAATCTCAAATGACAACATGTGCTGGAGAAGTTGTGGAGAAAGTGGAACACTTCTCCACTGCTGGTGGGAATGTAAACTTGTACAACCACTCTGGAAATCAATCTGGCACTTTCTCAGACAACTAGGAATGGCACTTCCTCAAGATACATCCATACCACTCCTAAGTATATATCCAAAAGAGGCTCAAGTACACAATAAGGAAATTTGCTCAACCATGTTTGTAGCAGCTTTATTTGTAATAGCCAGAAGCTGGAAACAGCCCAGATGCCCCTCAACTGAAGAATGGAGTCAGAAACTGTGGTACATCTATATAATGAAGTATTACTCAGCAATGAAAAAATAAGGAAATCATGAAATTTGCAGGTAAATGGTGGGATCTGGAAGGGATCATCCTGAGTGAGTTGTCCAAGAAGCAAAAAGACACATAGTATATACTCAGTCATATAAACGTATAACATAGAATAAACCCACTAAAATCTGTACATCAAAACAAACTAAGCAAAAGAGAGGACTCTAACTAAAATGTTCAATCCCCATCCTGTAAGCAAAGAGGATGGACATCTGAAGAAAAAAAAAAAAAACAAAAAACAGGAAACAAACTAGGATCCTGCTACAGAGGGACTCTGAAAGCCTCTGCAATGCAGACTGTCAAAGCAGTTGCTGAGCCTTATGGCCAACTGTCGGGCAGAGTGAATGGAATTTTATGTAAGAAATGGGAAATACTAAGATCTGGAGAGGACAGGAACTCCACAAGGATAGCAACAGAACAAGAGTATTTGAACACAGGGAACTTCCCAGAGACTCATACTCCAACCAAGGACTATTCATGGAGATAACCTAGAACCCTGACGATGCAGCCACTTCTGATGAGAACTGATAGACTAAGATCAGAAAGAAGGAGCAGAGGACTTCCCATATCATTGGACTTGGGAAGGGGCATGCTTTCAGAAAGGGGAGGGAGGGTGGGATCGGGAGGGGAGGAGGGAGGGGCTTATGGGGGGATACAAAATGAATAAAGTGTAATTAATAAAAGTTAAATAAAAAATTAAAAAAATGTCCTGCTTTCTTAAAAAATATCTAGTGGTAGGAGAAAATTTCCTACAGTTTTTCAAAGGTCAGGTGATGAGTCCAAACTCCCAAAACAGCTTACTTGATATTTCAATCTCATGAACCTTTATAGAAGGAACAAGTAACTTCTGCCCTGTAAAATAACACTTGCTACCTCATAAAATACTTTTAGAGTGACATAATGGTGGGAAATAGGTAGATAACATTAAAATTAGTGATTTTTCTGACTTTTTTTTTGGTTGGTTTTTTGAAATAGGGTTTCCTTGTGTAGTCTTGGTTATCCTGGACTCACACTGTAGACCAGGCTGGCCTTGAACTTACAGAGCTCAACCTGATTTTGCCTCCCTGAGTGCTGGAATTACAGGCTTGCAACATTGCACCTGGCTAAATTTTCTGTTCTTAATGTTTATGACTTCTCAGAAAATTTTAATTCAATATTGTCCATAAAAATCAATGCCTTTTCTATTGTTTTAAATGGACAGAAGATATTTATGTATGTTAATTTTATATACTTGCACAACATATTATAATTAACCTTAATAACATTTTCATCTCCTAAAATATTAATCATTTATAAATGTTGGGGCTCTTCAGAGTTTTTTTCTAGTTATCTGAGACTATATCTGAACTTTGATACACTAATGGTCTGAACATAGTTTAATTCAGCACCGTTTTTAAACTTATCAGATTAAAAAATAAAATAAAAAGGCAACTTGGATAGGATTGAATATGACATTATTAATGAGTGATTAATTTATATTGGTAAAAGTCTGAATAAATACATCCCAGATCATGACCATCTGCATGGTACTATGATCATATAGGCAGGTGTAGAATTACCCTCATTACTATGAAATGTAGTGCAAAAGGTGAGCTGTAATGCACACTTGGACACTAATTAACAATATGGAGTGATCCGTGTAATAACAGATCACACTGTGGTGCCCGAGTGTGGGAGAGTTGAGGACTTATATGAAAACTGTAGCTTCTCTTCTGTTTTCATGTAAAAGTAAAAGCCTGGAAAATAATATTTTTAAAAAGTTCTAAGTGGGCTTTTTCTGTTTTAGAATAAAATGAAACTGTTCACTCTCCAAATAAATGTGTAAAGAAATATGTATATTAGCATAGTCACTATGGAAAATAGTAAATAATCCTCCAAAACCAAAGTAAGTTGAAAACAACTATATGAGCCATCATCTATTTTCTTGTTATATATGAAAAGTAAATGAAACCATATATTAAAGAAATGTTTGTCTTTCTGTTGTTTGCTACACATTGTTCACAATAGCCAATATACAGAAATAAAATATATGTTGATAAATAAATAATGAATTGAGAAAAAGAAATATCAATGTACAAATAAAACGATTCATTACAATAAGGATATTCTGTCATTTGTGGAAACAGATTTAACTAAAGAAACAAAAAGAAATACATGTTCTCAAAAAGTTGTTCTCATAGAAAGAGAGTGACAACTAGCTACTAAAGAGAGAACAGTAATAGCAGAGACAGGTTAGAAAATATATAAGATTAAATAGTTACAAAAGACTGAAACATCTCAGGTCTTCAGGCTTGTTAGCAGCTGTCTCTTCCCAGTAAAACATCTACCTGGCTTAATAAGCAAGTTTTTTAAAAAACAAACTAAGATATTTCTATGATGAAGAGAACAATGAAGAGTAAAGAGACAACCTTTCAATGATAGAGAATATTTATAAACTATTAATCTATTAAAGTCTTAATGTCCACAGTACATAAAAAAATTAAAAAAATGTCCTGCTTTCTTAAAAAATATCTTAACCTATAAAAGCAAATATTATACATATTTATTAAAAAGTAACATACAATGTTCAGATATTAGCATATTTAATAAAATATGTAAACCATCTTAAAATAACTAATTCCTCAGCCATATATATATATTTTTTCATTACAACCACCCTTTGAATATATTGGCTATCTGCATTTGTTGAAGAAACATAAAAAACTTGTTTGTTGCTGTATTGAAAGTATATTAATTTATGTATTCTTTCATAATATTAAATATTTGTGTTACTCTAAATTTGTTATTACTTTTATAAATATTTCAATATAACTGTATAAACAACAATTCCAGATATAAAAAGAAGCACATACAAACTCAATCAATGAACACAAGTATATTTTCTCCAAATAAAATTATATTTAATTCAAATGTACTTACAAATTCCTGTTATCCCAACACTTAGGAAACTGAGGTAGGCGGAATGTGTGTTAAAGATCATTTGGGGTTACTATATATAAAACCATGAATCACAAATATAAAATAATATAAAATATAAAATCACAAATATCAGAAGCATTTGACTTTAATACTTATTAAATATATATTCAGTAAATGTAATTTTCAGTATTTCCCAAGAATTGTTTCAGTTTATGGTATCAATTCCTGCATAAGTTTCCTTTTCTATTGATTTTTTAGTTTGTTTTTCAATACCTACAATAAAATACCATGACCAAATAACTTAAGAGAGAAAATATTTATTTGGGGTATACAATTTTAGGTTACATACAATTGTACGTAAGTAAAGGTGGCAGGAACTTTGAATAACCAGTCACATTACAGCTATATTTTAAAGCCAATAGCAATAAATTAATGCATGCATGCTTATGTTCAGCTTGCTTTTCTAACCTTAACAATTTTATAATACCCTTTCTAGAGAATGGTACTATTAACATTCAGGGTGTTAATAAGCATTGAGCCTGCATTCCCAGGTATCAAGTTAACAATCAAAACTAATGATCACAGCACGTATTAGATGATAATGTATAAATCTGATTGAAATTTAACTAGCATGTCAAGGAGTTGAATGAATTATAGGAAAAACAACTGGTCAGATTTGGTAAAAATAAGCAAAGTGGGTTGAAATAATGAAAGAATCCTCATGTGAATTTAATGAAGAATGTGATACATTCATGGAAATGAGACAGTGAGTAGGCAAATTCTTGTCATGAAAGATTATTTTTTTCTTGTTCTCAGAGAAATTTACAATATAGAAATATTTAACTTTTAGAAAAATCAATTAAAAATAAAATTCCACTTGGATGTCAAGAAATCTTTGGGTTGGGGAGTTATTAATGAAATAATATACTAGGAAGAATGTTTTAATTATTCTAACAGTTTATTATAAATTGTATAACACTGTGGAAAAATTTGGTGGACTAAAATACATTTAGAATATAAATTTCATAAGTCTTTGAGATTAATTCTTTCTAATGTTTTGAAACACATATAAATTGTTTTGAAGAGTATAGTCCATTTTCTTCTTTGATAACAGAACAATTGAAATAAGATAGTTCATAAAATTTTAGATTTATTTCCTCTGGTTTTGGACTCTGAACATTTAATGTTTCAGTCAGAGTTCCCTAGAGGAACAGACATATTCTAATATATATTCATTGTCTCAGTTCTATTCCTCTTGAGAAGCAGGTCAAATACAGATGCCCCCATGTCTGCCTTTTAAAGCCATGTCTTTTTGAAGCTGACTGGGTCCAATTAGTGTTGTCCATATTAAAGTGGTATAAGTTTCCATCCAGTGGAGCATGAACAATCTACCATAGACCATAACCCTGAAGAAAATTGACTTTCCTTCTTCAAGCACCCTCAAGCTGTCAGAAGCTTCTCATCTTTGTGTGAGCTTCTTGAGATTTCCATAACCCTGAAGAAAATTTACTTTCCTTCTTCAAGCACCCTCAAGCTGTCAAAAGCTTCTCATCTTTGTGTGAGCTTCTTGAGATTTTTCCTGTTCATATGAGAGAGTTGATTGACTTGGCAAGTCTTGTAACAGCATCCACATCTGTTGTGAGTTTGTGAATTCAACAGCTCTATTATCTTCAGAAGACATTATTTCACACCAATATTCCCTCACTTTTGACTCTTAGAATCTTTCCATCTCCTCTTCTGTGATACAACCTAGCTTTGGAGAGGAGAAAGGTGTGATACAAACATTCCATTGATAGCTAAGCCATTCACTTATTTTCTGCAGTTTTGCAATATGTGAGGTTCTATGTTGCTGAGTGAAGAAATTTCTTTTATGAGTAATAAGAGTTGTGCTAGTTAATGGGTATAAATGTAAGTACTTAGAAAGAACTTTAACAAAATAATATCAGTTTGGCCTATGACATCTTCACCATTGGCTTCTTGGTCATGTTTATAATAACAGGTAGAAATTCTCTCATGTGAAATAGGTCCTTAGTCTAACTAGGAATCTATTTTTATCCACTTAAAACTTATGTCACTATTGCACCAATGAGCATATCTTACTTGGCTGTTGATTTTATAAGTCACAGTTATCACAACTAAATTTTTCTATTGAAAAGTTTTCTACCTCAGACAGCTTGAAAGCTAAGAAGCAGGGGTAGAATTCTAGGTCAGCACCAGTTTAATAATTCCAAAGTATACTGTAGTACCTTCAGGAATAAGGCCTTGTCATAAAATTCTTATGGATAACCAAAGCAAAGAAAATAGCCTGTCAATCCAACAGCCTTGGAGATAACAGCATACTCTTTGACCACTTACCCCTCAAGGGATGACCTTGCCAGGCTAAGGGGAAGAGTATTCCAGCAGTCCTGATGAGAATTGATAGCTTAGGATCAAATAGGCAAGAAGGACTCTCCCTTTTCTTTGGACTAAGAGAATGGAGGGGTGAAAAGAGGGAGAGAGTGTGGAACTGGGAGAAGATGATGGAGGAGGCTACAATCAGGACACAAAGTGAATAAATTTTAAAAGTAATAACATAAAAAATTTAAAAAAAGAAAATAACCTGTAATATTTTGAGGAGGCCTATGGGATATTTTGGCTAACAAGTTGACAAGGAGTATCCCATACCTTGCACAGTGTCCTTTTGTTTCATAATCTATGGTTTCTGGGAAGTATATTATTCCTATGTGTAGGAAAATTCAAATAAATCATTTTAAGTACTTTTTCAAAATATTCATGCAAAATAGTAGATTTACATAGGGCTTAAAAATATCCTTAGTGTCATTTGTCCCTCAGCTATAGCACTCTTCTCTACCCTCACATCCTTCTGCCACTTAAACCTATCTCTCCTCTCATTTTTCTCTTTCTTCATGCCCTGCTCCATTAAGCATTCCCTGTCCCAACAAGGTCTCTTTCCAGTTTTCTAGTTTCTGCAGGTACTGTATGTTAAATGTAGAAATCTAATCATGTGATACTAGGAACTACATATAAGAGAAACAAGGTGTTTGTCTCTTTGTATCTTGATTATATTAAGAAGTATAGAATTTTTCTAGGTCTATTAATTTACCAGTATATTTTGTAATTTTAATTATTTTTATAACTAAAGTTACAGAACGAAACACGGATGCCAAGTCTCTCTGTTCCTAGTCAATATTGTACCCAACGGCATAGCTAGGATGATAAAACAAAAATGGAAATACAAGGCTTACAAATTAGACAAAAAATTCAACTTATTGATCTTTGCAGTGTTCAACATTTGCATCAAATTTATTTGATTCAAAAATAACTATGTAACCTTTGTATATACTGAAATCAAAAACTGAGAAAAAAAATCATTCACAGTAGCCTTAATAAAATAAAATACCTTCAAACAAATCTGATCAAGTTAAAACCCTCTGTAGCAAATTATAATCATAATAGTAAGAATAAAAGAAATTTAGAAAGATAGGAAGGCCTCCAATGTCTATAGGGTTGATAGAAGTAATTTTGTCAAAATGACCATCTCACCACAAAAGCAATTTACAGAGTCAATGTAAGCAACTTACAGATCCTTGGGACAACATTCTTAACATTGAAGCACCTGTTCTGTGGGTTTCTCAGTGGAGTCCAGGTAAACAATTCCTGGAGCCCATACATATCTGAATACCAGGAAGACAGTACAAAAGGCCTGTTGGCCACTTAGGTATTCAAAGCAACAGCACTAGCACATTGCACCCAGGAAGAGCAACAATACTCGCACCTCCCCTACCACACATCCCATGCTTTAACTCTACCCTTCAGGCATCTACAAGCTTTAGCACCCTCTCCCTCAAGGCACACTGCCACACACACAACCCTTGCTTATGATTATTCACCTGCAACCTTCCTTCTTTAGCTACAGCTGAAATATGAACATCCACTCTCAAACCAGTGGATCTCTCTCATCTTCCTGAAGAATATTCCAGACACCGGAGACAGACAGACCCATTCTGAAGTACAGACTCCAGGAACAAACACTGAAGGTTACAGATAAGCAGATGGCTAGAGGTCTGCATAAGAACACATCCAACAAAAATCAGAATATTGTGGCTTTGCCAGCAAACCCCAAAATAAATGTGTATGTTAATCCATTGGAAAAATGGGAAAATGTTTTTCAAGTCATAATTATTCAGTTATTAGAGGCAAATAACGAGGAAATAAACCAAGCTCTCAAAGAAACACAGGCAAATTCAGCAAAACAAATAGAGGCACAGGTGGAGGTGAAAGTAGAGGCACAATTAGTAGAATGTAGAGAGGAAAAAAGATGGAAGATGGAAAAGCAAATCTCAGGTGCTGAAGATAAAATTGCAGAAATGGATACATTTCCATAGATAAAATAAAATAAGAAAAGTTTAAAACACAAAACATCCAAGAAATCAATGACACCATGAAAAGACAAAATCTAAAAATAATAGGAATAGATCAAAAAGAAGATTTCAGGCTCTGAGGTCCAGAAAATATTTTCAAGAAAATTTTCACAACTTAAAGAAAGAGATGTCCATTAAAATACAACAGACCTACAGAAGTCCAAATGGACTAGACAAAGAGGAAACTCCTCATGTCACATAATAGTCAAAACACTAAATATATAGAACAAAGAAAAAAATATTAAAAGCAGCAAGGGAAAAAGGACAATTAATATACAAAGGTAGATCTAACAAAATTATACCAGACTTCTAAACAGAAACTATGAAATCCAAAAGGGCTTAGGCACATGTCCTACAGATTCAAAGAGACCACAAATGCCAACCAAGAATACTATGTGAAATAAAGCTTTCAATCAACATAGATGGAGAAAACAAAATATTTTATACAAAGTTAAACTTAAATAATATCTATACAACAACCCAGCCCTACAGAAGATACTAGAAGGAAAACTCCAATCCAAACAAATCAACTACACCCAAGAAAATACAGGATACATATGACTTCAAAACAAAGAATTGAAAGAAAACAAGCATTGAAACACAGTAAAACAACCAATTCCACAATAAATAAACTAACATGCATTGGACACCATTATCTATCAACATCAATGAAATCAACTCAAAGTAAAAAGAAACAGACTAAACAGAATGGTTGCAGACACAGGATCCAACATTCTACTGCATTTAAGAAACACACCTCTGCAACAAAGTTAGATAAACACTACCACAGAGTAAAAAGATGGAAAAATGATTTTCAAGCAAAAAGAATCAGGAAAAAGGCTGGGGTAGCTATCTTAATATCTAATAAAATAGACTATAAACCAAAATTCATCAAAAAAAGATGAGAGGTACTTCATTCTAATCAAAGGAAAAATCCATGAGGAGGATATCACAATCCTGAACATCTATGCCACAAATAAAACACCTACATTTGTAAATGAAACATTATGAAAGTATGAATCACACTTGAAAATTAAAATACATTAACAATGGGAGACTGCAACACTTCACTCACCAAGGACAGATCATCTAGAAAAAAAGATAAATAAGGAAATAATGACACTTAAGAAGTCTTAACTCAAATGGACCTAATAGATGTCTACAGAACTTTTCAAACAAACTCAAGAGTCTATATCTTCTTTTCAGGTTCTCATGGAACCTTCTCAAAAATTGATCACATAGTCAGGCAAAAGAAAGCCTCAAGAAATACAGAACTATCAAAATAATCCCCTGTATCCCATCAGACCACCATGGCCTAAAACTGTATCTCAAAAACAACAGAAATAATGCAAAGCCTACATACACATGGAAACCAAACAACTCTCTACTCAATGACAGATTGGTGAGGGAAGAAAGGGGACACAATGAATACAGTCTAAGAGGAAAATTCTTTTATTTTTATTTTTATTATTAGTTAGATTTTATTAAATCTGTATCCCAGCTGTATCCCATTCCCTCATTCCTTCCCAATCCCACCCTAACTCCCTCATCTCCTCCCTGCTCCTTTCCAAGGTCACTGATAGGGGAGGACCTCCTCTTCTTTCATCTGACCCTGATTTAACAGATATCTTCAGGACTGGCTGCAAAGTCCTCTTCTGTGGCCTAGAAAGGCTATTCCTCCCTTGGGGGGTGGGTACTTCAAAGAGCCTGCCATTGAATTCCTGTCAGAAATAGTCCCTGTTCCCCTTACTTGGGTAACCCACTTGGTTACTGAGCTACCACAGGCTACATCTGAGTAGAGGTTCTAGGTTATATACAGACATGGTCCTTGGTTAGAGAAACAATCTCATATAAGACCCCTGTGCCAAGATATATTTAGTCGTTGTGGAGCTACTATCCTTTCCACATCATACTAACTCCCCCTTCTTTCATATGATTCCCTGCACTCTGCTGAAGGTTTGCTTATGAGTCTTAATATCTGTTTTGATACACTGCTGTGTAGAGTCTTTCAGAAGCCCTCTGTGGTAGGCTCCTGTCCTGTTACTTATTTTCTCCTACATCCAATGCCCATCCTATTTGTCTCTATAGATGAGGAATATAAAATGTTAAAGAAACACTTCAAGAGATGTTCAACATAATTAGCCATCAGAGAGATGCAAATCAAAACGACCCTGAGATTTCACCTTACAGCCATCAAATGGCTAAAATAAAAAACTCAAATGACAGCACATGTTGGAGAGGTTGTGGAGAAAGGGGAACTCTCCTCCATTGCTGGTGGGAGTGTAAACTGGTACAACAACTTCAGAAATCAATCTGGCACTTTCTCAGACAATTAGGAATAGTGCTTCCTCACGACCCAGTTATACCACTCCTAGGCATATACCCAAAATTTGCTCAAATACACAACAAATGCATTTGCTCAGTCATGTTTGTAGCAGCTTTATTTGTAATAGCCAGAACTTGGAAACAACCCAGATGTCCATCAGTGGAGGAATGGATACAGAAATTGTGGTATTTTTACACAATGGAATCCTACTTAGCAATCAAAAAGGAGGAAATCATGAAATGTGCAGGCAAACGGTGGGATCTAGAAAATATCATTCTGAGTGATTTATCCCTGAAGGAGAAAGACACACATGGTATATACTCACTTATATAGACCTATAAGATATGATAAACATAATGAAATCTATACACCTAAAGAAGATAAACAAGAAAGAAGACCGGGGGTAAGATGATCAATCCTCACTCAGAAGACCAATTTCATAAGCACTAAGATCAACAACCGATAAATGGGACCTCATGAAATTGAAAAGCTTCTATAAGGAAAGGACACTGTTAAGAGGAGAGAATGGCGTCCTATAGAATGAGACAATATTTTCATGAACTGCACATCTGACAAAGGGCTGATATCCAAAATATATAAAGAACTCAAGAAATTAGATATCAACAAACCAAATAATCCTACTGAAAAGTGCAATACAAATCTAAACAGAGATTTCTCAACTGAGGAATCTCAAATTGTTGAGAAACACTTAAATGATCAACATATTTGGCCAATAGGAAATACAAATCAAACCAGTTTGAGATTCCATCTTATATCTCTCAGAATAGCTAAGCTCATGTGTCAAGGATGTGGAGCAAGGGGAACATTCCTTCCCCGTCCTTGCTGGTGGAAGTGCAAGTTGTGCATCTACTTTGGCAAATCAATGTAGAAGTTTCACTGAA
This sequence comes from Meriones unguiculatus, assembly GCF_030254825.1. Classification (NCBI taxonomy): domain Eukaryota; kingdom Metazoa; phylum Chordata; class Mammalia; order Rodentia; family Muridae; genus Meriones; species Meriones unguiculatus. Next base: position 86,107,247 of record NC_083369.1, on the reverse strand, counting down.
AATTGGGTCTGTTGCAAGACGCAGCCATACCACTCGTAGGCATATATCCACGTTCCATCCTACTTAAAAGACACTTGAAAACTATGTTCATAGGACTTGTATTCATAATAGCTAGAAACTGAAGTCTGCCTAAATGTCTGTCAACCAAAGAATGGATTTTAAAGAAATGGCATATTTACACTCAGGTGTTTAAAACATGACACCACGAAATTTCCCAGACCTAGAAAAACAAACATTACATGTACTCATTTATAACTGGGTATTAGCTGTTATGTAACTGCTATAATGTAATGTATATTACGGTGCAATATAACATGCAAAACTACCCAGATGCACAGAGTAACAAAGAGAGCTTAAGGAAAGTTGTAAGGATCTTTCTGGGAAGGGAAAATGGAATAGATTTCATGGATGGGCTGGGGATGGGAATAGGAGGGATCAGGTGAGGGTGGATGGAAGTAGAGAGTACTGGGAAAGATGACTGAAATGGGGGGGGGGCATTTCAGGAGTGAGTTTGAATGCTAATGCAATGGAAACTTCATGGAATTTAAGAGGGTGACATTAGTGAAAACTCTTAGTGATGTGGAATATGAAGCCTGAACTGAACATTATCTGTAAACAGACAAGGCCTCAAGTAGAGGGACTGGAACACCAACACAGCCACAAAACCTCCAAACAACAATTTGCCATGCCTTCATGATGTACTGGAAGTGGAGCCTAGCATTGTTGTCATCAGGGAGACTTCATTCAGAAACTGATGGGAGCAGATGCAGAATCACATAGCCAAATATTAGGCAGAGCATTGGAAATCCTGCAGAGGAGAGGAAAGAAGGGTTGGGGGGATGCCAGAAAATTTAAGAACACCACAAGAACATGGCTCACAGAAAAAACTGACTGGGATTCAAGTGGGCCTATAGAGATCAGGGACTGATGTAGATCTTTGTTTATATATTATGGTTGTGTACATTGCTGTTTTTGTGGGAATCCTAACAGTGAGAGCATGGCCTGTCTATGACTCTCTTGCATGCCATTGAGAACCTTTTCTTCCTACTGGGTTACCTTGTCCAGCCTTGATGTGAGAATATGTGCCTGGCCTTATTGTAGGTTTTTATGCCATATTTTTTATGTCCAGGGAAGGCCTGCTCTTTATGTAGAGGTTGTGAAGGAGGGTTGATTCTAGGGAAAGGGGATCTGGGGGTGTGAGGAGTGAAGAGGAAGGAAAAAGTACATTCAGAATGTAACATGTGCAAGAAGAATAAATAAAAAGGAAAAATAAACAATATTATTTCAATTGGAGAAAATGAAGTAAAAACTTGTTTTCTAAAACTATTAGAAATGAAACTTTCAAAATCTTTTCTCAGAATAACATTTGAAATCCCTTGAACTAATAATATTCTGTTCTCTGTGAAAAAATATGGGAATTCTAAGATGTTTTTATTAAGAAAAGAGATACTACATGAGAAGCCATAATCTTCTAAAGATATATTAATCACAGTTTATTTACTTTGAATACCATCTGTTGCCCCCTTCCCTCATTCCTTCCCAGTCCCACCATACCTCCTTCCCTCATCTCCTACATGCTCTTCTCTAAGTACACTGATAAGGGAGGTCCTCCTCCCCTTCTATCTAACCCTAGCTTTTCAGGTCTCATTAGGACCTGCTGCAATGTCCTGATCTGTGGCCTATCAAGGCTTCACCTTCCTTGGGGTCAGGGGGAGGTCAAAGGCAGTCTCTATTCCCCTTAATACAGGAACCAAATTGTATGCTAAGCTGCCATGTGCTACATCTGAGCAGGGGTTCTAGGTTATATCCATGCATGATCCTTGGTTGGAGAATCAGTCTCAGAAAAGACCCCTGTGTCCAGATATATTTGGTCCCTGTGGCACTCCTGTCCTCTCCAGGACTTACTAACTACCCCCTTCTTTCATATGATTCCCTTCACTCTGCCCAATGTTGGGTTATGAGTCTCAGCATCTGCTTTGATACACTGCTATGTAGAGTCTTCCAGAGGCCCTCATTGGTAAGCTCCTGTCCTGTTTCCTGTCTTCTCCTACTTCCAATGTCCATCCCAGTTGTCTTTCTAAGTGAGTATTGATCATCTTACCCCAAGACCTCCTTCTTTTTTAGCTTCTTTAGGTGTGCAGATTTTAGTATGTTTATCTAATCTTACAGGTCTTGCATCTACTTACAAGTGAGTATATACCATGTGTGTCTTTCTGGTTTTGGGATACCTCACTCAGGATGATCTTTTGTAGATCCCAGCATTTGCCTGCAAATTTCATGATTTCCTATTTATTGATTGCTGAGTAGTGTTCTATTGTGTAAAAATACCACAATTTCTGTATCCATTACTCCTTTGATGGACATCTCGGTTGTTTCCAGGTTCTGCCTCTAGTGAGTAAAGCTGCTACAATCATGGTTGAGCAAATGTTCTTGTTGTGTACTTGAGCAACTTTTGGATATATGCTTAGGAGTGGTATAGCTGGGTCGTGAGGAACCACTATTCCTAATTGTCTGAAAAAGTGCCAGATATATTTCCAAAGTGGTTGTACCAGTTTACATTCCCACCAGCAATGGAAGAGAGTTCCCCTTTCTCCACAACCTCTCCAGCATGTGTTATCACTTGAGTTCTTTATTTTAGCCATTTTGATGGGTGTAAGGTGAAATCTCAGGGACGTTTTGATTTGCATCTCTCTGATGGCTAAGGATGTTGAGCATCTCTTTAAGTGTTTCTCTGCCATTCTATATTCCTCTACAAAAAAAAATCTTACAATTGCTAAAGGATCCTGTACAAGGAATGATCATCTGGGGGCATCTTCATCCCTGATCTTAAGCTGTACTACAGAGGAAAAGTAATAAAAACTGCATGGTACTGGCATAAAAACACAATGGAGGATCAATGGAATTTAATTGAAGGCAAAGAAATAAATCCACACACCTAAGGATATTTGATTTTTGACAAAGAAGCCAAAATAATAAAATGGAAAAAAGAAAGCATCTCCAATAAATGGTGCTGGTCTACATGTATGACTACATATAGAAAATGCAAATAGATCCATATTTAACACCCTGCACAAAACTAAAGTCCAAGTGGATCAAAGATCTCAACACAAAACCAGACACACTAAACATGTCAGAAGAAAAAGTGGGGAAGAGCCTTGAACTTATTGCAGAGGAGAAAACTTCCTGAAGAGAACACCAACAACACAGGCTCTAAGATCAACAACCAATAAATGGGTCCTCATGAAACTGAAAATTTTCTATGAACAAAACCAACCCTTAAACATTGTAATACAAGTATTATTTAAACAAATGATGTTTTGAATAATTTATATGAGTTTACATTATTTTGAAATGTTATTACTAATTAAATTTATAAACATTATTAACTTATAATGATTATTTTGTTAATTATAATCATGATGTTATTTATACCACTTTTCCAATAATTATACTTCACAGTTATGTTCAATAACATGAAGAAAGTTTACTTTCATTTTAAGCTGAAAAATACCAATATTTTTATGAAATTAGTTTGGTGTTTTAAGGATGAATATATGAAACTTTCATTGAAATGCATTTTTGTCATTTCAGAGTGATTCATATTGGCTAACATATCCATTCTCTGGTTTTTGGTGCATTCTCAAGTCACTACCAATTACATCCCTTTATACTATATATAGCACCTTCCCATCTACAGAAATAAGTAATTGTTTGTCAGACTCTAAAAATGCATTATTGTATCTGCTTTTACAGGAAGCATTTGTTATTTTACCCAAATTATTGTAATAAATCAGAAATTTCAGGAAAAATTATGACATTTAGAAATCATTTTATACATTTTCTCTATCAATGTTTATAAAGACTATTGCCTAATACCACAGGATAATTATGTTAGAGAAGAACACATGGTTCTCTCATTTCATTCTTGTCCTTTCGTTGTATTTTATATATGTATATTTTGATATATATTAGTAGTTAAAATAAGCACTTCCTTTGTCTTCAGTGTCTGATCCAGTTCTCCATCCCTTTCTCATTTCATTCTACTTTTCCTTGCAATGGCATTTTTGCAATATTTATCTATAATTTTACTAATCATTTACAATATATGTGTCTATATTTTATACTATAGCTAAGAATATTCGGGTACTTGATATTTGTAATATAAAATTTAACAAATAGAATTTTTTAAAGAATATTTAATTTGATAATAATGAATTTTGTGAACTACTATAATTTTGCAGCCCATCACAGTGGTAATTTATTAACTATAACGACTGTTTTTTTGTCAACTTATTTCCAATTTCATTGAAGTAATTTTACTGTATTTTAAGAAATCAGAGGAGACTTACTTTAGTAATTCATAAAGTAATCTAAATTGTTTTGACAACATTGTCCTTTGCTTTACAGAAGTTTTCTGTTTCATGAAATTCCATTTTTTGATTGTTGATCTTGGAGCCTGTGCTGTTGGTGTTCTCTTCAGGAAGTTTTCTCCTCTGCCAATAAGTTCAAGGCTCTTCCTCCCTTTTTGTTCTAACATTATTAGTGTGTCTGGTTTTATGTTGAGGACTTTGATCCATTTGGACTTTAGTTTTGTGCAGGAAGATAAATATGGGTTTATTTGCATTTTTCTGCACATAGCATGGGAGATCTTTCCATCTTCTCATATCTTCTTCTAATTCTTTCTTCAGAGACTTGAAATTTTTTCATACAAGTCTTTGACTTGCTTGGTTAGGGTTACAGCAAGGTACTTTATGTCATTTGTGGCTAACCTAAAGGGTTTTGTTTCCCTAATTTTATTCTCAGACCTTGTGTCTTTTGTATAGAGTAGAACTACTGTTTTTTTTTTTTTTTTGAGTTAATTTTGTATCCGGCCACTTGGCTGAAGGTGTTTATCAGCTTTAGGAGTTCCCTGGTAGACTTTTTGAGGTCACTCGCATATACTATCATATCATCTGCAAATACTGATGATTTGACTTCTTCCTTTCCAATTTGTATCCACTCGTTCTCCTTCAACTGTCTTATTGTTTTAGCAAGGACTTCCAGAACTATGCTGAAGAGATATGGAGAGAGTGGGTAGCATTGCCTTGTCCCTGATTTCAGCGGGATTGCTTTAAGTTTCTCTCCGTTTAGTTTGATATTGTCTATAGACGTGCTGTATATTGCCTTTACTCTGTTTAGATATGTACCTTGTATCCCTGACCTTACAATACTTTAAACATGAATGGATGTTGGATTTTGTCAAGTGCTTTTTCAGCATCTAGGGTGATCATCATGTGTTTTTATTTTCTTTCAGTTTATTAATATGCTGGATTACATTGATGTATTTCTGTATATTGAACCACACCTGCATACCGGGGATGAAGCCTACTTGGTCATAGTGGATGATATATTTGATGTGTTCTTCTATTCAGTTTGCAAGTATTTTGTTGAGTATTTTTGCATCAATGTTCATAAGGGAGATTGGCCTGAAATTCTCTTTATTTGTTGGGCTTTTGTGAGGTTTAGGTACCAAGGTGACTGTGGCTTCATAGAATGAGTTTGGTAATGTTCCTTCTGTTTCTATTTTGTGGAATAGTTTGAAGAAAACTGGAGTTAGCTCTTCTTTGAAATTTTGGTTGAATTTTGCACTGAAACCATCTGGTCCTGGGCTTTTTTTTTGGATGGGAGACTTTTGATGACTACTTCTACTTCCTTGGGGGATATAGAATTACTTAATTGATTTACATGGTCCTGAATCAGCTTTGGTAAGTCGAATAGATCATGAAAATTGTCCATTTCATTTCAATTTTCAAATTTTGTGGCATACAGACTTTCGAAGTAAGTCCTAATGATTGTTTGGATTTCCTCAGTGTCTCTAGTTATGCCCCTTTTTCATTTCTGATTTTGTTAATTTGGATGGTGTCTCACTGCCTTTTAGTTAGCTTGGCTTAAGGGTTTCTCTATTTTGTTGATTTTCTCAGTGAACCAGCTTTTGGTTTCATTGATTCTTTGAATTGTTTTATTTGTTTCTAATTGATTGATTTCAGCCCTGAGTTTGATTATTTCCAGCCATCTACTCCTTTTTGGTGTGTCTCCTTCTTCTTTTTCTAGGGTTTTTAAGTGAGCCATTAAGTTGCTTGAATAAGCTGTCTCAAAGTGTCTTGAAGGCACTTAGTGCTACGAACGTTCCTCTTAACACTGCTTTCATTGTGTCCCACAAGTTTGGGTATGTTGTGTCTTCATTTTCATTGAGTTCTAAGAAGACTTTAATTTCTTTCTTTATTTCTTCCCTGACCCAGCTTTCATTAGTACCAAGTTGTTCAGTTTCCATGTTTGTGTAGGATTTTGCTATTTCTGTTGTTGTTGAGATCCAGCTTCATTCCATGGTGATCAGACAGGATACAAGGGATTATTTCAATATTCTTGTATCTCTTGAGGCTAGCTTTTTGACCAACTACATGGTCTATTTTGGAGAAGGTTCCATGAGGTGTTGAGAAGAAGATAAATTCTTTTGTGTTTGGGTGTAAGGTTCTGTAAATGTCTGTTAGATTCATTTGATTCATGACCTCTGTTAGAGACATTGTTTCTTTGTTTAATTTCTCTTTTGATGATATGTCCTTTGTTGAGAGTGGGGGCCTCATGAAACTGAAAAGCTTCTGTAAAGAAAAGGACAAAGTCATGAAAACAAAACGAATGCCTACATATTGGGAAAGAATGTTCACCAAACCTTTATCTGACTGAGGGCTAATATCTAGTATATATAAAGAACTAAAGAAGCTGAAAAACAGCAAACCAAATAATCCAATTAAAAAATGTGGAACAGAGCTAAACAGAGAACTCTCTGTAGAGGAATATCAAACGGCAGAGAAAAACTTAAAGAGATGCTCAACCTCATTAGCCATTAGGGAAATGCAAATCAAAACCTCCCTGAGATTTCACCTTACACAAATCAGAATTTCCAAGATCAAAAACTCAAGTGACAACACATGCTGGAGAGGTTGTGGAAAAAGAAGAACCCTCCTCCACTGCTGCTGGGAATGTAAGCTTGTACAACCACTCTAGAAATCAATCTGGTGCTTTCTAATATTGCTTCCTCAAGATCCAGCTATACCACTCCTAGGCATATACCCAAAAGAGGCTCAAGTACACTATAAGGACATTTGCTCAACCATGTTTGTAGCAGCTGTACTTGTAATAGCCAGAAGCTGGAAACAGCCCAGATGCCCCTCAACTGAAGAATGGATGCAGAAATTGTGGTTTACCTGCACAATGGAGTATTACTCAGCAATGAAAAATAAGGAAATCATGAAATTTGTAGGTAAATGGCCTTTGAATGATAGTCCTCAGTGAGCTATCCCAGAAGCAGAAAGACACACATGGTATATTCTCACTCATATAGACATATAACATAGGATAAACCTACTAAAATCTGTACATCTAAAGAAACTATTCAAGAGAGAGGGCACTGACTAAAATGCTCAATCCCCATCATGAAAGACAAAGAGGATGGACATCAGATGAAGAAGAAAATAGGAAACAACCTAGGAACCTGCCACAGATTGCCTTTGAAAAGCTCTGACCTGCAGACTATCAAAGCAGATGCTGAGACTTATGGCCAACTGTTGGGCAGAGTACATGTAATCTTATGTAAGAAGTGGTAAATAGTAAGATCTGGAGAGGGCAGGAACTCCACAATGAGAGCAACAGAACCAGAAAATTTGAACATAGGGGTCTTCCCTGAGACTTATACTCCAACCAAGAACCAGGCATGAAGATAACCTAGAACCCCAGCACAGATGTAGCCCATGGCAGTTTAGTGTTGAACTGGGTTATAACAGGGACTGCCTGTGACATAATCTGATTGGCCTGCTCTTTGATAACCTCCTCTTGAGGAAGGAGCAGCCTTACCATGCCCTCGAAGATGAAAATGTAGCCACTTCTGATGTGATCTGATAGACTAAGATCAGAAGGAAGGAGAGGAGGGCCTCCCTTATCAGTGGACTTGTTGAGGGGCATGCATGAAGGGGAAGGGTGGTGGGACAGGGAGGGGAGGTGGGAGGGGCCTATGGGGGGCTACAAAGTGAATAAAGTGCAATTAATAAAATTAAAAAATAATAAAATAAAAATAATTTTCTGTCTTCACTTCCCAGGACCAACGTTGTTCTGGACATAATTTATATATGAAGATATTAAGATGTGCATATTCAGGCATGGAATTTAAGGACAGCTTTTGAAGGAGGAAAGAAAGTGCTGACCAGGGTGGAGTGAACTGGTTTGTGCTGGTGGCAAACTATCCAGAATTGTTTATTGCACAGTGTATTCTTCCTGAGAGTAATTCTGTCTGTTCCATCACTCCAGATCTGGATCTGCATTGTGAGATACCTGTATAAAGCCATTATCAGAAGAAGTGATCTTCATGCCTGTTTTTTTTCTTTATGTATTTTTCGTAGAATTCTTTGAAAATATGCTGAGCCTAGTGGTCCATAAACTTTGTTTTTAAAGAAAAATAAGTATGGGAAAGGTGGTAGCTTTGTAGCTAGTTCACTGGGGTGTCTTCTGTTACAGCCATGTCTGTTGTTTGGTGTTTGTTATTGGTAGAATCATGCTTTGAGCTGTAACACATCTTTAGTAGTGTTTGTGATTTACCCAGAACACTTCTCTGTCATGTAAACTGTCACATAAATTTGGATGATCCAGGAATGCAGGATGGTGCTTTCTGCTTTTCATGCAGTTAGGATTTGAACACTTGTGCTTCAGCAACTAACCCTACACTGGGCACCAAACCCATCTTACTTGCTGAAGAAAAGGTAACTGACTGAAACAGCCTTTTTACAGTCCACTCTGATTGCTCTCACAGCTCAACCATATGGAGGTTCTCCTCTGTGCAAACTAAATAATAACCAAAAGCAGCACATGTGTCAAAGCTTTTGTTTTGTTAGTTTTTGAGAAGCTTTTGATTGATCTCATTATACTAATAGTTGATAAATAATGTTTGTGAGGACGTAGGCATGGCAGCCTTGTTTGATATAAATTATGGTTAGGGAGCAATTATAAGCGGAGTAGACGTGTGTTTCTGAAAATTTATCCAAAGGGCAGTTCTTTGTTGTAGTTGAGGTAGCACCTCAAAATGAGGTTGCTTTGGACAATTCAGGCAGAAGTGCTTTTTTTGTTTTTGAACTAGGGAAGCCAAAGGACTGAGTTGTCTGCACTTTGCTGGTTGAGAACCAACCAGTAGCTGGACTAATAGCAGTATGTGGATGTAAGTATCTCTGCTTCATGACAGTTGTAAAAAAAATCAGTTATCCAGATGACAGTGCGTGCATAAGTACACCCTTCTTAAAACTTCCCGCAACAGTAACAGGGAAGACTAAAACCCAAAAACTCTGCCTTTTGGTCTGTGAGCTGATTTGAGTCCAGATTCTAAGTTGTGCCCACAACAGATTTGAAAATGCACAGCTCCACTCTGGATGTCATCTGATAGTCTTTCACTATGTACATTCATAGAGGCACTTTCTTAGAAGTTTCTGGCAGCCCTGCCCAAGATGGGCCAGGCATACCAATCTTGGGATCTGGAACAAATCCAATAGTGACAATGCTGATACACGACTTTTACAAATGTAAAGTAAATGTGCTCTCTAGTCCTAGGTGTGTGGAGTGTACCTTTTTGTTAATGTGTAGGGAAGGGACAGTGGTTTGATGGTTATAGGGAATGTATCTTTCATGTGTGTACAGGAGTGAATACTGCTAAATTACTGACAGGTTTCCTTTGGGAGTGAATCATGGGATGAGCAGCTTCTCAGAAAAATGAAGGCATGAAGATTCAGGCCTGCTAGGAGAGGAAACAGACAGGCTTTGTATCTATTTCTTATCCGGTATTGTAAAATGTGTGCATGCCTTTTTTGTTTGTTTGGTTTTGGTTTTGCTCAGTAATTACTAGAGGAAAAAAGTTGAAGGGACCCCTCCCTCGAAGCTTCCCTAACCAGTCTTTTCAGAGGCATATAACTGGGGAGTAAAATCTGGCCTTAACCTATTGACAATTCTCTGTCCTTTGTAATGTTCACCACATCTTTCAGTCCTTGGTGCAGAGGAGCTACATAGTTGTAGTCTAGTTATTCACCATGGTTAATTATGATCTAGTGATTTCATTCTATTATGCACTCTTGTCAGGCCACTGATGTGACTTTAGTAAGCACAGTGACCTTGCTGACTGATCCAAGGCCTATCAGTGACTTATGTATTGCATTATGCCTTCTATTTGAGTTTGACATGTAGAATCACTTTTGATTTCATGGCAATTGACAGTCCTAATCACTCAACTAATTTGAAACTAACAACTTTGCTGTGTAAAAAGAAAAATGTTGTGTTCAGTAAATGTTTGAAAAAGAAAAAAAGAAATGTTTAGTGTCCTTAGTCATCAGGCAGATGCAAATCAAAGCAACTCTGAGATTTACCCTTATACCCATCAGAATGGCTAAGATCAAAAACTCAATGAAAACACATGCTGGAGAAGATGTGGAGAAGGGGAAGCATCTGTCATTGCTGGTGAGAATGTAAATCTGTACAACCATTTTGGAAATTAATCTGGTGCTTTCTCAGAAAATTAGGAATAGTGCTACCTCAAGATCAAGCTATACCACTCCTAGCCATATATACAAAATATGCCCAACTATACAACAAGGACATTTGCTCAACCATGTTCATAACAGCTTTATTCATAATAGACAATATCTGGAATCAACCTAGGTGGTCCTCAATGCAGGAATCGATACATAAATTGTGGTACTTTTTTTTTTTACTTTTTCTTTATTTTATTTATTTATTTATTTATTTTTTCAATGCAGTTTATTCAGGAACCTTGAACAATCATCTGACCCTGGGTAAAGCCAGCCCACAGCTTAAATAGCCTCTGGGTAGCCAACCCCAGCATGCCACGTGGGCAATGCAGATAGGTCCACATACATGGAAGCAAGCCAGATCCTCAGCCTTAGCCAAATGTGGAGTTGTTTGTGACAGAGAGCACTCACCATCGGTAAGGTGGAAGGCGGAAACAAGCTCTATCTTTCAGGCGCGGCATTACGCAGCTCTCTACAGTACCCCCTTTTTGTTTTGGATGCATCAGGCAAGAGTAGAGGTCTGATCTCTGATATTAGAAATAAATTGGGACTTTGTACTGATGTTCATTTAGGTGTCATCCACCCAAAGAGCATCAGACCCGTCTGATACCTTTTTGCAGAGGCAGGACCTGGGGCATCAACCCGCATGCAATCACACAAGCTCTTCTCTGGGTCCAAAGCAGCTGACCCTGAGTGCAGTGCTTAGCTTCGCATCCTGAGTGTAACATTTTGGCTTTTTATGGTAGCCAAACATGCTTGGGGAGACTGTCCTGCTTCAATGGCTGTAAAGGCCTGAATGGTCATGGCTGCATTACACTGTTCTGAGACTCTAATCTTGCATATATACCACAGGCAAACCAAGGAGACCAACACCAGAAGGCCTGCTAATGCTCCCATGCCCGCCCATTCCTTCAGATGATTCATGGCTGCAGCAATCCATGATGATAATCCTGTGGCTAGTCCTGCGTCCACTCTGGTAGAATTTACCATGACAATGGCCATTCTCAGCTGCTCCATCGTAGTATCGAATTCTCCAGTCCAATTACCTAAAATATAGCTAGACAATTGTTTAGACAGATTTGCAGCACAGGGAAAATTCTCATGTTGTATGCTAGTGACTCAAAGTCCAGCATACTTTCATTGACAGCCAAGTTGAGCGATTTGCCATAGGGTATCAATTTGCTCCTGCACGAGGTCAATCCTCTGATTGAACACCATCAAACCTCCTTTTAGTTGAGGATTAATTCCTTTTTGTACATCTAAGGCATGAGCTACATTGGCTAAAAGGTTATTCAGGGTCTGAGCAGTCTGCCCAGTATGACTCATGGCTAATGCCCTGGTGGTAGCTCCAACAGCCGCCAATGAGATGGCAGTAACAATGGCAGCTGTAATTCCAGGATCCCTTTTCTGTCTGAAGAGAGTCATACCGTGAGGGGCATCAATGGGCACAGGCACCCAGCGAGGCATGCGAGTAACGAGGGCATACCTAAATTTACTAGCATTCCAGCATTGGGCAAAAAAGCAAGTATCATTACCACAATTATTTGGCTCTATCTGGCTAATAATGAATAAAAATGGGGGATATAAACAAACAGGTGTGGGCTTATAGGAAATCTTATGAGAAGCCTTAACCCCCTCGTTGGAACATCCTGCATCAGTTCTAGAACTAGCAGTGGTGGTGTCCAAGGTCTGAGTAGGTTCAGGAGACCATTGCCCCCAGGGGCGAGACGTGCTCCACGTAAATTGACTAACTCCATGTTTCCCTCCACTTTTGAAAGTTATTTAAGGTTCTTAAATTATTTTTTCCCTTTTTTTAAAATTTTTCATCAATTATACTTTATTCATTCTGCATCCCCCAGTAAGCCCCTCCCTCCCCTCCCAATCCCACCCTCCCTCCTCCCTCTGCATGCATGCCATTCCCCAAGTCCATTGATAAGGGAGGTTCTCCTCTCCTTTCTGATCTTAGTCCATCAGTTCACATAAAAGTGGCTGCATTGTCCTCTACTATGGCCTGGTAAGGCTGCTCCCCCTCAGGAGGAGGTGACTAAAGAGCAGGCCAGTCAGTTCATGTCAGAGGCTGTCCCTCTTCACATTACTATGTAACCCAATTGGACTCTGAACTGCCCTGGGCTACATCTGTGCAGGGGTTCTGGGTTATATCTATGAATAGTCCTTGGTTGGAGTATGAGTCTCTGGGAAGTTCCCTGTGCTCAAATTTTCTTGTTCTGTTGCTCTCCTTGTGGAGACCCTGTCCTCTCCATCTCTTACTATTTCCCAGTTCTTACATAAAATTCCATTCACTCTGCCCAACAGTTGCCCATCAGGCTTAGCATCTGCTTTGATAGTCTGTAGGGCAGAGGCATTCAGAGGCCCTCTGTGGTAGGTTCCTAGGTTGTTTCCTGTTTTCTTCTTCTTCTGATGTCCATCTTCTTTGCCTTTCAGGATGGGGATTGGATATTTTAGTTAGGGTCCTCTCTCTTGCTTATTTTCTTTAGATGCACAGGTTTTAGTGGGTTTGTCCTATGTTGTATGTCTATATGAGTGAGTATATACCATGTGTGTCTTTTTGCTTCTGGGACAACTCACTCAGGATGATCCTTTCCATATCCCACCATTTACCTGCATATTTCATGATTTCCTTATTTTTCATTGCTGAGTAATATTCCATTGTGTAGATGTACCACATTTTCTGCATCCATTCTTCAGTTGAGGGGCATCTGGGTTGTTTCCAGCTTCTAGCTATTACAAATAAAGCTGCTACAAACATGGTTGAGCAAATGTCCTTTTTGTGTGCTTGAGCCTCTTTTGGATATATGCCTAGGAGTGGTATGGCTGGATCTTGAGGAAGCACTATTCCTAGTTGTCTGAAAAAGCACCAGATTGATTTCCAGAGTGGTTGTACAAGTTTACATTCCCACCAGCAGTGGAGAATGGTTCGTCTTTCTCCACAACCTCTCCAGCATGTGTTGTCACTTGAGTTTTTGATCTTGGCCATTCTCATCGGTGTAAGGTGAAATCTCACGGTTGTTTTGATTTGCATTTCCCTAATGGCTAGTGAGGTTGAGCATTTCTTTAAGTGCTTCTCTGCAATTCAATATTCCTCTACAGAGAATTCTCTGTTTAGCTCTGTTCCCCCTTTTTTAAGTGGGTTACTTTGTTTCCTGCTTTTCAGCTTCTTTAGTTCTTTATATATACTGGATATGAGTCCTCTGTCAGATAAAGGGTTGGTGAAGATTCTTCCCAATCTGTAGGAGGTCACTTTGTTTTGATGACCGTGTCCTTTGCTTTTCAGAAGGTTTTCAGTTTCCTGAGGTCACATTTATTGATTGTTGCTCTTAGAGCCTGTGCTGTTGGAATTCTGTTCAGGAAGTTTTCCCCTGTACCAATGAGTTCTAGGGTATTCCCCACTTTTATTTCAAGCCGATTTAATGTGTCTGGTTTTATGTTGAGGTCTTTGATCCACTTGGACTTCAGTTTTGTGCAGGGTGATAAGTATGGATCTATTTTCATTTTTCTACATGTAGACATCCAGTTAGACCAGCACCATTTGTTGAAGATGCTATCTTTTTTCCATTGTATGGTTTTGGCGTCTTTGTCAAATATCAGGTGTCCATAAGTTTATTTCTGGGTCCTCTGTTCGGTTCCATTGATCCACCAATCTGTTTCTATGCTAGTACCATGCAGTTTTTAAAACTGTTGCTCTATAGTATAACTTAAGAGCAGGGATGGAGATACCTCCAGAAGATCTTTTATTGTAGAGTATTGTATTAGCAATTCTGGGTTTCTTGTTATTCCATATGAAGTTGAGAATTTTTCTTTGCAGGTCTGCAAAGAATTGTGTTGGTAATTTGATGGGCATTGCATTGAATCTGTAGATTGCTTTTGGTAAGATGGCCATTTTTACTATGTTAATCCTACCAAGCCATGAGCATGGGAGATCTTTCCATCTTCTCATATCTTCTTCTAGTTCTTTCTTCAGAGATTTGAAATTTTTTTCATACAAGTCTTTGACTTCCTTGGTTAGGGTTACTCCGAGGTACCTTATGTCATTTGTGGCTATTGTGAAGAGTGTTGTTTCCCTAATTTCGTTCTCAGCCCTTTTGTCTTTTGTATACAGGAGGGTTACTGATTTTTTTTTAAATTAATTTTGTATCCTGCCACTTTGCTGAAGGTGTTTATCAGCTGTAGGCGTTCCCTGGTAGAGTTTTTGGGGTCACTCACATATACTATCATATAATCTGCAAATAGTGATAATTTGACTTCTTCCTTTCCAATTTGTATCCCCTTGATCTACTTCAACTGTCTTATTGCTCTAGCAAGGACTTCCAGAACTATGTTGAAGAGATATGGAGAGAGTGGGCAGCCTTGTCTTGTCCCTGATTTCAGTGGGATTTCTTTAAGTTTCTCTCCGTTCATATTGATGTTGGCTATAGGTTTGCTGTATATTGCCTTTACTATGTTTAGATATGTGCCTTGTATCCCTGATCTCTCCAATACTTTAAACATGAATGGATGTTGGATTTTGTCAAAGGCTTTTTCGGCATCTAGGGAGATTATCATGTGGGTTTTTTCTTTCAATTTGTTAATATGGTGGATCACAGTGATGCATTTCCGCATATTGGACCATCCCTGCATATCTGGGATGAAGCCTACTTGGTCATGGTGGATGATATCTTTGATGTGTTCTTGTATTCGGTTTGCAAGTATTTTGTTGAGTATTTTTGGATCAATGTTCATAAGGGAGATTGGCCTGAAATTCTCTTTCTTTGTTGAGTCTTTGTGAGGTTTAGGTACCAAGGTGACTGTGGCTTCATAGAATGAGTTTGGTAATGTTCCTTCTGTTTCTATTTTGTGGAATAGTTTGAAGAGAGTTGGTGTTAGCTCTTCTTTGAAGGTCTGGTAGAATTCTGCGCTGAAACCATCAGGTCCTGGGCTTTTTTTTGGATGGGAGACTTTCGATGACTGCTTCTATTTCCTTGGGGGATATAGGACTATTTACTTGATTTACCTGGTCCTCATTTAGCTTTGGTAAGTGGCATCGATCAAGAAAATAGTCCATTTCATTTAAATTTTCAAATTTTGTTCCTTATAGACTTTTGAAGTAAGTCCTAATGATTGCTTGGATTTCCTCAGTGTCTGTAGTTATGTCCCCCTTTTCATTTCTGATTTTCTTGATTTGGATGGTGTCTCGCTGCCTTTTAGTTAGCTTGGCTAAGGGTTTGTCTATCTTGTTGATTTTCTCAAAGAACCAGCTCTTGGTTTCATTGATTCTTTGAATTGTTTTATTTTTTTCTAATTGATTGATTTCAGCCCTGAGTTTGATTATTTCCAGCCATCTACTTCTTCTTGGTGTGTCTGCTTCTTCTTTTTCTAGGGTTTTTAAGAGAGCCATTAAATTGCTTGAATGCGCTGTCTCAAATTTCTTCTTGAAGGCACTTAGTGCTATGAACTTTTCTCTTAACACTGCTTTCATTGTGTCCCACAAGTTTGGCTATGTTGTGTCTTCATTTTCATTGAGTTCTAGGAAGATTTTAATTTCTTTCTTTATTTCTTCCCTGACCCAGCTGTCTTTTAGTAGCAAGTTTTTCAGTTTCCATGTATGTGTAGGCTTTTTGCTATTTATGTTGTTACTGAGGTCCAGCTTTATTCCATGGTGATCAGACAGGATACAAGGGATTAATTCAGTCTTCCTGTATTTGTTGAGGCTTGCTTTGTGACCAACTATGTGGTCTATTTTGGAGAAGGTGCCATGAGGTGCTGAGAAGAAGGTAAATTCTTTTGTGTTTGGGTGTAAGGTTCTGTAAATGTCTGTTAGGTCCATTTCATTCATGACCTCTGTTAGAGATATTGTTTCTTTATTTAATTTCTGTTTTGTTGACCTGTCCTTTTTTGAGAGTGGGGTGTTGAAGTCTCCCACTATTAGTGTGTGGGGATCTATATGTGGTTTAAGTTTTATCAATGTTTCTTTCACAAATGTGGGTGCCCTTGTATTTGGGGCATAGATGTTCAGGATTGTGATGTCTTCTTGGTGGAATTTTCCCTTGATGAGTATGAAGTGTCCTTCCCCATCTCTTTTGATTAATTTTGGTTGAAAGACTATTTTATCAGATATTAGAATGGCTACTCCTGCTTGCTTCTTGGGTTCATTTGCTCGAAAAGCCGTCTTCCATCCCTTTGCTCTCAGGTAATGTCTATCTTTGTGACTTAGGTGTGTTTCTTGTATACAACAGATTGCTGGGTTTTGTTTATGCATCCATTCTGTTAGTCTGTGTCTTTTTATTGGAGAATTAAGTCCATTGATATTGAGAGAGAGTAATGACCAGTGGCTGTTAAATCCTTTGACTTTGATGTTGGCTATGGTCATACGGTTGTGTGCTTGGTTGCTTTTTGTTTTATTGAAGT
Organism: Meriones unguiculatus; assembly: GCF_030254825.1. Taxonomy (NCBI): domain Eukaryota; kingdom Metazoa; phylum Chordata; class Mammalia; order Rodentia; family Muridae; genus Meriones; species Meriones unguiculatus. Next base: position 86,090,253 of record NC_083369.1, on the reverse strand, counting down.
GAGGTTATTTATTTCCTGTGTTTTCTTGAATGTAGCTAGCTTTCTTGGGTTGTATTTTCCCTTCCAGTGTCTTCTGTAATGCTGGATTTGTTTGTAGGTATTGTTGAAATTTGTTTTTGTCATTGAATATCTTGTTTTCTCTGTCTATAAGGACTGATAGTTTTGCAGGGTATAGTAGCCTGGGCTGACATCTGTCTTCTCTTAGGATCTGCATGATATCTGTCCAGGCCCTTCTGGCTTTCATAGTCTCTGTTGAAAAGTCAGGTGTGATTCTAATGGGTTTGCCATTATATGTTACTTGGCCTTTTTCTCTTGCAGCTTTTAGTATTTTTTCTTTGTTCTGTATACTTACTTTTTTGATTATTTTGTGACAGGAGGATGTTCTTTTCTGGTCTAATTTATTGGGTGTTCTATAGGCCTCTTGTATTCTTATTGGCCTCTCCTTTAAGTTGGGGAAATTTTCTTCAATGATTTTGTTGAAAATATTTTCTGGGCCTTGGTGCAGGGAATCTTCTTTTTCCTCTATTCCTATTATTCTTAGGTTTTGTCTTTTTATGTTGTCTTGAATTTCTTGGACGGTCTGTGTCAGGAATTTTTTAGATTTATCATTTTCTTTGACAGATACATCTATTTCTTCCATTGTATCTTCCACCCCTGAGATTCTTTCTTCCATTTCTTGTAGCCTATTGGTTATGCTAACCTCTGTAGTTCCTGCTTTCTTCCCTAAGTTCTTTCTCTCCACAATTTCTTCCATTTGTGTTTTTTTTTTAATTTTTCCAATTCTATCTTCAGGTCTTGAGCTATTTTGTTGGTTTCCTTCCCCTGTCTGACTGTATTTTCATGTTTTTCCATCAATTCCTTCAGCTGTTTGTTTGAACAATCCACTGTTTCTTTTATTTCATTGAGTGATTTAAGCATTTACTCTCTAAAGGCCACATACTTTTTGGCTTCAGCTTCTTCTATTTCTTTTTGTATTTTATTTGTTTCCTCTGTTATCATCTTCTTGAGCATAGATGTTAGGTCGTCTCCTTGAATTTCATTTATGCTGGGGTTTCTAGGGCTATTTGCCCCTTGGATAACTGGGTTTTGGAGATGCCATAATGTTCTGGCTTTTGTTGGTTGAACTTTTACGCTGTCCTCTACCCATTGGGCTATCTTAGTTGTTTGAATTTAGTTTCTGGTTGTTCCTGGACTCTTGTAGTGGAGAGAATCCCTTTGGCAGGAAGATGTTTTTTCCTGAAGGAAGCCTTCCCAGCTTTTTGGGTATAGTCCCTGGATGTCTGGTGTTTTTCAGGAGTTGCTACAGCTCACCTCAGGCCTAGAGACCTGGGTGGTAACCGTGGTCCTGATTAGTCAAGAGGGCTCTCCTCTCACCGGGAGATGTCCTGGGGGCAGCTGCCCTCCTTCTGGGTTTCTTGCTGTAAATTTAGTGATCAGCTACCATAATCTGTGGCGGGTGAGTACTGCTCTGGTGTGTTGGGGCACTCAGTTCTGTCTGTTTGCAATCTGCAGTCTGCTAGACTTTCCCTAGGTGACCCCAGCAGCAGGGTTTCTTCCTTCTCTGTGGGGTCCTCTCAGGACAGGGGTTCCCAGTCCCTGTTGTACTGGGGCGCACAGCTTGTCTGTACTGCTGAGCTGAGCGCAAAGCTCTCTGCGCATGGCAGGAGCTCGGCTGTGATGGCGGCAGAGACTTTCCTGGGAGAGACTGGGTGACCTGCGATCAGACCTGCAACCCTGCTTTCCCGTGGGGTCACTCCGCGACTGGGACTCCCAGTCTCAGGTACCCTTGTGCCCACGGATCAGCCTGGGAAAGTGGCTGGGATCTGCCCCCTTGCAGCTCCAGCCCCGAGACCCAAAGCCCGCGTTACCCGGGATTTCTTCCGGGTTCTGGCTGGGTAGCTGTGAGTGGACCCGACTGATTCCCACGCCGTGGGAGACTCCCCTCACCTGGGAAACACGATCGATGTAGTTTCAGGGCCCTGAGTACAGTCTCGTGGTCTCTGCAGGGAAAGTGCTGTCCTGCTGCTCAGAAGCGCTGTTTTCCCGGTGCCGCCATCTTGGCTCCCCGAAAATTGTGGTACTTTTACACAATGAATACTACTCAGCTATTAAAAACAATGAAATCATGAAATTTATAGGCAAATGGTGGGAATTAGAAAAGATCATCTGGAGTGAGGTAACTCCAAAGCTGAAAGACACACATGGTATATACTCACTCATAAGTAGATATAAGTCACATAATATAGGATAAACATACTGAAATCTATACTCCTAAGGAAGCTAAACAACAAGGAAGACCATGGGGGAGATGCTCAATTCTCATTCAGAAGGACAAATGCAATAAACAATGGAAGCAGTGGAACACAGGGAACAGAACAAGTATCCACCACAGTCGGCCTCTAAAAGACTAATGATCAAGGTATTGCACAGGCTGAGACTCATGGCTAAACTTTGGGCAGAGTACAGGGAATGTTATGAAAGAAGGAGGAGATGTAAATACCTGGAGGAGACTGGGGCTTCCATAGGAGACCAAAAGAGCCATAAAAACTGATCCCTGGGGTCCTAGAAGAGAATGATACCCCAACCAAGGTCAATGCATGGAGAAGACCTAAAAACCCATAGATTCAGCAGGTTCCCTAGTAAGAGGAGAAGGAGCTTTCTCTGGCATCAACTCAGTGGCAGGCTCTGTGATGTGCACAAAACCTTGCTAGGTCATAGAGGAAGACAATGCAACCAGTCCTGATGAAAGCTGATAGGCTACAGTCAAGGAGGAACTCCTCTATCAGTATACTAGGGGAGCGGCATAGTCAGAGGAGGGTGGTTTGGGGAGGAGATGAAGGAGAGGGCTAGAGCTGGTACACAAATTGAATAAATTGTAATAATAAAAAGTTAAAAAATTAAATTAAAATTTAAAAGAATCTAAATTGTAAGTGTATTTTCTATAATTTAAAAACAATTAATAAGTGCAATGTGCATTTGATAACACATTCAGTAACTATATATAGTTTTAAAACAACTAAAAACTGTAAATATGGAGGAATCATTTGGTATGTGTTCTGTATCTTGTGTGTTTCTATTATTTGTCATGATTTTTCTTTTTTTAATTTTTATTATTAGTTACATTTTCATAACTCTGTATCCCAGCTGTATCCCACTCCCTCATTCCCTCCCAATCCCACTCTCCCTCCCTCATCACCTCCCTGCCCCTTTCCAAGTCCACTGATTGGGGAGGAATTCCTCCCCTTTCATCTGACCCCGTTTTATCAGGTATCTTCAAGACTGGCTGCAAAGTCCTCCTCTGTGGCCTAGCAGGGCTGCTCCTCCCTCTTGAGGTGGGTGTGTCAAAGAGCCTGTCATTGAGTTCCTGTAAGAAATAGTCCCTGTTCCCCTAACTAGGAAAAACCAATTGGTTACTGAGCTACCATGGGCTACATACGAGCAGAAGTTCTAGGTTATATCCATACATGGTCCTTTGTGGAGATTCAGTCTCAGAGAAGACCCCTGTGCCCATATATATTTGGAAAAATGACAATAATAATGCTCTCTTTGATTTGTCTCTATTTTAAAACCATTGTTTTCAGAGTGGTCCATTTTTCACCCCATTTTACATTCAAAACAATAGACTTGAAAACAATATCCTAAATAAAAAATAGATCATAATTGATTGGTTAAGAAACCAATTCAACTTACACACAAAAGTAAAAATCATTTCTTGATGACAGAGTTATATTGAAGCCCTAATGAATACCCCGACCATATGTTTTATTATTAAGTTTCATTTGTTATAGCATTTAGAAATATTTGAAAGTACATACCCAAAAGTAATTTATCTTGATTCTTATAAGAACTAACGATTTAATATACTTTTTACTTTTATCTCTCTCCCAAACTAATTTCTTATTTCAGTCAACATATTATATCAACACATAATAAATACATATTCTGTATGTACTTGTGCATGGTGAGATAAAAGACTAAAATACCAGAAAATATCAGAAGATAAACAGACTACAAAAGATATTTTAAATGTTTTATGAATATGATAAGGAGATGATATTTTGAGGGAATAAACTGCATCTTACTGAAATTCTATGTACTCTTCATCTCAGCTGAAGGAATGTATTCATTATTGTTGCTTTAAATTTAATAAAACATCAAACATATTTTAATATACATGTGAAAGAAAGATAGGAAATAAAATTTCTAATCATTTACATGCTAGTGTAATAAAGTTTAATGTACTAAAACTTACTGCAGTACAATATATCTACATTCAGTAAACTTTCTTTTTTATTGTTTAGTATATAAATCTATATACTTATTTACTATATATACTGATCATAGTCCTTTCCCTCCTTTCCTCCCAGCCCCATCCTCCCATCCTCTTCTCCCTATCCCACCAACCCTTCTCATCAAATCAAGTCTCCTATAGACTAAATGGATTATTGTCTTTCACTGAGGCCAATCAAGGTAGCCCAGCCAGAGGGAAGTGATCAAAAAGCAGCAGTATACTTTCTTACATCTTTGAACCTTATTGGCTAAAGACTTTTACATTTCTTTTTTTAAAATATTATTTTATTTTTAAATAATTTTATACATTCACTTGTATCCCAGCTGTAGCCCTCTTCCTCTTTCCCTCTCAATCCTCCCCTCCCTCCTTCATCTCCTCCCTGCCCCCTTCTGAGTCCACTGAGAGGGTGTGTCCTCCTCTCCTTCCATCTGGCCCTAGCTTATCAGGTATCTTCAGGATGGTTGCAATGTCCTTATCTGTGGCCTAGCAAGGCTGCTCCTCCCTCAGGGGGGAGGGAAACCTCATGAGTTCATGTCAGAAACAATTCTTGTCTCCCTTACTGGTGAACCCACTTTGATACTGAGCTACAATGGGCTATGTCTGAGCAGGGGTTGTAGGTTATATTCATGCATGGTCCTTGGTTGGATAAACAGTCTCATAGACGACCCCTATGCTCAGATATATATGTGGACATTGTGGGGCTCCCTGCCCCCTCTAGGATATACTAATTCCTCCCTCCTTCATATGATTCCTTCACTCTGGACTTTTACATTTCATACACCATTTCAAAGTAGCTGTGTTGATTCCACGTGTATTACCAAGCTCAATCTGGGTTCCAGAATGAGAAAAAGACTAATATGTTGATATGGACATTTCACAAATGACACTTATATGACTGTCAATTTGAAGCCATGGGGCTAGCGAATAAGATGCATAAAAACTAAGTTATATAAGCTAAATTTTTTAAATATTTTTTTTTTACTTACCATGACAAGTTCGGTACTAGGGTCAACTCAAAGTGTGAGACCATGACATTCGGCAACTAGTAATTAAATTTCATTCATAATTAGTAATTAAAGTCTTCAAAGAAAATAGTCTTAAGTATGTCAATATGAGGCATAACTAAATTTCACGAATTAATTCCTCAGACTACACATGCTACTAAAAGCAAATAATCTAAGTTAAATGAAGATATTTTGGATAAATCCCAGTGAAATTGTTTATATTAAGAGTTTAGGGGGTGGGGCAAAATGGCTGCTCCTGGAGGACTCTCATTCTGAGCAGCAGCACAGGAGGATCTGCATAGTGACCAGCAATCAGAACTCACGGCCATAAAACACAGACGATTGTGTTTCCCAGGTGAAAGGATACCCCACGGTGGGGGATTCAAACAGCTTTTAACTCACCTGCCTAAACCGTGGAAGAGATCCTGGTTCCACCAGACACTTGGCTGCCAGCCCCAGCCCAGAGCCACAAGCCAGTGTCTCTGGTCACGGTCCCAGATAGAACCATGCACACCACACTATCAGAGAGTGGAATTTTCAGTCGAGAGATAACCCAACAGTACAGGAAACAATTGGGACCAACCTTAGGTCACCCAGACATCCCCTGGAAAAGACTCGGGTTCCACAGGCACCCCAGGAGCCAGCCCGGAGCCAGAGCTGGGGACCCAGGCGCCTGCACAGAGTCCTGCCTGATTCACCACCTCAGATAGAACTGTGGGCACCAGGGCACCAGGGACTGAGTTTCACTGTCCAGTGCAAACACACAGGGAGGGAAAATGGCTGGTCTGATCTCAGAGCACTCAGCCAACACACCCACCCCGAAAAGGTCTTGGGAAAATTACCCAGTTTAGGCAGACACTCAGGCTCCCAAAGGCCAGAAAGGCAAACACAGGCAGTTTCTGCAAGCCAGCTAGCTAGCGGAGACTTAACAGTGTGCCCCAGGGCAATAAAGAGACTGGGAGTCCCTGTCTCCAGAGAATCCACAAGGAAGGAAGGAAACTGTACTGATTTAAATCACCCAATCCTTCCCTGGAAAAAGTCTCCCAGACCGGCTGAGCCACCATCACTCAGCTGTGCTCCAGACAAAGGCACAAACAGTTGCTGTGCACCAGATGTCCAACTTGGTCAGAGCAGCTGATCATTAAATTTACAGCAAGAAACCCAGAAATAAGGCAGCTGTCTTCAGGACTCCCCTGGGTGAGAGGAGAACCCTCTCGATTAGCAAAGAACACAGTTACCACTCAGGTCTCTATCCCTGAGGTGAGCAGCAGCAACTCCTGAAAAAACGCCAGCCATCCAGGGACTATACCCAAAAAGCTGAGGAGACTTCCTTCAGGAAAAACCAGCTTTGAAATCCAAGAAGATGACCTAACAAATATACTCATCAAGATGATAACAGAGGAAGCAAAAAAGATACTTAAAGACGTAGAGGAAGATAAACTCAAACAGAATATTGCCATCCGTAAAGAAATAGAGGAAGTTGCAGCCAAACAATTTATGGCCTTTAGAAAAGAAATGCTTAATGTACTAAATGAAATAAAAGAAACAGAGTTGAAGAAACTAAAAGAAAAACAGGAAAGTACAATCAGACAGGTGAAGGAAGTAAAAAAAAAAATAATAACTCAAGACCTGAAGATAGAACTGGAAAAATTAAAGAAAACACAAATGGAGGAAATAATGGAGAGGAAGAATCTAGGGAAGAAAACAGGAACTACAGAGGTAAGCATAACCAACAGACTGCAAGAGATGGAAGAAAGAATCTCAGGTGTAGAAGATACAATGGAAGAAATCGATGTATCTGTCAAAGAAAATGACAAATCTAAAAAATTCCTGACACAGAACGTCCAAGAAATCCAAGACAATGGGAAAAAAACAAAACCTAAGAATAATAGGTATAGAGAAAAAAGAAGACTCCCTTCTCCAAGGCCCAGAAAATATTTTCAACAAAATCATCGAAGAAAATTTCCCCAAGTTAAAGGAGAAGCCAATAAGAATAGATGAGGCCTACACAACACCCAATAAATTAGACCAGAAAAGAAAATCCTCCTGCCACATAATAATCAAAACAGTAAGTATACAGAAGAAAGAAAAAATACTAAAAGCTGCAAGGGAAAAAGGCCAAGTAACATATAATGGCAAACCCATTAGAATCACACCTGACTTTTCAACAGAGACTATGAAAGCCAGAAGGGCCTGGACAGATATCATGCAGACCATAAGAGAACACAGATGTCAGCCCAGGCTACTATACCCTGCAAAGCTATCAGTCCTCATAGATGGAGAAAACAAGATATTCAATGACAAAAACAAATTTCAACAATACCTACAAACAAATACAGCATTACAGAAGACACAAGAAGGGAAAATATAACCCCCCCCCAAAAAAAATAGCTTCTTTCAAGAAAACACAGGAAATAGTTAACCTTACTGCATTAAAACAAAAAGCAACCAAGCAAACAACCTAATAACCACAGCCAACATGAAAATCAAGGGATCTAACAGCCACTGGTCATTAACATCTCTCAACATCAATGGACTCAACTCTCCAATAAAAAGACACAGATTAACAGAATGGATATGTAAACAAAACCCAGCAAACTATTGCAAACAAGAAACACACCTAAGACACAAAGATAGACATTACCTGAAGGTAAAGGATTGGAAGAAGACCTTCCAAGCAAATGGACACAAGAAGAAAGCAGGAGTAGCCATTCTAATATCTGATAAAATAGACTTTCAACCAAAATTAATCAAAAGAGATGGGGAAGGACACTTCATACTCATCAAAGGAAAATTCCACCAGGAAGGCATCACAATCCTGAGCATCTATGCCTCAAATACAAGAGCACCCACATTTGTTAAAGAAACATGGATAAAATTTAAACCACATATAGATCCCCATACATTAATAGTGGGAGATTTCAACACCCCACTTTCAAAAAAGGACAGGTCAACAGAACAGAAAATAAACAAAGAAACAATGTCTCTAACAGAGGTCATGAATCAAATGGACCTACCAGACATTTACAGAACTTTACACCCAAACACAAAAGAATTTACCATCTTCTGAGCACCTCATGGCACCTTCTCCAAAATAGACCATATAGTTGGTCACAAAGCAAGCCTCAACAGATAGAAGAAGATTGAAATAATCCCTTGTATCTTGTCTGATCACCAGGGAATAAAGCTGGATCTCAACAATAACAGAAATAGCAAAAAGCTTACACACACACATGGAAACTAAACAACTTGCTACTAAATGACAGCTGGGTCATGGAAGAAATAAAGTAGGAAATTAAAGTCTTCCTAGAACTCAATGAAAATGAAGACACAACATACCCAAACTTGTGGGACACAATGAAAGCAGTGCTAAGAGGAAATTTCATAGCACTAAATGCCTTCAAGAAGAAATTCGAGACAGCTCATTCAAGCAATTTAATGGCTCACTTAAAAACCCTAGAAAAAGAAGAAGCAGACACACCAAGAAGGAGTAGATGGCTGGAAATAATCAAACTCAGGGCTGAAATCAATCAATTGGAAACAAATAAAACAATTCAAAGAATCAATGAAACCAAGAACTGGTTCTTTGAGAAAATCAACAAGATAGACAAACCCTTAGCCAAGCTAACTAAAAGGCACACAGACACCATCAAAATCAACAAAATCAGAAATGAAAAGGGGGACATAACTACAGACACTGAGGAAATCCAAAAAATCATCAGGACTTACTTCAAAAGTCTATATGCAACAAAATTTGAAAATCTAAATGAAATGGATAATTTTCTTGATCGATTTGACTTACCAAAGCTGAATCAGGACCAGGTAAATCAATTAAATAGTCCTATATCCCCAAAGAAATAGAAGCGGTCATCAAAAGTCTCCCATCCAACAAAAGCCCAGGACCAGATGGCTTCAGGGCAGCATTCTACCAGACCTTCAAAGAAGAGCTAACACCAATTGTCTTCAAACTATTCCACAAAATAGAAAGAGAAGGAATAATACAAACTCATTCTATGAAGCCACAGTCACCTTGGAACCTAAACCACACAAAGACCCAACAAAGAAAGAGAATTTCAGGCGAATCTCCCTTATGAACATTGATGCAAAAATACTTAACAAAATACTTGCAAACTGAATACAAGAACACGTCAAAGATATTATCCAATATGACCAAATAGGTTTCATCCCAGGTATGCACGGGTGGTTCAATATACAGAAAGCCATCAATGTGATCCACCATATTAACAAACTGAAAGAAAAAAAAAAAACTACACACATGATAATCTCCCTAGATGCTGAAAAAGCATTTGACAATATCCAACATCCACTCATGTTTAAAGTATTGGAGAGATCAGGGATACAAGGCACATATCTAAACATAGTAAAGGCAATATACAACAAGCCTATAGCCAACATCAAACTGAACAGAGAGAAACTTAAAGCAATCCCACTGAAATCAGGGACAAGACAAGGCTGCCCACTCTCTTCATATCTCTTCAACATAGTTCTGGAAGTCTTTGCTAGAGCAATAAGACAGTTGAAGGAGATCAAGGGGATACAGATCAGAAAGGAAGAAGTCAAATTATCACTATTTGCAGATGATATGATAGTATACATGAGTGACCCCAAAAACTCTACCAGGGAACTCCTACAGCTGATAAACACCTTCAGCAAAGTGGCCAGATACAAAATTAACTCAAAAAATGAGTAGCACTCCTGTATACAAAAGACAAAATGCTGAGAAAGAAATTAGGGAAACAACACCCTTCACAATAGCCACAAATGACATAAAGTAACTTGCTGTAACCCTAACCAAGCAAGACAAAGACATGTATGAAAAAAATTTCAAGTCTCTGAAGAAAGAATTAGAAGAAGATATGAGAACATGGAAAGATCTCCCATGCTCATGGCTTGGCAGGATTAACATAGTAAAAATGGCCATCTTACCAAAAGCAATCTACAGATTTCATAAAATTCCCATCAAATTGCCAACACAAATCTTTATAGACCTGTAAAGAAAAATTCTCAACTTCATATGGAATAACAAGAAACCCAGAATTGCTAAAACAATCCTCTACAATAAAAGATCTTCTGGAGGTATCTCCATCCTTGATCTCAAGCTGTACTATAGAGCAACAGTAATAAAAAACTGCATGGTACTGGCATAGAAACAGAATGGTGGATTAATGGAACTGAACAGAACACCCAGAAATAAACCCACACACTTATGGACACCTGAGTTTTGACAAAGATTCCAAAACCATACAATGGAAAAAGGATAGCATCTTCAACAAATAGTGCTGGTCTAACTGGATGTCTACATGTTGAAAAATGAAAATAGATCCATACTTATCACCCTGCACAAAACTGAAGTCCAAGTGGATCAAAACCTCAATATAAAACCAGACACATTAAATCGGGTAGAAAAAAAAACGTAGGGAATGCCCTATAACTTATTGGTACAGGAGAGAACTTCCTGAACAGAATACCAACAGCACAGGCTCTAAGAGCAACAATCAGTAAATGGGAGCTCATGAAACTGAAAAGTTTCTGTAAAGCAAAGGGCACTGTCATCAAAACAAATCCATTGCCTACAGATTAGGAAAGAATCTTCACCAACCCTTTATCTGACAGAGGACTCATATCCAGTATATATAAAGAACTAAAGAAGCTGAAAAGCAGCAAACCAAGTAATGCACTTAAAAAATGGGGAAGAGAGCTAAACCGAGAATTCTCTGTAGAGGAATGTCGAATGGTAGGGAAGCATTTAAAGAAATGGCCAACCTCATTAGCCATTAGGGAAATGCAAATCAATACATCCCTGAGATTTCACCTTACACCCATCAGAATGGCCAAGATCAAAATCTCAAGTGACAACACATGCTGGAGAGGTTGTGGAGAAAGGGGAACCCTTCTCCACTGCTGGTGGGAATGAAAACTTGTTCAACCATTCTGGAAATCAATCTGGCGTTTTCTCAGACACCTAGGAATAGCGCTTTCTCAAGTTCCAGCCCTACCACTCCTAGACATATATCTAAAAGAGGCTCAAGTACACAAAAAGGACATTTGCTCAACCATGTTTGTAGCAGCTTTATTTGTAATAACCAGAAGCTGGAAACAGACCAGATGCCCCTTAACTGAAGAATGGATGCAGAAATTGTGGTACATCTATACAATGGAGTATTACTCAGCAATGAAAATTAAGGACATCATGAAATTTGCAAATAAATGGTGGGACCTGGAAAGGATCATCCTGAGTGAGTTGTCCCAGAAGCAAAAATACACACAAGGTATATACTCACTCATATAAACATACAACATAGGATAAACCCACTGAAATCGGTACATCTAAACAAACTAAGCAAAAGAGAGGACCCTAAATAAAACTGTCAATCCCCATCCAAGGCAAAGAGGATGGACATCAGAAGAAGAAGAAAACAGGAAACAACCTAGCAACCTGCTACAGAGGGCCTCTGAAAGCCAGAAGAAGAAAACAGGAAACAACCCAGGAACCTGCCATAGAGGGCCTTTGAAAGCCTCTGCCTTGCAGACTATCAAAGCAGATGCTGAGCCTGATGGCCAACTGTCAGGTAGAGTGAATAGAATTTTATGTAAGTAGTGGGAAATAGCAAGAGCTAGAGAGGACAGGAACTCCACAATGAGAGCAACGATACAAGAAAATTTGAACAAAGTGAACTTTGCAGAGAGTCATACTCCAACCAAGGACTATTCATAGAGATAACCTAGAACCCCTGCATAGATGTAGCCCGTGGTAGTTCAGTGTCCAAGTGGGTTATATAGTAATGGGAAGAGGGACTGCCTCTGACATAATCTGATTGGCCTGTTCTTTGATCACCTCCACCTGAGGGGTGAGCAGCCTTACCAGGCCACAAAAGATGAAAATTCAGCCACTTCTGCTGAGAACTGATAGTCTAAGATCAGAAAGAAGGAGAGGAAGACCTCCCCTATCAGTGGAATTGGGGAGGGGCATGCATGCAGAAATGGGTGTAAGGGTGGGATCGGGAGGGGAGGAGTGAGGGTCTTATGGGGTATACAAAATAAGTAAAGTGTAAGTAATAATAATAAAAAATAAAATAAATAAAAAAAACAGTTTAGGATTATTTTCTAAAGCCTTTATTATTCTGCTGTACTATTTTTCACACTCAAGAACTCCTGCACTTGGAAGAAAAATGAAAGAGATAGATTTTATTGTTTTGCTCTATTCCATACTATTCACATTTATATACACATCCTTCTAAAGAACTTGCCTGTTTTTATTAGGTCTATCTAAGGTAAGGTCAGTATTTTATTCTAGTTTTAAGGATACTCTAAAACATAAAACCAAGCAAGTATAGCTCTATCCATATCGATATTTTATCCATATATATATATAGATATATATAGATATATATATGGATATATTTATACCTATAAAGATAGGGATATATTTATACCTATCACTCATGACCAAACCTTTGGCAGAGTACAGGGAATCATAAGAAAGAAGGGGAGTTAGTCTGATGGGGAAAGGATAGGAGCTCCACAAGGACCAAATATATCTGGGCACAGGGTCTTTTCTGAGACTGACATTCAACCAAGGACCATGTATGGATATAACCTAGAACCTCCACTCAGATGTAGCCTGTGGTAGCTCAGTAACCAATTGGTTTCCCAAAGTGAGGGGAACAAGGACTATTTCTAACAGGAACTCAATGACTCTTTGGTCTCCCCACCCCCGAAGGGAGGAGCAGTCCTGTTAGGCCGCAGAGGAGGGATTTGCAGCCAGTCCTGAAGATACCTGATAAAACAGGATCAGATGAATGGGGAGGAGGTCCCCCCTATCAGTGGACTTGGAAAGGAGCATGGTGGAGATGAGGGAGGGAGGGAGGGACTGGGAGGGAATGAGGGATTGGGACACGGCTGGGATACAGAGTTAATAAAATGTAACTGATAAAAAAATAATAATAAAATAAAAAAAATCCTTCAAAAATAGATTTATACCTACATCTATGTCATTTGTATACTTGTATAACAATCTTTTAGCTGATTAATTCATCTGCCCACATACTTGTAAACACACATTATCTACCTGTCCATCATTTATCTCTCACTACATCTGTTGTCTCTTGTAATGCATTTTTATAGGGTTTCCAACCAATCAAAGTTTTGGACATTCTGAAATGCATAGTGTATCATAATAAGCTAGAAAATCTTCTAACATTTGATTTTGGAGTCTTGCATCTGAAGACTATGTAGCAGGCCAGTAGGGCAAAAGCTCAGATGTGATATTTTTTCTGAAATCTTCCATTTACTTTTTTGACACCAATTCATCACACATATTTATTGCATAGTATATGAAAGGTAAATATAGATAGACATTCTGTAATAGTTTATCAATTTAATTCATATATCTATTACTTTGGAGATTTTGTGAGGAGAACATGCCAAAAATCTCTCTTCTAGGAATTAAAAAATGTATCTGTAGTCAAACTACTATGCAGTAGAATGCCAGAATGTATTCCTTTTACCGGGTGATAATTGTATATACATTGACTTCCCGTTTCCTCCCAATCCTTCCTAGAATAGCTACTATTCAATTACCTATCACTATGATAACATTTCTTAGTTTCCACATATGAATGAGATTAGTATGTAACTGTTTTTCCTTGTCTGGCTTGTTTCTCTTAACCTACCGTCCTACTGGGCTTATCTATATTGTTATAAGCAGGGAAGATTCCATTATTTTTAACCCTGAATGGTATCCCAATGTTTATTTATGTTAGATATACTTTATCCATTTATAGGATAGTAGGCACTGGTTTGTTTCATATATTGGTTATTATGAATAATATAATAAGGTGATTGTGAGCATAACCTAAACATAGTGATTTAATTTATTTTGGACATTTATTCAATATTAGGATTGGTAGGTTATATAATGATAGAGTTTACAGCTTTAAAACAAAACTTCTACTGTTGTTCATCATGGTTATACCGGATAAATTTTCACTAATATTATAGGTTGTATTTTCTGCTTACTATATATCCTTCTTTATGACATTTCAGTTTTTCTCCTAAGGTTTTTAACTGATTAGATATCACTTACACCTACTATGAAGAGTAACTTGCCTTACCATGAGCTAAGTGTAAGTTTTAACCTTATAAAATATTGTCCTAACAGCTGTAAAAGTGTGTGAATAGTTCCTAGGCCAATTTGACCCATGCAATTATTCACTGCCATCCTTTCATAAAATATCTCTATCTCTCATCCACTTCTCTTTGTCACATACACTTCAAACAGAAGCAGTCAGACAGGCACACACAAATATACATAAACACATGTCCTCTCATCATTGTTTTCTAAACTGAACAAATCAAAATTATATTTCAATAAGATCATATAACTTGTTTAAATAATAAAAATTAATGAATTTATTCATTATAAAAATGCAGAGCCTTCAATAATGGTTGCCTGTGAAATGCATGTTTCTTTTCACACACAAACACGCACACACACACACACACACACACGCACACACACTAAGGTGATTGTATACCAAAAGTGAAATAGAGTTATTTCAGGGCAGGGCAGTTATCTTTTTTTTTTTTTTTTCGTTATCCTGTAATTGTATTTTTAATTCTTTATTAATTACACTTTATTCACTTTGTATCACCCCTGTGGTTACCTCCCTCCTCAGGTCCCTATCCCTCCCTTCCTCCACCCTCTGCATGCATGCCCCTCCCCAAGTCCACTGATAGGGGAGGTCTTCTGTTCCTTCCTTCTGATCCTAGTCAATTAGGTCTCATCAGAAGTGGCTGTATTGTCATCTTCGGTGGCCTGGTAATGCTGCTTCTCCCTCAGGGGGAGGTAATTAAAGAGCAGGCCAATCAGTTCATGTCAGAGACAGTTCCTGTTATTATTACAATGGAACCTAATTGGATACTGAACTGCCATCTGTGCAGGGGTGCAGGCGTCTTAGGTTATCTCCATGCATGGTCCTTGGTTGGAGTATCAGTCTCAGGAAAGACCCCTGTGCTCAAATTTTTTGGTTCTGTTGCTCTCCTTGTGGAGTTCCTGTCCTCTCCAGATGTTACTGTTTCCCACTTCTTTCATAAGATTCTCTGCACTCTGCCCAAAGGTTGCCCATAAGTCTCAGCATCTGCATTGATATTCTGCAGGGCAGAGCCTTTCAGAGGTTCTCTGTGTCAGGCTCCTGACTTGTTCCTTCTTTTCTCCTTCTTCTGATATCCATCCTCTTTGTCTTTCTGGATAGGGATTGAGTATTTTAGCAAGAGTTCTCCCTCTTGATAAGTTTCTTTAGGTGTACAGATTTTCATAGGTATATTCTATATTATATGTCTATATGAGTGAGTATATACCATGTCCATCTTTCTGCTTCTGGGATAGCTCACTCAGGATGATCATTTCCAGATCCTACCATTTACTGGCAAACTTCATGATTTCTTTGTTTTTATAGGTGAGTAATATTACATTGTGTAGATGTACCACAATTTCTGTATCCATTCCTCTACTGAGGGTCATCTGGGAAATTTCTGGCTTCTGGCTATTATGAATAAGGCTGCTACAAACATGGTTGAGCAAATGTCCTTATTGTGTACTTGAGCCTCTTTTGGGTATATGCCTAGAGGTGGTATAGCTAGATCTTGAGGAAGCACCAGATTTCTTTCTAGAGTGGTTGTACAAGTTTACATTCCCAGCAGCAGTGGAGGAGTTTTCCCCTTTTCCCACAACCTCTCCAGCATGTGTTGTCACTTGAGTTTTTGATCTTGGCCATTCTGATGAGTGTAAGGTCTTTTTGATTTGCATTTCCCTTATGACTAGGATGTTGAACATTTCTTTAAGTGATTCTCTTCCATTCGATATTCCTCTACTGAGAATTCTCTGTTTAGAATTCTCTGTACCCCATTTTTTAAATTGGATTACTTGATTGTTTGCTGTTTAACTTCTTGAGTTCTTTATATATACTGGATATTAGTCCTCTGTCAGATATAGGATTAGTGAAGATCCTGTAGGCAGTCGTTTTGTTCTGATGACAGTGTCCTTTGCTTTACAGAAGCTTTTCATCTTCATGAGGTTCCATTTGTTGACTGTTGCTACATATGTGTAGGGGTTCTAGGCCCAGTCCATGCATGCTCTTTGATGGGTGACTTAATCCCCATGGGCCCAGGTTTGTTAGTTGACTCTGTAGGTCTTTTTGTGGTGTGTTTGACCCCCCATATTCCTTCATCCTTCCCCCCACTATTCTACAAGACTCCTTAACCTCTTAGCCTCTTGTTTGACAGCAGTTTGCTCTCTCCCTTGGGTGGGTCTCAAGTTGGGTTAGTGATTCAGTTGCCAATTTCTCAATCTTTGCCTCTTCTTTACCCCTACATTGCTGGCAACCAAGACAAATTTTGGGTTGAAAGTTTTATGGGTGAGTTGGTGTACACCTCACTCCACTGTGAATCCTACCTGGCTATTGGACGTCATCACTTCAGGCTCCTTAACTCCCACTGCATGGAGTCCCAGCTCGGATCTCCCCCATAGACTCCAGGAAGCTCTCCTGTCACAGAGATGCCCCCCACTGATTTTCATTCTTTCTCCTGGTCCTCTCTACTCTGCTTTCCACACACCTAATCCCCATCCTCTATTACCCTCCCCACCTCTTCTCCCACCATGTTCCCTCCCTCATCTACTTCAGATTAATTTTATTTCCTGTTCTGAGTGTGATTCAAGCATCTTCCCTTGGGGAGATAGATTTTTTTTTTTTGTATTCACTACCTGTTATATGTTATTGCACACTATACCAAAAAGTAAGTCTATAATATTCAGGATGCCACTGATTTTATTCATTTCTTTGAGATGGTTATATATATAAACATTATTTCTAGAAAAGACTGTTGTTTTACAAAGTGTTATCAATTTATCTTAAAAAGATTATATACTACAGCTTGACCAAAATCCTAATTCTAACAATAATAAACTAGGCTACAATCTGACCTATTTTCAAGGCAATTAAAACACACACTCTATTAAACCTTGGTCATGTCCATTAAAATTAATTGAGACCTCAACCCTGTGCTGGACTCTTTCTTAATGAGCTTAGCGGAAATGATAATAAATCCAGCAAACAAGCTCGTTCTTTAATGGCTATGGTCAATTTCTCTTTAAGTTAGTATAACTAAAATTAATTGTGTATTTCTACTTTTGATGTTGATGATTATCTTCCTGGATATTACATGATTCTTAAAACTTTCAAAGTACATAAAGTGCAACCAAAGTCCTTTTTAAAATACAAGTTAAAACAATTTAAAAAGTTAGTATCTACTTAAAGGTCAGATTTGACTAAGTAAAAGACATCTTAGCAAGTGGATTATTAAAGGCTCCATTAATAGTCAATGAATTGCTGGCTGTGGCCATACCTTTGCACAACTGCAAAAGCAGGGACAACATTTATTCAGTTAATTTGTCTATTGCTCACAATACTCAAGTTGTTTCAATTAGGTGAGTTCAGTCTAGTATATGACAGAATTTTCCTCTATAAGCGTTATATGCTTACTGCATATTGATTCTACCAAGCTGCCAAAGTAGCTTGTACTTCTTGTTTGAGTGTTCAATAAGTAGATTTTAATTAAAAGGAAACCAAAAACTTGAGGTAACTTATTAAAAGCATCTCTTTCTCTATATAATTAAGTTCCATAATGCTGCATTCTGCTATTTTTAATTCTAGTTAAAATATTTACAGATATTTTTATCTTTTGAAAAAATCATACCTCTAAAATGCTGGCATAAGTAGGATATATAACACCATTTCTGAGTTCTGGGATGAGATACTCTTTAATAATATATATGAGTATTTACAAACTGTATTTAAAAACAATTGTCTTGAACATATAGCTACTTGAAGTTAATTGTTGAACATTTAAACCTGTGCATTGTAACTCTGAACTTCTATACTTTGTGAATATTTTGAAATATCTTTTTTTTAATTTTTATATTAATTAAAATTTATTTACTTTGTATCCCATCTGTAGCCCCCTCCCTCATTCCCTCCAATCTTACTCTCCCTCCCTTCTCTCTGCCCATGTCCCTCTCCAAGTCTACTGATAGGGGAGGTCCTCCTTCCTGTACATATGACCCTGGCATAACAGTTCTTAAAGTTATGTTTTCAATATTAATTAAACCAAAAAAGGAATATTACTGGAAAACTACATAGCATTTTTATCAGCAAATGTGGTGTGTAAGGCATCCATTCTGAACATATATAACATGTTCTATAAAAAATAACAATGACTAAGAATTGTTAGTTTCATTACCAAATAAATCAATAAATTGTTCTACTGTACACTTTTTCTCTTATAATACAAAAAGTACTGACATACACTACTAGAACAGATTCCCTCCCCTAAAAGTACCAATTAATGCTAGATAGATACAACAACAAAGGCTTTTGTTAACAATCTGGTAATTATATTCACTGAGTGTTTTTATAGATCTCCTGAAATCAGGAAATTATGGAAGTTATACATTCCTAATAGAAAAATAATGTTTTACTCAATCTCTACTTCAACTAAAAGTTGAATTACTGGAGAAAAAGCACAATTTTAAAAGATAAAGAGAACTTTTCCAAGTGTGTTGGCTTCACATACTTTTCTTCAATACATAAGAAGACAGTAATGTTTCACAAATCACATATGATGACTTATTGGGTGATATCACCATTAACTGATTTATCAAAACATCGCTTTATGGGTTGACTGAGTTAAAGAATGCATTTAAAGTACATATATATGATCCTTTAAGTGTCACTTTTGTATGTAAAAGAATTTAGGTATGTTTTTTCTTAAATAAAAACAAGTGAATTGAAAATGTTTATAGTTGACAGATATTTAAATTTCCAGACTCAACAAATGAAGCCAGAATATATGAAATACAGGTAAGTCTTAGAGAAGATAGACACTTATGGACATTAATATTATAAGCCATTAAGATGCTAATTCATTCTAAATTGATCTACAGATTTAATTCCATGCTATTTAAGAATCTACTAGGTTTCTTTGTGGATTTTAGCAAACTAATCCTCAATTTTATATGAAAAGAAAACACTTAAATTGGTCAGCTCTGTAAGTATTTTTAAAAAAGGAACCAAAATAAAGAATCCACATTGTTTCTAGTCAATATTGACTATTATAAGACACTTATAGTAGTCAAGACAATGAAATATTCATGAAAGAAAAGGAAAACCAATTGAGTTGAAGCACTAGTTCAGAAAAAGATTTCAATACATATAACACAATAGTAGTAATAAATAGTGTTGTAACAGGTAAATATTCACATTTCACAGAGGTTTTTAGGTGCCAGAGATGATGATGTCTATAATCTCAGTATAAAGAACTTGAGCCATCCTTAGGCTACATAATAATACTGAGGAATGGATATAGAAATTGTGTTACTTTTACACAAGGAAATATTACTTAGTAATTAAAACAATGAAACTATGAAATTTGTACGCAAATGGTAGGAACTAGAAAAGATCATCCTGAATGAGGTAACCAAGAAGCAGAAAGACACTATTGGAATATACTCACTTATTAGTGGATATTAGCCATAAAATATAAGATAAACATATTAAAATCTATAGTCCTAAAGAAGCTAAACAAGGAGAACATTAGGGAAGAGGCTGAAACCTTTGTCAGAAGGGCACATAGGATAGATATCGGGAGTAGGAAAAGACAAGGAACAGGACAGGAGCATTCCTCAGGGAACTTCTGAATGACTCTACCCGTCAGGATACTGAAGGAGTTACTGAGACTCATAGCCAAACTTTGGGCAGAGTGCAGGGAATCATGTAGAAGGAGGAGGAGATAGAAAGACAGAGGGGAGATGAACTCCACAAGAACAAGAGAGCCAAAATACCTGGGCCCAGTAGGGGCTGCAGAGACTGATACCCCAATCAAGGACCATGCATGGAGAAGACCTAGACCCTCTGCACAGATGTAGTCATAGGCTGCTCAGTTTCCAAGTGGGTTGCCTAGTAAGGGAGGCAAGGTCTGTCTCTGATAGGAACTCAGAGATTGGCTCTTTGATCAACTCTCCCTGGTGGGTGCAGCCTTTCCAGGCCACAGAGAAAGATGATGCAGCCATCCCTGATTAGACCTAACAGGGAAGGGTCAGATAGAAGGAAAGTAGGTTTTCTCCTATCAGTGAGCTAAGGAATAGGCATAGGGGGAAAAGAAGGAGTGTAGGTGCGACACGACGGGGAGAAAACAATGAAGTGGAATACAGCCGGGATACAAAGTGAATAAACTTTAATAAATAAATAGATAGATAGATGAATAAATAAATAAATAAAATAGAAATTTCTAGACCACAAGATAAAATTTTCAAATCCAGCGCACTCTCCCACACACATGCAAAAATTATTAAATGGTGTCTAGGCATTAAATTTATAGAATTTATAAAATAATAAATTTATAGAATTTATAAAATAATTCCAAATATATCATAAATGTACACATAAAAACAACAAATCATAACCTTCCATCTCTAAGATAGGTAAAAGAAATAATTAGACAGTCTTGGGGCTGATAACACATTGTTAAATGCTACAGTCATCCATCAAATATAACTTTTAATAACTTGGAACTTATTGAAAATACTTATTTTGTAAACATCTCTTTTAAAAGAACTGACAGACAAACTACAAGCTGTACAAAAAGATTATAACTAAAATATAGAAAAAATCTTATACTTCAATTAGGAAAAATAACAGGTTACAAAACATGGTAAAATATTGCAACAGAAACCTCCTCAAAGAAGATATACCCATTCAAATTAGTATATAAAAGTTCAGAAATGTAACATACTATTACTGAATTTTAAGTTGAAACAACTATGATACAGAAAACATCAAAAGGTTGTTAAAATGAAGTAAAACAAAGACTCTCACTTAGTGCTGCCAAATGCAAAATTGACTTACGGTTTACATAATCACATCTGACACTGGCATACAAACTAAGCATAGTCTAACTACACTAGCTATACTTTTCCTGTTAAATATTTTTCTCAAGTGATTGATGTACACACACATGCAAAACAATAAAACACAATTGACTGCTGCAGATTTATATATAATTTTTAATAGCAGAAACAAATGTCTATCAGTTGTTGAAAGAACTAAGAAATATAATATTTACATACCACAGAATAGAATGTTTCTCAGAAATTAAAGATCAATTACATATCATGTATTAGTAGATGGTAATGAATTGCTAAAAGTATATACCTATAGACACAGACATCATCTAAAAAGTTTTTTGTATTTCAGTAACATGAAATTCCAGAAAGTCACTTTTTGATGTTTTAACTAAGACTAAGAGAATTATTGGAAAATGGAAACCTGTAATTACAGTAAGAATGAAAATAGCCAAAATATTAGGGGTGGAGGGAAGAAGGCTTCTGACGACAATAAAACAATTAATCTTATCCTGTAATAGTTGATGCATGATATCATAAATTTGCTAAAACAGAACTGAAGTAGAATTTTCTGTACTCAGTTTGGTCACATGATGTTTTGCTGCAATCCATGAAAGTGATATTTTGCTATAGGTTGGTTTGTGAGAGGGCATATGAGGTTTTTCTCTCTCATACAAGGGACATGATTTTGGCCAGCTGAGAACATCTGTGGGTGGACTTTGAAAAGAGGACATATATAGAGGCCCACACAGAGTGAAACATTGCTTTTTGGATCAACATCACTGTGTTGATCTTTGTGCTTTGGCACTTGAATTTGCAGAGGGGAATGTTCCAGAGAGCTTCTCTGGGCAATCCAACTGACTCTTTTGGGTTTTGCTGAATTTTTGTTGCTGCTTCGTGTTGGCCTTTGGACTGGACTGCTGGTATCCTGATGACTGAGTCTGGTAATCTCCTAATGAATCATAGACTCAATTCAACAAGAAGGAGATAATAATGGATTGCAGCCCTTTTCCCTACTGATCTTCTACCTAAGGTTGGGAGGAAGGGTGTTGGAACAGAGGCAAAGGGGCTTAAGATCCCTAAATAAAGTAAGTTTGGTGAAAAGTCTAAGCCTACACAGAACTATTTTACTTACTAAAAGCTTTAATAAAAATTGCAGAGATTGAGTAATACTATATCAATATTTTTTTTTACCAATTTTAATTTTGTATCACAGTAAAATACAGCACAATCATACTTTCTGTTTTTTTTCTCTTTTCCCTATAATATTATGCCTATTAATATGAGGAACATAATTATTGACCTATGTGAAAAGAAAATAATTAAAAAGACAAAGTCTCCTGTTAAAAAATAAACATAAGAGTGAATACATTTTGAGTGTAATTTTTGTCTATTTTTTGATTGAAAACATTTTAACAAAAAATTAAGTACAAAATAATGACACTAAGATATTTTGGCACATCAAGAAAAGGACTTACAGCATGAGACAAAAGTTAAAATCTTCTACTGTTAGTACCATAATATTGCTAGATATTCAGAATATACAAAGAACTAAAGAAGTTAAAAAACAATAAATCAAGTAATCCAATTAAAAAATGGAGTACGGAGCTAAACAGAGAATTCTCTATAATAGAGGAATATAGAATGGCAGAGAAACACTTAAAGAAATGGTCAACATCCTTAGCCATTAGAGAGAGATGCAACTCAAAACGACCCTGAGATTTCACCTTACACCCATCAAAATGGCTAAAATAAAAAACTCAAATGACAGCACATGCTGGAGAGGTTGTGAAGAAAGAGGAACCCTCCTCCACTGCTGGTCGGACTGTAAACTGGTACAACCACTCTGGAAAGAAATCTGGTGCTTTCTCAGACAATTAGGAATAGTGCTTCAAGACTCAGCTATACCACTCCTAGGCATATATACAAAAGTTGCTTGAGTACACAACAAGGGCATTTGCTCAACCATGTTTGTAGCAGCTTTATTCATAATAGGCAGAACCTGGAAACAACCCAGATGTCCATCAACGGAGGAATAGATACAGAAATTGTGGTATTTTAACACAATAGAATACTACTCAGCAATCAAAACTGAGGAAGTCATGAAATTTTCAGGCAAATGGTGGGATCTAGAAAAGATCATTCTGAGTGAGATATCCCAGAAGGAGAAAGACACACATGGTATATATTCCCTCATATAGACCTATAAGATATGATAAACATACTGAAATCTATTCACCTAAAAACGATAAACAAGAAAGAAGACCCAGGGTAAGATGATCAATCCTCACTTAGAAAAACAAATGGGAGGTGCATTGGACATAGGAGAAAAAAAGTAACTGGACAGGAGCCTACCACAGAGGGCCCTTGAAAGACTCTACCAAGCAGTGTATCAAAGCAGATACTAAGACTCATAACCAAACCTTCAGCAGAGTTCAGATAATCATATAAAAGAAGGGGGAGTTAGTATGATGTGGAAAGGATAGGAGCTCCACAACAACCAAATATATCTGGGCATATCTCCTATATGAGACTGTTTCTCCAACCAAGGACCATATATGGATATAAACTAGAATCTCTGCTCAGATGTAGCCCATGGTAACTCAGTAACAAAGTGGGTTACCCTAGTAAGGGGAACAGGGACTATTTCTGACATGAACTCAATGGCAGGCTCTTTGACCTTCCCACCTCCCCAAGGGAGGAGCAGTCCTGCTAGGCCACATAGGAGGACTTTGCAGCCAGTCCTAAAGATATCTGATAAAACAGGGTCAGATGAAAGGGGAAGAGGTCCTCCCTTATCAATGGACTTGGAAAGGGGCAGGGAGGAGATCAGGGAGGGAGGGTGGGATTGCAATGGAATGAGGGAGTGGGATACAGCTGGGATACAGAGTTAAAAAAAATGTAACTAATCATAAACAATATTAAAGACAAAATATTGACACTAAGATACTTTGGCACATCAAGGCAAGGACTTACAGCATAAGACAAAAGTTAATATTTTCTACTGTCAGTACCTTAACATTGTTAGATATTATTTGATTTCTCCAATAGCCAGAGTAAGTTTATGCTTATGTTAACTATGATTTATAATTGTAGAATAATTATTACTTTCATTAATTTGCTAGGCAAACTTGCAAGTAGAGCTTGTGACCTTCTAATTACCTTTTTCCATATTCTAATTTATTTTAAAAATATTTTTAAATTATTTGATATTATTATACACTAAACCAAATTATGGTTGAAGGAATGGGCGGGCATGGGAGCGTTAGCAGGCCTTCTGGTGTTGGTCGCCTTGGTTTGCCTGTCGTATATATGCAAGATTAGAGTCTCACAACAGTGTGATGCAGCCATGATCATTCAGGCCTTTACAGCCATTGAAGCAGGACATTCTCCCCAAGCATGGTTGGATACCATAAAAAGCTAAAATGATATGCTCAGGATGCGAGGCTAAGCACTGCACTCAGGGTCAGCCGCTTTGGACCCAGAGAAGAGCATGTCTGATTGCATGCGGGTTGATGCCCCAGGTCCCGCCTCTGAGAAAAAGGTATCGGACGGGTCTGATGCTCTTTGGGTGGATGACACCTAAATGAACATCGGTACAAAGTCCCAATTTAGTTCTAATATCAGAGATCAGACCTCTACTCTTGCCTGATGTGTCTAAAACAAAAAGGGGGAACTGTAGAGAGCTGCGGAATGCTATGCCTTAAAGATGGAGCTGGTTTCCGCCTTCCACCTTCCCGATGGTGAGTGCTCTCTGTCACGAACAATTCCACATTTGGCTAAGGCTGAGGATCTGGCTTGCTTCCATGTAAGAGGACCTATCTGCATTGCCCACGTGGCACGCCTGGGTTGGCTACCCAGAGGCTATTTAAGCTGTGGGCTGGCTTTCCCCAGGGTCCGAGGATTGTTCAAGGTTCCTGAATAAACTGCATTGAAAAAAAAAAAAAGAATTTGTTTCAGCTTAGAAGAAACAATGATTCATAAACTCATTTGTTAAGACCACAGACCAGTTAATGGGACTTTCTTAATGCGAGCTTTATGGGTTGAATGTGAACTAAGGTTTATGAAATATTAACTTTGAGGGAAACTACACCAGTGACATACGAGTACTACATTAATTTCTACCCGTTAAAAAACATTTCAAAATATTTCAAAATAAAAGAGGTGAAAACCAAAAAAAAAAAAGAATTACCAGGCCCCACATTCTAAACATAGATAAAGGGATATAGCTTTTATCCTTTCCTTTTCCAGATACTATTTCATTACCTTTACATAACTATGAAATCAACATCCACCATCCAACAAAAGAGGAAAGTGTGCAATTGAATACTTTTAACATCACTGAAGTTCTTTAACATCAAAATGTGCCTTAAACTATAAGATGATAAGATGAAAGCCATGAACAGAAAATGTAAATTAATGAATAAACTGTGGGTTGTTAGAGGACTGAATCGTGAAAGACTAATATGTGATCAATGCTTAGCATACTAGAACATCACTAATCAACCTACTAAGAGTTAAGAGAATATAGCAGATAGATGTAAGAGAAATCTGTGTTTAGGGGATTTAAACAAACAAATGTAGGCAATACCAAGCTTATTACTATAGATTGAAAGATACTGATTAGTTTTTGTGGGGGAGAAAACAAGACAATGCATTGATCGAATAAAAGACCTGGATGAACCTAATGAGACATGTGTCATGGACAGAGAGATAGGGAGGGGGGAGAGAAAAGGGAGAGAGACAGACAGAGAGACAGAAACAGAGAAAGACAAAAGGAGGAAGAGAGACAAAGGACAAATACAAAGAAAAATAAAGAGAGGCAGAGAGAGACAAAGAAAAGCAGAGGGAGAGAGAAAAATACACGGATAAGCTGTGTCTATTCCCTGATTATACTTTTCTCATTTGTTATACTTGTGTCCTTAGAAAATAACATGTGTTTTCAAATTGTCTCTAAGTTTCCATATGCCAGTAATACATTTTGTTTCTTTTGAAGTTTGTCTTTTAGTATAATTAGCTCAATAGAGCATTTGTGTTTCAGTATATGAAATTATATTGCATGCATGAAGTAAATGCGATTGATTTTAGTAATGATTATAACAGGAACTTTACTCTCACAGAGATTCTGTAATAACCTCCACAACACAATCATCTGTACAACAATTTTCTTAAAGTAACAATAGTTAAGTTTTGACTGAAATCTTTAAAAATCCCTAAAGAAATGATATGAGTTAGGTTTCCTGAAAAACAAACCATAAACTGGATTCAGTTTGTAAAAATGTTGTTTTGGTTATAGTATATGTTAATAAATATAATAAGCATAATTATAATAGAGAAATAGAAAGATCTCTGAACTAATAACAATGGTTATAGATGAACCCATAAGAAAATTTTAAACTTCATATGGCCCATCAGTTTTGTCATTTACTGACAGGAAGTAAGTTGGTTTTTATACACATTTCATACATGTTCATAATTCAACTGTTGAAAGTCAGAGGACTCATAGAAATTATAAAGTGTTGAGAGAATATCTTGTGTATTGTATGTATGCAACACCTGTTGATAAAACGCTAATGGCCTGTAGCTGCAGCAGGAAATAAAAGGTGGACATCCTACAAGCAGAAAGGTTTCTGGGATAGAGACAAGCATGGCAAGATTTGAGGAAGACAGACACATAGTATCTGAGGAGAGGTAACCAGCCACATGGCAAAATATAGATTAATATAATAGGTTATTTTAAGTTATGAGCTAGTCAGAGAATAGTTTGGCTATATGGTCTAGATGTTTGAAAATATTTTGACTCTCATGAGTCATTATTCTGGGAGCTTGGAGTTTGGAGGAAAATAGCCACCATGATAAAGCGATCCTAACTTGTGATTCCCTTACTTAGTATGAATAGTGGAAAAGAATTAATTTGACATTCATTGAATCTAAATGTTGACACTAGCTAAATGAATGAAGGATACCATTCTTACAGAAAGGAGAAAGTTGTGAGTAGGAAATATTCTATAGTGCCAGCAAGATTGCTTTTTGTGTAAAAAGGTGCTTCTACCTTTTATTTCTCCAGGCCTGAGGACCTGAATTCTATCATGAGCTACCAGACAGTGAGAGGATGAGTTCTGTAAAATGTCCTGTTATACACACACATGTGTAATGGCATGTGAAAACAGCTCCTCCTTGTAAATTTAGTTCAACAACAAAAAATCATGTTAAAGTGGAATGGGAAAAGCACAACAGGCCTCAACTCTATAGGAAAACAAACAAACAAACAAACAAACAAAAAAACCAAGCAAACTACAGGCAACCACGATAAACAGAATGGTAGAAAGAATCTTCATGAGGGAAGACCAATTAGTTATCCATACCAAATGATCAATCTCAATATATACCTAGAGAAAACACTGTAGCAAATTGAATTATTTTAATGAAATGAGAAGTAATGAAACTGAAAGAGAGTAAGGTAGACTATACAAAAGATTTTAAAGGGAAGAAAAGGAAAGGATAAATGATGTAATTAAACTCTACCCTAAAAAGAAAAAGCCTACTTGGTCTTGGTGGATGATATCATTAATGTTTTCTTGGATTCAGATTTGAGACTGTTTTATTAATTATTTTTGCAAAAATGTTCATAAGCAAGGTTGGTCTGAAGTTCTCTTTCTTTGTTTTGTCTTTGGAGGTTTAGGAATCAAGGTGACTGTGGCCACATAGAATGAGGTTGGTAATGTTCCTCCCATTTCTATTTTGTTGATAGTTTAAAGAGTATTGGTGTTAGCTCTTCTTTGAAGTTCTGGTAGAATTCTGCTCTGAAAACATCTGGCCCTGGGATATTTATTTATTTATTTATTTATTTATTTATTTATTTGGATGGGAAACTTTTGATTATGGCATCTATTTACTTAGGGGATATAGGACTATTTACCTGATCTTGATTCAGCTTTGGTAAATGGAATCTACCAAGAAAATTGTCAATTTCATTAGATTTGCAAATTATGTTGCATATAGTCTTTTGAAGTAGAATCTAATGATTCTTTAGATTTCTTCAGTGTCTGTCATTCTGTCCCCCTTTTTGTTTCTGATTTTGCTGATTTGTATAGTGTCCCTCTGTCTTTTATTTAGTTTGGCTAGGGATTTGTGTATCTTGTTGATTTTCTCAAAGAACCAGCTCTTGATTTGGTTGATTCTTTGAATTGTTATCTTTGTTTATAATTTGTTTATTTCAGCCATGAGTTTGATTATTTCTGCCTGTCTATTCCTGTTCAGTGTGTCTATTTCTTTTTTCCTAGGACTTTGAGTTTGCCATTAAATTGCTTATATGAGATGCTTCAAATTTCTCTATGAAAGCACTTAGTGCTTAGCACTGCTTTCATTTTGTCTCCTAAGTTAGGATAAGTTGTACCTTCATTTTCATTGAATTCTAGGAAATCTTTCATTTCTTTCTTTATTTCCTCTGTAACCCAATTATCATTGAGGAGAGAGTTGTTCAGTTTCCATTATATATAGGCTTTTTGCTATTTCTGTTAGTGTTGAGGTCTATCTTTAGAACATGGTGGTCTGGTATGATACAACAAATTATGTCAATTTTCTTGTATCTGTTGAAGGAGCCTAGGGAAGAGGCTGAAACCTCTATCAGAAAGACAATCAGGATAGACAACAGAAGTAGGAGAAGACAGGGAACAAAACAGGAGCCTTCCACAAGGGTCCTCTGAAAGACTCTATCTACCATGATATTGAAGGATATACTGAAACTCATAGTCAAAATTCAGTCAGAGTGCAGAAACTATTATGGAAGAAGGGAGAAGACAGAGACATGGAGGGGACAGGAACTCCTCAAGAAGACCAAGAGAGCCAAAAATCCTAGGCCCAGGAGGGCCTTTAGAAACTGATATTCCAATCAAGGATGATCCATGGAGAGGCCCTAGACTCTCTGCTCTGATATAGCCCATAGGTTGCTCAATTTCCAAGTGAGTACCCTAGTAAGAGGAGCGGGGACTCTCTCTGATAGGAACCCAGTAGCCAGCTCTTTGATCACTTTCCTCTGGTGGTGCAGCCTTGCTAGGCCACAGAGAAAAACACTGTAGCCAGTCCTAATGAGACCTAATAGGCTAGGGTCAGATAGATGGCAAGGTGCATAGGGAGAGGAGAGGGAGGAAGGGTTGGAACTGGGAAGAGATGAGGGAGGAGGCCTCAGCCAGGATACAAACTGAATGAATTGTAGTAAATAATAATAAATAAAATAATTAATTATAACCCCCCCAATTGAAACATTTATATGGAAATTTTACTTTTTTACATTATACTGCAGAATAAAGTTCTTCATGAAGGGCTAACTCTGGAATCAATACACTTAATTTATGCATCTCCATGTAACAAAATCCCCTTTTACTTGATATCTAGGTATAGTAA
Source organism: Meriones unguiculatus (assembly GCF_030254825.1). Classification (NCBI taxonomy): domain Eukaryota; kingdom Metazoa; phylum Chordata; class Mammalia; order Rodentia; family Muridae; genus Meriones; species Meriones unguiculatus. The sequence goes on along the minus strand of NC_083369.1, from coordinate 86,060,579 downwards.
TAATTATCTTGGGTACAAAGATGCATAGCTTCTTTGCTTACCATTTTATTAGATTTTCTTAATTTTATAGTCCTTATATTCTCATCGTGTCAAAGATCAAAGAGTATATATATTTTCAGGTACTTCATTCCAGAATATATTGTTTTTTATTGGCTGTAGTTTTGTACTCAATAAAACAGAAGCATGGCTTAACATCAACATTCATTTCTTTCTGCTACCTCACTTCATATGCAATGTGACAAGCTACCCTGTATACCGACCACTATATTTTCTCTGCCATGATGCATTGTACTCTTGAAATATTTATCAAAACAAACCTCTCCTTTTTGAGTTACTATTTGTAAGGTATTTTTTCAGCACAGTGAGAAGAGTGACTAATGCCATGCTAATCAGAGTTATTAGCCTGTGATTCTCTTTCCTTGCTGCATTCTACTCTTGTTTGGGTATTCACACAATGCAGATTTAGAAAATCTGAATTTGTTAGTGTTCTTTATATGGATAACATTAAAACACCATACATATTAGGTTGTTCTGCAAATATTGGGTTGAATTCAACAGTAAAGTATTTATGTCTGAAATTTATTTGTATGTGTACTTTCTTTCCTTGATCTGTCTGTTTAGATTTTTTTCAAGACTTTTCCTTTATTTGTACCCCAAGTCTGATACTAATTGGTCACAAGCTTATAGGGCTATAGAGATGGCTCAGCCATTAAAGGCTAGGCTTACAACCAAAAATAATACATTTCTATTCTTGCTGTCTTTTTTTTTTTTAATTCTTTATTGCTTACACTTTATTCACTTTTTATCCTCCCTGTGGTTCCCTCCCTCCTCCTGTCCCAATACCTCCAATACTCATTCTTGGAAGTTTTTGTCTAGAAATTTGTTTATTTTTCTAGGATTGTGACAATAATTTAGACTTTAATATTTATAGTGATTTCTCATGATCATTTATATTTTAGCAGTAGGGTTTATAATGTGTACTTTACTTTATTATCCTATTTATTTGGTGAATTTTCTTCTTTTACCTCATTAGGAAAGCTACATATTTGTCTATAATGAGTGTGTTTTGAAAAAAAAGTACTCTCCCATTTACAAACTTTTTAAAGTTTTTATTGGACTTGTTTCCTACTTAACCTTTATTTCCTAATACAGAGAATTAGGTTAGTATTTTCTAATTCCATGGGGTATAGCATTAGATTATTATTGACCTTTTTTAAGTAGGCCTTTCTTTAGGACTGATTTTCTGTATTCAAGAATAAAATGGTTTAAACTGGAAGCCTAAATTAATGTAGATTGCTTAAAACCTCAAAAGAAAACCTAAATAGGAATGAATCTCATTCTCTGAGAAACGTGGATCCAGACAATGGCATTGCAAGATAAAAATGATATATCTTTGATCATTATAAACTCAAAATCAATAAATTTGTTTCCAAATAAACCTAGTAAAATAAAAATGAAGACTCTATGAAAAGAAGGGATTTGTCTAATTAATAAGTAATGAGTTTTCAAAAATACACAAATCAGAATAATGCACCTCAAAATCTGAAAATAAAATGTGTAAGTAAGCACAGAAAAGCATTTGAAAACAAATTCTTGGTTCTTTCATAATAAAAAAATGAACAATATTACTTATAGAACAAACATTTCTGGACTTTTCATAAAAATCTATTACAACAAACAAGTAATAACTTAATAAAATTAATAAAAAACCATTATTTTTCCTCTAAGTTTTCTAAAAAAATCACGAATAGTTTCTTTTGTGGTCATATTTAACTTTGTACATGAAGTTGTAAACAAAACAATAAGTTAAAAAATGAATAAAATATATAAAAATTGTTAATGAGTGAGTAAACTATATATATTGGGGATTGTATGAATCTACCAACATAGTTTTGAGCTGATATACTTTTTGTGGAATTTAATAAATTTCAAGTTTAACCATACGTATGTTCGTTCTTAGTTTTCGTGTTTGTTTTTGAGATTAAAATATAAGACATTGCCCCCTTCCCTTCCCTTTTTTTGAACCCTCCCATATACTTCTCCCTTGTCTCCTTCAATTTCATGGCTTTTATTTTCATCAATTAATTTCACACACATAAACACACACACACACACACACACACTCAGCTTCTATATAGTGTTATTTGTATCACTATTTTCAGGGCTGACCAGTTAGCATTGGAAAATCAATTGGTGTGCTTTTCCACAGGGAGGAACACCTATCTCACTCCCAGGTTTTCTCAGTTGCATATAATTCTTTATGTGGAATTGAGGCCCTGTAGGATCCTTATTCAACACATGATTGGCCAGCAAGTTTGTGAGATTTTATGCATATAGTTTTGATAGTACTAGGAAACAAAACTCACAGCCAATTCCATGATCCTCTGCTTTTAAACCATGTCTGTTTTAGTGTATGCCATGTGTATGTTGGAACCATGAAGTCCAGAAGAGAGTTTTGGATTGCCTTAAAACTGGAGTAACAAGGAATTTTTAAGTGATCCAATGTGTGTTCTGGAAACAAAAGTCAGATACTCTAAAGGAGCAGCAACTACTCTTAACTTCTGTGCTGTCTTTTTAGACTCAGACCACATAATAAACAGTAATCTCTAGAAATCAAACACCCTGTCTAATAGGAATTAAGTGGTGTGGTAATAGAGCAGGATGTCTGACACAAAAAAACATATACTTGCTAATGAGTAACAAACATACACCACACAGTTACATAAAATCACTACATATTTTAGTTTTTATTGGTATGCACTACATAAGAACATCAATAGCTTTGAGATAAACCTTAAATCACACCTTCCATAAATAACAATACATTTACAAAACAGAGGAAAAGGAGACTATCCAATCTTCCTGCTGATTTCCTTCTTTTTCTCCTTCTATAGCTTGCAGGCCCCTAGCCAGTGAATCACTCCAGTAGCATCCAGGACAGGTTATTCCAAATTAAAATCTGTTAATCCCTTACAAATATACTCTCATTAGTTTTGAGTTTTATACCAGTGAGCTAGTAAAGATACTTGATATGATTTCTGATTGTAACGTAATAGCAAAATTATAGTATCTGTGAATAAAGAAAAACATACTGGCCAGACACAGGCACACCGATCTTTGATTTTTCTTCTCCAGAATAAAGAAAAAGAATTATTTATTTTGTTTAAAGGGTGATTCTTATAGTTCTCACTGAAATATATTAACATGATAGTTATAATTTTAAAAAATTCTTGAATTAAAATATTAATGATCTATTTTTTTTCATCTGCCTGTAATTTTGCTTTGGCTATATTTTTAGCTATACTGATTATAGGATGTATTGAACTTACCATGAAGCCACTACTATGCTACTGAGTCACAAACGGGAGATAATATTCTCTATTATATATATATTAAAGAATAATAACAATAAGGGAGATACCATTTTTGTAAGCAATGAACTCTTTGCTTGGATCTTTGAATTTGCTTTGATTTTTTTTAAAGCAGCAGATGTAAGCACTATAAAATTATCTTTCTTATTAGCTGAAAGTAATTGAAAATTACTTTGAAAATAATTGGTATCACCCTTTTATTCTCAAATGTATTATAAAAATTTACTTCACTCATCCAAAAACTATATACTGAGTCCAAATTACATTCCAGTCCTAAGTATTACATTCTTACTGTGATTTAGTTTTACCTTGCTTAAATATCTAAAATGAATCATAAAACTGTTAATTTAGATCACTGTTTTTTTTTTTTTTTCAGAACTATCTTCACTTTTCTTTGCAATGACATTTATTGAGTCTTTTGATCAACATGTATAGATTATAAATATTAAGAGAGCGCAATGGAATATTTTCATACACAAATACAGGAGTCATTCATAAAATTTTCTTTATTTTACTTTCCTCTTGCTTACCTTACACAGCTACTATTGACGTATTAACACTATCATGAAAGTCAGAACTTTCTGTTACTTCCAAATTTTTCAGTAAACATGGGGTTCTTGTACAATTTTTTTTTTCTGGTTTTAGCTTATTTCATTTTATGTAATGTCCTCCAGTTGCATCCATTTTTATATCAATGCCTTTACATCAAGGAATACATGATTGTTTAAGGCTGAATAACACCCATTGTCTATACATGATTAATTTTCTTTATCCATTCACCTACTGAGGAGAGGTACCTAATGTGAATCCATATCATAGGAAAAATAACCCTCAATGCATTCATATGGGCAATGATTTTAATCATATGGATAATGATTTTTAAAGTAGGAACCACAAAGGTTATCACATTGCCAAGCAATTATCTTTTTTGCATGTTTATTTGAAAAGGGTTAACGATATAAGTCTTCCAAGTAACAGGTAGAGAATGTTATTCAAAGTTTAATTAACTGACAAAAATAAAGTTAATACGTATCTTTGCAAATGATTGTAATTTATAGGAGCAGATATTTTTCACACCAATAAACAACAAAGGAGATGGTTTCTCCAGTAGAGTTTCACAGATTTCTGATCAGTTAATCAGATGCCAAGACACATTAACCAAACCTTCGGCAGAGTGCAGGGAAGCATATGAAAGAAGGATTTAGTATGACCTAAAGGGGACAGGAGCACCACAAGGACCAAATATATCAGGGCACAGGGATCTTCTATGAGACTGTATCTCCAACTAAGGACCATGCATGGATATAAATTAGAATCCCTTCTTGGATGTAACCCATGGTATCTCAGTATCCAAGTGGGTTCGCTGGAAAGGGGGACAAGAATTATTACTGACATGAACTCAATGACTGGTTCATTGAGCTTCCTCCCCCCTCCGAGGGAGGATCTGCCTTGCTAGGCCACAGATAAGGACAATGTAGCCAGTCCTGAAGATACCTGATAAACTAGAGTCAGATGGAAGAGGAAAAGTATCTTCCCTATCAGTGGACTCAGAAGGAGGCAGGGAGGAGATGTGGGAAGGAGGGCTGAATTGGGAGGGTAAGAGGCTATGGCTGGGATAAAAGTGATTGACCTGTGATTAAAAAAATAAAATTAAAAAAACGATGAGTTGCATTTACTGGTGATTCAGACAAAAATGTAAATTTAACAGATTTGCTGGTATGAAAGAAAAATGGAGTTATAATATTATACCACATAGTTATATTTGAACTGTCTTCCGTAATCTAAAATTATTAATGAAAATGGTTATTTTAGCATTTTCCATATGTCATATATATATATATATATATATATATATATATATATATATATTTATAATGTGCTTTTGTACAAAACAGTATTGGGGATTTTGCATTTACATTCAATGTAAAGGACAGTCGTTTTTAAAAAATTATTATTATATATTACTCCTACTTTATTTTCTATCCCACCTGTGGCTCCCTACTTCATCTCCTCTCAATCCCACACCCTGAGAAAGACAATGCAACCAGTCCTGAAGGGCAGTAATTTTTTTTTCTTTTCTTAATTTTTTATTTAATTTTATTAATTACAGTTTATTCACTTTTTATCCCAGCTATAGCCCCTCCCCCATTCTCTCACAATCCCATCCTCCCTACCTCTTTTTCTTCTATGCCCCTCCTCCAGTCCATTAATAGGGGAGGTCTTCCTTGCCTTCTGTCTGACCATAGTCAATCAGGCCTCATCAGGACTGGCATCTTTGTCTTCTGTGGCCTGGTAAGGCTGCTCCTCCCTCAGGTGGAGGTGATCTAAGAGCAAGCCCATGAGTTCATGTCAGAGATGGACCCTCAGACAAATAGCAGTAGTGCTACATCAAGACCCAGCTATACCACTCCTAGGCATATATCCAAAGGTGCTCAAGTATACAAGGACATTTTTTCAACCATGTTCATAACAGCTTTATTTATAATAGCCAGAAGTTAGAAACAACCCAAATGTCCCTCAGTTGAGGAATGGATACAGAAATTGTGGTACATCTACACAAGGGCAATCATTTTTTTTTAAAGTACACTTTACAAATGTGTTGGTCTGTCTTTTGGATATCAGTTCCTTTCAAAATTGTTCAGAAAATACAGATGACCATATGTAGAGACTGTCAAACAAAACATTTCTTCACAGATATGGAGATTGTAAACAAATGCCATCAGGATTTTTGTGATTCAATTTCTTTTACAATTTATTTCTAAAAATTATTTCTTTTTTCCTTTACTTGTCTATTCTAAAACACAGCAATTGTATCAATATTTTGTCCCAAGTTATCAGTTCTCACACTCATGACTAGGCTGGGATTACACATAATCTCTACACATAAGCTCACCTAACTGCCAAACTAATGTACTTTTCACTCCCACAAGACTTCATGCCTTAAGAGTTACAGGAAATTATCATGACAGTACTTCTTTCTCTTGATCTGTTTTCAGTCTGCATATTTACCTCCACTTAATGTATCTCTTACTGTATTGTTCACAGGGACTAGTGCATTTCCAAGTAAATACTAGATGCCAGATAAATATGTGGAGAAATAAAGCACATGTTTACCTGTTTTTCGTGTTTTCCCATTTATGTATATTTTTATGAAAGCTAAAAGCTATTTTTTAAAAAGTCTTGTGTTTAACTTTGTTCACTATATATTTCAATTTAAAATTATCTCTGTCTTTTTCTGTCCCATAGAGTTAGTGTCAGTAATAAGTAATTGCTTTCACCTTCCTTTAATTTTAAATACATATATATTTGCCATAATAAGGAATGTCATATCCTAGATTTGTTAAATTATACATATTCATATAACTGTATATATTTGGTTTCTTCCCTGAGAAAAAGGTCAAATTGCTCAGAATCTTCAGAATTTTAAATGTAAATAGTAAACAATAGTATTTGTTTTTTTTTATGTTAAATGTCATTGAAGTGGTTTGTCCTATAACTGTCTTGTGCATTTTGCAGTACAGATACTTGATTTCAGAGCTATGTGCTCTTAAAGCACCAAGGAATTTCAAAGTATTGGCTATATGAACTCTACAGAAGAACAATAGGAAAAAGTTTTTTCAGTTTTAAATGTAACAGTTTGAATTAGTATTTGTTCATTAAATTTTAGTGAGGGTAAATTTTTTCATTAGTCTTATGACATAAATTTAATAAACACACACACAGACACACACAAACACACACACAGACACACACAAACACACACACACACACCACCAGTATTCTAATTTTAAATCCTATAATACTCACAAAATAACTTTGCATGAATTTTTACCAACCCAAGACCCAGTCTTCTGAACAGTAAGATCCAAAATCAAATACACATACACACACACACACACAAAGAAAAAGAGACAGACAGACAGACAGATGGAGACAGAGAGACAAAGACAGAGGTAGAGACAGAGAGAAAGGCAGAGACAGAAAGAGACAGAGGGAGAGAAAGAGACGGTGAGAGAAAGAAGAGATAAGGCCACTAGGTGGGAGAACAATAGAGAAGCTCTTTCTCTGTGAAGGTTTTTCTCTCACTTCTACCAATTCTCTCCAGAGTTGCTAAATTATGTCTATATCTGTTTGAGCTTCCTTTTCATGTCTCAGAAGATAACTGGTGATTTCCAAGAAGGTGAGAGCTTGGCCCTGTCTGATTCTCATTAGAAATAAATAAAAACAACATGTTGCATTAATCACTATTTTTTCCTCAACAAGAAAATGTGAAATGAAATTTTTAATATTCTTTCCATGTTTTCTAATATTGTTATTTACATAGTATTTAAAAATACCTTTACAGGGGAGCCAAGATGGCAGCGCCAGGAGGGCACCGTTTCTGAGAAGCAGGACAGCACTCTCTGTGCAGCAACCAGGAGACTGAACTCCTGGCCCTGAAACTACATCGATCATGTTTCCCAGGTGAGGGGAGGCTCTCACGGCGTGGGAATCGGTCAGGTCCACTCACGGCTACCCAGCCAGAACCCGGAAGAAATCCCAGGTAACGCGGACTTTGGGTCTCCGGGCTGGAGCCGCAAGCGTGCCTGTCCCAATCACTTTCCCAGGCTGATCCGTGGGCACAAGGGTGCCTGAGACTGGGAGTCCCAGTCCCAAGAAAACCCCACTGGGAAGCAAAGTTGCCAGTCTGATCACGGGTCACCCAGTCTTTCCCCGGAAGGTCTCTAGGACTGCAGGTACCCACCTCCAACACAACTGAGCTCCTGCCACACAGAGAGCTGCGCACTCAGCTCAGCAGTACAGACAAGCTGCACGTCCCAGTACAACAAGAACTGGGAACCCCTGTCCAGAGAGGACCCCACAGGGAAGGAAGAAACCGTGCTGCTGGGGTCGCCTAAGGAAAGTCTAGCAGACTGCAGATCACAAACAGGTGAGTACACCCAGCCATCACAGATCTGGGCCCAAACAGGGAGCACAGAGTGATTGGAAACTCAGCTCCTGCAGACTAGTAGGTAGGCGCACACTCCACCAGCCCAGAGGCCTGCTTTGTACCAACTACTCCTTACAGACAGAACTGTGTGCCCCAAGACACCAGAGCAGTACTCACCCGCCACAGATTACCTCTTGGGTTATGGGGCACAGAGCCCCAAACTCAGACCTACAAAAGACTGGGAACCCTGAGATCAAACCCCAGATACTGCTCCAAGAGGCAACCAGTTATTCCTAACAAAACCGACCAAACCACGGGACAAACACAGGTTACAGCAGCTGATCACTAAATTTACAGCAAGAAACCCAGAAGGAGGGCAGCTGTCTCCAGGGCTTCTCCCAATGAGAGGAGAGCCCTCTTGACTAACCAGGACCACAGTTACCACCCAGGTCTCTATGCCTGAGGTGAGCTGTAGCAACTCCTGAAAAACAAGGGACATCCAGTGACTATACCCAAAAAGCTGGGAAGGCTTCCTTCAGGAAAAACCATCTTCCTGCCAAAGAGGTTCTCTTCACTACAAGAGTCCAGGAACAACCAGAAACTAAATTCAAACAACTAAGATAGCCTAATGGGTAGAGGACAGCGTAAAAGTTCAACCAACAAAAGCCAGAGCATTATGGCATCTCCAGAACTCAGATATCCAGGGGCAAATAGCCCTAGACACCCCAGCATAACTGAAATTCAAGGAGATGACCTAACATTTATGCACACGAAGAAGATAACAGAGGAAACAAATAAAATACGAAAAGAAATAGAGGAAGCTGCAGCCAAACAGTCTGTGGCCTTTAGAGAGGAAATGCTTAAATCACTGAAAGAAATAAAAGAAACAGTGGATTGTTCAAACAAACAGTTGAAGGAATTGACGGAAAAACATGAAAATACAGTCAGACAGGGGAAGGAAACCAACAAAATAGCTCAAGACCTGAAGATAGAATTAGAAAAATAAAAACAAACAAACAAACAAACAAACCACAAATGGAAGAAATTGTGGAGAGAAAGAACTTAGGGAAGAAAGCAGGAACTACAGAGGTTAGCATAACCAATAGGCTACAAGAAATGGAAGAAAGAATCTCAGGGGTGGAAGATACAATGGAAGAAATAGATGTATCTGTCAAAGAAAATGTTAAATCTAAAAATTCCTGACACAGACCATCCAAGAAATTCAAGACAACATAAAAAGACAAAAACTAAGAATAATAGGAATAGAGGAAAAAGAAGATTCCCTGCACCAAGGCCCAGAAAATATTTTCAACAAAATCATTGAAGAAAATTTCCCCAACTTAAAGGAGAGGCCAATAAGAATACAAGAGGCCTATAGAACACCCAATAAATTAGACCAGAAAAGAAAATCCTCCTGCCACAAAATAATCAAAACTGTAAGTATACAGAACAAAGAAAAAATACTAAAAGCTGCAAGAGAAAAAGGCCAAGTAACATATAATGGCAAACCTATTAGAATCACACCTGACTTTTCAAAAGAGACTATGAAAGCCAGAAGGGCCTGGACAGATATCATGCAGACCCTAAGAGAACACAAATGTCAGCCCAGGCTACTATAACCTGCAAAACTCTCAGTCCTCATAGAGGGAGAAAACAAGATATTCACTGACAAAAACAAATTTCAACAATACCTACATACAAATCCAGCATTACAGAAGACACTGGAAGTGAAAATACAACCCAAGAAAACTAGCTACATTCAAGAAAACACAGGAAATAAATAAACTCACTACAGTAAAACAAAAAGCAACCAAGCACACAACCGTATGACCACAGCCAACATCAAATTCAAAGGATCTAACAGCCACTGGTCACTAATCTCTCTCAAAATCAATGGACTTAATTCTCCAATAAAAAGACACAGACTAACAGAATGGATGCATAAACAAAACCCAGCAATCTGTTGTATACAAGAAACACACCTAAGTCACAAAGATAGACATTACCTGAGAGTAAAGGGATGGAAGACAGCTTTTCAAGCAAATACAAGAAGCAAGCAGGAGTAGCCATTCTAATATCTGATAAAATACACTTTCAACCAAAATTATTTAAAAGAGATGGAGAAGGACACTTCATACTCATCAAGGGAAAATTCAAGCAAAAAGACATCACAATCCTGAACATCTATGCCCCAACTACAAGAGTACCCACATTTGTGAAAGAAACATTGATAAAACTTAAGCCACACATAGATCCCCACACACTAATAGTGGGAGACTTCAACACCCCACTCTCAACAAAGGACAGATCAACAAAACAGAAATTAAACAAAGAAATAATATCTCTAACAGAGGTCATGAATCAAATGGACCTAACAGACATTTACAGAACCTTACACCCAAACACAAAAGAATTTACCTTCTTCTCAGCATCTCATGGAACCTTCTCCAAAATAGACCACATAGTTGGTCACAAAGCAAGCCTCAACAGATACAAGAAGATTGAAATAATCCCTTGTATCCTGTCGGATCACCATGGAATAAAGCTGGATCTCAGAAACAACAGAAATAGCAAAAAGCCTACACATACATGGAAACTGAACAACTTGCTAATAAATGACAGCTGGGTCAGGGAAAAAATAAAGAAAGAAATTAAAATCTTCCTAGAACTCAAGGAAAATGAAGACACAACATAGCCAAACTTGTGGAACACAATGAAAGCAGTGCTAAGAGGAAAGTTCATAGCACTAAATGCCTTCAAGAAGAAATTTGAGACAGCTCATTCAAGCAATTTAATGGCTCACTTAAAAACCCTAGAAAAAGAAGAAGCAGACACACCAAGAAGGAGTAGATGGCTGGAAATAATCAAACTCAGGGCTGAAATCAATCAATTAGAAACAAATAAAACAATTCAAAGAATCAATGAAACCAAGAGCTGTTTCTTTGAGAAAATCAACAAGCTAGACAAACCCTTAGCCAAGCTAACTATAAGGCAGAGAGACACCATCCAAATCAACAAAATCAGAAATGAAAAGGGGGACATAACTACAGACACTGAGGAAATCCAAGCAATCATTAGGACTTACTTCAAAAGTCTATATGCAACAAAATTTGAAAATTTAAATGAAATGGACAATTTTCTTGATCGATTCCACTTACCAAAGCTAAATCAGGACAAGGTAAATCAATTAAATAGTCCTATATCCCCCAAGGAAATAGAAGCAGTCATCGAAAGTCTCCCATCCAAAAAAAGCCCAGGACCTGATGGTTTCAGCACAGAATTCTACCAGACATTCAAAAAAGAGCTAACTTCAGTTCTCTTCAAACTATTCCATAAAATAGAAACAGAAGCAACCTTACCAAACTCATTCTATGAAGCCACAGTCACCTTGGTACCTAAACCTCACAAAGACCCAACAAAGAAAGAGTACTTCAAGCCAATCTCCCTTATGAAAACTGATGCAAAAATAATCAACAAAATACTCGCAAACCGAATACAAGAACACATCAAAGATATCATCCACCATGACCAAGTAGGCTTCATCCCAGGTATGCAGGGGTGGTTCAATATATGGAAATCCATCAACGTGATCCACCATATTAACAAACTGAAAGAAAAAATAACCACATGATAATCTCCTTAGATGCTGAAAAAGCATTTGACAAAATCCAACATCCATTCATGTTTAAAGTATTGGAGAGATCAGGGATACAAGGCACATAACTAAACATAGGAAATGCAATATACAGCAAACCTATAGCCAACATCAAACTGAATGGAGAGAAATTTAAAGCAATCCCACTGAAATCAGGGACAAGACAAGGCTGCCACTCTCTCCATATCTCTTCAACATAGTTCTTGAAGTCCTTGCTAGAGCAATAAGACAGTTGAAGGAGATCAAGGGCATACAAATTGGAAAGGAAGAAGTCAAATTATCACTATTTGCAGATGACATGATAGTATACGTGAGTGACCCCAAAAACTCTACCAGGGAACTCCTATAGCTAATAAACGCCTTCAGCAAAGTGGCTGGATACAAAATTAACTCAAAAAATCAGTATCCCTCCTGTATGCAAAAGACAAAAGGGCTGAGAAAGAAATTAGGGAAACAACACCCTTCAAAATAGCCCCAAATGACATAGGGTACCTCGGAGTAACCCTAACCAAGGAAGTCAAAGACTTGTATGAAAAAAATTTCAAGTCTCTGAAGAAAGAATTAGAAGAAGATATGAGAAGATGGAAAGATCTCCCATGCTCATGGCTCAGCAGGATTAACATAGTAAAAATGGCCATCTTACCAAAAGCAATCTACAGATTCAATGCAATTCCCATCAAATTACCAACACAATTCTTTACAGACCTGGAAAGAAAAATTCTCAACTTCATATGGAATAACAAGAAATCCAGAATTGCTAAAACATTCCTCTACAATAAAAGATCTTCTGGAGGTATCTCCATCCCTGATCTTAAGTCATACTATAGAGCAACAGTTTTAAAAACTGCATGGTACTGGCATAGAAACAGAATGGTGGAACAATGGAACCGAACAGCGGACCCAAAAATAAACCCACACACTTATGGACACCTGATCTTTGACAAAGACACCAAAACCATACAATGGATAGCATCTTCAACAAATGGTGCTGGTCCAACTGGATGTCTACATGTAGAAAAATGAAAATAGATCCATACTTATCACCCTGCACAAAACTGAAGTCCAAGTAGATCAAAGACCTCAACATAAAACCAGACACATTAAATCGGCTAGAAAAAAAAAAAAGTGGGGAATACCTTAGAACTCTTTGGTACAGGAGAAAACTTCCTGAGCAGAACACCAACAGCACAGGCTCTAAGAGCAACAATCAATAAATGGGACCTCATGAAACTGAAGAGCTTCTGCAAAGCAAAGGACACTGTCATCAAAACAAAGCTACTGCCTACAGATTGGGAAAGAATCTTCACCAACCCTTTATCTGACAGAGGACTTATATCCAGTATATATAAAGAACTAAAGAAGCTGAAAAGCAGCAAACCAAGTAATTCACTTAAAAAATGGGGAACAGAGCTAAACAGAGAATTATTGACAGAGGAATATTGAATGGCAGAGAAGAACTTAAAATGCTCAACCTCATTAGTCATCAAAACAACCCTGAGATTTCACCTTAAGATCAAAAACTCAAGTGACAGCACATGATGTAGAGGTTGTGGAGAAAGGGGAACCCTTCTCCACTGCTGGTGGGAATGTAAACTTGTACAACCACTCTTGAAATCAATCTGGCGCTTTCTCAGACAAGTAGGAATAGCGCTTCCTCAAGATCCAGCCATACCAGCCATACTCCTGGGCATATATCCAAAAGAGGCTCAAGTACACAAAAAGGACATTTTCTCATCCATGTTTGTAACAGCTTTATTTGTAATAGCCAGAAGCTGGAAACAACCTAGATGCCCCTTAACTGAAGAATGGATGTAGAAATTGTGGTACATCTATAAAATGGAATATTACTCAGCAATGAAAAATAAGGAAATCATGAAATTTGCAGTTAAATGGTGGGACCTGGAAAGGATCATCCAGAGTGAGTTGTCCCAAAAGCAAAAATACACACAAGGTATATACTCACTCATATAGACATACAGCATAGGACAAACCCACTAAAATCTGTGCATCTAAAGAAACTAAGCAAGAGAGAGGACCCTACCTAAAATGGTCAATCCCCATCCTGAAAGGCAAAGAGGATGGACATCAGAAGAAGAAGAAAACAGGAAACAACCTAGGAACCTACCACAGAGGGCCTCTGAAAGCCTCTGCCCTACAGACTATCAAAGCAGATGCTGAGCCTGATGGGCAACTGTTGGGCAGAATGGAATTTTATGTAAGAATTAGGAAATAGTAAGACCTGGAAAGGACAAGGTCTCCACAAAGAGAGCCACAGAATAAGAAAATTTGAACACAGGGAACTTCCCAGAGACTCATACTCCAACCAAGGACTATTCATGGAGATAACCCAGAACCCCTGCACAGATGTAGCCCAGGGCAGTTCAGGGTCCAAGTGGGTTACATAGTAATGTGAAGAGGGACTGCCTCTGACATAATCTGATTGGCCTGCTCTTTGATCACCTCCCCCTGGGAGGGAGCAGCCTTACGAGGCCATAGTAGAGGACAATGCAGCCACTTTTGATGTGAACTGATGGACTAAGATCAGAAAGGAGAGGAGAACCTCCCCTATCAGTGGACTTGGGGAGTGGCATGCATGCAGAGGGAGGAGAGAGGGTAGGATTGGGAGGGGAGGAGGGGGTTATGGGGGGATGCAGAATGAATAAAGTGTAATTGATGAAAAAATTAAAAAAAAAGAAAAAAAAAGATAATTTAAGAACCTTAAATGACTTTCAAAAGTGGAGGAAAACATGGAGTTAGTCAATTTACATGGAGCATGTCTCGCCCCTGGGGGCAATGGTCTCCTGAACCTACTCAGACCTCGGACACCACCACTGCTAGTTCTAAAACTGATGCAGGATGTTCCAACGAGGGGGTTAAGGCTTCTCATAATATTTCCTATAAGTCCACACCTGTTTGTTTATATCCCCCAATTTTTTCATTATTAATCAGATAGAGCCAAGTAATTGTGGTAATGATACTTGCTTTTTTGCCCAGTGCTGGAATGCTAGTGAATTTAGGTATGCCCTGGTTACTCGAATGCCTCGCTGGGTGCCTGTGCCCGTTGATGCCCCTCACGCTATGACTCTCTTCAGACAGAAAAGGGATCTTGGAATTACAGCCGCCATTGTTACTGCCA
Source organism: Meriones unguiculatus (assembly GCF_030254825.1). Classification (NCBI taxonomy): domain Eukaryota; kingdom Metazoa; phylum Chordata; class Mammalia; order Rodentia; family Muridae; genus Meriones; species Meriones unguiculatus. The sequence continues at coordinate 86,045,487 of NC_083369.1, read as the reverse complement.
TCTCATTGGCGGCTGTTGGAGCTACCACCGCGGCATTAGCCATGAGTCATACTGTGCCGACTGCTCAGACCCTGAATAATTTTTTAGCCAATGTAGCTCATGCCTTAGATGTACAAAAAGGAATTAATGCTCAACTAAAAGGAGGCTTGATGATGTTCAATCAGAGGATTGACCTCGTGCAGGAACAAATTGATACCCAATGGCAAATCGCTCAACTTGGCTGTCAATGGAAGTAGGCTGGACTTTGTGTCACTAGCATACAATATGAGAATTTTTCCTGTGCTGCAAATCTGTCTAAACAATTGTCTAGCTATATTTTAGGTAATTGGACTGGAGAATTCGATACTACGATGGAGCAGCTGAGAGTGGCCATTGTCATGGTAAATTCTACCAGAGTGGACGCAGGACTAGCCACAGGATTATCATCATGGATTGCTGCAGCCATGAATCATCTGAAGGAATGGGCGGGCATGGGAGTGTTAGCAGGCCTTCTGGTGTTGGTCTCCTTGGTTTGCCTGTGGTTTATATCTAAGATTAGAGTCTCACAACAGTGTGATGCAGCCATGACCATTCAGGCCTTTACAGCCATTGAAGCAGGACAGTCTCCCCAAGCATGGGAGCTAAAATGTTATGCTCAGGATGCGAGGCTAAGCACTACACTCAGGGGTCAGCCGCTTTCGACCCAGAGAAGAGCATGTCTGATTGCATGTAGGTTGATGCCCCAGGTCCTGCCTCTAAGAAAAAGGTATCAGATGGGTCTGATGCTCTTTGGGTGGATGACACCTAAATGAACATCGGTACAAAGTCCCAATTTATTTTTAATATCAGAGATCAGACCTCTACTCTTGCCTGATGCGTCTAAAACAAAAAGGGGGAACTGTAGAGAGCTGTGTAATGCCGTGCCTTAAAGATGGAGCTGGTTTCTGCCTTCACCTTCCTGATAATGAGTGCTCTCTGTCACAAACAACTCCATATTTGACTAAGGCTGAAGATCTGGCTTGCTTCCGTGTATGTGGACCTATCTGCATTGCCCACGTGGCACGCTGGGGTTGGCTAACCAGAGGCTATTTAAGCTGTGGGCTGGCTTTCCCCAGAGTCAGATGATTGTTCAAGGTTCCTGAATAAACTGCATTGAAAAAAAAAAAAAACTATTATGCTGGAAACCTAAAAAAAAAATAAAAATTAAAATTAAAAAATTAAAAAATAAATAAATAATACCTTTACACATTTATTTCAGCTCTTTCTCGCTATACCATTATTTGGAAGAGTGATTTGCTCTTTTTTTATATTTTTATATTTTAAAATAATTTTATACATTCACTTGTATCCCTGCTATAGCCCTCTTATTTTTTCCCTCTCAATCCTCCCCTCTCTCCCTCATCTCCTCCCTGCCCCTTTCTGAGTCCACTGAGAGGGTGTATCCTCCTCTTCTTCCATCTGGCCCTAGCTTATCAGGTATCTTCAGGAAGGTTGTAATGTCCTCATCTGTGGCCTAGCAAAGCTGCTCCTCCCTCAGGGGGGAGGGGAAGCTCATGAGTTCATGCCAGAAACAATTCCTGTCCCCCTTACTAGGGAACCCATTTGTGATTTGCTTTTTATGGATTGCTTGTTTCCAAAACTTTATGAATCAACCATATTTAGCATAGTCCATCAATATGCATTCAAAACTATTCAAACTTGTAACTCTCCACAATGTCTTAGATCCTAGAACAAATCAGAATAACCTGATTGGTAGGACCTATTTCATATTCTGACTTCTTTTCTCAACTGTTTTGAATTTATAGCATTAAATCCCTCTGAGAATTTTTCTCTTACTTGAGTCATCTCTAAATTGGCACTTCAGATCAACCTAATCTTGCAAATCATAATAAACAGTAACCACAGCATCATGTTTCATACAACTTTAAGAGAAATAAATATAAATATATGTATTTTTATAAATATGAATATGAATAAATGTGAATAAATATAAATTAAATATAAATATTTCTCAGGCTGCAACATAACACTGCTCGTGGTTCTATGCTAATCTTTGCAAATGCTACAAAACATCTTTCTACAATTCAAAGATGCATCAAAATTTTAGGCTGCTAAACTGGTCTACAAATAAAACAGGTTTTGTTTAATACTTTTCAAAGTGTTTTTTTCTAAATTAATATATTTGGCATATGTTAGTAGGAATATTCCTACTTTGTCAGTCTTGTTTCTTCCCCTCATTTTGCATTGATTCATTTAAAATCAGTAGATCCCTAGATTTTTTTTAATTTTAAGATAAATGTGTCTACATTTCTGCATAAAATTAAGTTTCATATAGTACAATTTATTCATATTAATGTAAAAAACATTTAAAATGCTAGTCTATACACATATAAATTATAAATGTAACAGAATTGTCACTAAAAAAAGTTGTTTAATTTTCTGTATTTGTATTATACTTACCGTTACCACAGTGAGGCACTGTCATGCAGTGGTAAATGCACAGGTCTTCTTAAGAGTGAAATGCATTGATCAGAAAGTAATGAATACTACATTTACCTCTGACTATATATATCATAAACATCCTCAGAAGCTCACTATGTTACTTTGTAAAATGTAAATAAATACCTATGAGCAGTCTAATTAAACTTTTTGGGACACACACACACACACACACACACACAAAATAAAAAAAAGAAAAGGAAGCCTAGTCATTTAATTAGGAAGAGAAAGAAAGTCAACAAGAAGACAGAGACAAGATAAAATAATGGATTATGTGTGAATATGATCAAAATACATTATATGCATGTACCAATATATCTTAAGAAAACCTATCATTGTCTGTAATTATATGTGTTGAACATATCTAATTTAAAAGTTCCACATTAATATTACAGCATTTTATACAGGGCCTTGGAGACAATAATTGCTCAATAAGTAATAACTAATACAAAAGGAAGATTTTCATATATCTGTAAAACAAAAAAATAAAACCTAATTTAATATAACACATATACAAAATAATTGTAATAACATCACAGTTTTGCTAGCAGATATACTCAATAAATAGATAAATTAATAAATCACTTAGATGTAAGGAAAGAGTTCATATTTTGTCTGTCATCCTTATCTGTCATTATTTTTGTTTCTTTCTTTGTTCTCATTTTTTTCTTGTATTTGTACTCTCATGTAGCATTTGAAATAATATGACTGTCTTTCAGAAACATTTTCTGTACTTATATGATACGACAATCTAAATCATAACAGAAATTACAGGGGACCGTTCCAGAGAAAGGTTTGATCCAAACATGATTTCTCCAACCACTACCTTGAGTGGGGTGTCCTAGATTGAAGACCATCTAGGGTAGTGAGCACATATGTCATAAGTTATGATTCCTCATTAATCTCCTGTGAATTAAAATGCTAAGTAAATTCCAAAATAAGGAGAGAGATAAAAAGCTCATGTTGAAAACTTTATCACATTCACATTCTTGAGTTTTAATACTCAATTGAATATTTCTGACATATCATTAATGGCAGGTTATTCTTGGATTAATGATATAAAGACATAAATGTTCTAGAATTTGCTAATCTTTTCAAAGAACAAAGATTCTGTAGAAAAGAGGTGTTTGATGAAGTTACTTGTGATAATGAATATGTTATGATTTAAATAGGAACACACATATATTCTTGAAGAGTTAGAAAGAGTGGCTACAGCTGGGATGCAAAATAAATAAACTGTAATCAATATAAAAAGAGAAAAATTTAATTAAAAAAAGAGTTAACATTTTTACAAACTGTATTTTTCTGTTTAGGAAGTAGTCTCCTGTGCCAATGAGTTCTGGGCTCTTTCCCACTATTTCTGCTAACCGATTTAGTGTGTCTGGTTTTATGTTGATGTCTTTGATCCACTTGGACTTCAGTTTTGTGCAGGGTAATGAATATGAATCTATTTTCATTTTTCTACATGTAGACATCCAGTTGGACCAGCACCATTTGTTGAAGATGCTGTCTTTTTTTCCATTGAATGGTTTTGGCTTCTTTGTAAAAATTCAAGTATCCATAGGTGTGTGGGTTTATTTCTGGTCCTTCTATTTGGTTCCATCAATCTGTTTCTATACACTTTTTATTACTATTGCTCTGTGGTAAAACTTGAGAACAAGGATGGAGATACATTAAGATGATCAGTGGTTGAACAAGCTAGTTTTGGAAAATCTGTTTTTTTTTTTTTTTGTTTTTCCATATGAACTTGATAATTTTTCTTTCAAGGTCTGTAAAGAATTGTGTTGGTATTTTGATGGGAATTGCATTGAATCTGGGGATTGCTTTTGGAAGAATGGCTATTTTCACTATGTTAATCCTACAGATAAACATGAGCATGGAATATCATTACAACTTCTAATATCTTCTTCAATTTCTTTCTTCAGAGACTTGAAGTTTTTTTAAACAGGTTTTTCACTTGCTTCTTTAGAGTCACACCAAGGTACTTTATGATATCATTGGCCATTGTGAAGGGTGTTGTTTCCCTAATTTCTTTCTCACTACTTTTTTCTTTGCTATACAAGAGGGCTTCTGAATTTTTGAGGTAATTTTGTATCCAGCCACTTTGCTGAAGGTGTTTATCAGCTGAAGGCATTCTAAGGTTGAATTTTGGGGGTTTCTCATGTATACTATCATAACATTTGCAAATAGTGAATCTTTGAATTCTTCCTTTCTAATTTATATGCCCTTTATATCTTTTAGTTGTCTTATTGTTCTAGCTGGGACTTCAAGTACTATTTTGAAGAGTTATGGAAACCGTGGGCAGCCTTGCTTTGTCCCTGATTTCAGTAGAAATGATTTAAGTTTCTCTCCATTGAGTTTGATGTTGGCTATTGGCTTGCAGTGTATTTCCTTTACTATGTTTAAGTATGTGCCTTATATACCTGTTTTCTCCAATACTTTAAACATGAATAGATGTTGTATTTTATCAAAAAAATTTTTGGCATCTAAGGAGATGATCATGTGGTTTATCTCCTTCAGTTTGTTTTTCCATATATAGAACTACCCTGGTCATGGTGGATAATATCTTTTCTGTGTTCTTTGATTCATTTGATGAGTATTTTGTTGAGTATTTATGCATCAATGTTCATAAGAGAGATTGGTCTGGAGTTCTCTTTTTATATTGGGTCTTTGTGTGGTGTAGGTATCAAGGTGACTGTGGCTTCATAGAATGAGTTTGGTAATGCTCCTTCTGTTTCTATTTCATGGAATAGTTTGAATAGAACTGAGGTTAGGTCTTCTATTAAGGTTTGGTAGAATTCTGTGCTGAAACCATCTGGCTCTGGACTTTTTTGGGAAGGGAGACTTTTTGATATCTTCTATTTCCTTTGGGGATATAAGACTATTCAACCTTCCTACCTAATCTTGATTTAATTTTGTTAAGTGGAATCTATCAAGAAAATTGACCATTTAATTTAGATTTTCAAATTTTATGGCATATAGGCTTTTGTATGTAAGACTTAAAGAATTTATGAATTTCCTCAGTGTCTTTGGTTATATTTCCCTTTTCTTTTTTGATTTTCCTGATTTGGACAGTTTCTCTCTGCGTTTAACTTAGTTAGGCTAAGAGCTTGTCTCTCCTATTGATTTTCTCAAAGAACCAGCTCTTTGTTTCATTGATTCTTGGAATAGTTTTATTTGTTTCTAATTTATTGATTTCTGCCATGAGTTTGATTATTTCTAGCCATCTACTCCTCTTGGGTGTGACTACTTCTTTTATTTTCTAGGTCTTACAGGTGAGCTATTAAGTTACTTTTCTGCAATATTTCAAATATTGTCTTAAAGGCACTTAGTTCTATGAACATTCCTCTTAACACTGCTTTCATTGTGTCCCATAAGTTTGGGTATATTGTGCCTTCAGTTTCATTGAATTTAAGAAGTTTTTTTTTTTTATTTCTTTCTTTATTTCTTCCCTAACCCATGTGTCATTGAGTAGTGAGTTATTAAGTTCCCATGTATGTGGAGGCTTTTTTCTATTTCTGTTTTTATTGAGGTCCAGCTTTTGTCCATGTTGGTCAAATAAGAAGGATTATTTAAATCTTCTTGTATCTGTTGAGGCT